>NC_134407.1:114070520-114670520 GCF_038048845.1 Mixophyes fleayi | reverse complement strand
CATTCAGATAATTGCATTCCTGGCAGGCCTGAGTTACAGCCGGATAAGGACACGAGGCTCTGATTACAGGCAAGTGGCTGCCCTGTAGACTGCCAGTCTAAGCCTTCCATGAATATTTCATCAGCATATTATTACAGGGAGGGCGGACCTGCTGAATTATTCACCGCATTTCAATTAGATAGTTCCTTCAATTCGCTTACTGTGGGGTGCAGGGTGGTTAAAGTCAGCTTATGACAGGGAGGGGAGTTGTAGGGCACAGTTTATTAAAGATCTAACACTAATAATGAATTCTTGGCTTGCGCATCTGTGTCTTTAATTCAGCATCTGTCTTACCACTGACTGCTTGATACCTAGTCTTTGGCAACATGAATATGGACATGTTATGGACACAGTGAGGCTTGGAGGATATTGAGAATATTAATATCTTGGGAGAGATTATGGAAGGAAGAAAATATGCAGCTGTGTGCACTGAATAAGAAATATTAACTCTTATTTTTCCTGATAATTGTTGTGGATGTTGTTTTTTGTGAATTATTTTGTATCTGATGTAGTATTCCTCCTCTTGTGGATTCTACTGCCAAATAAACTGGGTGTTAGCGTAAAAAGATAAATAACATATTCATGAGCACACTTGGCATCAGCCTTGTTCTTGAATGCATAGACCTAGAAGCATTTGAGTGTGTTTTTATCATTTATAAATCATATCTCATGAAGACTTTACAGTTTAGTAGTTTGCTTGTTATTAAAATCTGTTACATGAGTGGCCCTGCTCTGTTTGTTTTTTTCTTTGAATTTGGATTTGATGCCCCGTCTACTATGAATGTTGGTTGTGCTACGTTATACATTTCACATGTAGACGGAATGAGCAAAAAAGGTGAAATTCATTGTCTGGGTATACTGTCTTTTCACTGCAGTTCTGTTAAAAGACTTGAGCATTTACTCTCACATGCATTACAATAGCAAAGAACCAAAATGTTTAAATAGAAAGATGAACATTTAAATTATATCTCTTTCTGCTATATCACTGATTATATCAGTTTGTTTGAATCCACCAATTTGTGCATTGCATTTCCTCTCACTTACATTTATAAAGTTTTAATCTATGTCCTGCAAGATAAGAAGGCTCATCCAGCCTTACCTGCACACTTTAAATATGTCTTCTTTCAACAAAGTGTTCAAATTAAGTTTTATTTAGGTCACTCATTACACAGTTTTAGAATGGTTGATTAATTTAATTTATAAATATGAGTTAATTGATTATGCATGTTCTTTCAGTGACACCACTTATAATTGCAGACATCGTTATTTTTCTTTGCAGGTACGAAGGACTGGGTCCCAGTATCATTGTGTGTCCAGCCACTGTAATGTTCCAGTGGGTCAAGGAGTTCCATACTTGGTGGCCTCAAATGCGTGTAGCTGTCCTTCATGAGACTGGGAGTTTTGTTGGTAAAAAGGTGATTAGACCTATTAAATAGTGTTTTCTGTCCATTTGAATGCAGTGTCATTTGGCCTTGTAATAGTTATTAATTTGGAGGCCTTTAAAACAATCAATAAATTGGAAGTTTTAATCCGTTCTCTATAACAGAGAAATTAAAATGAACCCAATGACTAGAGCATTTGGGTATCATACATTATGTTTGGGTTGATCAATCCTGTTAGTTGATCAATTTATACTTGTGGTTGACTTCAGGATATTTTAACATGTGAAGATATCAAACCTGCATATACTTTCAGAGATTAGATACAATTTTATGAATCAAAATAAAAACATTGTACTTGCTTTTCTTAAATGTCCACCAGTGGTACAGTGAACAATTGCATGTTGATGGCACAAGCTTTAGACTGGTTATGAGTAAACGGCTCACCTCCTAGCTTGCTCTTGCCGTGTTTGTGGCTTTGGGATGAGACTGGCTCTCCATTAACTTTCAAATCCCAGTGCAATAATCTATTACACCTGTATCATATAGACTATCCAAACAAAGGTCACTGTCTAAAATACTTCAAACAGTTTATTGGTACTCTGTCCAATGTATGGTATTAGCATTGCAATGTAACAGTTGGAAAGAAGTATGGCGGTATCTCAGAAACTTTCATTCTATCAGGTGGTTGTACCTATGAAGCACTGGCGGATCCGGGATGGGGGAGCTGCCTGGCCGCTGTGAATGGCCGAGCAGCATACATTGCTGCTCGTCTCTGCAGTCACGGACTGCGCATAGTGTGTGATTCTAGATCTGCCTCTGCTATGAACTTGTTACAGAGAGATTACTTATCGCTCCCTGCACTGTTTCTGTCTAATAAGAGAGAAGGAAGTAGCCACCAGAGGGGGCCAAAATACAGACTTGACTTGTCACTGTAGACCTGAAATTTGAAACATTTAACTGTAGTGTGGCAGAAAAAAGCTAAAAGGTTGAATATATAAAATATGTTAAAAAGGGAATTATAACAATAAACTAGAATGAACAAAAATGAGAATATGCTTAGTAATGAACATGAAGTATAAAAATAGTTATTCTTTCTTTTATAGATGATCTACTGGTAACCCAAAATTTATTGTAAAGAAAATATTTTGCTTAACAATTGTTCTCCGAAATAACTTATCCATTGCTTAATATCCCATCACAACACTGTGTAATACATGCTAATAGTCTGAGTTTCAGTTTGATGTCTCAGTGCATGCCCTGTTTTTCCCCTTGTTTATTCTGAGAGTAAAATTAAGGGTCAGTCGCTCCATGTATCTTATAATTATAATACTGACAGGCGGACATATCTCTCCTTACTTCTCTGGGAACTCAAAATAGTCCCTTGAGTTCAGGAAGGAGCTAAGAGCTCTCTACTGTAAAACAAAGGCATGTTGCATCAGAATAATTACAGGCACAGGCTAGTTAATCTAACGAGAAAGGAGACTGACGAGTCTGGTCTTACTGATGTGCAGGAAAGCTGTGAAGAGATGTTTATCAAGGGCTAGAGTGTAGGTTTTTATTAGCTGTACACCTTATGAACTAAGTGTAATGTTTTGTATTGTATGTTCTTGCCTTTCATTGCCTTGATTTTAGTCTGTCATTTTACTTTTCTCTTTCATCCAGTCTAGGGGACACTGCTTACCATGGGGTTGTGGAGGGGAGCTCGGGAGTTGGCACCTAGCTAGTTAACTTTAGCACTGCTGACAGACCCCTCCCCTCTACAATCCCCCTGCCTCTTCCTGTTCAGTTTTTTTCAGGTGCCCATGGAGTTGGGCAGTGTTTTTAGTACTGCAAGTTTTTCTTTATTTTTTTCTTTAATTTAATTTTATTCAATAACTTTTATAGGTGGCAGACCTGGAGTGTGTTCTACTATAGAGAACGCACTCACAGCAGAGCAGTGCAGGCACTACCCTGTCAGATGAGAGCCAGACGCTCTCACTGACAGGGACAAAATGGGGTGCCTGAATTGTGAGTGACAAGCGGTCTCTCCGGACCGCTGTCACTCCTGGAGCCTACCCGATAACCGGTGCTGCCACTGCAGGCATAGAGCGCCGGTTATCGGAGGCTTCAAGTGACGGTGGCCATTTTGGATCCACGGAAAGGAGCGAGGAGAGTTATAGGGGGCCATACCAGGATCCCCCCCTCATACATAGGAGGGGGCATCGGGTAATAACCGCTGCGGAGATCTCATCTCTTGAGGTCTCCACTACTCTGCCACATACCCTTTTTTAATTTTTTACGGAGAAACAGCTGCAGAGACAGCATTATCAGAAGGGTGGGAGCTAAGACATAGAGCTCCCCCGCCTTCCAGAGAGAGATGGTTTAACCCGGTCTTCTGGCGCCAAGGAGAAGCCCGGGAAGAGAGAACAGATCTGAGGGAGCAGGCACCAGGACACTGCTGTTGGACTTCTCCCCGTTTGGCCTATGGGCTAAGTATCTGATTTATTTAAACACATATTCTGTATTGCTGTGTACAAAGTGGGCTAGTAGGGGTTATATCATAGTACTCCTACTTGTCAAAGTATTATATTGTGTTTAAAATAATTACAAGTACAACTTTTATGACAAGATTAGTTGATTACTTGTTTTTTCACACTATTCTCTCCACACACTCTCTCTCTCTCTCTACTCAGCTTAATTTAACAATTTAAGTCTGTGTGTTTGGTGGGCCTTACTTTATAAAAATGACAGATAAGGGAAAGGGCCCTATGGCAAAATATTTCACATGTTCAAAATGTAATGTAAAATTACCATGTGGGCAGAAGGACCTGTTGGCGCTCTGCTCTGTCTGCGAAGCAAGGGTCCCCCCTGCGCAAACCCAGCATATTTCAGCCCCACTGACGGAGGAACCGGCTTGGGTGGCCTCCCTGACACAGTCGGTTTCCTCTTTAGCACAGATGGTTTTTCAATCCAATCAATTGCTATCTACTGTGGCAACTTCGGTGGCTAATAATACTAGTACACCTTTGGGCCTCCCTGCTACCACAGGTTCTATTGGAACGTCTATACCAGGACCTTCCTCATTAAATACGGACCATGCCCCTGTTCCCACAGACCCGGCATGGTCCGCAGCATTTATAAAGGGTTTGGATAAGCTGAACCAGTTACTTGAATCCCCAAACATCCCGCATGCTAAAAGAAAGCGGCCTAGATCTGATAATTCCCTTATGGTACTTTCAGACTCAGGGGTTTTCAGAGGAGGAGGGGGAAATTAATTCTGATCCTGACCAGGTTCAACCTTTGGGACTGGAAGAAAACTCTAAAAGCCAATATATTAATGATTTGGTTTTAGCAGTGAGACAAGCGTTGGACCTCCCAGAACCGGAGGATCCTACTCCCAGAGACAGAAGTCTCTTTAAGAAGGCCAAAAGAAGGGCTTCCCGGTTTCCCCATTCGGTAGGACTCAGAGATATTGCAGAGGGAGCCTGGAAACAGCCTGACAAAAAGTTCTCTGTTCCCAAAAGAGTCTCCTCCCTGTATCCATTGCAGGAGGAAGGCGTTGCTCGCTGGGAGAGTATCCCTAAGGTGGATATTCCAGTAGCCCGTTTAGCCAAACACACTTTACTACCAGTCCCAGGTTCAGCAACTCTGCAAGATGCCAATGATCGCAGAGTAGAATCCCAGCTGAAATCTATATTTGTGGCTGCGAGTTCTTCTTTTAGGCCCACATTTGCTTCAGCTTGGGTAGCTAGAGCCATGGAAGCATGGGCAGACCAACTGGCAGAGGCCTTACAGGACTCTGATTTACTTCCCCTGGCCTTGCATTTGAAAGAGGCATCAGGGTTCCTTTATGAGGCGGCCCAGAACACAGCGTCTATCTCCTCTATTCAAGCTGCATCTATTTCAGCAAGAAGAACGTTATAGCTGAAATCCTGGGAAGGAGATGCAGAATCAAAAAAAGTCAGTTGAAACCATTCCCTTTTCAGCAGCAGGTTTGTTCGGCCCAAAACTAGATACTATGATTTCCCGGCAAACAGGGGGCAAAAGCACTTCTTTGCCGGTATTTTCTAATAGGAGCAGGACTTCTAGTGTCAGTTCCTTTGGTCAGCCCTTTAGGGGGACCTCCTTTCCTAGAGGACAGTCCTTTAGAGGTAGACAACCTAATGCTCGAGGCTCCTCTGTCAGGGGCAGATCCTCGTTTGCAGCTAGGCGCCAGGCCTCCAAGACCCAGGAGAAGCCTGCGTCCTGACGACCACTCTACTCTGCTGGAGGTAGCGCCAGTAGGGGGACGTCTGTCTCTGTTTCGGGAACAATGGGCAGCGTCTTCCCAAGACCCTTGGATTCGGGGCATTATATCAAGGGGGTACATGATAGACCTGCTGGGCCCTGTACCACTTCGTTTCTTTGTAACCCCTCTACCCCGAGATCCAACAAGAAGACAGGCAATACAGGCTTGTGTCGCTTCTCTTCTTTCGCAAAGAGTCATCTGCAAGGTCCCAGACAACCAGAAAGGACAGGGGTTTTATTCAAATCTGTTTCTGGTCAAGAAGCCACACGGGTCCTTTCGGCCCATTTTAAACCTAAAGAGCCTCAATGTGCACTTACGAGAGGACAGAAATCATGTCGGTCATGGCGGCGTGTCTTCACTTAAAGGGAGTTCAGGTCGTGCCTTATTTGGACGATCTGCTCATCAAATCCTCCTCAGAGATTTGCTTACGTCAGCACTTATCCCGCACCTTGGCAGTTCTCGAGAGCCATGGACGGCTGATAAACTTAAAGAAGTCCCAGATGGTTCCGTGTCAACGCATGGTCTTCCTGGGCCTTATCATGAATACCAGTCGGCAGAAAGTGTTCCTGCCTACGGAGAAAATCAGTTCAATCCGGACTATAACAACACAGGTCTTGTCCTCTCCCAATCCCTCAATTCATTTGTGCATGCGGCTGCTTGGGAAAGATGGTGGCCTCCTTCGAGACGATCCCCTTCGGCCGGGCTCATTCTCGATGCTTCCAGTGGGATCTGTTACAGAAATGGTCAGGATCCCACCTACACTTGTATCTCCAGAAGATTTCGCTGTCTCCGGGGGCAAGAGAGTCGCTCCAGTGGTGGCTCAATCAGGATCACTTGTCAGTGGGCAGGTCCTTCGCTCCATGATTATGGATCATAGCTATGACAGATGCCAGCCTGAAAGGTTGGGGGGCGGTAATCCTGCACCTCCGGCTCCAGGGACTTTGGTCGGTTCAGGAATCAGCCCTATCAATAAACGTGCTGGAGTTGAAGGCTATTCTTTTAGCCCTCCGGGGGGCCCAGTCCCTCCTCCAGGGCCACCCTGTCAGAGTTCAGTCCGACAATGCCACGGCTGTGGCATATGTCAACAGGCAGGGAGGAACCAGGAGTGCAGCTGCAATGGAAATTGCAGCTCAAATTTTGGTTTGGGCAGAACAATATGTTCCAGCAATATCGGCAGTATTCATTCCAGGAATAAGGAATTGGGAGGCCGACTACCTAAGTCGAAATCAGATGATGCCGGTGGAGTGGTCACTCCATCCAGACGTTTTTCAGTCTCTGGTTCAGAGGTGGGGTCTTCCGGATATAGATCTCATGGCCTCCAGACACAACAGAAAGGTTCAGAGGTTTTGCGCAAGGGCAAGAGACCCCTTAGTGGTGGCAGTGGACGTAATGACGACGTCATGGGAGTTCAGGTTGGGATGCCTGTTTCCTCCGATTCCCATGCTTCCTCGCGTGCTCATACGAGTAAGCTAAGGCGGTCTGCCAGTAATTCTAATAGCTCCCTCATGGCCGCGCGGAGTCTGGTACGCGGACATAATCTCTATGGCGGAAGGACAAGGATTTCCTCTTCCGTCACGAGATGACCTTCTTCTGCAAGGTCCCTTCCGTCACCAGAATTTACCTCAGCTCAGTTTAACGGCATGGCTGTTGAAGCCAGCCTCTGGAGGGCTAGGGGTTTTTCCTCCAGTGTAGTGAACACCATGATGCGAGCCAGAAAGCCAGTTTTAGCTCACATCTATCACCGGATTTGGCGAGCCTATATCAGATGGTGCGAAAATAGGACATGTCACACGTCCTCCTTTCGTCTTCCTCGCTTATTGGCTTTCCTTCAGGATGGCCTGGAAGCAGGGCTTCGGTTAGGTTCCCTAAAAGTTCAGGTATCGGCACTTTCAGTCTTTTTTCACCTGAAATTAGCGGATTTGCCAGATATTAGGATTTTCCTTCAGGGAGTCTTGCATATTAAACCTCCCTATGTTCCGCCTACAGCACCATGGGATATTAACCTGGTACTGGATATGCTTAAAGGGCCTCTTTTTGAGCCTTTACTTGTGGCAGATTTGAAGTGGTTGACCTGGTCCTCTTTCTTTTGGCTATTGCATCTGCACGTAGGGTTTCGGAATTAGGAGCTCTGTCTTGCCGGGAGCCATATCTGGTTTTCCACGAGGACAGAGCGGTGTTAAGAACCCTCCCTTCCTTCGTTCCAAAAGTAGTTTCGGCTTTCCATCTGAACCAGGAAATTGTAGTTCCGGTCTTTTCATCTACTTCCCATTCGGATCAACAGTCTATGGAAAAGTTAGATGTGGTTAGGGCTCTCCGCATTTATGTCAAAAGAACTTCTCAGATTAGACGTACTGATTCTCTGTTTGTTCTTTATGATGCTAATAAGAGAGGCTGGCCAGCCTCAAAACAGTCCATTGCAAGATGGATCACGGCAACTATTAAGCAAGCTTACATAAAGGCTAAACGTTCTGTGCCAGAGAGGCTTACGGCCCATTCCACCAGATCGGTAGGGGCGTCGTGGGCAGCGAGAAATGGGGCTTCTGCAGACCAGCTTTGCAGGTCAGCCACCTGGTCCTCTGTCCACACCTTTACAAAATTTTACCAGTTTAATGTATTTGCATCCGCGGATGCAAATTTCGCTCATAGTGCTCTATGAACGGGGCTTTCAGAGCGGTCCCACCCTTAGGGGGCTGCTTTAGAACGTCCCCATGGTAAGCAGTGTCCCCCAGACTGGATGAAAGAGAAAAGAGGATTTATGTACTTACGTTAAATCCGTTTCTCTGATTCCGTCTGGGGGACACTGCGATCCCTCCCTTCTGCTTTTCTTCTGTGTGCTCTTGTTTGATTGGCCTTTTCTCCTTGGGCTTTTTCATTAACTGAACAGGAAGAGGCAGGGGGATTGTAGAGGGGAGAGGTCTCTCAGCAGTGCTAAAGTTAACTAGCTAGGTGCCAACTCCCGAGCTCCCCTCCACAACCCCATGGTAAGCAGTGTCCCCCAGACGGAATCAGAGAAATGGATTTGACGTAAGTACATAAATCCTCTTATCTGTTCCTGTTGAAGTCTGTAAATTGTTTTAATTAGTGGGTATTCTGCTTCATGTGTGTTGCTATGGGGAGTATTCTATAAAAGCAGTGTAGAAAAAGTGAAGTAAAATATAAATTATGCTGTACAATCTGTAAATGGAGAAAACCCAGAAATTTACTTAATAAGAATGGGAGGAGGAGAGGCTGTCATGGTTGGATATGTGTATAGTAGAAAAGAGGCTTCTAAAATGAAGTATGATCACAATATGTAATTATATGCAGGTCCCAAATAACATTGCAGTAAACCATTGCACAATTTATTATCATTTGGTAATCCAGTTTGTTTAAATTGATAGCACATTTTAGAATCTGATCTTTTTTTAAGTGAATAATGAATTAACGGGTGTTGGTGACAATAGATCAACTATAATAAAATGCAGATGGCAAATTGATTGAAAATACACTAGTCTTTAGTGGACAATTTGCATTCAAGATGCTTGGATTGAAGTCCACTCAAAATTGTAGTGTGCATGAAGCAATAGGTTGTTTTGTGACTTAATCTGGTTGCATATATATCTATAATTTCTCTTTCATCCGGTCTGGGGGACACTGCTTTACCATGGGTTGTGGAGGGGAGTTTGGGAGTTGGCACCTAACTAGTTAACTTTAGTACTGCTGGCAAACCCCTCCCCTCTACAATCCCCCTGCCTCTTCCTGTCCAGTTTTTTTTAGGTGCCCTGGAGTTGGGGCAGTGTTTTAGTACTTAGGTAAATTTTATAGATTTCCTTTATTTTATTTCCTTTTTTTAGGGTTTTTTCCTTCAACAGTGGCAGCTCTGGAGTGTGTTCTACTATAGAGAACACACTCACAGCTTCAGCAGCGCAGGCATCCGTTTGCCAGATGAGCGCCAGCGGCGCTCACTGGTGTATATATATATATATTTGCAAAGTCTAGAGGTGCCTGATTGAGGAGTGAACAAGGGTCTCACGGACCGCTGTCACTCCTCTAACCCCCCCGATAACCGGCGCTGCCATTACAGGCAGAGAGTGCCGGTTATTGGCAGCGGACAAACGCCGGCGGCCATTTTATTTTTTTCTGACAGCCAGCGCTAGACGGAGAAGGAGGAGAGGGGGCCATACCACGATTCCCCCCTCATACATAGGAGGGGGGCGCCGGGTAGCTATCGCTGCGGAGACCTCTGTCCTAGAGGTCTCCACTACTCTGCCACGCTTGGAGCTTTTTTTATCAGGCTCCATGTTTTTTTTTATTTCAATTTATGCTACAAATAGCTGCAAAGCAGCAGTTACTGAAGGGGGGGAGCTACAGAATAGAGTTCCCCCCACCTTCCTGAGAGAGATGGTCTTTCCCAGCCTTCTGGCGCCAAGAGAAGCCCGGGAAGAGGAACAGAACGCAGGGAGCAGGCACAGGACAAACTGCTGTTGAACTTCTCCCCTTCTGTGGCCTATTGGCTAAGTATCACCTTTATTACACACTTTCTAATGTTTAATAACTGGGCCAGTAGGATTTACATTATAGTCTCCTACTGGTTTATATATATTGGTGGTATTAATTTTTTACAAGTACAACTTTTATAAAATATCTGTTGATTACTTGTTTTCATATCTGTTCCTCCACATTTATATACTTGCTCTCTCTATCTCTCTCTCTCCATTTTTCTCTGTGCTCAGCTAGAGTCATATTTTACTCTGTGTGTTTGGTGTACCTTCCTTTATAAGATGACAGATAAGGGAAAGGGCCCCATGGCTAAATACTTCACATGCTCAAAATGTCATGTAAAATTACTGTGTGGCCAGAAGGACCCTTTGGTGCTCTGCTCTGCATGCGAAGCAGGGGTTCCCAATGTGCATACCCAGCAGGTTTCAGCCCCACCGACGGAGGAACCGGCCTGGGTGGCCTCCCTGACACAGTCGGTTTCCTCCTTAGCTCAGATGGTTTTCCAGTCTAATCAGTTGTTATCTACTGTAGCAACTTCGGTGGCTAGTAATGCTAACCCACAGTCAGACCTCCCGGCTTCCTCAGGTTCTAGTGCAGCAGGTTTGCCAGGACCTTCCTCATTGCAGCCTGACCCAGCCCCTGTTCTTACAGACCCGGCATGGTCTACGGCATTTTTAAAGGGCCTGAACAAGCTAAATCAGTTGCTTGATACCGCTAATACCCCGCCTGCTAAAAGAAGGAGACCTAGATCAGTAAATCCCCTTGTGGTCCTATCAGACTCTGAGGAGGGTTCTGAGGAAGAGGGGGAAATTTATTCAGATTCTGACCAATTGCTCCAATTGCAACAGGAAGACTATCCCAAGAACCAATTTGTTAATGATTTGGTTTTAGCGGTTAGACAAGCGTTGGACCTCCCTGAACCGGAGGATCTTACCCCCAGAGACAGGAGCCTCTTTAAGAAGGATAAGAGAAAGGCCAGCCATTTTCCCCCTTCTGCTGAGCTTAGGGTTATTGCCGAAGGGTCATGGAAACAGCCTGAAAGAAGGTTTTCTATTCCTAGGAGATTCTCTTCCCTGTATCCCTTACAGTAAGAAGAGGTGGTTCGCTGGGAGACTATTCCCAAGGTAGATATCCCTATTGCCCGATTGGCAAAGCATACCTTACTCCCAGCTCCTGGTTCAGCGTCCCTTCCAGACGCCAACGACCGCAAAGTTGAATCCCAGCTAAAATCCATTTTTGCGGCTGCGGGTTCCTCTTTCAGACCTACGTTTGCCTCAGCTTGGGTGGCTAGAGCCATGGAAGCTTGGGCAGACCAACTGGCAGAAGCCTTACAGGACTCAGAACTTCTCCCCCTGGCCCTGCACTTGAAGGAGGCTTCCGGGTACCTATACGAGGCAGCCCAGAACTCAGCGGCGGTCTCCTCTTCCATTCAGGCGGCCTCTATTTCAAGAAGAACGCTATGGCTGAAATCCTGGGAGGGTGATGCGGAATCAAAAAGGTCCGTTGAATCTATTCCTTTCTCTGCAGCAGGTTTGTTTGGACCGGAATTAGATACCCTTATTTCACAGGCAACGGGGGGCAAAAGCACTTCCTTGCCAGTATATTCGTACAGGAGCCGCAACTCTCGGGGCAGCTCTTTCCGTCAGCCCTTTCGGGGGACCTCCTCTCATAGGGGACAGTCCTTTAGGGGCAGACAACCTAATTCTCGAGGCTCCTCCACTAGAGGGAGATCCTCGTTTGCATCTAGGCGCCAGGCCTCCAAAAACCAGGAGAAACCTACGTCCTGACTGCCTCCCCGTTCCACAGGGGACACCAGTGGGGGGACGTCTGTCTCTATTTTGGGAACAGTGGGCATAGTCTTCCCAGGATCCCTGGATCCGGGAAATCATTTCAGAAGGATACAAGATAGACCTGTTGGGCCCGGCCCCACAGCGTTACTTCCAGACTCCGCTCCCCCGGGATCCATCAAGAAGACAGGCTATACAGGATTGTGTCGCTTCCCTTCTGCTTCAGAGGGTCATCTGCAGAGTTCCAGATTGCCAGAAAGGGCGAGGGTTCTATTCCAACCTGTTCCTAGTCAAGAAGCCGGACGGCTCATTCTAAACTTAAAAGGCCTCAATGTTCACTTAAGGGTGAACAGATTTCGGATGGAATCTCTGAGGTCAGTAATAAACGGCCTAGAAAAGGACCAGTATATGGCGTCCATAGATATAAAGGACGCATATCTCCACGTTCCCATTTGGATCCACCATCAGTCTCTTCTCAGATTCTCGGTGGGATCTTGTCACTACTAGTTTCGGGCCCTCCCCTTTGGCCTCTCAACGGCGGCAAGGGTCTTCACAAAAATGATGTCAATAATGGCAGCATGTCTTCACCTGCAGGGAGTTCAGGTCGTTCCTTATTTGGACGACCTACTCATCAAGGCTTCCTCCGAAGATTGTCTTCTTCATCATTTATCCCTCACCTGAGCGGTTCTCGAGGGCCATGGTTGGCTGATAAATTCAGCAAAATCCCAGATGGTTCCGTGTCAGCGCATGGTTTTTCTGGGGCTCATCATGGACACCAGCAAACAGAGGGTGTTTCTCCCAGTAGAGAAGATCAGCTCTATTCAGACTGTAACTTCTCAGGTTTTGTCTTCCCCAAGTCCCTCAATGCATTTATGCATGAGGCTACTCGGAAAGATGGTGGCCTCCTTCGAGACCATTCCCTTTGGTCGGGCCCATTCTCGATGTTTCCATCGAGAATGGGCCCGATGGAAACATCGGGAGTGCAGCTGCAATGGAAATTGCAGCTCAAATTTTGGTTTGGGCAGAACAATATGTTCCAGCAATATCGGCAGTATTCATTCCAGGAATAAGGAATTGGGAGGCCGACTACCTAAGTCGAAATCAGATGATGCCGGTGGAGTGGTCACTCCACCCGGAAGTCTTCCAGTTCCTGGTTCAGAAGTGGGGCCTTCCGGACATAGATCTCATGGCCTCCAGACACAACAGGAAAGTTCAAAGGTTTTGCGCAAGGGCAAGGGATCCCTTAGCGGTAGCAGTGGATGTCATGACGATGTCGTGGGAGTTCAGGATGGGATACCTATTTCCTCCAATTCCCATGCTTCCTCGCGTCCTCAAACGAGTAAGGCAGGGCGGTCTGCCGGTAATTCTAGTTGCTCCCTCTTGGTCGCGCCGAGTGTGGTACGCAGACATATTGTCAATGGCGGAAGGACCAGGGGTCCATCTTCCGCATCGAGACGACCTTCTTCTACAGGGTCCATTCCACCACCAGAGTTTACCTCAGCTCAGTTTGAAGCCAGCTTCTGGAGGTCTAGAGGTTTTTTCTTCCAGCGTAGTTAACACTTTGATGTTAGCTAGGAAACCTG
This sequence comes from Mixophyes fleayi, assembly GCF_038048845.1. Lineage (NCBI taxonomy): Eukaryota > Metazoa > Chordata > Amphibia > Anura > Limnodynastidae > Mixophyes > Mixophyes fleayi. The sequence continues at coordinate 114,656,983 of NC_134407.1, read as the reverse complement.
TTACATCTCGCATCTATCACAGGATCTGGAAGGCCTACATTAGGTGGTGAGAAAGCAGGACATGCCTTTCATCCGCTTTTCATATTCCTCGCTTATTAGCTTTTCTTCAAAAGGGCCTGGAAGCAGGTCTCAGATTAGGTTCCCTAAAGGTGCAGGTATCGGCACTTTCAGTATTCTTTCATATGAAATTAGCTGATTTGCCAGATATTAGAACTTTTTTTCAGGGAGTCTTGCACATACAGCCTCCTTATGTACCTCCTACAGCTCCGTGGGACCTCAACATGGTACTGGATATGCTCAAGGGGCCTCCATTTGAGCCCTTGAGAGAGACAGATATAAAATGGTTGACCTGGAAGGTCATCTTTCTTCTGGCTATCGCATCTGCTCGTAGAGTTTCTGAATTAGGAGCCCTGTCATGTAGAGAACCTTATTTGGCTTTCCACAAGGACAGAGCGGTGTTAAGGACCCTTCCTTCCTTTGTCCCCAAAGTAGTGTCAGCTTTCCATCTTAACCAGGATATTGTAGTTCCGCTCTTTTCAGCTTCTTCCCATTCAGATAAAAAATCTATGGAGAAGCTAGATGTTGTTAGGGCTCTACGTATATATGTCAAAAGAACTTCCCAGATTAGACGTACCAATTCTCTTTTTGTCCTTTATGACGCTAATAAGAGAGGCTGGCCAGCCTCAAAACAATCCATCGCTAGATGGATTACGTCTACCATCAGACTAGCATATATAAAGGCTAGCCGTCCTGTGCCGGAGAGACTTACAGCCCATTCCACCAGATCGGTAGGGGCTTCGTGGGCAGCAAAGAATGGAGCTTCTGCAGACCAGCTTTGCAGGGCAGCCACCTGGTCCTCTGTCCATACCTTTGCAAAATTTTATCAGTTTAATGTTTTTTGCATCAGCTGATGCAGATTTCGCTCGTAATACGAGCGGGATTTTCAGAGTAGTCCCACCCTTAGGGGGCTGCTTTAGAACGTCCCCATGGTAAAGCAGTGTCCCCCAGACCGGATGAAAGAGAAAAGAGGATTTATGTACTTAAGTTAAATCCGTTTCTCTGATTCCGACACTGCGATCCCTCCCTTCTGTTATTCTTCTGTGTGCTCTTGTTTGACTGCCCTTTTTATCCTTGGGCTTTGTTAAAACTAACTGGACAGGAAGAGGCAGGGGGATTGTAGAGGGGAGGGGTTTGCCAGCAGTACTAAAGTTAACTAGTTAGGTGCCAACTCCCAAGCTCCCCTCCACAACCCATGGTAAAGCAGTGTCCCCCAGACGGAATCAGAGAAACGGATTTAACGTAAGTACATAAATCCTCTTATTTTTATTTCTCTACTTCTATCTCTTTATTCCTTTTTTTTAAGTGGAGGCTTGCAACTTTTTTAATTTGAAAGGGTCCTACTCATATTTTAATCCTTTGATTTTGGCCCAAGTTAATCCTTTGACTTCCAACTTTTCTGTGTTTCCACAGGCATCTATTGACATGAAAGCTACATTGCTAGACAGCCTCAGAATTAATGTTCTTAAGCAGAAATCCACTACCTATTAGGTAGAAGTCAATTGAGGTTTCTCCCCAAGAAGTGCTTCTCTTACTGGTTAGTCAAGATAGAACCTTGGCTAAGTGCAATGTTATTCTTTTGGCTTTTTTTCCATTTCCAATCCAAATAAAATAATTTATTCAAATACAATATCAAAAGAAAATTCCTGGAAAAAATAGTATTAAATTAACTACAGTAGATAAAGTAATTAAAATATTGGATGTATTAACATCAGCCTGACCAGTGCCTCACAACACTACTCTGTGCTACAGAAGGACCATGAGCCTTCCACTATGCAACTCTTTGACTGTGACTCGCCTTATTTCCCCTCTTCACATCTTAACACTGCTATTGTCTCATGCAACCCTGTCTACAGTAACATAACATAACAAATGAACAGTTTACACAGTTTTCACAAGATACTCATCACACTAATTTTCTGAAATAGTCTGTACTGCTGTGAACATTCTGATGATTTGATACTACAGACTATAGGCTGCCCTGGTATTTTGAGGGCAAAATTGTCACAGAGCAGATGGTTAATTCCACTTTATATAATGAACAAGAGAGCTGTAAGGAGAGTGAGTAAAAACCCAGGTTGCCAGACTTTTAATTGACCAAACTGCATCTTTCCATATTTCTTTTAATAAAAAAAATATTTGTGAAGAAAGTGTAAAAAAAAAACCTTTTCATTGCACTGAATAAATTAAATCAGATACAAGGGGCAAAATAATATGGCCCATAGGGAGGCATTCATTGATATATGTGTGGTCTCTACTTGGAGGGTAAATTTAAGTGTAATACTAATCTTGATTTGTTCTTAAAGAAAAACAGTTGCTTTTAAATTGAATTTCAGATAACTATTAGTGTTTATAGTGTGTAAGTGCTACACTGTAGTAAAGTACTAATAACAATAATTACACACTTAGGAAAAGCATCATGACTACATAACATCTAATCATCTCTATGCATTTTTACTAATCACATAAAGTGTGAAGTATAACCAAATCCATTGAAGACCGAATAGGAAAAAGCAGTTCCCCATTCATAAAATTAGCAATTCATTCTGTTTCCTAAGCCTCTGTTAAAACTTGATTTTTTTTTCTCCAGCGATGCTATCTATTTGAAGTTAAAAGGGTCTCTCTCTTTTTTCCTTTTTTTTGTCTCCTTTTAATTGATTGTTGATATTTTACCATTTGATGCAGGTTAAGCTGATTGGGGAAATTGGAAATGGTAGTGGTATCCTCATCACCTCTTACTCCAATGTGCGTGTGATGCAAGAAGAACTGCAGAAATATCACTGGCACTACATTATCCTGGATGAAGGACACAAGATCCGCAATCCCAATGCAGGTGTCACTGTAGCATGCAAACAGGTTAGGGTGATTTTTAGGCAGTTGGAACCATCGCTACATCTGTGTCATGGCATTGACTAGCATAATGGATGTGTTTGTGAGAAATTCATTGGCAGATGAGCTATATATGAGCACATGTGAACATCTAGATACAGTAATATACTATAGAATTATTATTTTTTTTAACTTTATTTTCACCTTTTCCAGTTTCGTACCCCTCATCGTATAATCCTGTCTGGGTCTCCAATGCAAAACAATTTGCGGGAACTGTGGTCTTTGTTTGACTTTGTCTTCCCGGGAAAGCTTGGTACACTGTCTGTTTTTATGGAGCAATTCTCTGTCCCCATCACCATGGGAGGGTACTCAAATGCATCTCCTGTGCAGGTATGTCCACTTTCAGACCTTTTTAGCAGTTCCAAATAATGCATACAAATATATAAGAATGTTTTTGTTACATGTACAAGTATAGGATGCTTGGCAGGTAAGGTTTTTTCCGGATAAGATGTTTTTCTGTAATTTGGACCACAGTGGATAGAATATATTAAATAATATTTCTTTCTCCTACCACTGGGGACACTGCCAGACATTGGAGTATAGTAGTGGGTGTGGGAGTTCAGGCTATGCCCCTCCTCTCCTGTAGATACCTCAGTTTTTTTTTTAGTGCCTTAGGAGTTAGACCAGTTTGGTATAGGCTCCTGCCTATACCTAGTTTAGTGATAGATTTTCACGTTTTTATTTTAATTTTTTTTTACAGAGGTGCCTCGCGGGGATCGATCCTAAGTCCTAGAGAGGGTGAATAGTCCTGGGCTTCCTTCATCCTGATCCCCGCGCAAGGTAAGAAGTGGCTGATGCCCGGGTCTTCCTTGCACCTGTCTTGCCGGCAGTTCCTCCCCTAGAAACGAGCTGTTAGAGGTCAGTTATGCCATTAGAGCTTTAGGTGCCCACGGAGGTAGTCCTCTTGTAGCGGGCCACAGAGATAGGTTGCGTGGGGGAGACCTAGGATCCATCTCTCCCCGCCGACGGACTAGCCGGCAAGCCCCCTCCTCCATACCCCCACCTCCCCTAACAACGAGCAGCGGGGTCCATTAGCGCTCCGCTCTATTATAGAGAGCTGCGCTGCATGAGGAGGGCAGAGAACACACACGCGAGCCTGGGCACTAATATAGCGTGTTGTGGAGCAGTTACCGACAGCCATAGTTTAGATGTGCTGTTCGGTAACTTAGAGAGGAGCAGACATTTTTTTATGAGGGGCGGACCTGGAGGAGGACCTTCGTTTCCCGCACTTCTCTAGATCCTGCACAGCGGAGTTGCCATTTTCACCTCATATCGAGCAGCTGCATGTCGCTTCTCTCCTCTCATTTACCTCTTCTGTGATTGGTATCATAAATTCTGTGTCTGTTTTGTGTACAAAAACATTTTAAACATTTATAGTGGATTGTTCTGCCTAGCGGAAGAGGTTAAAGTTGCTTTGGGACAAATTTGTACCCGGGTATATAGATCTGGCTACAAATTGTGTATTGCTGTATTTTGACATTAACTGTTTAGACAATAATTATTTATTTGTCTAGTTCTTATCAGTTCATACTGTATTTTGACCAGTTATGTCTAACAAAGGGACCTCTGATAGGGGATTCTCTGGAGTATCTGCAATGTATTTTACTTGTACCAAATGTAAAGTAAAACTTCCTGTAGGACAGCATGACAAAGGTGCCCTTTGCGCTGCTTGTGAGGCCGGATCTTAGGAGTGTCTCGCCCCAGCACAAACACCAATAGCCATGGAAGAGCCGCCTTGGATTAAGTCCTTTGCCTCTGCCATGGAAAAATTTACTGCGGTGATGTTACAGGCTGCAGAGGTATGTCAGAATGCTGTTACAAACACTCTGGTATCTCTCACTGCAGAGCAGCGCTCCACACATGTAGAAGCTGGGGGGTGTGACCAGGTGGAAAGTGCAGGCACATCCTCACAGAGTTCTCTAACTCAGAGTGATGATCGCCTACTTGCGGTCTCCCACATAGCTAAAAGGGTTTCACTAGATGTTAACCAGGGTCGTAACCCAGGCTCAGATATCCCATCAGATGAGGATGGGGATTTAGACTTGGATACTCATAAGGAAGAGTGTTATGTCCACCTTGGTAGGTAATATTGAGAGTCTGGTGCTAAGTATTAGGCATACCTTAGGTTTCGCTGACCCTGCACCCTCGACTCCCTCAGGTTTCTCCATTTTTAAAAGGACTAAATCTCAGGTTATGTCTTTTCCACCGTCTTGAGAGATGGTGCAGATAGTGACGGACGCTTGGTTAAATCCAGGAAAACAGTTTGTTATGCCAGGTAGATTTAAGAGTCTTTACCCTCTTTCGGCAGAGGATTCTATTAAATGGGAGGCGTCTCCTAAGGTGGATAGACCGAATGTCAGGTTGTCCTCTTCCTCTGCCATACCTACCCAGGAGAGAGTATCTCTTAGAGACCCTACAGACAAAAAGTGTGACAATGCTCTCCGGTCTGCATATATTGCTTCCGGCAGCTTGTTTAGACCCACTATGGCTATTGCATGTGCAAATAAGGCGGTACAGATGTGGGTGGAGCAGTTGGTTTCGGGCATTCAGAGTAATGCTCCGCTGCCAGATCTCCTTGTTCTCGCTGAACACATTCAGGAGACGGCGGATTATGTAGGACAGGCATCCATGGATGCAGTAGCAGTCAATGCCAGGATTGGCGGCCATATTATTGCGTCTCGACGTTCCCTATGGTTACGTTCATGGACGACGGATGCTGAGTCAAAAAGGTCTTTGGAAATCCTGCCTTTTGATGGACTCACTATGTTTTGGGCGGAGCTTGAGAAGGTGATTGAGGCAGCCAGAGAGGGTAAGAGTAATGTTCTTCCCATGGGATCTCGTAAACCTCGTCAAGCTCGTTTTCGCTCCTTTTCTCAGGGCCGTGGGGGCCCACCAAGAGGTCAGCCGGCCGTTCCAGAGGAGGTGGCGGCAGAGGTAGGGGCGCTCCCAGACGAGGAACGTCGTGTCCCAGTGATAAGCCTGCAGCATGGGGCACTGCTCCTTCTCTTCAAGCGCCAGTGGTGGTCAGTCACGTCGGACGCTTGGATTCGGGGAGTGGTGTCAAGGGGTTATGTCATAGACTCCAGTCTCTGCCAACAAGGTTCCTTTCTTCAGCGGTGCCCGCTTGTCCCCTCAGACGTCAGGCCCTGCTGGATGCAGTGTCGAAGCTTCAGGGAGCAGGGAGTGGTGGTTCGCCCTATACTGAACCTCAGGTCTTTAAACAAGCAGGTGGTAGTCCAGAGGTTCAAAATGGAGTCTCAACGGACGGTCATTGCAGGGATGGAAGAGGGAGAGTTTCTAGCTTCCACCGATATAAAAGATGCGTATCTGCATGTTCCCATTTGGGACCAGCATCATCGTCTCCTGAGGTTTGCGGTGGGTCCCGATCATTTTCAATTCAGGGCCCTCCCCTTCGGTCTGGCTTCCGCTCCTCGAGTGTTCACCAAAATTATGGCCATCATGGCGAGTGTCCTGAGACGAAAGGGAGTCACGATAGTCCCATATCTAGACGACCTTCTCTTAAAGGCGGAGTCTGCAGAGATCTTAGTTCACCAGGTTCAGACCACAATGGAGTTCTTGGAGGACCATGGGTGGATTCTGAATGTGCCAAAATCATCTCTCATTCCAGCTCAGCGCATGCGCTTTCTGGGATTGGTGTTCGACACAATGGCTCAGAGGGTGTTCCTACCTCAGGAAAAGATCCCGCACAGCCTCAGTTCGCAAAATGAAAGATCTGTTTGTCTTATACAACGTAAAGAAGCATGGCTGGCCGGCGTCAAAACATACTATTGCTTGGTAGATCACTTCCACTATTAGTCTGGCTTATGTCCGAGCATCTCGGCCAGTTCCTCATGCGCTTAGGGCTCACTCGACCGGGGCTGTTGGTGCGTCTTGGGCGGTGCGCCATGGTGCTTCAGCTGAACAACTGTGCAAAGCGGCCACTTGGACATCTGTTCATACTTTTGTAAAGTTTTACAGATTGCAGGCTTTCACATCTTCTGATGCGAGCTTTGGTAGGAAAGTATTACGTGCAGCTGCTCCAGAGCATTCCCTCCCATAGAGGCTGCTTTGGTATGTCCCCAATGTCTGGCAGTGTCCCCCAGTGGTAGGAGAGAGAAAAGAGGATTTTTACTTACCGTAAAATCTATTTCTCTTACTCCACTGGGGGACACTGCGCTCCCTCCCTTGCTCTGTAGACGATCTGATTGTGAATGTTTTTGGCCTCCATTCTTTGCCCCTTGGGGCAGCTCCTTATAAGTACACTTGGTTAGTCAAAACTGAGGTATCTACAGGAGAGGAGGGGCATAGCAGAGGAGGGGAGTAAAAACCATAAAGTTTTTAGTGCCTGAACTCCCACACCCACTACTATACCCCAATGTCTGGCAGTGTCCCCCAGTGGAGTAAGAGAAATAGATTTTACGGTAAGTAAAAATCCTCTTTTAAAAATTATACATGTCAAGGTTCTAAAACCCGTCATCATTACAATGTTCAGCAATGTTCCCTACAGTTATTGTAGGATTAGATGCTCAGTGATAAAGTCAGTATGTGTGACAGAATTACTGTTCTTTTGTCTTTCTTGTTTTCTGAACATTCTGCATATTGGGTGTACAGGCAGGGAGAGGCCATCCTCTCTTCCATTAATGCTGGTAGTACAGGAGGTGGGTGAGGTTCAGTCATCCTTCCATATACCAGCAGAATACATCCTCATACAAATGTCCTTCCATAAATTTGCTTCACAGTACACCAGCACTCAGGGAATAATGTTGTTTTTAATGCTCATTTACACTACAGAATACAGGTTGCAGGGCTTGCTCCGGAAACTGTTTATACTGCACAACATCCTGTCATTCTTTACGAAGCAATACTTGGAAATGGTGCAATGATAGTTGTGTGAATTAATAAGCAACAAAAGATTGCTGCTTTTCTATTTCATGGTCCTGGGATTGAGGCTTGTGTGTGTATGTTCCTGCCCTTTAAAGTGATTTAGGTGCTCATATGCACTTTATTTATCAAGGCCACTCCATTCTCTGAGGAATTCTTCTACACAGTTTAAGTATTCTTCAGTCTCTCAGCTTGCATATTTTTATTCTCTGGGTAACCCCTCTTGCCCACCCACCCACACACATATTCAAACAAATATGAAAGATTTTTTGAGTTACAGTTTGTACAAGAAGCCTTGTGCCGTTACATCTTGCTCTCCCGATGAATTTGAAGATAATCCTGCAATAGCTTCCAAAAGCATGTTTGTCATTTATTCCATGTTTCCAAAGTTGATTTTTTTTGGTCTTCTGAAAGGTATTGAAAGTATGCTGTGAGTCCGTTTTCTAGTACTGTTTTATTTATGGTATAAAATATATTTTCACTGGGCTCTAGTAATTGGATTTACTTGTGTGCTTTTTATATCAGAGTCTGACCCTGATGGTACACTTCACTTTTCCTCTCCTTCATTAAAACTGTGATGATTTTTTGTTTTGTTTTTTTTTGTTTCCTCTTCAGTAGTTGCATGTGCACTTTTTTCCATTCACAAAATTGCAATTATGAAAGGAACAATTCGACGTACAGGTTATCAATGTGACTACCATGTTTTAATAGTTTTCAGCTTCTTATGCTTCAGTACCAGCTCTTACTACACTTGCCTGCCAAGTTGCCTCTGAGACAGACTGGGCCTTTATTTCATAAGACTAAATGTAACATTTTCTTATCTGTTTAGTATATGTGCCTTAAATGAAAGAATTAAATGGATTTTTAAGAACGGTAGAGGGATTAAGACTTTGCCCAGTCCACTATGCATCATGTCTTGAAATTGTTCAAGACTAGTACACCTTTCTTATACAGACTGGTTCTTGACTAGTTTATGTTTTATAGAGCACTATGGTTTTGGTAGTGCTACTGGTTTATTTTCAAGCAACATTAAGATGCAGGCCTCCAGTGCTTGGTTGTCCAAAATATTTTCCCTTCTATCCTTTGAAAGCTGTTTTACCAAAGGAGTATCCAGTGGTAATTGTCTGTGTGTCAACTCTGACATTGCACAACATTGTCTGCCTCCCTTTTTCTCATCTGCCCTTGATGGTGATGCCTGTCTTGAGCTCTAAAGGTCTTCACCAAGGTCATGGCCTCCATGGCAGCGTTTGCTTCATCATGGGATTAAATTGCTAACACAGAGTTGTTTATAGTTTGGTCTGCTTTTTGGAGGTTTTGGGGTACCCCCTGGTAAGTTTGCTTTCAGTTTAAAGATAAATAAATATTTGAATCAATTGAAGAACTCTCATTGGTTTTTTTTGGTTTTTTTTTAATCATCTTGGCTTACTGTGCTGTGTTGGAGGATTTTTTTGGGGTCTCTGCTGATTCCTTGGATCCTACATAACATCAGGCAGGAAGAGATACCCGCATTGGTCAATGCACTTGATTGACTAAAAATACTCATAGCTAGTAAACCTCTCTGCCTTCTTCAGTGGTTAACATTCTTTCAGGGCCTCTTCTTTTGACATGGCCTAATAGAACTTGAAGTATATATCGGGATTCTATCACTGCAAGGGCCCCATATGCGTCACTCCAACCTCCATAAGGACTCCACAAAAAACTTGTGAAAATAAATGCCCCAAATAACTTCGGCATTCACCTGCTCTAAAATTCTTCCACTTGCTCCAAAATAGCCCCACCTGCCCTCAGACTTCCACTTCTCACAAAATGCCTTCAAATCCAATATGTACTCAGAAACTGGAGAGCACATAGCGCAGTGCATTCTGCACCAACTCCTCCTCCTCTGATTGGTTCGGCTGCGTGACCTGGCTGCAATGTGCAGAAGGTCACAGGACATGAAAACCAGCTGCTCTCATTCAGTCTTATTGAGACAGATGAGGAGCAATTGGCTTTGGGCTGCAGGTGGAGACTTTGGTGGTATTCTGTTGCCAACCACTTCCATATGGCATGGCTCTTAAAGCCACAAGTCTTAAGTGTAAGGACCTTGCCAACCCAGTTATTGAGACTGTGCTGTGGACAAAAAAGCCCTCTTCTCATGTATATTGTAGGATTTAGAAGTCTTACTGGGTCTGATGTGAGTAACAGAAGTTTCCATCCAATATGTTCTCATATCTCTCTATTTTCCTCCTCATTCTCTTCATGGGCCTTGAAAAGGTCTGGATCTGAATGTTCTGTTTTGTGACCTCTCAGTGTGTTTTCAGTGTCAGCTGGCACTGTTTCCATTTGTTAGTGTTTTTATAGGGAGAGGGCGATGTTCGGCAGCCATTCCATTCTCTTTTGTCTTTGTTAGACCTACACTTTCCATGAAAACCTTCGTACTGTTCCCTGGTTCCAACCTACAGTTGTTTCAGATTTTAATATCAACTGGCTGTGTTATCTTTGTGACCTCACAAACTCAAGAAAGCAGTGAATGTGAATGTGGAGTGTGGTCTGCATATTTGTCTATAAAGGACTTGGGAGTTTCGGTACTCGGATACCTTGTTTGTCCTTTATAAAGGCCAGGGAACGGAATTTGGTGCCTCTTCTCAGTCAATCTCCTGATGGATAAAGACCGCAAGTGCATTTTCTCATTGTGGTGTTGTTTCCCTCTGTGATAAAAGTTCTCTTGAACAGGATGATCTGTGTTTCTTGGGTGTGCACAGACCAAGTTTGTCTCCCAGATGGTGGGAGAAAAAAGGTTCTTATTTACTTACTGATAAATTCTTTCTTCAAAGGCAATGGGAGAATCCCTTTTCCCCGGGATGCTTCGTATAAGTCCGTAGACCCTGTGATTCTGAGCTTTTTGTCTCCTTCATCTTGTTTTCTCTTTGCTGTGTGTAATCTGCTGGTTCCTTGCTTGCAAGAGGTTAAATTGGAGAAAGGACAATTTTTTTTCCACCCAAGTTCCCTGCCTCTTGAGAGACTTAGCCCCAATTAGTTAATTTGTGTCCTCAATAATATGGGAAAAATATTTTTTGGTAGGTAATCTAAGTATTCTTTAATTTTCATACTGAGGCAGGTGCCATTAAGGTAGCTATTTTATCTTATCTGTCAGGTATAGAATGTCGGTGAGGATTATGTCAAATTATGTTGTTTGCAATGACCGTAACATTTTAATGGTGTATATTTTTGAGGGATTGCATTGGAACTTTAAACCTCCCAATCTGAGAAACTGGTGTAATAATTACTCTGCTCTAGAACCGTTATAGTTAGACTTCTCTTCAAATGAGTATCACACGATTCTGTCTGTGAACATACCTGTTTTTCCTTGAGAAGATTTTACTGTGAATGTGGTCAATTACTTTATTAATGTAATGTGAAGTTGGGTTTTATGACAGTTAATCTTCTCACTGTTCACAGTTTGTCATCTCTGATATCTGGATTAGCAGCAAAAGAACTGAATGTTGATCTGGCTCATCCATGAGCTGTTGATAAATGGATTCACCTCCAGGGACTATTAAACATTTATTTGTTAAAGAACTCCCTAGAAGAATAGGGTCAGTGGTAACGGAAAAAGAACATAGGCTAACAGCTGTTAATAGGATTTGAGTTTGCAATTCAGTGAACTGAGCGCAGCTTAAATATTGGATACACAGACAATTATGGATAATTAGCACTTTAAGCAGATGCCTGAAGCATTTAGAAGGCACAGAGGCCTAATATTTTTAGCAACCATGTTTCTAAAATTTAAGGAATGGCTTCTCTGTCAGCTAGCTATGTGTAATAACCAGTCATTTTTGAGTGGGCATTTTTCTTCACAAGAGTAAGAAGTTACCAGAATCAACCAATACAGACAGCGCTAAGCATGTCTTCTGCCATTAAAAGCAAGGATTAAAAAAATAAAATTGGTATTCCAGTATTAATTGCTTTATTTTCTAGGTAAAAACATCATACAAATGTGCTTGTGTTCTTCGTGACACCATAAACCCCTATCTCTTGAGACGTATGAAAGCAGATGTGAAGATGAGCCTCTCTCTTCCTGACAAGAATGAACAGGTAACATCATATCTATGTATTGTGTTTTTTATGTATTGGGTAAAGATTTCCACCATTCATGTTACATTAACGTTTGACCCTGGTTCATGTAGGTCCTGTTTTGCCGCCTGACAGATGAACAGAGAGAGGTTTACCAAACCTTTCTAGACTCGAAGGAGGTGTATGGGATACTGAATGGAGACATGCAGGTGAGAAGACAAGCCAAATGGAAGAGAGGAAATCAATTATAGTTGGCATTTAAAAACATTGACATGGTCCCTGTCACGGTAGAATTCAGGAAAGGATAGAAAATATATTTGCAAAACTTATATTATTTGGGTTTTAATACACAGTCAGACAGTTAAACCATAATTGTGATGTAATGGAAGATGACAGGTCCACTCTACAACTGAACCAGTTGCTGATTTTTTTTTTTTATTGTTTTCTGACCATTTTGTAACAATTGTAAACTCTGCAACCAATCAGATTATGAATGTCATATTTGTTGTACAGGTTAGATAATGAAAGCAAACAACTGATTGGTTTCTCTAAGCAATATTACCTTTTTCCTTTGCACCAGGTTTCTTAAAACGTCCGCATTAATTTTTTCCTTCAGAACTAGGGGGGACACAGATTGTGGGTTATGCTTCACCCCTAGGAGGCAAGTCACTGGAAAATACATAGGAGGGTGGGCTCAGGGTATTACCCTTTATTATTTTTTGTTAATTTTACACACTCCGTGTATGGAGGGGATGGGGTTAAGTGGATCTTTGGACACCTGTGGTGAGAAGAAGCTGGACAACACTGGAAAAAATCTGTAGCCTAGAGAACCAGGCTCGTGTGGGTTCATGATTTTCACAATGGCACACGCACCCCAGTGTATTTCATATCAGGGGATGACTCAATGACGTGTTCATATTTTATATGATAGTGGCTGTGAGGTATGGTGCCTCCATTGCAGAGAATGAACCTGTAGGAGTTTCCATGTGACGTGGCAAACCCATAGAATGAGCGCTGGTATAACTGCAGTCTACAGAATGCTGTGCCTGTTGCAGCTTGTCCCCAGTGCTCCCAGCCTCCAGAGTACTTATCCTACAACAGCCTTCTCAGGTAATACAGTGGTACCAGCTGACAAAGGCTGACACTTTCTTCGCCAAAATTCCTCCTTGTCAGGGAAGTGTTTCGTCCTTCCACTCTTGTTCTCCTGCTAGCCTAGTGGGTGTCAAGTGAGGCTATTTCTTTAGAGGGTGGTAGGATAGTTTAGAAGAAATCCTTTTTCTTTTAGGATGCTGGCCTCGCCAAGACCAGGGCGCAAGGCCCCCAGCTTTGGTGGTCCACAGTTAAATGTTATCCCTCAGGTAATTTAGTCTGGCAGTCAGGCTCCCTCTGTACTCCCTGCATCTCTCAGATGGCATACCAGGTGCTAAAACCCTCCAGGCAATGTCTGAACCAGAATCAATCTGGTCAACACCCCAGTCTTTAGTTACATCTCCAGCATTTGCCTTCCATTACTTTACTATTAGTGTGTCTGAAAACATTTTGCTAGATGTTCTGTAATGTTCTGTTGTATGGCAAAAAAAGAATTAAAGGTTTCACAATACACAGAGGTAAAGGAGCATGTTCAATTCTTTTTTTTCCTCGCCGCGGAAAACTAGCGTTAATACGGTAATAGTTAGCTGGATTTCAGCTCGCGGCTCAGGGAGCTGCGAGCTGAAATCCAGCGAGTAAATTACCGTATTAACTGTTTTTCCGCGCACAATTTCCGTAGTAACGGTAATCGTGCGTGGACCGCTAGATTTTTGGCGTTTCCGCCGAGAATTGAATATGCCCCAAATAGTCCTATATTTATATATGGTTAATTCATTAAGCTATGCCCCATCATGTAGGATCACATCAGATCATCCATGTGCTTTCCACAGGTGTTCCCTGGTCTAATTGCCCTAAGAAAGATGTGCAATCACCCAGATCTGTTCTCTGGAGGCCCTAAAATCCCGAAGGGGACCAAAGATGAGGATCTGGACAAGGTTGAGCAGTTTGGTTACTGGAAGCGTTCAGGAAAACTGATAGTAGTGGAGGCACTTTTGAAGATCTGGCATCGGCAAGGACACAGAGTCCTTTTGTTCACCCAGTCACGACAGGTAGGAAAGAGTTCCCTTAAACATCTACAGTTTGTTTTTTTTCCATGATTACATATATTGACTTGAGTCTTTTTTTCCTAACCTCCAACCCAAGTCCATCAAGTTCACCCATTTCTAATGTCTCATTCTTTTTATCTGAGAAAGGTAAAACACCAACACCACATTGAGGCATGCTGCCATTTTAATCTCACTTGGGCAAAAAAATCCTTGCAGATCCCATGTATTGGAATGGTAATTGGATTAATTCCCTTTATCCCTGAACCCTGTAACTCCATCTTCTAATTATAGTGAATAATATTTTTTATAAAGTTGCCATTACATGGTGTGATTTAGATTAGCCATTTCAACAGTTTTAGACCTAATTGGTATTTATATAAGCAAAAAAACTGCTTTAAAAAGATATCCAACCACTTTACTATGACAATGGAAATATATTTACCATGGGATATATTCCTTTATTTACCATGGGATATATTTATGTATCCTAATTAGGTCACTTAAAGTGTTGTTTTTTTTTTTTTTTGTTTTTTTTTTTAAAAAAAATGACAATTCTTAAGACCTGTCCTTACCATATGACCCATCCATTCCCTTTATTATGAGCTTCCCCATCTTTGAACTTTGAAGTTCCACTATGTCCTTGTAGAGTTGTATCTGCACAATAAAGTAATGGTTTGTTATTTTGTAGTTATAAGTAGTAACAAAACAAACTCCATCCCTTTATTTTGGGGAATGTTCTGTAAATTTATTCTTGTGTGTGAAAGAAAACCCTCTTGTTTTCAGATGTTACAAATCCTGGAAGTGTTTGTAAAGAGTATGGGTTATTCCTACTTGAAGATGGATGGTACCACAACTGTTGCATCACGACAGCCTCTCATTGCAAAGTATAATGAGGTACAGCAGCATTGAAGGGGTATATCTTTTATTATAGTACAGTCATGGCCAAAAGTTTGGAGAATGACACAAATATTATTTTTCACACAGTCTGCTGCCTCAGGTTTTATGATGGCAATTTGCAAATAGTTCAGAATGTCATGAAGTGGGATCAGATGAATTGGAATTAATTTCAAAGTCCCTCTTTGCCATGACATTGAAAACAACATTTCTCTTTCATCCAGTCTGGGGGACACTGCTTACCATGGGTTGTGGAGGGGAGCTCGGAAGTTGGCACCTAGCTAGTTAACTTTAGCACTGCTGACAGACCCCTCCCCTCTACAATCCCCCTGCCCCTTCCTCTTCCTGTCAGTTTTTTCTAGGTGCCCAAAGGAGTTGGGCAAGTTTTAGAAACAGTTTTTTCTTTTATTTATTTTTTAATAACTTTAATTTTCTTTACTCTTTAGATTAGTTAGTTTAGGGCAGAGCTGGGAGTATGTTCTATTATAGAGAGCACACTCCCAGAAAGGATGCAGCAGTGACCGGGCTCTGTCAGAGAGAGCAGACTGCTCTCAATTGGCAGAGCATTAATGGTCACATTACAGAGTGACAAGCGGTCTCCGGACCGCTGTCACTCTTGGAGGCTCCCCCGATAACTGGCGCTGCCATTATAGGCATAGAGCGCCGCTTATCGGAATACCTCGCCGGCGGCCATGATGACGTCATCGGCCCATGGAGGTGCGCAGGAAGAAGGAGAGAGAGAGCGGGGGCCATACCAAGATCCCCCCTCAGGAAAATAGGAGGGGCATTGGGGTATATATCGCTGCAGGAGACCACTTCTAAGGGGTCTCCATAACTCTGCCAGAAAGATAAGTTCCTTTTAAAAAAAACAACAAAAAAGGAGACAGAAGGCTGCAGAGGGGGAACTATCACAGAGCTCCCCTGCTCTTCAGCACAAGTGGTACAGTCCGGTCTTCTGCCGCCAAAGAAGCCCGGGAAGGAACTTATCTTGGAGGGAGCAGGCACCAGGACACTGCTGTTGGACTTCTCCCCTGTGTGGCCCATTTGGCTAAGTACCAAAAACCTTTCTTTAACCATTTACAAACTGTATTTTGTGGTTGGAGGAGGGAGGCTAGTAAGGATTATTGTATTCTCTTACTTGCATAAATATTACACTGTCTGTTACATACAAGTACAACTTTTATTATAGATTAATTGGTTACTTGTTGCTTGCTCTGTCTCTCTTAATATATCTTTATCTAGTGTGTTTGGTGTGCTTTTCCTTATAAAATGTCAGATAAGGGAAAAGGACCTATTGCTAAATATTTTACATGTTCTAGATGTCATGTTAAATTAACTTGTGGTCAGAAGGACCCGTTGGCGCTCTGCTCTGACTGTGAAGGAGGGGTCCCCTCTGCGCAAACCCCGCTTAGTCAGACCCCACTGACGGAGGAACCGGCCTGGGTGGCCTCCCTGACACAGTCGGTTTCCTCTTTAGCACAGATTATCTCTCAATATACTCAGTTGCCATCTAGTGGGCAGCCTCTGCGGCTAATAATGCTATTACACCTTTGGGCCTCCCGGCTGCCACAGGTTCTATTGAAACGGCTATAGCTATATTCCTCTTTGCTTACGGACCAGCCCCCTGTTCCCACAGAACCGGCATGGTCCGCAGCATTTATAAAGGGTTTGGATAAACTAAACCAGTTACTCGAATCCCCAGACATTCCCCCTGCTAAAAGAAAGCTGCTTAGATCCGCTAATCCTCTTATGGTCCTTTCAGAATCTGAGGGTTTTTCAGAAGAGGAAGGGGAAACAAATTTTTATCCTGACCAGGTTCAACTTTTGGAACAGGAAGAGAACACTAAAAGTCAGTTTATTGATGATTTGGTTTTAGCGGTAGAACAGGCGTTGGACCTCCCAGAACCGGAGGATCCTAGTCCTAGAGACAGAAGTCTTTTTAAGTAGGCCAAAAGGAAGCATATCCGTTTTCCCCCTTCTGTAGAACTCAGAGATATTGCAGATGGAGCCTGGAAACAGCCTGATAAAAGGTTCTCTGTTCCCAGGAGGTTCTCTTCCCTGTATCCATTGCAGAAGCAGGACGTGGCTCGCTGGGAGGGAATCCCTAAAGTGGATATTCCAGTACCCCGTTTGGCCCGACACACTCTGCTACCAGTCCTGGGCTCAGCAACTCTGCAGGATGCCACTGATCGCAGAGTGGAATCTCATCTAAAATCTATATTTGTAGCAGCGGGTTCTTCCTTTAGACCCACATTTGCTTCAGCTTGGGTTGCTAGAGCCATGGAAGCATGGGCAGATCAACTGGCAGAGGCTTTACAGGACTCTGATTTACTTCCCCTAGCTTTACATTTGAAAGAGGCATCGGGGTACCTTATGAGGCGGCCCAGAGCACAGCGTCTGTGTCCTCCTCTATTCAAGCTGCATTTTTTTCAGCAAGAAGAACGTTATGGCTGAAATCCTGGGAGGGAGATTCGGAATCAAAAAAGTCCGTTGAAACCATTCCTTTTTCAGCAGCAGATTTGTTCGGCCCGGAATTGGATACTATAATTTCCCAGGCAACAGGGGGCAAAAGCACTTCTTTGCCGGTATTCTCAAGTAGGGGACGAGCCCCACGGTTCAGCTCATTTCGTCGGGCCTTTCGGGGGACCTCCTTGCCAAGGGGGCAGTCATTTAGAGGTAGACAACCGAATGCTCGAGGCCTCTCTGTCAGAGGCAGGTCCTCGTTTGCGGCTAGGCGTCAGGCCTTCAAGTCTCAGGAGAAGCCTGCGTCCTGACTTCCACTCTATTCCCCCGTGGGTGGCGACAGTGGGGGGGGACGTCTGTCGCTTTCAGGAACAGTGGGCAGCGTCATCCCAAGACCCTTGGATTCGGGGCATTATATCAAGGTGGTACAGGATAGACCTACTGGGTCCGGTACCACATTGTTTTTTTTTGTAACACCGCTTCCCCGAGATCCACAAAGAAGACAGGCAATACAGGCCTGTGTCGCCTCTCTTCTTTTGCAAAAAGTCATTTGCAGGGTCCAGGACAACCAGAAAGGGAAGGGATTTTATTTAAATCTTTTTCTGGTCAAGAAACCGGACGTGTCTTTTCGACCCATTCTAAACTTAAAAATCCTCAATGTGCACTTATGAGTAGACAATTTTCCGATGGAGTCCCTAAGGTCGGTGATAAAGAGAAAGATCAGTTTATGGCCTCCATAGACATGGAGCGACCATCAGTCTCTCCTAAGATTCACAGTGAGGACCTCCCACTATCAGTTTCGGGCTCTTCCCTTCGGCCTCTCCACAGCTCCGAGGGTCTTCACGAAGATCATGTCGGTCATGGCACCGTGTCTTCACTTAAAGGGGGTTCAGGTCGTGCCTTATTTGGATGATCTGCTCATCAAATACTCCTCAGAGATTTGCTTACGTCAGCATCTATCCCTCACAATATCGGTTCTCGAGAGCCATCGGTGGCTGATAAACTTAAAGAAATCCCAGGTGGTCCCGTGCCAACGCATGGTCTTCCTAGGACTCATCATGGACACCAGCCAACAAAAGGTGTTCCTGCCGGTGGAAAAGATCACTTGTCTTCAGAGTATAACATCTCAGGTCTTGTCCTCTCCCAGTCCCTCGGTTCATTTGTGCATGCAGCTGCTGGGAAAGATGGTGGCCTCCTTCGAAGCAATCCCCTAAGGTCGGGCTTATTCTCGATGCTTCCAGTGGGATCTGTTGACAAAATGGTCGGGTTTCAGTCCTATTTTTACCCTATATCCACTACTATCCTTCATTTTAAATTAACGGTCGTATCCCTGGATACACCTTCCCGCTAAAATTTTGTCTAACCCTTTCTTAAACATATCTATTGAATCTGCCATCACAACCTTCCCTGGCAATGAATTCCATATCTTGACTGCCCTTACTGTAAAGAACTCCTTCCTTTGCTGGTTGTGAAATTTCCTCTCCTCTAACCTTAGGGGATGACCACGTGTCCTGTGTATAGTCCTTGGGGTAAAAAGTTCCCATGAAAGCTCTCTTTATTGACCCCTAATGTATTTGTACATAGTAATCATATCTCCCCTTAGACGCCTCTTTTCTAAAGTAAACATGCCTAAACTGGCTAACCTTTCCTCATAACTTAATGACTCCATACCCTTTATCAATTTTGTCGCCCTTCTCTGAACCCTTTCTAGTTCCAAATTATCTTTTCTGTAGAGTGGTGCCCAGAACTGTACTGCATATTCAAGATGAGGTCTTACCAACGATTTATACAGTGGCAAAATTACACTGTCTTCCCTTGCATCTATGCCCCTTTTTATGCATGCCAATACTTTGTTTGCCCATGCAGCTGCTGCTTGACATTGAGCACTATTGCTAAGTCTACTGTCTACGAGCACTACCAAATCCTTTTCCATTATAGATTCTCCTAAATTAATTCCATTTAATTTATAGATTGTGTTCTTGTTTTTGATCCCTGAATGCATAACCTTACATTTATCTGTGTTAAACCTCATATTCCATTTGGCCGCCCAATCCTCCAGTTTATTTAAGTCCCTCTGTAGAGAAGCTAAATCTTGCTCTGATTTTATTACCTTACAGAGTTTAGTGTCATCTGCAAAAATAGAAACTTTACTCTCTAAACCATCACCAAGGTCATTAATAAATATATTAAAAAGGAGTGGTCCCAGCACGGAACCTTGAGGTACTCCACTTAAGACTTTTGACCAATTAGAAAATGTTCCATTTATCACAACTCTCTGTTCCCTATTCTCTAACCAGTTTTCGATCCAAGTACAAATTTTGATTCCTAGACCCAGAAGGAAAGGTGAGTCCTACCATCAGTCCTGCATCATGCCAACAGTAAAGCATCCTGAGACTGTTCATGTGTGGGGCTGCTTCTCAGCCAAGGGAGTGGGCTCACTCCCAATTTTGCCTAAGA
This sequence comes from Mixophyes fleayi, assembly GCF_038048845.1. Taxonomy (NCBI): domain Eukaryota; kingdom Metazoa; phylum Chordata; class Amphibia; order Anura; family Limnodynastidae; genus Mixophyes; species Mixophyes fleayi. The sequence goes on along the minus strand of NC_134407.1, from coordinate 114,637,154 downwards.
ACACAGCCATGTATAAAGAATGGTACCTAAACATCCTTCAAGAGCAACTTCTCCCAACCATCTAAGAACAGTTTGGTGACAAACAATGCCTTTTCCAGCATGATGGAGCACCTTGCCATAAGACAAAAGTGATAACTAAGTGGCTCCGGGTTTAAAACATCCTGATTTTGGGTCCATGGCCAGGAAACTCCCCAGACGAGTGGTCAATCCTCAAGAGGCGGGTGGACAAACAAAAACCCACTAATTCTGACAAACTCCAAGCATTGTTTAGGTAAGAATGGGCGCCATCAGTCAATATGTGGCCCAGAAGTTGATTGACAGCATGGCAGGGCAAATTGCCGAGGTCTTCAAAAAGAAGGAACATATATTGACTCTTTGCATAAATTTAATGTAATTGTCAATAAAAACCTTTGATACTTATAAAAATGCTTGTAATTTTACTTCAGTATACCATAGCAACATCTGATAAAAAGGTCAAAACACTGAAGCAGCATACTTTGTGAAAACCAATACTTGTGTCATTCTCAAAACTTTTGGCCATGACTGTACACTGCATGTATTCTGAGGTTATCATATCTTACTGTGGCTTCACTTAGTTAGATGTTGCTTTGTTGTTGTCAGCCTGATTGTGTGTCTTACAGGACACCTCGATCTTTATCTTCCTTCTTACCACCAGAGTTGGAGGGCTGGGTGTCAATCTGACTGGATCAAACAGAGTAATTATCTACGATCCTGACTGGAATCCCAGCACAGACACCCAAGTAAGTTGAATTTATATCAGATAAGGCCTAGGTCAGGAATTGAGGAGCCCATCCTCATCCAAAAATGTACCTGTCTTCTGTATTCAGAAGTTGGCAATTTGTTTGATGTTGCTTTTTTATTACATTGGATTTTGGAGCATTACTTGTTTTGAGCACAGTTAAGCAGTGTTAGAAAGTTGTATTAGTACTTAGATTCTGATGATTAAGACTTTAAACTATGTTATTAACAGGCTCGGGAGAGGGCATGGAGAATTGGCCAAAAGAAACAAGTTACTGTCTACAGGCTCCTTACAGCTGGGACTATAGAAGAAAAGATTTACCACAGGTACACCAAGTAGCATACACATGCCCTAAACATACACCCTCTTTTCTTCAGAGTTTATACTATTGCTAGTAACACATTTTAAAGAGAGTAGCAGGCTATGGATTCATAGTATGACTGATGCAGCCCATCCAAAGTACATAAAAAGGGTGTTTATCTCTTGAAAGCACAATTGACACTAAACGCTAACTCGCATATACAGCAAAATATTTCCAGTAACATGCATTGAAATGGTGTAATATTTGTTAATCAGTTTATTGTCTGCTGCTTACTTAAAGTTAGACGTTAAGTACATTCTGAACAGTTTTAAATTGACAATTGAATCATAAACCGTTTTATTATATATTTTATTTCAATCAATGCTGCAGAAAATAACTAATGTTCATGTCACTTTGTTATCGCTTAGATCAGGCCTGTCCAACCTGCGGCCCTCCAGGTGTTGTGAAACTACAAGCCCCAGTATGCTTTGCCAGTAGACAACCAGTTGATCGCTGGAAGGGCATGCTGGGACTTGTAGTTTCACAACACCTGGAGGGCCGCAGGTTGGACAGGCCTGGCTTAGATGATATGAAAAAAGTATGGTGCTCCCATTTAAGAAATCCTCATAAAACACATGTGTTTCTACTGAAGTACACAGCATACTTCCTTAACCATTTCTCTTAAAATAAAATATATACTCCAATATATTGATTAAGTCCATTATATAGATAAACATATTAAAGATTCAGCATTTTGTATCTTTTGCAGGTGGTGCAAAGCCATTAACTTACATAAAATATAATCAGTTAACTATGTTGCTTATAGAGACCCATTATGTCAACAGCTTTAAATGCTTTGCTCTGAAATGTAGGCGACAGGAGACTGATGACACAAATTCGTCACCTGTTGTTATAGTTAGTCACACTCCACAACAGTTTCATATTATAGTTGTCACCGCAAATAAGTTGTTATATCCCTAAATGTACATACTGCATTACACTAATCTTTCATGGCTAGTTAGATTTTTTTGATTGAATGTATGGATTTTGTTTAAAACGTCAATCTACAAACATACTTGTTATCACAAATATTGATGTCAGACATATCTTGACTGAATGTACTAGTGATATTTTTCTTTGTTCTTAGGCAAATATTTAAACAGTTCTTAACTAACCGAGTTCTAAAAGACCCAAAGCAGAGACGTTTCTTCAAATCCAATGACCTATACGAACTGTTCACCCTGAGCAGTCCTGATGCAAACCAAGGAACAGAAACCAGTGCTATATTTGCAGGTACTGATTAAGCAGAATGATTGTGCTCAGTCATGGAGAAAGATAGACATCTAGACAACTAATCTGTTTGTTAGTTTGTTTTTACTACCTGCATTAAATGGGCAAATGTCTATGCCAATAGGCACATGCTTCCAACCCTTCCTTTATTCAGAGCTGACCCATACTGAATATTTATTTAGTATGGTGTTGCTTACAAACTGATGAACCAGATTGCAATTCTCTGAAGAACTTTTCTTTTAAATTAAATAGAGAAATAGACAAAACCTTCATATGTAATGAAAATCTTTTCGTAATCATTACAAATATATAATCAGGTAGTATAAAGTATTTATTATCAATGGAAAACAGTGAGCTGTGACATGGATACACATATGTATACATATATGTGGTCATTGTATCGTTTTTAGCTGCAAAACAAAAGTGGGTTGTTTGGGCACGCCATGCTCTGTACTAATAAGCATAATGTGTGATACCCTCGTATCTGTTAGTGTTGGGACACAAACTATACTGTGGTGGAATTCTATTTTGAGGGTTCATGTACACAATGTCCATATTGGTCTTATTGCCCACCGCTGTTTTATACAAATACAAATAAATGTATAGGGCTCACTTTTCCAATCACTGATCATGGATTATGGTCAATTCAAGCAATATCTTATCTATTTGTGTTGCATGCATCAGATAAATATACAAGTCTTGTGTGTTCCAGGAACTTTTTCTGATGTTAAACTTTCAAAGCATCCTAAAAAACATCAAGTAACACATGTGAATGGTGCTCCTGGAGGGGATTCTCTTAACATTATTAAAAGTGATCAGTCTGTGCCGCGTATGCCCCCACAATCTGGCAATAGCATCCTTCCTTTTTACGTTGAGACTTCAGGACACGATGCATTGCAGACTAACTCTAGTTCAGGAGAAGTTCTTGATGCCAACTTGGGAGTTATCCAGGAAAGTGAACAGACCTTGTCTTCAGCACCTCAAAAGAGCCATTGCAAGCACAAAGCTAAAACGAAACACCAGGGCAGAGAGAGGAGGAAAAAAAAAGATGACAAGTTTGAGGGAAAGAGGATTTCCCATTTAGTGAAGCAAAAAACATTCACAAATGAGTTAAAGGAAGAGAGTCCGAAGACAAGTGATGATTATGTACTGGAGAAGCTATTTAAAAAGTCTGGTAGGTGATGCCATTGATTTAAGTGTGCAAGCCTTTGATATTGATTTTATTTATATATATATATATATATATATATATATTATATATAGTATGTGTATATTTAATTATCCATAGTATGTCACTTTGAGAACAGCTGCTAGAATACAGCTGTTTGTTTTCTCTAAGCTTGTTTCTATATTGAACGGCTATTTGTTGATCCCAGTAAAACACATGTCTCTTGTTAAATGTAACTTGTCATGTATACTAGTCTTTTCCCTGTCCAAAAAATATTTTTAAGACCTTAGTACTATTTATGGTCTTTTGTAGCCCAGTGCAGGTTTGTATGTGTGAAATTGTCTTAACCCAGTCTCTGTCTTCTCCAGGCATTCACAGTGTGATGAAACATGATGTTATAATGGATGCTTCCAATCCAGATTATGTGCTGGTTGAAGAAGAAGCAAGTAGAGTGGCCCAGGAGGCTTTGCGAGCTTTAAAAATCTCCCGCCAGCGATGCCGCGCAGCCACCTCCGGTATCCCAACACGGACTGGAACAAATGGTTCTTCAGGCACTAGGTGAGAATAGTGCTACGTAAAATTGAGAAGAAACAGACATGTATGACATGAAAAGCAGTACACTTTAACAATTTACAAAATATGTTCACAAAGCCTGTTCACAAATTCACAAAATTTGTATAGTCTGCAATATTTCAGGACAAAATAACTCCACTACAGCTTTTAGTAAGTTTATCTTCAATTAAGGATATCTCTGCAATTCTGAAACCTGAAGTAACTGCACAAAATTTATATAGAGAATAAGTAAACTCACAATTGTATGTTAACATCTATCAAAACCTTTGTAGTACTGCAATAACGAAAGTATTAACACTAAACATGTCCCGCATGCAGCAGCTTCTCTATCTTCTTTTACTCTGGGGCTGCGGAGACTGATTGAGTGATGGTCTAATATGTAACAGAAAGGTCTGTATTGGTTGGTGGATTTACATCCAATTACATAATTGGTAAACTCAGAGGAAATATATCTGACATGCAGTACTTTGCCATTTGAGCTGTTTGTGCTCTAGTAGCACCATGCCAGTTGTTCACTAGTGTGTATCTTTTGTTGTTTGTAATGGAGAGAGGAGAAAACATGCATTTGTGCTTATTAACAAAGCTGCAATGAAAAGTCTGAGTAAGACTGAACAGTGTATCTTAGCTTCATTTTACCTTTAATTGTTATTTAACATGTATAAATGGATATTATTATGTACTGTATTTTTTTAACTAAATTTGATTGCAAAAGTTTTGTTGTCATTTTTACTACACCTTTGAACAGGCCACACTATTTTAGACTAGCTTTATATGCTTTGTTTATCCTATTCTGATTGATTATTTCTTAATTTCAGTGTTATATTAGCATTTATAATAAGTGCCTCTTGGAGAACCATGTTGGCATTCCTTTTACTAAGATATCTGGCACAAAGCTCTGTTACATTCAGTAAAGTATATTTATTGTTCACTGTTCCTGACCTCAACCAGGCACCTGGTTCCCTGTCAGAAATTTACAAATATAATTTCTCATTTGACTAAATTCCTCTTTCTAAAACCTTTTGTTTTAGTACTGTTCTGCTTTAAAGCTGCTTGCACCACTCTGAGTACAGATCACTGGACCCCAAGTTCTCTCCTACAGACAAATTTCTTACTACGTTCTCCATTAGGGAAAACTAAATCTTGGATTGCATATTGGTTCCTTCCTTGAGAGATGTCCCATACAAGCAATCCAGAATGCCACTACTAGAGGCTTATTTAGCTATTGGGAACTCATGGCCACATCAGACATATTGTCAATGTTTGCCGAGGTCCTCATCTTTTCCTGGTTGTTCTTATTCAAAAAAAAAAATTCTCACCAGCTCATACAGGTTTTGTTTTTCTCTTTCATCCAGTCTGGGGGACACTGCTTACCATGGGTTGTGGAGGGGAGCACGGGAGTTGGCACCTAGCTAGTTAACTTTAGCACTGCTGACAGACCCCTCCCCTCTACAATCCCCCTGCCTCTTCCTTTTCCTGTCAGTTTTTTTTAGGTGCCCATGGAGTTGGGCAGTGTTTTAGTACTGCAAGTAATTTTTACTTTTTATTTTATTTATTTTTCATTTTATTAGTCCTCAGGATCTTTTATCTAGGTGGCAGACCTGGGAGTGTGTTCTATTATAGAGAACACACTCCCAGAATAGCAGCGCAGGCACTACTCTGTCAGATGAGAGCCAGAGGCTCTCACTGACAGAGAGGAAAGAATAGGGTGCCTGAATAGAGAGTGACAAGCGGTCTCTCCGGATCGCTGTCACTCTGGGAGCCTCCGCGATAACCGGCGCTGCAGGCATAGAGTGCCGGTTATCGGAGATTACACATGCCGGCGGCCAACTTGGATCCGCGGAGGAGCGAGGAGAAGAAAGGGGGCCATACCAAGATCCCCCCTCATTATAGAAGGGGGCATCGGGGTGCAAACCGCTGCGGAGACCTCAACTCTGGAGGTCTCCACTATGCTTCATACCATTTTTTCTATAAAAAAAACGGAGAAATAGCAGTAAAGAGAGACAGCATTAACGAAGGGGGGGAGCACATAGAGCTCCCCTGCCCTCCAGAGAAAAGTAGACTAGCCCGGTCTTTTGGCGCCAAGGAGAAGCCCGGGAAAAGGACACAGATCAGAGGGAGCAGGCACCAGGACACTGCTGTTGGACTTCTCCCCTGTTTGGCCTGTGAGCTAAGTATCTGATTTATTTAAACAATATTACTGTATTTGCTCTGACTGCAAAGGGGCTAGTAGGGGTTATATTGTAGTTCTCCTACTTGCCTAAAATATTATATTGTTGTTTAACAAATACAAGTACAACTTTTATGTCAGATTAGTTGATTACTTGTTTTTTACCACTGTTCTCTCTCTGTCTCTCTCTCTCAGCTAAATTAACTATTTAAGGCTGTGTGTTTGGTGTGCCTTCCTTTATAAAAAAAAAAATTACAGATAAAGGAAAGGGCCCTATGGCAAAGTATTTTACATGTTCAAGATGTAATGTAAAATTACCATGTGGGCAAAAGGACCCGTTGGCGCTTTGCTCTGTCTGTGAAGCAGGGGTCCCCCCTGCGCAAACCCATCATATTCCAACCCCACTGACAGAGGAACCGGCCTGGGTGGCCTCCCTGACACAGTCGGTTTCCTCTTTAACACAGATGATATCACAATCTACTCAGTTGCTATGTAGTGTGGCAGCCTCGGCCGCTAATAATGCTAGTTCATTGGACCTCCCTGCTACCACAGGTTCCATTGGAACGTCTATACCAGGACCTTCCTAATTGCTTACGGACGAGGCCCCTGTTCCCACAGAACCGGCATGGTCCGCAGCATTTATAAAGGGTTTGGACAAAGTAAACCAGTTATTTGAATCCCCAAACATCCCCCCTGCTAAAAGGAAGCGGCCTAGATCTGCTAATCCCCTTATGGTCCTTTCAGACTCTATGGGGTTTTCAGAGGAGGAGGGAGAAATAAATTCTGATCCTGACCAGGTTCAACCTTTGGAACAGGAAGAGAACACTAAAAGCCAATTTATTCATGATTTGGTTTTAGCGGTGAGACAGGCGTTGGACCTCCCAGAACCGGAGGATCCTACTCCCAGAGACAGAAGTCTGTTTAAGAAGGCAAAGAGGAAGCATATCCGTTTTCCCCCTTCTGTAGAACTCAGAGATATTGCAGATGGAGCCTGGAAACATCCTGATAGAAGGTTCTCTGTTCCCAGGAGATTCTCCTCCCTGTATCCATTGCAGGAGGAAGACGTGGCCCGCTGGAAGAGGGTTCCCAAGGTAGATATTCCAGTAGCCCGTTTGACCAGACACACTTTACTACCAGTCCCAGGTTCAGCAACTCTGCAGGATGCCATGGATCACAGAGTGGAATCCCAGCTGAAATCTATATTTGTGGCTGCGGGTTCTTCCTTTAGACCCACATTTGCTTAAGCTTGGGTTGCTAGAGCCATGGAAGCATGGGCAGACCAACTGGCAGAGGCTTTACAGGACTCTGATTTACTTCCCCTGGCTTTACATTTGAAAGAGGCATCGGGGTACCTTTATGAGGCGCCCCAGAACTCAGCGTCTGTGTCTTCCTCTATTCAGGCTGCATCTATTTCAGCAAGAAGAACGTTATGGCTGAAATCCTGGGAAGGAGATTCGGAATCAAAAAAGTCTGTTGAAACCATTCCTTTTTCTGCAGCAGGTTTATTTGGCCCAGATTTGGATACTATGATCTCCCAGGCAACAGGGGGCAAAAGCACTTCCTTGCCGGTATTTTTTAGTAGGGGCCGGACCCCTCGGGTCAGCTCTTTTCGTCAGCACTTTAGGGGACAATCATTTAGAGGTAGACAACCAAATGCTCGAATCTCCTCTGTCAGGGGTAGATCCTCGTTTGCAGCTAGGCGCCAGGCCTCCAAGACCCAGGAGAAGCCTGCGTCCTGACAACCACTCTATTCTGCCGGAGGTGGCGCCAGTGGGGGGACGTCTGTCTTTGTTTCAGGAACAGTGGGCAGCGTCCTCCCAAGACCCTTGGATTCGGGGCATTATATCAAGGGGGTACATGATAGACCTGCTGGGTCCGGTACCACATTGTTTTCTTCATAACCCCACTACCCCGAGATCCAACAAGAAGACAGGCAATACAGGCCTGTGCCGCCTCTCTTCTTTCACAAAGAGTCATCTGCAGGGTCCCAGATGACCAGAAGGGACAGGGGTTTTATTCAAACCTGTTTCTGGTCAAGAAGCCGGACGGGTCCTTTCGACCCATCTTTAACCTAAAGACCCTCAATGTGCACTTACGGGTGGACAGGTTTCGGATGGAATCCCTGAGCTCGGTAATAAACGGCTTAGAGAAGGATCAGTTTATGGCTTCCATAGACATAAAAGACGCATACCTCCACGTTCCCATTTGGAACGACCATCAGTCTCCTATGATTCACAGTCGGGTCCTCCCACTATCAGTTTCGGGCCCTTCCCTTCGGCCTCTCCACAGCTCCAAAGGGTCTTCACGAACATCATGTCGGTCATGGCAGCGTGTCTTCACTTAAAGGGAGTTCAGGTCGTGCCTTATTTGGACGATCTGCTCATCAAATCCTCCTCAGAGATTTGCTTACGTCAGCACTTATCCCTCACCTTGGCAGTCCTTGAGAGCCATGGGTGGCTGATTAACTTAAAAAAAATCCCAGATGGTTCCGTGTCAACGCATGGTCTTCCTGGGGCTTATCATGGATACCAGTCGGCAGAAGGTGTTCCTGCCTACGGAGAAGATCAGTTCAATCCGGACTACAACTCAGGTCTTGTCTTCTCCCAGCCCCTCAATTCACTTGTGCATGCGGCTGCTGGGAAAGATGGTGGCCTCTTTTGAGACCATCCCCTTCGGGCGAGCTCATTCTCGATGCTTCCAGTGGGATCTGTTGACAATGGTCAGGATCCCACCTACGCTTGAATCTCCAGAGGATCTCGCTGTCTCCGAGGGCGAGAGAATCGCTCCAGTGGTGGCTGAATCAGGATCACATGGCGGTGGGCAGGTCCTTTGCTCCATGGTCATGGATCATAGCCACAACAGACGCCAGCCTGAGAGGTTGGGGAGTAATGGTCCTGCACCTCAGGCTCCAGGGGCTCTGGTCAGTTCAGGAATCAGCCTTATCAATCAACACATTAGAGTTGAAGGCAATTCTTTTAGCTCTCAGGGGGGCCCAGACTCTTCTTCAGGGCCACCCAGTCAGAGTTCAGTCCTACAATGCCACGGCTGTGGCATATGTCAACAGACAGGGAGGAACCAGGAGTGCAGCTGCAATGCAGCTCAGATATTCCTTTGGGCATAACAGTATGTTCCAGCAATCTCGGCGGTGTTTATTCCAGGAATAAAAAATTGGGAGGCCGATTACCTCAGTCGCAATGCGATGATGCCAGGGGAGTGGTCCCTCCACCCGGAAGTATTTCAGTCTCTAGTTCAGAGGTGGGGTCTTACGGATATAGATCTCATGGCCTCCAGACACAACAAAAAAGTTCACAGGTTTTGCGCAAGGTCAAGAGACCCCTTAGCGGTAGCGGTGAACGTGATGTCCATGTCATGGGAATTCAGGTTGGGTTATTCGTTTCCCCCGATTCCCATGCTTCTTCGAGTACTCAGACGAGTGAGGCAAGGCGGTCGGCCAGTGATTCTAATAGCTCCCTCATGGCCGCGTCAAGTGTGGTACGCAGACATAATATCCATGGCGGTAGGACAGGGATATCGTCTTCCGTCACGAGAAGACCTTCTTCTCCAAGGTCCCTTTCGTCACCAGAATTTACCTCAGCTCAGTTTAACGGCATGGCTGTTGAAGCCAGCCTCTGGAGAGCTAGGGGTTTTTCCCCCATTGTAGTGAACACTATGCTGCGAGCTCGAAAACCGGTTTCGGCTCGCATCTATCATCGTATTTGGCGAGCCTATATTAGATGGTGCGTAAATAAGTCCTGTCACACATCTTCCTTTCGTCTCCCTCGCTTATTGGCTTTTCTTCAGGATGGGCTGGAAGCAGGGCTCCGTTTAGGTTCATTAAGAGTTCAGGTTTCAGCGCTTTCAGTTTTCTTTCACCTGAAGTTAGCAGACTTGCTAGACATCAGGACTTTTCTTCAGGGAGTCTTACATATTCAGCCTCCTTACCTTCCGCCTACAGCACCATGGGATCTAAACCTGGTACTGGATATGCTTGAAGGGCCTCCTTTTGAGCCATTAACTACGGCAGATTTTAGGTGTCTTACCTGGAAGGTCGTCTTTCTTTTAGCTATTGCATCTGCACGTAGGGTTTCGGAATTAGGAGCTCTGTCTTGCCGAGAACCATATCTGGTTTTCCACGAGGACAGAGCGGTGTTAAGAACCCTCCCTTCCTTCGTTCCAAAAGTAATTTCGGCTTTCCATCTGAACCAGGAAATTGTATTTCCGGTCTTTTCATCTACTTCCCATTCGGATCAACAGTCTATGGAAAAGTTAGATGTGGTTAGGGCTCTCCGCATTTATGTCAAAAGAACTTCTCAGATTAGACGTACAGATTCTCTGTTTGTTCTTTATGATGCTAATAAGAGAGGCTGGCCAGCCTCAAAACAGTCCATTGCAAGATGGATTACGGCAACCATCAAGCAAGCTTACATAAAGGCTAACCGTCCTGTGCCAGAGAGACTTACAGCCCATTCCACCAGATCGGTAGGGACGTCATGGGCAGAGAGAAATGGGTCTTCTGCAGACCAGCTTTGCAGGGCAGCCACCTGGTCCACACCTTTACAAAATTTTTATCAGTTTAATGTATTTGCATCTGCGGCTGCAAATTTCGCTCGTAGTGCTCTACGAGCGGGGCTTTCAGAGTGGTCCCACCCTTTGGGGGGGCTGCTTTAGAACGTCCCCATGGTAAGCAGTGTCCCCCAGACTGGATGAAAGAGAAAATAGGATTTATGTACTTACGTTAAATCCGTTTCTCTGATTCCGTCTGTGGGACACTGCGATCCCTCCCTTCTGCTTTTCCTCTGTATGCTCTTGGTTGATTGACCTTTCTCCTTGGGGCTTTTTAATTAACTGACAGGAAGAGGAAGAGGCAGGGGGATTGTAGAGGGGAGAGGTCTCTCAGCAGTGCTAAAGTTAACTAGCTAGGTGCCAACTCCCGTGCTCCCCTCCACAACCCATGGTAAGCAGTGTCCCCCAAACGGAATCAGAGAAACGGATTTAACGTAAGTACATTAATCCTCTTTTTTTCATCTATAGTGCACTGTATTAAAACTGCTTTACATCATTATTTACATAGAAAGTAGCTCCATCTTTTTCTACTCTGTGTTTTGTAAGTGGGTTATAACCGGGAATAAGTATGTCCCAGTCATGTCTATCCTTGTATTGTGATTCAGTAATAGTTACGTGATCTAAACTTTCACTGTACATGATTAAAATCTATTTCATATTTTTGGCCACCACACCTTAACTAACTGTTAATGCAATGAGAAAACCCTCTCTTTAAGAACCTCAGTTCCTTTAGTATCGGGACGCAGGCAGTCTTTTTTTGGACAATATCTTATACTTCTAAACTCCACGGTCATGACTGAAGTTCCTTTTCTAACAGACAAAAAGCTCTCTCAACTGTTCCAACATCACTGATAGATAAATAATTAATTTTTATCATGTACAACAAAATCTACTTTTCCACCTTTATTCACTGATTCAACAACGTTTACTATGCACCTCCTGGGGTAAGTTTATCAAGCTGCGAGTTTCTGGTAGTTTGAAAGGTAGAGATATTGCCTAGAACAACCAATCAGATTCTAGGTATCATTTGTTTAGTACATTATACAAAATAATAGCTAGAATCTGATTGGTTGCTATAGGCAACATCTCCAGTTTTCCATCCAGCCGAAAACTTGCAGCATGCTAAATTTACCCTTTGTTTCTCTTGGCAGTACCTCCTGGAAAGCAGGTAACTAATCTTTTCTTCATGACCAATTCCCAGATCAACAGCACTTATAATTGAATTCCCTATGAAAAGCTTCCTACATTCAAGGGACTCCTCTTCATTTTTTGCAAAACCATCTAAAACCTGCCTCAGCCACTGGAGCCATAACTTAAGAATCACCTTTATGCTCAGTGAGAACAAAAATGAAGGATGTAAAGGGAACATGTTTCCTAACGGTTACAGATCATAGAGTGGGCCAAACTGTTCTTCTCCTAGGTGGTCTCTAGAGTAGTGGTGACATTTAGGTCGCAACTGAGACATAGAAATTGTTAGAATATTTGAATGTCACTTAATAATTGTAACTGTGCTAACGTGAGAACTGAAAATAGATTGCATTACCCTTATATATCCAGAATATTGGCTATACAAATGCTTTCCCCTAAGCCAGACATGCTTACAATAACTATGATACTACTTATTGACCAAGTCAAAACCTCTACTGTTTCCAAACTCATGATAGATTGTACAGCATTGCAGAATATGCTGGCACTATATAAATAAATGTTAATAGCTATTGAAAACTAGACAAAAAAATGGTATTAAGGGGCAATTCCTTTTAACATCCTATAGATGGTGCTGTGGAATGTATTTATAGTGAAATATGTAATAGAAGTGTACAAAAAAAAAGAACAGGCACTGTCATAAAACAACCAGTATTAAAATTTACTCTTACACAATAACCTGTATTTTCTTTCTGTAGTTTTTGGTAGTGCAGCTTCTTCTGTAGTATCGGTGAATATTACAAATATGTTTTTGCTATATAAGAGAAACCTACTTAATATGTTTTTACTTATAGGCGGTTTGGCCAGAAAAAAAACCCTCTGTTGCTCCGTCCTGATCCCCCCAAAACTAAGCTCTCCCAGGACAAGTGCAAGGTAAAAATGGCAAAATTATGGAAAGTGGCTTTAGTGAACCCTTCTCATAGCAGTTTTATATATTTTCAAAACTGAATATTTCTAGAAGATGGATCTTTCTCACCTTCACACTACTCATGCTTATATGCTTCTTATTAGGTGTACTTATTGTTGACCAATATATAAATGTGGGATAATGCGCAACCTACTGTGAAATAGGAGCTCACAGAGAACTTATGTGACTCTTATTATAGCCTTAGATTTCACAGTGAGGCGGTGTGTTGTTCGTAATAATACATAAGTCGTAGTTTTTGATACAGTAATGAAAGTATTTTAGTATTCTAGTTGTCAATGCAATTTACTGTTTTTTATTCAATTGTGTAACATATTATCTTTGAATAGGGATGTCAGAGTTTGACAAAGATAAAGATTTCACAGTTGCTTATGCACGTATTCACTGCACTAGTGTATGACCATAGTATATATATTGAAAATACAGGCTAGGCATTCACTGAATGGTCACTGAATATCACAGCTACAACTAATTTCTTTCAGTCTAACGATATGATAATGATCTCGAATTGGTGCTAACCCAGGTTTACAAAATACTTCAATAAAAACGTCTCCTTTTATACATCACAAGGGCTAGAATCTATGTGGTTGCATGGATTTATTCATAGATTGCAAAAATAAATATAACTGCCCTGTGGTAAAGTTGTACTGTGCTGCATCTATGAACATGAATGGAAAATGCCTTAAAACTCACTTAGTCCCATTGAATCACGATAACTTGCAAAACAGGAGCATAATTAAAAATAACATAAGACGGAAAAATGTTGCATTTGAATAACTGCATCCAATTGTATCCATTTTTAAACAAAAATTGCATACAATCGCACTGCATTCAATATGTGATTTGTCGCAGCTCGATAAAGAAAATCATCTTTAGCTAGCATTAGCAGCAGTGTTGTCTCGTGTGATAAACAAGAAATTCCCATTGGTGCTGGGTATAAAGGTGGTCTATAAGTACATAGGATAGAGATATAGAAAAATAGCAATACATATAGCAATGTGATTAGTGAGTAAAAGAAAAGGTATTGTTTTAACTATTAAGTTATGCCTTGGTGAATAGAATCAAGTATTCCACCATTTTTCTAACCACTATAATAACACTGTTCTACTTTAATCCATAGCTGATATTTAATTTCAGCTCTCATATTTGTTAATAATTGCAAATATGTAAAGAAATGTGGTACCCTGTGTAGAAGAAAATATGCCATAAATTTAAATAAGCTTTATGGATACAGCTAAAATACCTACAAAGATATTTTCCCATTTTATAATGCATCTTTTCATTAAGATCTGAAATGTTACGTGCAAGTTGTATTTCTGTTTATTGACATTAGTTTTAGCAGCTGGTCCCAAGTTGCCATGGGTAGTGGGGGTATAGGGGAGACAAACTAATCAGTCTATCCTTTAGTCTTACCATCTCTTTATGGGCTCACGGTCAGATCTCCAAATAAGCACTAGAGGTGCACAGCTGGCTATGCACTAAAAAAAAACAGGTGTCCAGGAGAGGAGGAGCATTGTAGAGGAGGGGAGTAAAAACCATAAAAGTTTTAGTGCCTGAACTTCCATACACACTACTATACCCCAATGTATTGCGGTGTCCCCCAGTGGTAGGAAAGAGAAATATAAGGGAGCAGCGCAAGGATCAGTGGCCATTTTGGACAAGTGTGGTCAGGATTGTACTACAATGTTTGAAGAAGAGAGATGAAAACATTTTATGGTCTGAATCTCCTGTTTTAAAAAGTGAATGTGTAATATTAAAACAAATATAAGTTGCGTGTCCCAAACTATAGCTGGCTTCGGCACAAAAATAGGGCTTGCTTTCTGGAATCAGGTTGTTTTAAAATGAAAGCACCACAGTCAGCTAATGCAATTCTTTTTTTTTTTTTTTTTTTTTTTTAATAATTCTTATTAAGGTTTTTACAAAACAACTTGGGTAAAACATACCAAAAAAAGTATACATATGAAACACAAAATGTTTACAAACATTGAAATGAACACAAAGTAAGATGACAAAGAATTGAAAGCCCTTTGCATGGAGGCACAAGCACCCTCCTGCAAAGCAGGATGTGTTCTCTACCCCAATATCTTATTTAATGAATCCTCTCTTCCATTATTAAATAACATTTTTGCAATTTATTGCTAATGTGCGCTTGTGTGCCTAAGCTCAACTTAGCAAGTACCTTCTATGCCCCACAAATACTGCCATCTACACCCGCAGATTCAAGCATGCGCAGAAAGTAGTAATATGAGATCACAGAACAGCTTTTGTGTTTTGCACTTTTGATGTTAAATTACCTTTTTGTGATTTTTATATTTCTTCTTCCAGGATCAGAAGATTATTAAGCAGCATGACCAATGTAAGACTGAGGCTCCCTCTCATTTCAGTGGAGAGCCACAAGCCACAGACGCAAGTAATACTGCTCTCTCCTCCTCCTCTTTACTTGCTCGTATGAAGGCAAGAAATCATTTATTGATTTCTCCCAGAGAGGACAGTGAGACAGGAGCTGGAACTCCTTCAGCAGACCCTACTGAGCATGATGAGCTGCTGACAGATATTAGAAATTTTATAGCATTCCAAGCACAGGAAGAAGGGGAAGCAAGCACCCAAGAGTTGCTTCGGGAGTTTGAGAACAAACTTTCTCCCTCACAGTCATGTGTTTTCCGGGAACTCCTGCGCAGGTTGTGCACCTTTCACAGGAAGAGTAATGGTGCTGGAGTCTGGAGACTCCGATCTGAATTCTGCTGAGCATCCCCCAATGCACCAAGAAGCTGGTACAGTGCTTTGTGACCCACAAAGTAACCGTGTCATATATCAATGATCAAAAAAGGCTTTTCACCCTCATCTGATGCCAAGCAATGTTTTTCAGTGCATACCCATACCATGGTTGGGGCCATTTTATAGTTTTCTAGAGGCTGGTGCCGTAGATTATTCACAACACTTTTTATTGTTCTTTTGTTTTACATATTGTTGTTGAGCACTCAACATTTA
This sequence comes from Mixophyes fleayi, assembly GCF_038048845.1. Classification (NCBI taxonomy): domain Eukaryota; kingdom Metazoa; phylum Chordata; class Amphibia; order Anura; family Limnodynastidae; genus Mixophyes; species Mixophyes fleayi. The sequence continues at coordinate 114,621,213 of NC_134407.1, read as the reverse complement.
ACACAGAGAAAGCTTAAAAAAAGTCTAGCATATTTTTGATGGTAGCAACATGATCACCTACACAATTTTCTTTTAAGGGGCTTAGTCTCACCACTATGCTGTTAATGTACTTTTAAGCCACTGATGAACACCTGAAAATACAATTTTTTTTATGAGCCTATTCCTAACATGGTGTTCTAGAATTTAAACGCTGCTTTTAAAATTTTAGAACGCAGCAAAACCTGTTTCTCATGTGTTACACGTGCTACCAGTACAATGGATTATATTAAGTACAAGTTTTAAAAATGCACTAAAACACATAGCAAAAATTAGTTTAAAGTGCACGTTAATTTTTAAGCATTTTTATCCATTTACCAAGCGCATATGTGTGAATGCGTCTTCAATCTCAGCCTAAAGGATTATTTCCTGTAAAACAGTAGTTTAGACATGAATTAACAAGTTAATCAAGGAAAAAAAGACCAATGGACTGGTAGTCTTCAGTTTTGTAAGCATTATTGAGCTGAAAGACGCAGTGCGTCTTTAACCCGCTCAGTCTTTTCATATTTTTATTTCTCACACTTGAACACAATTTAATGAATTGAATACCCATTCCCATTCAGTTATAGGCTAAGGACTACTGGCAAATGCTCTGTTTTTGCTCAACAGGTGGCTGTTCCTTATCTAAATAAGGGGTCAAGTGTAAGTTATATATTGGTGCAGAATAGAGAAACACTATAGGTCAGTCCTGACCAACTTGTTGCTCTCCAGGTGTGAAACTACAAGCCCCAGCATGCTTTGCTGGTAGATAGCCAGTCAATAGCTGGCAGGGCTTGCTAAGACTTGTAGTCTCACAACACCTGGAGTGCATCCTTTTAGTTGTACTATACTCTAGCATAACCTTTTTCCACATTTTTTTTAAACAATGGCATACTGATCATAACACAAATTACGTACTTTGTGAAATGTGATGGGACAATTTATATTGTTAACACAAGGTGGCTGGCTAATGTATCTACCTCTGTGCTGGTAGAATATAGAGACATTGTTTATTCCATGTTGCTAATTTTGTAGTGTCTAATTTATGGTTTTTTTCATGTGCATTAAATTATACAGTTTTATATAAACACAAATGAAAACCGTGATGTGAAACTGACAATACATCTATGCTGCTATACCATTTTTGCCATATAAAATAGGAATGTGGAGAGATGCAAAGTATGGAAATCTATTGTTTTTTGCAGAAACATGATGATCTTTCTCATCGTCTATACTGCAATTTCAGTATAGATTGTAAAATGAGGCACAGGTTTATTGTTGCATACATAGCTCCTGTTAAGCGGTGGTTTTATCAGGAGCAGCCTTGAATATTGCAATAAACGGTTTGTACTAATATGGTTCTGTTTATTGTTGTAGGGTGACTGAGTGAATATGTACAATAGTGGTACATACAAAATAAATAATTGCAATATATTTTTGGTCTAGAACAGTGGTTCCCAAATTTTTTCAGCTCGCAGCACCCTTAGGGTCTCCATAATTTTTTCAAGGCACCCCGCCAAAATATTTACTGGGCACTCCTGTTTTATAAGTAGTTGGGTTAAAATAACGTAATAAGTAAGTCTTTAGGTCAGTACAGAAATACTTACTGTAATAATAATACACATAAATCCAAAGGAAAAGAATATATACATATTTTTTTTCAGTTATATTTCTGTCATAGAACAATTTACAACTATCATTAAGAGAAATAATTTCAAACAAAATAAAACAACAATATGTAAAAAAACACACTGTGCCCCTTCTCTCTCTCAAACAGTGCCCCTTCACCATTACACTGTGCCCTCCTTTCTTTTCCCCTCCATTGCTGTTTCCTATTACTATTTCCCCTCCGTTCGTTACTTACCTTACTTGGCCTTCTTTCTTCTTTCTTCTGTCTTCTTTCTTCCAGCTCCTCTCTGCGCATCTCCTTAGTGAATGTGTCTGGCGTGACATCATCACACACGACATGCAGTGAGGAGGGAGGGTCGTGGGCACCCCCGGATTGGTATTTTTTCTTTTTGTGCCTGTCCCAAGGAGCTATGGCGCACACTTTATGAACCACTGGTCTAGAATAAATTATCATGTTATGGTCGTCATACACGTAAGCAATTCCAATAGTCAATTAGGTTGGTGTTGACCAAATTGGCTGTATTTGTGTTCTAAAAATTACCATTGATCCCTATCAACGTCTGATCAGTATCTCTCATATGCTGGTTGAGACTGGTAAAAAAGCAGTTTGCTGATATCACTGATCCCTGTGATGAATGTGTGTCACTAGAAGCAGATGTTCAACCATTTGATTACAAATTTCCACCCAATCTGGTGAACAAATTGGGTATTGGCTACTAATTAATTAAGGAAACTTATTTGAATACATGCACTTTCACTATCCTGTTAATTGTATAAAAAATATAAATATATTTATTTCATTAGTAACCAATATACATACCTAAAGTAATAAAACCACTAATGCTGGGTAACTCTTATATGCAGTTCTAATATCTGAAAAATGTCCAAGTTCATATTCATTTAGTTCATCTTAAAAGGATGTATTACTCATATCAAATTTCTCTTTCCTGCCATTGGGGGACACTGCAAGACATTGGGGTATAATAGTGGGTCCAGGAGTCTTGTCACTTTATCAACTTCTTTGATTTTTACTCTCCTCCCCTATTATGCCCCTCCTCTCCTGTAGTTTCCTCAGTTTTGGTTTTTTTTATATTCAATTTTGTAATTCAAAGTTATAAAATATAATATATACAATTGAATGCATTATAAAATATATATATATTTTGACAATTTTCATACAATCCAATGAGTAATCAACATCCCATGTCTATTTTTCCCAAATAACCCATCTTATACAGGACCTAACTATTAGAAGGTGGAGATAAGTTAATTGGAGGATCTGCAGAAACCATTCTTAACTCAAACCATTCAGTATTGTGGAAACTATTCCAAAGTTATGTTCGTATGATATGGGGTAAGAGAGCTATAAAACTCTTCCATGTGTCAAAGAATTGCTTTACTCCAATCTCTTTCTGCAAAGACGTCTCTATCCAGTCCATTCGAAATATATGATAGAGTTTTACTTTAAAAAGGGAAAACATAGGAGGGGAATTTTGGGCCCAGGCCTGAAGTATGCTTTTTCTGGTCGCAGCTGAAATTGCCAATAGCAATTTCTTATATCCCTTACTAACTTTGCAGCTACCTGGAAGTGTTCCAAATATCGCCCATTACGGAGACAGAGGTGCATAATTTACCAGGTGTGTATTAGAGAATCTCCAAATCTGGGTCCAAAATTGTTTAATTGGGGAACATTCCCAAAAGCAGTGTGTCAAGTCCGCCCTTGGACACGCACACTTTGGACAACAGTGGGACTCTGATAGCCCTATCTGAGATGGAGATAGATATGCTCTATGATAAATATTTAGAAACATTTCTGTGTAGGTCATGGCCGGTAATATTTTAATGGCATTGGCCAGTGCCTTTAAGATAACCTCTGGTGTCAAATGAGGGAACCATTCCTACCACAGTGAAAGGCCAGTTTTAGAATGATTATAATCAAATTGAGTTCGTAACAAGGAGTAATGTTGTGAGATGGCTTGGTGAGTTAAGGGAGGTCTTGAAAGCATAGCCTCCAAGGTGTTATTCCAATCCGAAGGAGAGGTACTGCGTAGTACTGTACTAATGTAATGTTGGCATTGAAATATAGCTAGGTGGTAAGGAGCCAACTGGATAAGTAGAACTAATCTGGGCATAGGTCATAGGTTTACGTATTTTTGTATCAATAAATGATCTTATTTTAGTAATTCCCAACTTCACCCAATCAGTAAATGGGAAGGAAGCTGAACCATCATCATCATCATCATTTATATAGCGCCACTAATTCCGCAGCGCTGTACAGAGAACTCATTCACATCAGTCCCTGCCCCATTGGAGCTTACAGTCTAAATTCCCTAATATAGACACACGCACACACACAGAGAGGGAGAGACTAGGGTCAAATTTGATAGCAGCCAATTAGCCTACCAGTATGTTTTTGGAGTGTGGGAGGAAACCGGAGTACCCGGAGGAAACCCACGCAAACACAGGGAGAACATACAAACTCCACACAGATAAGGCCATGATCGCGAATTGAACTCATGACCCCAGCGCTGTGAGGCAGACGTGCTAACCACTAGGCCACTGTGCTGCCCCATTCTGAAAGTTTGGGTTATTTAACAAGTGAAGGTGCATTGTGAGGTATAAGGGCTTAAATGGTACATTTGACAAAGTTTACGTATAGTATACAAGATTGGGTTATGTATAGTCTGAATTGGAAGTTCTTGTTCGTGTAGGTGAATAAAGGCCAATAAACTAAGATTAGGAATAAAGCTCTGATCCAATTTAGTATTAGTATAGATATCCGTCTTATGCAACCAGTCTCTAAGGTGTCATAATTGGGCCGCTTGGTTATATCTGGTGACATTTGGTAGATTCAGCCGCCCTCTATTTATGGACTGTTGTAATTTGATCAACCCAATGCGCGTTTTTTTGGAATTCCAGATGAAACATCTAAAGTCTGCATCCAGTCTAGCTGCATCTGATCTAGTCAATTATAATTGTAAGACTTGTAATGGATACAATAGTTTAGGAATATGATCATTTAAATTATGTTTACCTCCATAGGAGAGGCATAGATGTTTCCAACCTTTCATCTCATGTTCCACTACATTTATCACCTTAGAAATATTGAGGTCATATAAAGAATGAATATCTCTTGGTAATCGGATGCCCAGGTATGACATGGTCGATTTTGCCCAAGTAATGGGGATATCCCATGCCCAGACTGGGGTTATGACACCTTTACCCAGATACATAGTAGCAGTAGACTTCTCAAAATTGACAGAGAACCCCGAGACAGATCCAAACTCAGCTATTCGGTTCATCAGAGATCTAAGCAAGACTTAGGGTTGGATATGTATATCATTACATCATCAGCATAAGCTGTAATTTTGATTTCCTGATATCCAATCCTTATCACCTCCAATTGCGTCCAATTTTGCAAAACTCTAAGCATAGGGTCCAAAACCAAATTAAAGAGTAATGGAGAGAGTGGACATCCTTGACGAGTGCCTCTAGACATTTCTAGTGGGGAAACGGTGATACCATTGACCAATAGGGATGTTTAGGAGAGGTGTAGAGAAAAGCTATCAGGGCTCTAAAATCAGTGTCAAAACGCCTGTATGAAAGAATTTCATTCAAAAATAGCCATGCAACAGAATCAAAAGCCCTTTGGGCATTTAGACTAAGGAGCATGTTAGAGGTAGATCCCACATTTGAGGCCACAATCGCTGAAATGGCTGTCCTAATACCCTTAACGAATGATGCCCTGCCACAAATCTCAACTGGTGAGATGTTAACAACCTAGGAAGGATATTTTGTAAACGGTCTGCTATGATCTTTGCTAAAAGTTTGTAATCTGTATTCAAAAGAGTAATAGGATGATAAGATCCCTCCATCAAAGGATCCTTACCTGGTTTAGGGATAAGGACTGACCACATTAAATGAAGGATATACTGGGCGTTCACTATGTATTTTTGAAAACAAATCTGCTAAAATATGAGCCAGGTCTCCCTCAAGGACCTTGTAATATTCTGCTGTAAAGCCATCTGGGCCTGGTGTTTTATTGCAAACTCTGCATCTCGGGAAGTAATATCTTTTGCCATAGCTTCTCTCTGATCTGGCGTTAATGAAGGCATTTTGGCCTCAGTCAAGAGTTTGGACATTAACTGAGGATTTGGCGCAGAACCCCTATATAAGGCTAAATAGTAAGTTTGAAAGGTTTCCAATATCTCTTCAGATTTAGTGAGCATCTTAGAAGAATTATGGGCTTTAAGGGCAACTATATGACTATTACATTTCTGAGGTTTGATTATGTTTGCATGTAATTTGCCCGCTTTATTTCCCCATCTGAAATTTATTTATTTTTAAAAATCAATTTGTTGCTTTGCTTGAGAAGTCAAAAAACTAAGAGTTGTCTCTTCTCACGGTAGGTCGTCCATGACAGATCCGATTGATCATAGGTAAATTTAGCATATGCCTCAGCCAATGATCTGCAAATTATCATAGAATTCTCTTGCCTTCTTACGATGCCTAGACACATATGCAATTATATGGCCCCGCATAACTGCCTTTGAGGCATCCCAGGAAAGAATCTTGTCATCCCATTGGTCAATGTTATCATCTAAGCTTTCAGCCCATCTGTGTCTTAGAAATTGTTGAAAATGATCTGAACTATATAGATAAGTAGGAAATCTCCAATGTCTAGGTCTCTGTCTCGAGCTCGGACTCGATCATAAGAGAAATCATAGCATGGTCTGAGATAATTATGTCAGTAATGTCTGCCTTATGAACCCACTTAAGGGGTCCGTCCGTGACTAACAAATAATCTATTTGTGAAAAAGATACATGTACACTAGAATAAAAAGAATATGATCTGTCTGTTGGATTTAAAAGGTGCCACAGATCAACCATGACACACCTGGACATCAGACCAAAAAAACACTCAGAGTCCCTTAGACTAGTTGTGGAAGATGCGCTTGACCTATCATACTTTGGATCAATAACACAGTTAAAGTCACCTGCTATCACAAGGTTAGGGGTGTCACCTTGTAGGACAAGCTGAATTAGAGACTAGGAGAAATCACCTTGTGATCCATTGGGGGCATAAATATTCAGGAAGGTATATTTTTCATCATTAATTTGTAGAGCGATTAATAAATATCGACCTTCAGGGTCTACGATTGTATCCAAAACTGTGTATTGAAGATTCCTAGCTATTACTATGGCCACTCCTCTGGATTTTGTTTTATATGAAGTTGAAATACAATCTCCAATCCAACCCCCCCCCCCCCCCCACCCCCCGCAGGGTAGAGCCATCAGCCTTCCTCCAGTGTGTTTCCTGTAGAAATGCTATATCTATATGAGCTCGCTTAAGGTGAGTAAGGATCTTTTTACGTTTAATGGGAGAATAAAGACCACCCACATTCCAAGATGACAGATTAAGGGTCTGTGGAGTATTAAGCCTATGAGAATCCAACTGTGTAGGCTGCATCCCTAACCAATACCCACAGTGGAGCGATTAGTCAAACCAAAGGAGAGGTTGCAGACAAACTCCCCCAAAACCATCAATAAGTAAATTTGACCTAAGTAATGTGCTTCATTGCTCCATGTTTGTAAAGTGAGACATTGGATATTTAACCATTTTGTGAAAAATGAAAACAACATATAATGTATTACAGTTTCTAGACCTCAAACCTTTTCTTAACATTTTCCTAACCAAATTTTGTGTGCGATTCCTGGATGTGTTACCAGAGATCACAGAACATTCAACCATAAACATTTATAACATAACTAAATCTATACTCATATACATGTACATACATAAAGAGAGAGTTCACATATTCATCATGTGTTATGTTAGTCTTTTTACACCTTGTTAACTAAATCTAAAATGCTATACCATTCAAGTTGGTGCGTTAGAAGGTGAGCGAATTCCAGCTGGTGAGCCTGAATGCGGAGTAGGCACCTGAAAGTGACTCTTGGTCGCCTCCGGATTTTCAAAAATTAACGTACAACCGTTCTCCACCACTCTGAGCTTAGCTGGGTACATAAGGGCAAAGCGTTTGTTATCACCAGCCAGGAATTTGCAAACCGGTGCAAACTCCTTTTCTCTTCTGTGACAACATAGCCGAATAATCCTGAAATATTAGTACTCTATTGCCCTGAATCGCCAATTGTTTCTTCCTCCTGAATGCTATGAATATTTTTCCTTATCTCTGAAGTCTAAGAATTTAGCAAAAACAGGTCGAGGTCTAGCAGAGTTACTCTCTTTAATTGGGCCCAGACGATGGGCTCGTTCTATATGTAGGTTGTCTATTTTGTCATGTAAATTGAGGGCAACTATTGGGTCCTGACTAAGATAAGAGAATAAATCAGGTCCTTACACCGACTCTGGAATACCAATAAACTTTAGATTATTCCTTCGGCTACGTTTTTCCAAATCGTCAATTTTTTCTTCTATTTGTGACCATTTGCGCGAATCCTGTTCAGACCCATTTTGCAGGGCTAGAACATTATCCTCCACATTGCTAATATGTTGTTCCAGCGCATTAATTCTGGCCGTATTTTCTGCTATTTTAGCGACAGCTGAATCAAAGGAGTCCTGAATAGCTCCAAATTTTTTGTCCATGATAGGAAGGAGGATATCTATAGATTGTAAGCTTGCGAGCAGGGTTCTCTTACCTCTCTGTCTGTATGTATTACCCAGTATTGTTTTATCAATGTTTGTTCCCAATTGTAAAGCGCTACGGAGTTTGCTGGCGCTATATAAATAAATGTTGATGTTGATGATGATATCTAAAATGGTTTGAGCCGTATCTGTACTTGTAGTATTTATGAGTTTAGTAAGAGGAGTTTGGTTCCCCTCCTCCACGTCCCCCGTTGAGAGGGGCGAGGAAGGAGGAGAAGCGCCCCTACCCGCTCCAGGTTTGTTTCTGCCCACCTTAATTTGGTCTGGCTTACTATCTGCACGCTTAGATTAATTTTTACTACAATACTTTTCCATATCTAAGCAAGCCAAGTACTATTATAAGGCACTAATCTAAGGGGCATATTCAATTGTTAGCGAATTTCGAAGTTCGAGCGCGTTAAGTAATTTTTTGGCTATTTTTCCTTATTTTCGAGCACGGAAACTTCTACCACAATTCTAATCTTTTTTTTTTTTTTTTTTACTGAAACGGTGTTATCGCGCTCCAACCGTTTGTCAATGTTAAAGTATAGGCTGGATGCGAACCCTCAGCGGAAAAATCTATTCAATTGTTTTTTAACGCTGAGTGTGAAACAGGCAAATCTGCTGTTTCATCTCGCACCTCTTTTTTATTAAGTTAAGAAAAATATACATTAAACTGAAAAAATAGGTGTAAAAGTTCATAAAAATAACCTAAAAACTGAGAAGTACTTAAAAAATTGTAATAATAATTAATAATTTTTGGAACGTTCCCCCTTTAGAAAAAACCATTAGTGGTGCATGTATTTAAACTTTTTTTATATCATTTTTTTTAAGGGGGGGGGGGGGTGGTTGTGCCTGACCTCAGTCAGCTCTCGGTGAAAAGTAGCATGTTATTTTTTTTTTTTTTTTTAAAAACCAAAATCTTTTGCTCCCCACTCTATTTAGTCTTAGCCCTAGTGCTGGCAGGCTATTGATGTGTGAGTTAAAATCTTTACAAAATTTGGCGTAGGGTTCCCCCTATTTTAATTGAACCAGCACTAGGCAAACCAGCCGGGGTGATAGGCACTATAGCAGGTTGGGGGGAAAAACGTTTGGGTGCCACGGCCATAATGATTAAACACCCACAGACTGTTCAGCGCTGGGCTGGATTCCCTAGGGAGTGTGGTCCGCTGGAAAATGTAAGCAGGCCACCCCCCTAGGGACACCCAGCCCAGTGCCGATAGCACTAGGGCTCTTCCTACTACCCCTGGGCTGTGAGTAGTAGGGTAATAAATGGGGATTTTGTATGAAAAAAAAATAATTTTGATTTGTGGAACTACAGGTAGCAGCCAGCCATGTTGGCCTAAATAGTGTGGACATGCTGCTACTTGTCTAACTACAAGCACCAGCGTACCCATGGCACCCAGGGCATGTTTGCACTTGTAGAACCACAAATGCCAACATGCTCTTATACCCACGGCTGGCTGTGATCTGTAGTTCCACAAAGTAAAATGTTAAATAAAAGCACAACACCATAATTTCAACCACAAATCTTTATTAAAAATAATAAAACCCCAAGAAATACAGTAAACGCCCTCATGTACACCATAGATTTTTATTGAAAAAAAACCAAAACAAAATACTCACCATTGACGAAATCCTCAGTTTTATGATGCTTTACCTACACGCACTCATTTACGCAAAGTCCCAAAAATTATTTGTACCTTCGAAGAAATGTCCGGCTTGCCCACTGTGCCACAAATATTTGTACCTTACAAATGTCCATGCTTGGCCAGAGTTCAAGAAATGTTTGTAAATGGCAAAAAATTTACCTCCTTGTAAAATCTTTTAATCTGCTGTCCAAGGTGGGGGGGCATTGTTGCTTGCAGTGCTGGGGCCCTTCTTGATTGCAGTGTGGGTGCCCATTCTCTTGTGCAGTGCTGGGGCCCTTCTTGATTGCAGTGTGGGGGCCCATTCTCTTGTGCAGTGCTGGGGCCCTTCTTGATTGCAGTGTGGGGGCCCATTCTCTTGTGCAGTGCTGGGGCCATTCTTGATTGAATTAATTTGCATTCATTTTTTTATACTAAAATGACTGCCTTAACCACTCCTCATTTCAAACTCGCTAGGACCAATAATAGAGCGCGAGGGGGTGGATGAAATATAACAATTGAATTGAGCGTTTTTTGTTTTTTTTTAAACGCGCGCTCAAACAGGAAAAAACGAGCGCAGGTTTTCAGAGGTTATTATATCAGGATTTCAATAACATGTGACTAAAGTTATATTGTGAACTCTCTCTTCTCTTCGAACTAATCACATATTAGAGAAAAAAAGGTGTTAGAGAACAGAAATATTAAAATTACTTTCTGATCTTGTTTAACTACTCCAATAGCATCAAAACTATACCACAGTGTAAGAACCTTTATATGAATTATCAATTTGAACGCTTACATCAGTATTTCAAATCTAATAAGCAATATATGCTAATAAGCAACATAACACATATAATTAAACGTATCTAACTCCAGGAATGTTGCAATCTTTGTCTGTGTTCCATAGGCCCGCATGTATGGCCGAACTCCGGGGAGAAAAGAGAGAAAGGTATTCTTCTCAGCCTTCAATTTTTTTTCCAGTTGAGACGGCTCTCGTTTCCACCCCAACTTTAGCTCTCAAAAGGGGTGTATTTTGTCTCCCTTAGTGCCAAAACCCTCACTGGAAATGAATTTGCTTGAAGAAATTTGTTAAAACATGGTCAACTAGGTGTACCGCCCACCGGAAGTTCCTGTATTAGATATTTAGTCAGTCATTTAAGCAGAGAAAGTCTCAAAGATTTTAGTTGTTATCAGCCATGCAAGGATGATGGGGGGCAGAAAGAACCACTCTGTTGTATATGCTCTATTCAATAGTAGTGGTGTGGTTTTTAACTGAATCTGGTAAAGACTTTGTGAAATAAAAGGTTATCTTTAAAGCAGTACAATAAATGACCCCTAGGTGGCAGAATTCGCTGATTGTAGAATGCTAAAATAAGCAAGTGACTGCTTTATGGAACTTTTATACAGAGAGGTATGATAAAACTGCCGTAATCATTGGGTTTGGATTTACTGAGATATCATCATGCATCCATAACGTGTGACCTCTTTGTTAAGTGACTGGAACTGCAATGCTATTAGCACAAGCAGATGACCGATTGGTATTTCCACAGCTATTCTGCTCTGTTATAAAGCGGAACCTGCAGTGCAGCTGAGAGCATGGGGGTCATCAATAGCCGCGAGGGGTGTTATCTATATTAGATCAGCGCTGGTGCATCCACCCCAGTCTTGCTGGATAAGACACTTAACGGTGCTGATTATAAATGTCACACAATAGAGTACAGTGTAGGCAGGATACACTAATAAAAAGTTTTTAGTAGATCTCGCAGGACCCTTCTGTATAATGGGAAAATTCATAGGTGAGAGCTGTATCTACTCAAAGGTCTGGAGTAGTTTACTGTTCAAGTATAAAGGTAGAGGCAGGTCTTCCCTTACCTCCGCAGCGCATCCCTTTTTTTTTTTTTTTTTTTTACAGCGTCCCAGGTTGGCTCCCAACAGGTACCACGGGGTCTGGCTCTCCGGAAAAGAAGGCAGCTATGGCGTTCTGCCACTCCCGGTTCTTTCGCACCGATAACATGTGGCTCAAAGGTCACAGAGGAAGCCCCCAAATAGAAGGCGCCGCGCACAGAGGGTCAGGCTCCTGCTCCAGAAGACTCCACTCGGCTGTCCATCCATCTCAGGCACGATGTCCCACAGCTATCCAGTGCCACGAGGATAACACTCGAGCTGCCATCCTGTTTTAGCCGTCAGAACACCTGGCAGGTAAGCAAGATTCACTACAGAGGATTTGAGGCTTATCTGAGTGGTTGGGGTGACCACAATCCGCCACTAAAAGGTATTTTTAAGCCTTTATTTGCAGAGCTCTGTGTGAGTGCAACTGACTCGTTTGGCTGCCAAGCCACGCCCCTCCTCAGTTTTTTTAAAGTGACTAGAAGCAAAGGTCACTTCAGTATAGGCTCCTGCCTATACTAAGTTACATTTAGAAAATTCATGTTTTTATTTTATTCTCCCTGTAGGTGAAACGCGGGGCTCGAACTGAAGACCCAGGTGAGTGAATAGGAATTTTGCTCACTCCAGGTCCCGCATCAGGTAAGCTGCAGCAGCCTCTCCTTCACATCCATGACTCATGCTGGCAAGCCCCCCTCCGTTCCGCGCTTGTGCCATAGACAATGAGCTACAAGGGGGGCTATAGCAGTGCTCGCACTCTCTAGGAAGTGAGGCTGTTGTATTATACGGCGCACGCACCTGGGCACAATATAGCATGCACCGAGTAGATACCCGGTTGCCATCTTACTAGAGGCACAGGAAGTCGGGAACAGCCAGAAGAGGGGGAAGAGTTCAGGAACGGACTTCCTAGCTCCCATTAATTTCCTGCCGCGAACAGAGGACATTGCTCACGTGGAGACACCAAGAGAACATCGTACAGCATGGTGCCCGACTCTGCCTCTCCTCATACTGCAGTGCATACACTGCCTGGTATCGTTACAGGCTTTGTAGCCAATTAAGCGATTGCAGGGGGATTGTTGTGTTAACTGTAGTTGTGACTTATTGATTACTATCTTTCACATACAGGACTGTATTACCCATTGTTGGGGAGAGTGCTATTTATTATAGGAGACTCGGTAGATTGTAATCTGAACAGCCAGCAAATTTCTATAAGATTTTAAGAACTGGTTCTATTTATCTGCTTGCTTAAAAATATGGCTAAGAAGAGGACAACAAGAAGCAAATACACTCTGTGTTATATTATACCTGTACCAAGTGTAATACTAAATTATCTGTTGGACAGACAGGCCGGGATGCTCTTTGCTCAGCCTGTAGCGTTGACGCCCATGAGCGGCTCAGACTAGCCCAGGAGGTGTCTACAGCTGTGGAGGAACCACTCTGGGTAAGATCCCTGTCAACAGCCATGGAAATACTAACTAGTGTGATGGCAACAGGTACGTGAACACTATACTCCAAACACCCTAACACACAGTCAGGCTGACGAGGCCACAGTCTCACAGGCTGAGGCTGCTCACAAAGAGGATAGATTATTATCTATAACTCACAGGGGCAAAAGGATTATCCCTGATACTGTATTAGACTGAGATCAAGCTTCAGATCACTCGTCAGCAGAGGAAGGGGAGTTAGATTTAGATCCAGAGGAGGAAGCTTGTCACGATGATGATGCCTTGGCACATAGTGTTGATAGCCTCATTCTAGGCATCGGACATACTTTAGAGTTTGTTAAGTCTGAACCCACGGCACCTTTAGGTTTTTCCCTATTTTAAAAGACCCAAGGCACAACTAGCAACTTTTCCACAGTCACCAGAAATGTTGGAAATAATAGCTGAGGCTTGGCAAAGACCTAATAAACAATTTATGATGCCAGGCAGGTTCAAGTCCCTTTACCCCCTGCTACCAGAGGACTCTATTAAATGGGAGACTTTACCTAGGGTACACACCCCAGTAGCACGCTTATCGTCATCCTTTGCCATTCCATTCAGTAGCGGATAGCAAGAAGCCACGGGAGGCAAAAGCACCTCTCTTCCCACTGTAAATAATAGACCCCAGCAGGGTAGATTTCGGTCCTTTCGGAATTTTGCCCGAGTCAGGGGGGTCTCACCAAGAGACCAGTACACTGCTCTCAGGGGAGAGTTTAACAGAGGCAGAGGGGACAGAAGTACCGCTAGGCGAGGACCCTCGCGACCAGCGGACAAACCCACTGCTTGACAGAACCCCCCCGGGGGAAACACAGGTGGGGGCGCATCTTCTTTAATTCCGAGATCAATGGTGGGCATCCACCACGGATCTTTGGATTTGAGGAATCGTGTCCCGGGACTACGTCATAGACCTGGCCCAGTTCCCCAAACAGAGGTTCTTCACCACACCGCTTCCCCTGTGCCCACTCAAGCGTAAAGCGCTTCAGGAGTCCATCCAAAAGCTGCTGGCACCACATGTGATCATACAGGTACCATTTCAGGAGAGGAAACAAGGTTTTTACTCCAACCTCTTCCTCGTACCAAAGCCGGACGCCACCTTCTGGCCGATTCTAAATCTTCAGTTGCTAAACAAGCAACTAAAGATTCAGAAGTTTCAAATGGAATCTCTTGGTTCAGTAATAGCAGGTATAGAACAAGGGGAATACCTAGCCGCCATAGATATCCAGGATGTCTATCTGCATGTCCCAATATGGAGGAGACACTAGTGTCTACTGCGCTTTGCGGTAGGGAGATTCCATTTTCAATTCAAGGCCCTCCCCTTTGGCCTAGCATCTGCACCCCGTGTATTCACCAAGATCATGGAGATCATGGCGGGTCTCTTACGTCAGAAGGGAATAACCATAATTCCCAATCTGGATGACCTTCTCTTGAAGGCTCCATCCAATCATTTAGACAGGCAGATCATTCACCTGTCTACACACACAAGGGTCTCCCTGGCCTGGTGGATATCCAAGGAATTTGAAAAAAGATCAGTCTCTGCAAACCTGGTCATGGTCACAACGGACTCAAGTCTGTCAGGATGGGGTATGGTTACAGGTCCTCTGAGGCTTCAGGGTCTATGGTCCTCCCAGGAAGCCTCACTTCCAATAAACATCCTGGAGCTCAGTGCAGTATACACTAACAAGAGCTCAGGGGTTCCTAACAGGAAAACCCCTACAAATTCAATTGGACAACACCACCACAGTAGCCTACATAAATCACCAGGGCAGCACACGCAGCAGCCATGCGAGAGACGGCACGAATAATGACATGGGCAGAGCATCATGTTCCCAAAATATCGGCCATCTACATCCCAGGAGTAGAGAATCGGGAAGCTGATTTTCTCAGCAGGCAAACTTTCCAACCAGGCGAATGGGCCCTAAACAGGCAGGTATTCTACCTCTTGGTGGATATCTGGGACAGGCCGGAGGTCGATATAATGGCATCCAGACTATACCATCAGGTCCTGCAATACGGGTCGAAAGCGTGAGACCCACAAGCAAGGTTCACAGATACCATGACGGTTTTATGGCGATTTCGGATGGTGTACATATTTCCTCCGATTCCCATGTTGGTCCTAAAGAAACTAAAGAGAGAGCAGGTCCCTGCAATCTTAATAGCCCCACATTGGCCGCGCAGAGCGTGGTTTTCAGATCTACTGGGGCTGGCAGCAGCCCCTCCCTTCCACCTGCCCATGCGACCAGATCTTCTAGTTCAGGGTCCACTTCTCTACCAAGGTTTGGATCGACTAGCTTTGACGGCGTGGCTGTTGAGACCCTAATTCTCAAGGCTAAGGGGTTCTAACAGGAAGTGATTTCAACCATGATCAGAGCTAGAAAGGCATCGTCTTTTGCCATATATCAGTTTAGTTTATATCAGAGTTTGGAAGGCGTACATACTGTGGTGCGAATCCAAGAGACTCCACACATCCAAATTTAGACTTCCCCACCTGTTGGCCTTCTTACAGGCAGGTCTACAGAAGGGGCTACGCCTAGGATCACTCAAAGTACAGATATCTGCACTTTCCATATATTTTCAGTGAAAACTAGCAGCATATAGGGACATTAAAATTTTTCTTCAGGGGGTTCTACATGTACAACCCCCCTTCTGCCATCCAGTGGAACCCTAGGACCTTAATTTAATTCTCAATGCACTCACCAGGTCACCGTTTGAACCCTTACACTCAGTGGGCTACGGCATCTTACTTGGAAGACATCGTTCCTCTTGACTCTAGCTTCAGATCGTAGAGTGGCGGAACTGGGGGCGCTTCGATGTGACCCCCTTTCCTCATCTTTCATACTGACAGGGCGGTACTTCGTACCAAACCCTCTTTCAGCCAAAATGTAGTATCCAGATTAGAATTGAATCAGGAGATTGGCGTACTGGCATTCCGGTCTTTCCAGGCCTCCCAGGAAGAATGTTTAGAGTTACTGGATGTAGTCCGAGTATTACAGTGTTATATAGACCGCACGGCCCCCGTTAGAAAGACCAGGCATCTTTTTGTCCTCTATGAGGTGCATAAACTGGGGTGGCCAGCGTCAAAGCAGTCAATTGCCCGCTGGATTACTTTCACCATTTGGGAGGCCTGCATAGGGGCCTCGCAGCCCGTCCCGCCCAATTTAAAAGCACATTCTACCATGGCAGTAGGCACCTCTTGGGTGGCTCACCACGGGCATCGGCAGAACAGTTGGGCAAGGCAGTAACGTGGTCTTCTGTCCACACCTTCACAAGGTTTTACAGATTGCAGGGCTTCGCATCGGCTAATGCAAGCTTTGGCCGCAGGATTCTACGCGCAGCCGTTCCAAAGCAATCCCTCCCTTAGGGAAGCTTTGGTATATCCCCAATGTCTCGCAGTGTCCCCCAATGTCACCGTAAAATCCATTTCTCTGACTCCATTGGGGGACACTGCGCACCCTTCATTGCTCTGTATATAGTTCTGTGTGTGAAAATTATTTGTCGTATGTTAAAATGGTTTAAGCACTTTGGGGTTTTCTCCCTTTTCTCTCACGCTTGGTTAGTCAAAACTGAGGAAACTACAGGAGAGGAGGGGCATAGTAGGGGAGGAGAGTAAAGATCAAAGAAGTTGATAAAGTGACAAGACTCCTGGACCCACTACTATACCCCAATGTCTCGCAGTGTCTCCCAATGGAGTCAGGGAAATGAATTTTATGGTAAGTAAAAATCTTATTTTCAATTGTGCCACTAATTTGTAATTATCATTATTGATGTGATTTGTCTTTCACTCACTCGCGATGATCCTATGGCAAAATGACTGCTCCTGGATCTGATATCTGCTATAGATGTAGGTTTTCTCTGTGGACTGTTCCCTCTGCTAAGACCATGGTGTCATCTTTGGCTGTACTAGGTGCCACATTGCTATTTTAAAACGCTGCACTTCTCCAACAAGAAAAGTGCAGTGTTCTGATGATCCCATAATGACAATTAGCAGTAAACAATAAACATGATTTCTCTATCATATAGGGTATGTGCCATAGGACAATATAAGGCAAACTGCTGATAGCACTCTTAAAGGTGCAAAAACACCTACTAATCAGATCTTTGCTTTCAATGTATAACATTTTCTACACAGATAAAAAAAACTGATTGATTGCCCTGGATTTAATGGATATTTGCACCTTTGAGCAATGTTAGTAAATAAACCATGTTGTTGAAGCTCACAATGAGATATTAATCTGAAGTAGATTAATAAAACTTTGCTATTAGTCTGTACTTTAGATAGTGCTGGTGAAATAATTCACTATATAAAATCTCAAAATGTTATGCAGTCTGTGAATAGATTTAGTAATTGGTGTGTGTGCACAACTAATGCATTTTATTTTCCAACACATCATAAGCCATTTTTCATCCACATATAAAAATTGTTTACTATTTTTTTACTTTACTCATACGTTTTACATTTATTTAAAAGTAACTTTAAATTTACAATGCTGACTGTGTCTTGCACGCTGTCAGTTTTTTTTTTTTTATTTACTAGCTTTTAAATTACTGGTTTTTTTTCTCTTTTTGTAAGTGATTGCAAAAGTTCCACTCTCTGCTGCTGTGGGATCCTGCTCCTAAAGCTAGGTACACACTGAAGGTTTTTCATTCAATTATCGGTCCAATTACCTGATAAATGACAGCTCTGCCACATACTCACACAATGAATAACAATTGTTCCAAAGTGCTGATTGTAATTTTATTTGGTTAGTTGCACTGTTTAATAATCTCATTCCAATTGCCTACTGATCATGTAGTGTGTATGCACTCATGATCATGATCTCCATAGAGTTTACAAAGTCATGATCTTTTCAGCCAATGCCGGCAATGAACATGTCCTGGTGACTAAATGTAGAAAGTGCTGTAGATGGAATTGTTTGTTCATTCTGAGACCAAATATTTTGTTCAGAGTCACAGAAGCTAATTAAATTTATAAGGACCTGTGAATAGCTATAACAAAGTGGTTTTAATCAGTGTGACAGGAATGAGTGACTATTGTGCTGTCATTCTCTAAACGCTTTTAATCCAAAGTGAGTGAGGTATAAGAAAAGAACCCCAAAAATATTCCAAGTGAGGTTAAAAAAATAAAAAGCCAAAGAAAATGACAAACAGAGTGGGGGTCTCCCCTATTCTCTTCCAACCAGCCTTATGCTTAGCCAGCCGGGGCTGGTGGCACCATAGCAGGGGAACTCACAGCAGGGACCCCAGGCTGGTCAGCACAGGGCTTCATTCCCTAAGGTGTTGGGTTCTGAGGAAAATGTGGGCCCCCTCCTAGAGGTACCCAGCCCCGTACTGATACCCATGCTGGCACTTGGGGAACCACAAGTGCCAGCATGCCTTGACACCCAGGGTCTGCTGTGTCCTGTAGTGCACCAATGTAAAATGTAAATAAAACACACCCCTTATTAAAACCACAATATTTTATTTAAAAAAAAAAAATCTTACCAACTCTGTTCTTTACATTCCAGTCCTTAAGCTTTTAATCCAAACTGAGTGAGGTATAAGAATAGAACCACAAAAATATTCCAGGTGAGGTTATAAAAAATAAAAAGCCAAAGAAAATTACAAAAGATGATAAAAAATACTGTCACTCGTGGATCCCAAAGTGCCAGAATACCCAGGCAGCCATGTGTATGTTGGTGCTTGTAGTACTGCAAGCACCAGCATGTCAGTATTATTTCTGTCTGTATATTCACCATCTGAAATTAATACCCAAGCCCTTGTGTTATGCACCTCTTATTGTGTGATTGCACATATTTTTAAAGTTTTCTATGGTGTGGGCCGCAAAAAGCCCTGAAAATCTGTATCCTGCCAACTAGCCTCCAGAAGTGCCTTTTTGTTGTAGGAGATTAAAATTAAAAGTTCTAATTAAGTAAGGGATGGTCCAAACGTGATAATGGGCAATCCTGAAAATGTTTGCTTATGGCTTTGGGCACAATTTCACTTAAAAAAGTGAGCGTGCGCATCTGTCTGTATACAGCCAGCAGAGTCGTTCATATGCGCAAGAAATATGGTCTGCATCTTCATATTTTCATCAGTTCCCAAATGATCCCTATTGGTGGCAGTAGTTTTTTTATTCTATTTAGTGTTGTATTCCACTATTTCTAGTCTTTAATTTATTCTGGCTGGAGAGTCAATGGCCAATTAGGTTTCATAGACACAAAAAACTATGAAAACGAATATATGAATAAATGTAAATCCTATGAAGAGGTTCATAAACTGCAATATCTATAGGGTCAACAACAGGTTACAAATATGCTATCCGCACCCCCATTCTTCTTTCCATATATTTATTATTGTTCAATAAATGTTTCTGCAGTAATCCTACCGTCATCCATCCTAAACTGCCTTCTAGTTGAGTGTGGCATTGGATTTAGGCGCACATGCTGCATGGTAATGATTAATCGCACTACCATGCGCACACTAGCTTCTGTCCAGCTCCTCCTCCAGGCACCCCCATCAGGAGGAAGCAAATATGGCAGAAAGAGTGGAAAGGTGCTTTCCTTTTCTCCGTGTTTGCATTAGTCCATAGACCCCTTCATATCTATTAAATCATTTACAAACTTGAATTATCTTTGAGATTACAAAACCCAATACAACTAAATGATGGCTTCACTTCAATATTATCTAGCATAATATTGAAATTAAAGGGTAATGTGAAATATCAGATCTGTGTGAAGGGTGGCAGGGCAGTAGAGCCACATATAGGTACATTGTGCATATTAAAGCAGTAAAAATGAATCCAAGTAATATTCTCGTTATCATTTTCCTGCGTATCCAATCATTACCCTTTTCAAAAATATTCTATTTTTAATATAGTTAAATTGTTAATTCTACAAATTAATGTTATTTTTAGTAAATGTCTTAAACAATTGAGCTTGTTTAGTTTCTTGATTTTTCTATTTTTGTAACGGAAGAATAATCAGGGTAAATTAGTAATGATTTCTTTTGTGGAAGCTTCATTGTGCTTAACACTGACTTTTACTCTGTGAAAAGTGTTAAGAGTTGACACACCTTAACACTTGGCTATCAGAATTGTTGTCAATGTATGCTTGTCACCTCTTAGAAGATAAAACAACACCAAATAAGGAACAATGCACTTAAGTAAAGAGGGGAGAATGTAAGAAGCATAGAATTTAACACTTGCATAATGAATTGGTTGGTTTTTTTTGTTTTTTTTTGCTTTTGTCCCTGTTTCCCTGGCTTCACGTTTTCTTCCACTTCTAACAATGAGACAATAATTAAAAATTTCTGGGGTATAATGTGAATAGATATGCAGATTCTTTGCATAATACAGGAATATGTATTAACTTGTGCAGAATGATAGTTTTAGTAAACCTTAATTTTGTTTATGAAGTTGCAAAATCTGTAAAATAGTTTTATTTTGCTTTTATACTTTTAAAAGATTTTTAGTATGCATATTTTATTTATAAAACACTAACATACTATGCAACACTGTACACTGAGATTATCATGACATCAACAAATTACATAAAATGGCATGAAACAGGAAGTAATGATGGCCGTGCTCAAATGAGCTTACAATCTAAGACGTTTGGGGAACAACTGATGGAAAAGGAAGCAGAATAACAATTATAACAACTGGATGAGAAATGATATCTTGTTATTACAAAGCAGCAGTATTATTAGCCACCAATAATAAAACAATTCTTGGTGGTTGACAATTTCTATTCAGCTACCTGCAGCCTCATGGGTGAAATGAGGAGGGACAACAGAAGGTGAAGACACGAAACAAGAATCAGTCACTGTAGAAACCTTAAATTAGGTAGCTGCTGTCACGCATAACTGTCTTTACCAGTTATAATAACAACCTCCATACCTCCATCCTATTCTGGTGGTTTAACGTCTTTGAAGCCTACTCTTGTTGACTATACCTAATTGCCCTTTCAGCTATTTTACCACTAGTAATATCATTATTTTTTAATTTGAAGAAGGTTTTTATTTACATCTTTATTAAACAATACTGACATGGGGTTCATGGTATTATTTATAACCTATTTATATTTATTTGTTTTCTCCATAAGTAGGATAAGCCCTTTTTTGCCACAACAGTGTTGTGGGTGGCTTAGCTTCCAGCAGTGTTTATCTGGTAATCAATTAATGTTGGTGTTTATGTATAAGCAACATTCTCTCTGTATGTATTCCCCTGGAGTCCTCATCCATCCATTATCGCTTTGAACTGCTTCGGAAAAAGAGACTCAATCACAATTTATGTGGTCAGTAAATATTTAAGGCTTTTGTTCTGTTCCTCTTAGAAAGATAATTCTGAATATGTGAGTCTTTATATATTCTGGCTGTGGCTAATGGATTATAGCACAAACCAATATGACTTGCATCACTATTGACTGACATTACCTTATATACTGTACATCCATCCCAATCAAGGTTTAACTATAGCCATAGCAGTTTATGCGGATGCAATGGGGCCATTTCCAAAAGCAAAAACTGTGCTTTAAATTGTAAAATTGATATGGCTCTATAATGAGTTTGTCCAGGCAATCATAGAATTTGGATATTATAAGGATAAAATAACTATACATATGCACAACATTAAAAGCACTGACAAGTGAAGTGAATAACATCTCGTCACAATGGCACTTGTCAATGGATGGTATGTATTAGACAGCAAGTGAACAGTTAGTTCTTGAAGTTGATGTTGGAAGCAAGAAGAATGGGCAAGCATAAGGATCTGAGCGACTTTGACACAAGCCAAATTTTAATGGCTAGACAATTGGGTCCATGCATCTCTAAAAAAGCAGGTGCAGTGATCAGTACCTACCAATAGTGGTCCAAGGTAGGACAACCGGTGAACCGGCACCCAAGGCTAATTGATGTGCGTGAGGAGAGAAAGCTAGCCCGTCTGGTCCAATCGGCCAGAAGAGCAACTGTAGCACAAATTGCTGAAAAAGTGCTGGCTATGATGGAAGGGTGTCAGAACATACAGTGCATCTCAGCTTGCTGCATACGCGCACACTGGTCAGACTGCCCATACTGACTCCTATCCACTGTCATAAGTGCCTGCAATGGACATGTGATCGCCAGAACTGGACCATGGAGCCATAGAAGAATGTGGCCTGGTCTGATGAATCAAGTTTTATTCTAATCATGTGAACATCCGAGTGCGCATGTGTTGTTTTCTTAACAAAGAGATGGCACCAGGATGCACTATGGGAAGAAGACATGCTGGCAGAGGCAGTGTGATTCTCTGAGCAATGATCTGCTGGGAAAACTTGGGTCCTGGCATTCATTTGGATGTTACTTTGACATGTACCACTTTCCTAAACATTATTTGCAGCCAAGTACACCCCTTCGTGGCAATGGTATTCTCTGATGGCAGTGGCCTTTTACAGCAGGATAAAGTGCCCTGTCACACTGCAAAGATTGTTTCCGAATGGACAGAGGAACATGAAAAAGAATTCAAGGTGTAGACAAGTCAGAGCCATGGAGGCCCCACCTCGCAACTTACAGAACTACAGGGATCTACTCCTAAAGTCTTGGTGCCAGATACCACAGGACACCTTCAGAGGTCTTGTGGAGTCCATGCTTCGATGGATCAGAGCTGTTTTGGGGGTTCCAGGGGGACCTATACAATATTAAGCAGGTGGTTTTAATGTTGTGGCTGATCGGTTTATAAATATATATTTAGTTAAGCCAAATTGCTACTAATGTAATAGTATGCTGCCCTATTAGGTATTGATTGGGGATGCAGCAGATATCATGGTAAGTCTGATTTTAATATTGCATAGAGAGCCCCATCACAATTTTTCTATGTGGTCCAGACATTTCTAGTTAACCCCTTGCTCTCATTAAAGATTTTTTACGTAACATGACTACTTTTATGTACATGAAATTGCCTCTAAGAAGTTAAATTCCCTTGTCTTACAGAAATGAGAAAAATAAATGTAAAATGACCACATGATGACAAAACTAAATATATTTAAAAGTGTAGTATGCAATTTTGGCCATAATGAGCTGTAACTGAAATAACACACACTCAGCAGTTTATTATAATGCAGCACAACATATATCATAAAACACTAGTGAATGCTAAGGATAAGAGGAGTTAATTCACAAGCACAGATAAAAGAAATAGGGTGACAGCAAGTTCAATTAAGATAATAGGCACACATGGTAATTACTTGTTGAATTGTTAAACAATTATTGTGTCCACTTGTTGCTTTAGTAACCATCAGAAGCTGGGCAGCAGCTCCTAGACATTCCATTGGGCTCATTTTGAAGGTGGGGTTGTTCCTCACCATGACCTTAAATTCTGTTAACATTCAAATCAATGTGGCAACAATAGGATTAAATCATTAATTGTTTACTATGTAGACCTTTGTCCAATGCCACTAAATAATCACGTATCCTGCCAACTCTTGGATTTAGTAATCCATTCCTTTTTTAGATCAGATATGACCACATTGTATTCAGAGAAAGATGAAAGTTTTGGTAAAAAACCACCTTGCCTCATTCGAGCAAAACCCTCCCATTCCTCCAGATTTTTTATACTGACAACTTACTGTATATACACCAATAAATTGTCAGGGAGACAGAACCTATCATGTAACAAGCAAAATAAAAGGCTAATATGCACACTTATTTGAAGATGTAAAGAATAATATATTAACATGATTAATAAATGTGTGAGTTACAAGGTTATTCCGCGTTAGCACTAAACATTTGTTCTTTATCATTTATTCAAGGCTAATATTTTAGCACTGTGTTGTGGATTTTATTTGTTACGTTACACTGACTACATTTATTTTTATACTACTTTGAACAGTTTTTTATTTTATGTGCATTTTGCCATAGTCTTGTTTTATTGCTGTGCCCAGAGGGATAAAGTATAAGTAACTGTTGGATGATTAGTTAAATATCAATAGATTAGGCAGATCTCAGATATGACACATTTATTAGTTCAAACTTAGAATCAGGCCCGGCGCTCCCATTAGGCAAGGTTAGGCACTTGCCTAGGGCGCCGGGCTCTGGAGGGCGCCTGGAGGGCGCCACAGTATTCTAAAATACTTTAAAACTGTGCGGCGACCGCTGACCATACCTGTCACGGCCGCCGCACAGCATTCAGATGGACGGGGAGGGGGGGAAGAGGTTATTTTGTCACCACCGCCGCCTCTCTGCTCCGTCTCCTCCCCTCCACTTACTAGTGTCAGTGAGTGGAGGGGAGGAGACGGAGCAGAGAGGCGGCGGTGGTGAGACAAGGTAAGGAGAGGAGGGCGGCGATTTTTTAAAAATGCCTAGGGCGCCGTGGACCCTAGCACCGGCCCTGCTTAGAATACACGCAATACAGTTGCTCAAAACATATATGATATAATAGGTTCATAAAATGGAGTGTGACACACCTCCGAGTGTCTTGTAAATTAGGTGTCTGGCTAGTACACCATAAAAACCAAAATGAAAGTTAAAAATCTGTTGTAACACATGTGTTGTAGGGATTTTAAGTTCCAAATAAAAAAGTGTGTAATAATCGGAATGGTCTCACCCGTTCAACACATTCCTCTATGGAGATGAGTGGTATTCTCTCTTAATTGATAGTTTGTCATAACCATACATTGTGGTTTATTAAAATGTTTAGTGCTAATACCTTTTATCCTTGCACTTATACCTTAATGATTAAACACTTAATACCTTCTTATCTAAAAATAACGACACGGACACCAGATATAAGTTTGGCAAAAAAGGGGCGTATTTATTTTGTGGAAGAATTGTATTTTAAAACTCTGAATGGCGACGAGAGCGAAGCAGTCAGCTAACGACTAAACTTTAAACCAATACAGCGTAAGGTGAAACAATACCGCTGTCCCAAGACTTTACGGATCCCAAGTCTTTACGATTGGTCGGTACTAAACTTGGCGTCATCGTGACTGCCCCCTTCTGGACTCATTGTCGCATACGACCGAATATCCTCCGCCCCAGAGGCCAAGAGTCAGGTTACTGCAAAAGGGGCAGTGACGTGCGGCCAATTAAACGGTAGTACCTTCAATTAGCCACTGACTGCATTGCTCTCCTACCCACAGCCAGGACCCTTTAACGGGTACCTGGCCCGCCACACAGAGAAAGCACTAAGGGACTATACAAATGAATAATGAACCACTCCATGCCCTCATCTGTGAGGTGCACCCCGTCTGTACGGAAAAAATGAGTGTGCCTCACCGTGATCCTTGGGTGAGCAATAGCAAACCTACCTAAAGCTTCAACCACTTTACTTGCGGCCTTATTGACCTTCCGAATTATGGTTTTCATAATGGGAGGGGCGATGGGAATTCTCCAAGCAAGGCGGGGGATAATGTGGGACAAACCTATCCTAATCCCAGGCCATCTAGCGTGCAACGCTCTCAAATCCTCTCTGATACTGATAATTAAATCCAAAGATTTGACATGGCCTAGATCATTACCGCCTGCATGTACCAATAGAATATCAGGGGGGCCAAATTGGTTAATTTCGTTGTCCAAAAGTGGCATGATAGCATGCCATAACAATCCCCTCCTTCCAACCCATCTGAATGTTATAGGGTTGGTAAATAGGGTCCAGTCGTAGGCCATATGATGTTTTTCGGCCCAATATACATATGAGTGGCCTATGACCCATACGTTAATCTTCTGCAAACCTAAGACCAAAAAATATAATTGGTTAGGGCAATAAAATTAATTTGCTCATTCGAACCACACATATATATCCGCTGGTGGGAACCAACCTCTGCACACCACAGTAGGTCATTACAAGCTAATCCAGAAGCTTAACACCCAGCGGTCCATGAGCAACTATTTTCCATATCACTTTTAATCATAAAAGAGAAAATTGGAGGTACCAACACCAAGCAGGTCTGGGTGTAACTTTTAAGAGACCACTTTAACCTTATAACATATTAAAATTGGAGTAACACACCAAGCGGGTTCCGGTGCAACTAGCGAACCGCTTATCATAAATTAGTATACCAAGCCGGTCCCAATGAACTATGACACGGCTTTAACCTCCATAAACTGCAGTGTACACATACTAAATATTGAAGGTTCAAATACCAAGCAGGTCAATGTGCATCATAAGACCGCTTTATCCTCCAAAGCTGCAGCACTTAAATATGAGTATAAAAGGTTTATTTAAAAAACACAGGTCTACGTGTTACTGCCAGACCGCTTTAACCTCCGTCCACTGACGTATGTCATACCTTTTTTTACTAAAGTACAAAATTATCGGGGGCTTACAACCAAGCAGGTCCAATGAACTGTGAGACCGCTTTATCCCCTAAAGTGACATACGACAGCTAAAAACTATAACATGCAGAATAATGTTAACCAAGCATTTCCCATGACTGTAGATCTGCTTTATCTTATCGATCCCTGCATGTTAAAAATTACATTCCGCCAGCGAGATCCCATCACAAGAGCCGCTTTACCAAAGACTGACCAACGTGCATGCTGTTCAAAACTTACCAAGTGTAAATGCCTAAGCGCACACTTTACGTATTGCCACCAGCTTAAACTATTATTGTGGCTACTTTCCCTAAATACAATCAGCCGTACAAGCCGACATAATATATGAATAGCTGTAGTAGTACAGTGAAAAATGATGGGAATGGGTAGGCAGCAATAACCAAAGTGAAGGACAAAACCCTGGAGGCCCATAGCCAATCAGACCTTGATCCAGTGAGAACAGGGAAAAAATCCCCTCACGCCCTCGCTAAAAGCGACAAGCAGCGGAGCCCATGGTTGTGGGTGTATATATGATTTATATGCTCCTGACTTCCAGCGGCCTATTGCCTGTATAACAGAGGGCGACTCGCCTCTTTCTGCTGCGGCAGTAGCCGCCCCGATTCTAAATGAATGGGTACCATAGAGCGACGGGTCTAAACCCACATACACCAACACACGTTTAAACACTGCATTAAATTGGAATTTGGAAAGAGGTGCACCATCTGCATGTATCAGCCACATCTTTCCTTCTTTTGGGTGAACTATTGAAAATTTTGAGCACCAAGCCACCGGGCATATACCCGTATCTTCCTGTGCTGCTATGTTAAACCAATGCCCTTTACTGAGTTGGTCAGTCTCTGAGCGGGCTAATTTACAACCCACGTGTGAATCTGTAATATATGTATGCTTCTCCAATAGCGCATTACCAATATCTGCATTAGATCGCGCAACCAGTTCGCTTATTCTAAAAGCCCCATGGAAGGCCATGCAAAACGCCGTACTGAAAAGGAGCGATTCGTACTGATCCATTGTGACCGCTGTGAGAGCACTCACCAATAACCTCAAAATAGCTACGGAAATGGGACGTCTTGTGTTCGCCTCCACCCAGGGCCGCCGTCAGGGGGGTACAGGGGGTACTCCTTTACCGGGCCCGGGCTCACCAGTGGGCCCGGCGGCAGGGCCCCCTGTCTGGCCCGGGCCCTCACTGCCCACATTTCTTTTTTAAAAAACTTTTTATACTTTTTTTTTTTTTCCGCGCACGGGGGGAAGGGCGCACGCAGCTGTTGTTAAGGGAGGAGCAGGGTAGCGGGAAAAAAAACCCAAAACACAGATACTCACCTGTGATGACAGCGCTGGCGTCCCTCCTTCTTCCTCTCTGCACTATTTACACTGAGTGTCAGGCGTGACATCATTAAGTCACGCCTGACACTCAGTAAGGAACTGTGCAGAGAGGAACAAGACAGAAGAAAAGAGAAGAGAGGGAAAAAAGCTAATACAAAGGTAAGTAAATGAAAGGGGAAAGTCACACCATGAGGAAAAAAGTAGGAAAAGAGGCACAGACACCAGGAGGAAAAAGTAGGAAAAGAGGCACAGACACCAGGAGGAAAAAGTAGGAAAAAAGGCACAGACACCATGAGGAAAAAGTAGGAAAGAGAGGCACAGACACCATGAGGAAAAAGTAGGGAAGAGAGGCACAGTCACCATGAGGAAAAAGTAGGAAAAGAGGCACAGTCACCATGAGGAAAAAGTAGGAAAAGAGGCACAGGCACCAGGAGGAAAAAGTAGGAAAAGAGGCACAGACACCAGGAGGAAAAAGTAGGAAAAGAGGCACAGAAACCAGGAGGAAAAAGTAGGAAAAGAGGCACAGACACCAGGAGGAAAAAGTAGGAAAAGAGGCACAGACACCATGAGGAAAAAGTAGGAAAGAGAGGCACAGACACCATGAGGAAAAAGTAGGGAAGAGAGGCACAGACACCATGAGGAAAAAGTAGGAAAAGAGGCACAGACACCATGAGAAAAAAGTAGGGAAGAGAGGCACAGACACCATGAGGAAAAAGTAGGAAAAGAGGCACGGACACCATGAGGAAAAAGTAGGAAAAGAGACACAGACACCATGAGGAAAAAGTAGGGAAGAGAGGCACAGACACCATGAGGAAAAAGTAGGAAAAGAGGCACAGTCACCATAAGGAAAAAGTAGGAAAAGAGGCACAGACACCATGAGGAAAAAATAGGAAAAGAGGCACAGACACCATGAGGAAAAAGTAGGGAAGAGAGGCACAGTATGAAGAAAAAGGGGGGGGGAGGAGAAAGTCACGGAGTGATGGAGAGGGGGTGTAGGATGGCACAGTGTGATAATGGGGAGCCAGGTGAAGGGGGGAAAAGCAGCATGGAGGGCGCAGTGTGATCATAAGGGGACAAAACATGGTGATGAAGGGGCACAGTAATGTGTGTGTGATGGTACAGGGGGCTTGTGGCAATGTAGTGTGAGGTAGGTGGTGGCTAATTAATGGGTGCAAGTTTGTTTGTGGGGTAATAGTTGGGCAATTTTATAGTGCAGACTATTATTTTAAGATGGGGTGGTTTGGGGGCTACTGAATGTGGGGGAGAATGAGGTCACTCTATTAAATGTGATTATGAATTATTTAATGTCAGTGATAAGTATATTTCTGAAATGTAAATACTATTAATTTATTGCTGGGGCTGTTTGTAGGGAGGGAAATAGGTTTATTTATTAAATGTGAATACTGTTATTTTAATGTTGGGGTTGGAGGAAGGCCTAATTATTAATGGTGGGTGCTATTGACTTAACGCCGGGGCTGGCTGTCATTTTCTAAATGTACCCATTTTTTTTCCAAATAGGGCCTCCAACA
This sequence comes from Mixophyes fleayi, assembly GCF_038048845.1. Classification (NCBI taxonomy): domain Eukaryota; kingdom Metazoa; phylum Chordata; class Amphibia; order Anura; family Limnodynastidae; genus Mixophyes; species Mixophyes fleayi. The sequence goes on along the minus strand of NC_134407.1, from coordinate 114,591,800 downwards.
TTCCAGAATCCAGAAAAGCCGCAACTAAAGACACCTGCAGCCACAGGTTGGGAAAGTGAGAAGAAGAGGTAGGACAGTCTGTGAAATGTGATTCTAGTAGGGACAATACCAATATTTGGTGAGTGTGTGTGTGTGTGTGTGTGTGTGTATATATATATATATATATATATATATATATATATATATATTAGTGGCCCCCTTAACTTACCTGAACCTAACTGATTAAGTTCAGTGATTTTTTTTTTTCATTGCCATGGGCCCCCTTTTACCCTGGGCCCCCGGGGACCTGCCCATTGTGCGTAGTTGGAAAGATGGCCCTGGTTCATTGGGGGGGGGGATCATCGGGGGGCCCTGCCTGCTTCATTTGTACTGGGCCCAACGATTTCTGATGGCGGCCCTGCCTCCACCGGCCGTTCCTTTGCCCAACCTCTCAATGCTTTGGAGATCATGAAGCCCTTAGTGGGGTCCACCACACTATGCAGACGAGCCATAAAGGAAATCCCTGACAGGGTAGAGGCCATATTGGATTTTGATGCTCCTTGGAGGTACCTACTCCACATGAAATCTAACATGGGATCCTTTTGAGTTGAAGGGTGACAGCCCGGATACGAACTCAGGAACAATTGCCATTTTTGCCAGGCAGTTCTATATGATTTTCTCGTGGAAGCAGCCAACGACAATTCCGCCAGACCCATTATACCGGCTCGACCATCTGCCAAGCGTAAAGGGGACAGGGAATACCTATTAGGCTAGCTAGGGGTGCTAAAGACCGGAATCGCCGCCATTGGCAGCGAGATAGAGAGTCAGCTATGTGATTCTCTATGCCAGGAACATGTTTGGCCCGAAATGAAATGTCGAACTCTAAAGAATGCAACACCAGTCTGCGCAATAAGTTAACTGCCAGCAGAGAGGAAGCGGTCTGGCGGTTAATAGCTTGAACTACCCCGAGATTGTCACACCAGAACACTGAGTTCCGGCCAGACAAACTTCGCCCATAGCTCTAGGGACAGTACTATGGGAAACAGCTCTAGCACTAACATGTTCTTAACTAGGCCATTTATATGCCATTCTGTCGGCCAAGTAGCCGCGCACCATTCCCCTTGAAAAAAGGTTCCGAAGCCGTGGGCTCCGGAAGCATCCGTGTGCAGTTCTAACTCCCTACTAAATACTGGACATTCAGGCCAAATCCGCACGCCATTAAAATCTTGCAAGAAAATGGCCCAGATCTTAAGATCTGCCCTAATATCGGATGCTAAGCGAATCCGCGCATGAGGCCTTGTCATGCCTGCTGTGGCCAATTGTAACTTCCTGCTAAATATCCTGCCCATAGGGATCACCCTACAAGCAAAATTCAATGTACCCAGTAGTGGCTGGATGCGCCGCAGAGAGCTAGCATCTGCACTCAGAACCTCTGATATAATTGTTCACAATTTCTCAATCTTATCCCTGGGCAAGCAACAACATCCTACCGTGGTGTCTATCTCTATTCCCAGAAATGATAAGCAGGGGACTGGACCCTCTGTTTTGTCATGGGCTATAGGAACTCCCATAACAGTAAAAAGAGCTTTTGCTGCAAACAAAACTTCAGAGCAAACAGGGGATGAACCTGGGCCTATAAACAAAAAATTGTCTAAATAGTGTGCTACCCCAACGTGGCCCGTTCCTGCTTGTATACACCAATGCAGGAAGGAGCTGAAGCACTCAAAAAACGAACATGACACCGAACGGCCCATAGGAAGACAGCGATCGATATAAAAACCGTCTTGGAATTTGAAGCCCATGAATCTAAAAGATTCTGGGTGAAGAGGGAGAAGCCTAAATGCAGACTTGATGTAAGCTTAGCTAGAAGTGCACCTTTCCCATAAGATCTCACTAGGGCCAAAGCCTCCTCGAAAGACTGGTAAATTACCGAGCTGTGTTGAGCATCTATGGCATCGTTTACCGACGAACCGAGGGGGTGGGACAGGTGCTGAATTAACCGGTATTTACCCTTAACTTTCTTAGGCACTACTCCTATAGGGGATAAAATTAAGTTTGCCAACGGAGGAGACGGAAAAGGACCCTGCATCCTTCCTAAGGCCACTTCCTTATTAACCTTTTCGAGTACTACTTCAGGTAAAACCGACGCCGACTTCAAATTCCGGCCATCCCCGGACCGTACCGGCCCGGATATGGGGAGCCTAAAACCTACAGTGAAACCTTCTTTCAGAAACTTGGCTTGTGCGGCATCAGAAAAGAAACCAAGCCATCTGACCAACACATCTAACTTAATGGGCGATGGGGCCTTGCCCAGTGGGTCCCGACATCCCCCGCCCCCTTCCTGCACCTGGAGCATTCCTGGTGCATTCCCGCACTGGGTGCGGGCTTCTACAGATTGCACAGGCGTGCCTGTACCTGCAGGTGTCCCCCCTGTTGCAGGTGGAATTATTGAATGCAAAACATCTGTTCTGCTTACGGCGGGGGGCTCCACGCCCCACTCCCCACTCCTCCTGGAAACCTGACACTTGGCCGTTGCTCCTCACTCTGAGGTCGCATAAGCCTCGACCACGTTTCAACATCCTTGCATTCAAAGGGAATACGCTTCATCCCGTTGGGTTTTTCCCTGAAACTTTCGTCATACCTACGCCATATTGTAGGCCCATCATTGACTACCATCTCCGTTATGAGGTGCAGGTAGCGCCATACGTCTACCAGCGCCTCGGGTCTGGTCTCCACTTAACAGGCCGCGAATACACAGTAGCCTGACAGCCAGTTATGAAATGACCGGTAAGCTTCCTCACCTATTCCCCGTCTACTACACGCTGCTGTCAACTGCTTTTTGGATTCTTTTGTTAGGGAAAACATATCCACCAGGAATCCTTTGTTAATCCTGTCCCTCACACATGGTCTCACACCTGTCAGTAGTGCTGTATTGTCACACAACACCATGGGGCCCCCTAACGCTGCGCGAGGCAAGGCTACTGCGGGAGCCGCTTTCACTGGTTGAACCAAATGTTCCTTTAATAATTGCAGCAGCTTGCACGGTCCTTGCTTGTCATCTGACGAATCGTCATCAGTAGATGACATTGGAGCGCTATGTGTCAATGGGTGTAGTGTCAATAAAGAAGGGTTCTCACCAGCAATGGGAACCGAAATCCCTCGTCCCGGCTGTGGGGCGATGGCTTGAGACCCAGCGGCCGCTGTGATGATTCCTGGCGTCTCGTGTCCACTGACCGGCATTGCAGCTTGTTCTATCAGAGCTCCTCCTCCAACCTAGTTGATTCCATTCCCTAGCTGTGCCTGTGTTACTGGGCGAGAAGAAACATTAGCAGACGGCAAAACATCCATTACTGCACACCCATGCCCCACACCGCTGAGCGACATTAAGGCCCTATTGTCTCTGTTAGCACCACTACCAACACCCCAGGTTTGTAGATGATCCCAAGGCATGCCAGCCGGATAGGGTGCGGGGCTATGAATGGGACCTGCAGGAGGGAATGTATCCTGTCCCAATGAGAAGTTTGCTCCGATCTGCGGCGGATAAGGAGCAATCCATCGTCTGGCCACACTCTGTTCCCCTTGTGTCTGAGGGGGAGGGTAGAGGAGGGACCAGGCTGCGTTATTACTTGCCTGAATGTTATGCAGGTGAGAGGGCTGCCCATATTGTAACTGATTGTTGTAGCCATTAAAGGGGGGGTTCCCCGGCTGCGTTACAGCCCGCCCTCGATAAGGCAAAATATTGCCCACCCCCGAAGGAAACCAAGATGAACCAGTGACTACTTGCTTCAACATAGGGGACTGTGATCCAATTATGTTTGGGGCACCCAGGGCACCCAATGACGCTGAAGGGCCTCCCGATGAAAGTGGGCGGCCGCTATGTCTTGACCACCCCTCTGGCATTAATGGGGGCAAACTTGCGTGTGGATACCCCGTTTGAGCCCCCCCCCTCCCTATGTTATTACTCCCTTGATTTCCAGGGGGAGGGGGCGGCATAGCTGCATTAGGTATGACATTCTGCGGTTGAATTGAAGGGGGTGCATGCGTGAAATAACTAGAACCTTGGACCGGAACATAACTAACATTGTGTACTGAAACCCCCATTTGCTCGCTAACATTCCCCACCCCGCTATCACTAACTGTGTTCCTTGTATGTGGGGTCTGACATTGCCCTTTTTATTGCCTATTCGGCGAATGGAGGCGCCAGTGGCCTCCTGAGCCTGTGCAATCAGAGTGCCTGCGGCGGTAAGAGGCTCCCCTCCCCCGTTGACAGGCTCACCCACCATTCCTTCTGCAATAACAATAGGCTCCTGGCTAACAGGGCTCCTAATGCCCCCTTGTGAGACCCCATCCAGTAAGCCTGCTGTGGTGTGAGGGTCCCCTCCACCACTCACAGGCTCTACATTGCCCTCACTGACAGGGTTAACATTCCCCCCTGAGCCTGCAGCGGTGAGAGGCTCCCCTCCACTGCTGACAGGCCCCTCTAAACACTCTGTGCCTGCTGCTACCTCAAACAGCTGACCGGAGCTCCTAATGAGCTCCGGTGACATCATCCCTCCAGAGCCTGCAGCGGTGAGCGGATTCCCGCCACCGCTGACAGGCGCTGCCACTTTGGAAGCTTGTGCCCTCTCATCCCCCTGGCTACCTGAGCTCCTAGCGAGCTCAGGCGCTGACATTGGCCCAGCACCTGCGGCGGTGAGAGGCTCCCCTCCACCGCTCGCAGGCACTTCTTGGATTTTTAAAATGGCCGCCGCGGCTCCGGGGGGCGGGGCTGCCGCCCGCATGTCAGGAGTACTGTCTCCGCTTTCCTGAAAGCGGGCTGGGGGTCCTGCACTGCAGCGGGGACGGAACATGATGGAAACTACTGGGCAAGTAAATATCTTTAAACTATAAAGGGATATTCTCTATGTAGCAGGGAGGGAGGAGGGGGCGGGTTGATTACAACAGTAATACAATTTAATACACGGATAGTGAGCTGGGAACACGAAAGAGAGTAAAAGGAATAGAAAATAAGCAAGAGAACATAAGAGGAGGGAATATGAGGAAGGAGGATATGAGGGGAGATAAAAGGAAAGGCAAGAGAGAAAACAAATGAAAAACAATGACAGAATAGAAGTATGGTATACAAGCCTTCAGTCACAGCAGTTGTCTCCTATCTGGCATCCAGGACAAAGAGAGAGCCAGCCCCCAGCTCCCATGTAATTTATGCCCTCCTGGAAAACCACTCCCCCAGGAGTGATAGGCTGGCTGACACCAAATGTTTAACCCCTAATGCAGTGCTGATGAAATATAGCAAAAAAATTTTGTAATTGCCCTCAGCTTAGGGCTTCACTTAAACTTGGCGGAGTAAGGAGGATCAAGTGCTCATACCACATACAAGGAGATTACTAAAGAGACTCACACACAAGATCCCAAGATCGGGTAATGTGGAGTCTGAGACCTTGCAGTCTCACTCCGGAACAGCACCGCATTGTTAAACTATCAATTAAGAGAGAATACCTCTCATCTCCATAGAGGAATATGTTGAACGGGTGAGACCATTCCGATTATTTCACACTTTTTTTATTTGAAACTTAAAATCCCTACAACACATGTGTTACAACAGATTTTTAATTTTAATTTTGGTTTTTATGGTGTACTGGCCAGGCACCTAATTTACAAGACACTCGGAGGTGTGTCACACTCCATTTTATGAACCTATTATATCATATATGTTTTGAACAAACTGTATTGCATGTATTCTAAGTTTGAACTAATAAATGTGTCATATCTGAGATCTGACTAATCTATTGATATTTAACTAATCATCCAACAGTTATTTATACTTTATCCCTCTGGGCGCACCCTGTTTAATTTGTTGAATTATATACTTGAGAGATTGGCAATCACATATAGGAGTTGCGACAAGAGGAGAAAATATATTGATTTATATCAAAATTAAATAAGGTGTACACACACGGTTGAAGCACAGTCTAGTCTTTTTGTTATCTAGAATTGTTTTATTGCTGTGTTTGTTCCCAATTGTAAAGTATTAGGTGTTTGGAGTGAGTGCTTTATGTGATATTTATATATATTTATAATGAAATTTCTGGCAATACAGTAAGGGAAGTGAAAATTGGAAGGGGGTGTGGAGATAAAAAATTGAAGGGAAAGTGAGGCTTCTATTCGGTTGGAATAGGGATGAGAGAGGGTGGATTGTTTAATTACAAGATCTTTATGTACACCTACGTCTTTTTAAATGCTAGCCATGGAAACCAGGTCGCAATGTATAGCTTCTGTCTGACATTTTTACTGAGGGACATTTACTTAAGGATCATTATTTTGTTTACTTGTTTTGGCAAATATTTGATTGAGGGCAATTATAGGGTAGATAACCTAATAATAGCTTACTAAAGGACTTAATAAATACATGTAATATTCAGGATCTGTATACTAATAACATATACAGATATAACAAAACTATCAGCTTAGTTTATTGAGGCTACACAATCTCCAATATTTTGAGTAAGTGATGAAGCCTTACCATGGAGTTAAGCATTCTTAAATAGCTCAATAACTGATGCATGCCTAAGCCTTCAGATCAAGCTTGGATTAAACAGACCAGGCCAGGCCAGTAGAAGTGCTCCACACACCGTAAAACACATTGTATCGCTCAAGGAATAGTAAATGTTTCATAAGGCTGATTTGTTAATATGTTTCCCTAGCACATACCAGAACACATCCACGTATCTCCAATTAGAGGTTATATACAAAACATGTAAACATGTAAAACTGTAGATTACTATTTGTTTAGGCAATTTGCCCTTTTTGAAACCATATATTTAATCTTAATAACCTCTGTGCTTCAGAGGGCCATTTGTGTCTGTCTTATAGAATTTAGAACTTAAACTCTTTACAAAGGAACAAATGTTTTAAAAGAAAATGATCAATATAGCTATACAACTATGTTGGAGTATTTGCAATCCATCAACAGTTAGCTTTGATCTACAGTTACCAAACATTCTCTTTCCCAAACACATTGCTCTGTTACGAATGCGCTTTACAGCTATTTGTTTTTCTCTTCTTCTCCTGCCCAGAACCTGTTATTGGCTGTAATAGCTGACAAGAAATCAGTGCACTTGGCTACTGGCTTTCTTTGGATTTGTTTCTATTGGTACAAGAGCGCACAGGGATCTATGGGAAGAGGAGATACTTCTTGGACTGGTAATGTAATTCTAGCCATAGATTAGTATATTCTTATAATGCTAAATTTGAGACAGACTACAATTGGGACACCCATATGATGAAACCATCCATTACATTTTGGATACCAATTGCAATAAAACTGCTGTAAATACCTATTCCCACCAGTCCTGGTAGCAGAGGTATAAATTAAAGGTATGTATGGACAAAAACAGTGACTTTACTGGTAAAATAAGTATATAGCCTTATGCATGGGTGACACACTCATAAATGACATAGGGTATTATGTGGTCTCAAATAGATTAAATGGTTCTGTAACCCCACAATCAACCCCTTGATTCGTCCAGCTCCTCCTATCAGAAGAAATTTTGATTCCTGCAGATGACCCGTACGCCCCATAAAAACAGGCACATTCTTGCAAAAAATAGGCATGTAAACAGATGCAATTTGGTTTGTATATTTGTACTTTTGTAAATTACATTTTTTGTCTGCATTATTGAAGTACACATATTTAGCAAACAAGCCAATCAAACATTGCAATGCTTTTTGGGTTTAAAGTAATGATGGTAAGCATCATGACAAAGTGTATGTTTCTCCATAATACTCATTATCCCCCATATGAGGCCTATACAGTTAAAGATTGAACAAAATATATCTTACTTCCCATATTTTTTCTTCACCATAACATGGCAACACATTGATATTTTATTAATTTGCATTTGTATTTATTTTAGTTGTCTCAATCACCACATAACAAAAGGATAAGCTGCAAAACAGCTTCCTGTATTGGTCACAGAAAAGGAGGTACTTCAGAGGAGGAAGTTTGATTGGAAGACAAATGAACACCTGCTGATGGATAGTGTCAAACATCTGCTTACTATACTGTAAATTTAGCTTCCTGGAATTCTTAATAGAGGTTGAAGCCCCAGCTTATAGAGATAATAATAATGTCTCCTGTTTAGTCCTGAAAACTTGAATAATTAATCCTTATTTTCCTGTCAATTCTTTAGTCACAAAGTCTGTTTATGAAACTACATCCTGAATATTTTGAAAGATCTTATCTAGATTAGGGATGTGCACCGGCGACTTTTGAGGTCTCGTGTTTTGTGTTTTGGATCCGGATTTTCGTTATTTTTGGGGTTCGGATTTGTCTCGCAAAACACTTGACGAAAGGTCTCGGTTCGGATTTAAGGTTTTGGATTCGGATTTTTTTTGAAAAAAACATAAAAAGTTTAAAAATCAAGTTTTTGGGCTTATTTTCACTCCTAGGCTATTATTAACCTCAATAACATTCAATAACAAGCATTTCCACTAATTTACAGTGTATTCTGAACACCTCACAATATAGTTATTAGTCCAAAACGTTGCAACAAGGTATCTTTCTGGACTGCGTAGAGGAGTGGGTCACCACAATATATATTAAAAACCCTGAACTTTTATGATTCGCACCAATAAATGTACCTGGACTGCGTAGAGGAGTGGGTCACCACAATATATATTAAAAACCCTGAACTTTTATGAATCGCACCAATAAATGTACCTGGACTGCGTAGAGGAGTGGGTCACCACAATATATTAAAAACCCTGAACTTTTATGAATCGCACCAATAAATGTACCTGGACTGCGTAGAGGAGTGGGTCACCACAATATATTAAAAACCCTGAACTTTTATGAATCGCACCAATAAATGTACCTGGACTGCGTAGAGGAGTGGGTCACCACAATATATATAATAAGAAAACCATCAACTTGTTTGATTCGCACCAATAAATGTACCTGGACTGCGTAGAGGAGTGGGTCACCACAATATATTAAAAACCCTGAACTTTTATGAATCGCACCAATAAATGTACCTGGACTGCGTAGAGGAGTGGGTCACCACAATATATATAATAAGAAAACCATCAACTTGTTTGATTCGCACCAATAAATGTACCTGGACTGCGTAGAGGAGTGGGTCACCACAATATATTAAAAACCCTGAACTTTTATGAATCGCACCAATAAATGTACCTGGACTGCGTAGAGGAGTGGGTCACCACAATATATTAAAAACCCTGAACTTTTATGAATCGCACCAATAAATGTACCTGGACTGCGTAGAGGAGTGGGTCACCACAATATATTAAAAACCCTGAACTTTTATGAATCGCACCAATAAATGTACCTGGACTGCGTAGAGGAGTGGGTCACCACAATATATATAATAAGAAAACCATCAACTTGTTTGATTCGCACCAATAAATGTACCTGGACTGCGTAGAGGAGTGGGTCACCACAATATATTAAAAACCCTGAACTTTTATGAATCGCACCAATAAATGTACCTGGACTGCGTAGAGGAGTGGGTCACCACAATATATATAATAAGAAAACCATCAACTTGTTTGATTCGCACCAATAAATGTACCTGGACTGCGTAGAGGAGTGGGTCACCACAATATATTAAAAACCCTGAACTTTTATGAATCGCACCAATAAATGTACCTGGACTGCGTAGAGGAGTGGGTCACCACAATATATATAATAAGAAAACCATCAACTTGTTTGATTCGCACCAATAAATGTACCTGGACTGCGTAGAGGAGTGGGTCACCACAATATATTAAAAACCCTGAACTTTTATGAATCGCACCAATAAATGTACCTGGACTGCCTAGAGGAGTGGGTCACCACAATATATATAATAAGAAAACCATCAACTTGTTTGATTCGCACCAATAAATGTACCTGGACTGCGTAGAGGAGTGGGTCACCACAATATATTAAAAACCCTGAACTTTTATGAATCGCACCAATAAATGTACCTGGACTGCGTAGAGGAGTGGGTCACCACAATATATATAATAAGAAAACCATCAACTTGTTTGATTCGCACCAATAAATGTACCTGGACTGCGTAGAGGAGTGGGTCACCACAATATATTAAAAACCCTGAACTTTTATGAATCGCACCAATAAATGTACCTGGACTGCCTAGAGGAGTGGGTCACCACAATATATATAATAAGAAAACCATCAACTTGTTTGATTCGCACCAATAAATGTACCTGGACTGCGTAGAGGAGTGGGTCACCACAATATATATAATAAGAAAACCATCAACTAGTTTGATTCGCACCAATAAATGTACCTGGACTGCGTAGAGGAGTGGGTCACCACAATATATTAAAAACCCTGAACTTTTATGAATCGCACCAATAAATGTACCTGGACTGCGTAGAGGAGTGGGTCACCACAATATATATAATAAGAAAACCATCAACTTGTTTGATTCACACCAATAAATGTACCTGGACTGCGTAGAGGAGTGGGTCACCACAATATATATAATAAGAAAACCATCAACTAGTTTGATTCGCACCAATAAATGTACCTGGACTGCGTAGAGGAGTGGGTCACCACAATATATTAAAAACCCTGAACTTTTATGAATCGCACCAATAAATGTACCTGGACTGCCTAGAGGAGTGGGCACTGGGCACCACAATAAAATATATAAAAAACCTTCAACAGGTCTGCATTACACTACACATACGGCTGCTCCTCCATCCTCTCCATCATATACATGTTGGAGTTTTAGCGTGTGACAACCTCTTGTTTTTGATAATGTCAGTGCATTTTGAATATTTTTCAATTTGCCCCACACCACTGAATGTACTTTATCTATGATACACATCTATCTATCTTGACTGCGTAGTGTGGTGGCCCCGGTACACAATTTGGTACCGAGGCCACAATATAATTAAAAAACCCTCCACGTGTCGGAATTCCACCAAACAAGTATCTGGACTGCGTAGTGGGGTGGCCCCGGTACCCAATTTGATACCGGGGCCACAATAAAATAAATACACCCTCCACGTGTCAGAATTTCACCAAACAAGTATCTGGACTGCGTAGTGGGGTGGCCCCGGTACCCAATTTGATACCGGGGCCACAATAAAATAAATACACCCTCCACGTGTCAAAATTCCACCAAACAAGTATCTGGACTGCGTAGTGGGGTGGCCCCGGTACCCAATTTGATACCGGGGCCACAATACCTCCTCCAAACATGGTACAGACAATTCGTCATTGAGATCCCATCAAGTATGTTAAAGACAGACAGGGTCCAAGTGTTATTGGTTGACTTTGTAAACCAAAAAACTGTCCCTGTTGCACATAGTCGTGCAATGAAGACTGACTTTTTCATTTAAAGGCACCATCTTTCAAGTGTAGTGTTTGTAAGTCTAAGTCATATTATACTTTTGGTAAAATTGGTTTATTTTGTTCCTCTTTATGGTAACTACTAATAGAATTAAAGTATTAAATAGAAGCAGCAGTTCCTCTTTATGGTAATTAGTAATAGAATTAAAGTATTAAATAGAATTAAAGTATGAAATAGAATTAAAGTATTAAATAGAATTAAAGTATGAAATAGAATTAAAGTATTAAATAGAATTAAAGTATGAAATAGAGTGGTATAGAGTTGTAGTGTGGTATAGATAGAGTGGTCCCCACAATATAATAATAAAACCCTCAACTGGTCTGAATTCCACCAAACAAGTATCTGGACTGCGTAGTGTGGTGGCCCCGGTACACAATTTGGTACCGAGGCCACAATATAATTAAAAAATTGGGCATCAACTGTCACCGTTGTTTAATATCTGATACACCTAAATATGGACTGCACAGTGGAGTGGCTCCGGTAGTAAATTTGGTGCCGGGGCCACAATACCTCCTCCAACTTCCAAGTGTAGTGTTTATAAAGACAGACACGTCGAAGTGTTATTAGTTGGCTTTCTTAACCCTAAAATTGTCCCTGTTGCAAATATTCGTGCAATGGACAGTTACTTTTTTATTGAAAGACTCAAGCTTTCAAGTGTAGTGTTTATAAAATATAAACAACAATACAGTAGTTTTAGAGCACGTCAATACCTCTTGTTTTAAATTATGACACGGCATTTTACTTTTGGTTTAATTTCTTGAATTTTTTTAAATTTGGTTTTACTTTTTGAACATGGCAAACGACTGTTGATTGGTCATATAATGCCAAAAAAAAAGTTCCAAGATGGAATTGTCCTTGGGCCCTCACACCCACCCTTATGTTGTTGAAATAGGACATGCACACTTTAACAAACCAATCATTTCAGCGACAGGGCCTACCAAACAACTTTGGCTGAAATGATTGGTTTGTTTGGGCCCCCACACCAAAAAAGCTATTCATCTCTCCCTGTACAGACTAAACAGGCTCTACTGAGGCAAGATGTCGTCCTCATCCTCAACCTCTGATTCCTCTCCCCCTACAGTGTGTACTTCCTCCTCATCACACATTATCAATTCGTCCCCGCTGGACTCCACAACCACAGGTCCCTCTGTAGTATCTGGAGGGCAGTGCTGTACTTCATTGAGGAATTGATTATTCATTTTTATAAACATCATTTTTTCAACGTTGTGAGGAAGCAACCTCCTTCGCCGCTCACTGACCAGGTTCCCCGCTGCACTAAAAACTCTTTCCGAGTACACACTGGAGGGGGGACAACTCAGGTAAAATAGAGCCAGTTTGTACAGGGGCTTCCAAACTGCCTTTTTTTCCTGCCAGTAACAATATGGACTGTCTGACATGTCTACTTGGATGGTGTCAGCAAAGTAATCATCCACAATTTTTTCTATTGTGACAGCATCCAATGCAGCGAGAGTAGACATGTCTGCAATGGTTGGCAGGTCCTTCAGTCCGGACCAGATGTTATCAGCATCCCCGCCAGTGCCTCTTTTGGGAAAACTGAGCTTTTTCCTCGCAGCCATAGATGTGGAAGAAAATGAGGGTGGAGCTGTTGGCATGTCACGGTCCTCTTCAGAGGACAATCTCCTGACCAGCAGGTCTTTGCACCGCTGTAGACTTGTGTCCGCCGGAAACAGAGACACAACATACGCTTTAAACCGAGGATCGAGCACGGTGGCCAGAATGTATTCCTCTGACTTTAAAAGAGTGACCACCCTCGGATCCTGGCAAAGCGTACGAAGGGCTACATCCACAAGAGCTACATGCTTGGTGTAATCGCAATGGCTTACCAGCTCCTCCCTCACTTTCTCCAGCTGCTTCTGCAACAGCCTGATCAGGGGAATGACCTGACTCAAGCTGGCAGTGTCGGAACTGACTTCTCGTGTGGCAAGTTCAAATGGCTGCAGAACCTTGCACAACACGGAAATCAGTCTCCACTGCGCTTGACTGAGGCGCATCCCCACTCCTTTGCCTATGTCGTAGGTGGCTGTGTAGGCCTGAATGGCCTTTTGCTGCTCCTCCATCCTCTGCAGCATATAGAGGGTGGAGTTCCAGCGCGTCACAACCTCTTGTTTGAGGTGATGGCAGGGCAGGTTCATGCTTTTTTGATGTGCCTCTAGTCTGCGGTAGGCACTGGCTGAATGCCGAAAGTGTCCAGCAATTTTGCGCGCCACCGCAAGCATCTCCTGCACACCCCTGTCACTCTTGAGGTAATGCTGCACCACCAAATTAATGGTGTGGGCAAAACATGGGACGTGCTGGAAATTGCCCATATTTAATGCCCGCACAATGTTACTGGCATTGTCTGACACCACAAATCCCCATGAGAGTCTAAGTGGGGTAAGCCACTGGGAGATAATTTCCCTCATTTTCTCTAATATGTTGTCAGCGTTGTGCCTCTTATTAAAGCCTGTAATACACAATGTTGCCTGCCTTTGCATGAGCAGCCATTTTGTAGATGCTGCTCCTGATGCAGCTGTTGCTGTTGCTGCGGAAGGGGATGCATCTACCCAGTGGGCTGTCACAGTCATATAGTCCTTCGTTTGCCCAGAACCACTTGTCCACATGTCCGTGGTTAAGTGGACAGTGGGTACAACCGCATTTTTAAGAGCACTGAGGACACTTGATCGTACTTCTCTGTACATTTTTGGTATCGCCTGCCTAGTGAAGTGGAATCTCAAGGGGATTTGGTACCGGGGACACAATACCTCCATCAACCCTCTAAATCCCCCTCCACTGATGGCGGACACCGGGCGCACGTCTAACACCAACATTGCAGTTACAGCCGCAGTTATACGCTTTGCAATAGGGTGACTACTATCGTATTTTGTGGTCATGGCAAACGACTGTTGGACGGTCAATTGTTTTGTGAAAGACTTAGCGGTCTTACGACTTCCCCTCTGGGAAGATGACGACTAACAGCAGCAACAGCAGCAGTGGCAGTAGTAGGCGTACCGCTGCAGGATTCCTCGGATGAATCCCGTATTGAGGAGGACTCAGTCTGGCTGCTGACTTGGGCTGCAGGACTGAATCTGATGGAGATTGTGGAGGAAGTTGACGAGGAGGGTGTTGCTGGTGTGTATCCAACTGGACCACGGGATTTAGGTGTCCCTGTACCGATGAGGGTCCTAGCCCCAGTTCCTGAACTAACCACTGAACTATGAAGGTTATTCAGGTGACGTATAAGGGAGGATGTTCCTAGGTGGGCAAGATCCTTACCCCTGCTTATTTGAGCTTTACATAAGCTACATATGGCCATACATTGGTTGTCTGGATTTGGATAAAAATAACTCCAGACCGAAGAGGTGCATTTTTTGGTCTTCTGACCAGGCATGACGATGGGCTTTTTCATCCCATGGACATCAGCTGTTTCCCCCCCTGGTGCCTCATTTACAATAACCACATCACCATCCTCATCATCAAGTTCCTCCACAGCGCCAGCTACATCATCAATAGCCTCCTCCCGAGCCACCTCTTCCCGTACAGTGATGGGAAGGTCAGGCTTGACAACCACCAACATCCTTGGACTCGCCTTGTGGATTTGTGATAATTTCTCTTTAGAAGGCAGAGTTGTTTGCTGTTTTGTTGCTGACAGCATAACTCTCTTCAATTTTTTGTAGGGGGGGGGAGGAGGAGGAGGGCTAAGATCCGTGGGTGAAGCTGAACCACTAGTCATGAACACGGGCCAGGGCCTAAGCCGTTCCTTGCCACTCCGTGTCGTAAATGGCATATTGGCAACTTTACGTTTCTCCTCAGATGATTTTAAGTTTCTCTTTTTGCTACTTTTTCTTAACTTGGGCTTTTTGGATTTTACATGCCCGGTACTACGAGATTGGGCATCGGGCTTGGAAGACGACGTTGATGGCATTTCATCGTCTATGTCATGACTAGTGGCAGCAGCTTCAGCATTAGGAGGAAGTGGGTCTTGATCTTTCCCTACTTTATCCTCCAAATTTTTGGTCTCCATTATATGTAGCACAAGATACTGCAGAATGTGTGAACTTGGTAATATTGCAGTACCAATGGACTTATACTGCTGGATTGCTTTTGCAAATTTGGTTATAATTATTATATTTATTTTTTTTTTTTTAAATTTTTAATTTTTTTTTACTTTTTTTTATTTTTTAAAAACTTGGGAATAATGGGGAAATAACTATGCCCTTAGAAGCACAGAGCACAGGACACAGCACCACTGGACTGAACAGGACACGGCACAGGACCCAGCAGCACTACGGACCTCAGCAGGACAGAGCACAGGACACAGCACCACTGGACTGATACTGCAGAATGTGTGAACTTTGTAATATTGCAGTACCAATGGACTTATACTGCTGGATTGGTTTTGCAAATTTGGTTATAATTATTATATATTTTTTTTTTTTTTAAATTTTTTATTTTTTTTTACTTTTTTTTTATTTTTTAAAAACTTGGGAATAATGGGGAAATAACTATGCCCTTAGAAGCACAGAGCACAGGACACAGCACCACTGGACTGAACAGGACACGGCACAGGACCCAGCAGCACTACGGAACTCAGCAGGACAGAGCACAGGACACAGCACCACTGGACTGATACTGCAGAATGTGTAAACTTTGTAATATTGCAGTACCACTGTACTTTTACTGCTGAATGTGTGAACTTGGTAATATTGCAGTACCAATGGGCTTATACTGCAGGATTGGTTGTGCAAATTTTGTGGTAATTAAAATAAATTTAAGTAGTTTTTGGTATTTTTTAAAAAAACTTTTTTTTATTTTTTTAAACACAGGGGAATATTGGGGAAATAACTATGCCCTTAGAAGCACAGAGCACAGGACACAGCACCACTGGACTGAACAGGACACAGCACAGGACCCAGCAGCACCACTGACCTCAGAAGGACAGAGCACAGCACACAGCACCACTGGACTGATACTGCAGAACACAGCACAGCACAGCACAGCACAGCACAGCACAGCACAGAACTAAACAGCACAGCACAGAACTAAACAGCACAGCACGAGATCTACCAGGACAGAGGACCACCTAACACACCCTCCCTCTACCCTGATCAATGCCCGAGTGAAGATGGCGGCGACTAGCGGGGAATTTATAGGATCCGAGTATCGCGAGATCCGACAAAGGGATTATGAGTCAGAGCCTCAGTTTCACATTTGAATTTGGCACCAATACCCGGATCTGTCTCGGATCCGACTCGGATCCGCAACGTTCGGGTGGGCTCGGATTTCATAAATCCGAGTGCGCTCATCCCTAATCTAGATCATATCTGTATTCTAACTATGACCCTGCTAAGGAAATAGCCACATATTCCAGATCTCAGGGAATTAGGAGGTCGTCAGTGCTTAAAGTTTGATATATTATTACCTTCTGTATTTTTTGCACTGGGTTAAGGACTTAAGGCTGGCTTAGGTTTTTAAATTGCTTAACCACCACCACCACTTACACTATTCTGGTGCTCTGTCTCAAGTAAACATGTTGACTCACTGGCACAGAAACTCAATGAAATAATATCTTTTAGCTTCCTAACTTCATATGTAACAGTGACCATCTTGTAAACTACTTGCTGGTTGACTCTTGAGCAAAATCATAAAATAGAGACGGATTTGCTGCACAAATCTGATTTTATCTTCTTGAGAATCCTTGTGGAGACTCATAAAAAATTAAATGAAATAAAAAAGTATCCCAGGTCTTGTAGGTTTTGGTGGCTACCAATCACATGTGTTCATGTAGAATGGAGAGACTTTCTAGACATGATAGTGAAGCACATTTAGATCTACTACACTGAAAAGAATGATGCCCGACAGAATGATATGTAGTGTTTGGGAATACTGAATGATAACTGTAAATCTGAGAAAAATAAAGATGACCATGATACCTATGGACAAAGAACTTGTTATTTGTGAAACAGACGCATCGCAAGGCAGTAAAATTTGTCTGGTCATGATGAGGTCACTAAGTGACTAAGTAGTTTAAGCAGCAATACAATACTAAAAAAAAACATGTGAAAACATATATAATTCTAGTAGATAATATTTGGTAAGTTGAATAGTCCCAATGACAGTTCCAAATTCTGATATTGTCACAGAGTCAATGAAGTTCATATTGAGTGCAAGTCAGTATATTTAGACTAACTCAATGAAGAGCCAATATAAAGAGTAAATAATGCCTGAACATCACATAAGCCATGCTGATGATAAGTCATCTTGTCCCTTAGAAGACAGTATGAGAAACGTGCACCCTCTTGTGGCTAACCAGCCATTGTTCCAGTTGTGCCCCTGTACAACTAGGAAGTAATGTCTATGGCACTTACAAATCGCACATATCTGAGTACTATGGGCCAAGTGTTAAATCCCACACAAAGGAAAAACTATGTAAAGTGACAAAAGACTTGAAAGACTGGCAACAACAATAACTTTGCACATTGAAAACATTGTAGTCCTGATTCCATGATTCATATTGGATTTCATACTAGGCATATGGCACACACTTCACAAGGTGTCACTTCATTTCAGTACACCTCAACTGTAAAATTATCAGCAACACTCAGTCGGCACTCAAGCAGGTCATCACAAATGTAAAGACAGTAGAAGCACAGGATTATGATTTAAAAGAATATCCAATGTGGTCACACTCTTTTCTCCAGCTAGCATTGTCAGTATAACAAACACTCCTGCTGGTGGTCACCCTAGCAGATCAATAATGTTACCTGATTTTGTGATTGGTTTCTATGGCTTAGATGTCATAGTACCACTTCACTCATACAGACCATGAAAGACTTTAATAGTTTAGTTGTACACTTATTTCTATATCTCCTTCAGGTAATCTACTCTGATCTATATCTCATATTATATATGTCCATATATAGAGTGAGAGGTGCAGCAACACAGCATTGCAATTAAAATTTAAAGGAGCTCCTGCAGCTTTTGCCCATTTTACAACACTTCAAGCAAGGGTAATTATATTTTAATGGTTATCTCCTTTGAGGAAATTGTGCAGAGCTAAGTGAGAGAGCAGTAATACAAACAGTTGTTAACATTAAAATTAACAGCAAATAAATGTTGTAAAGAAAGCTGTATGCATGGTGTGGATACTGGTATTAGCAGCGTAAGTAACAGGTTTGAGTTTGTGATCTCTCGTGATGCCAGGCTGATTTTTAATATTTAGTTGGCATCACTTTGGACAGGAATAACTTTTATTTTCCTCCATCCAAGAACCAAGTAACTTTTATATTGTGTTTTCAGAATATATTTGGCTTTCTTTTGGCATCATAGTTGAGCAAATATGGAGGGACACAAACATAATTTTAATGGTAGACGCTAATAGCATTAATAATAATAATAATAATAATAATAATAATAATAATATATGCTCATTCTCAAATCATTAGGAATGTATAGTTTTCTCTGCTTCTAACTGATGAGTCTAAGGCTGTTCTGTTGCCTGAAGAAGATTCCTATGATGCTCAGAAAGCTATATCTAATTTAAAGTTAATGCAAACATGTAAAAATCCTATTTTAACAAAAATAATAGTTAACCATATACTTAGTGCTTATATAATTTTGAGACTGAAAAATGCAACAACCCATGTGATATGTTTCCTTGTCCATAAACCCATGCTTACCTTTGGTTGCTAAACTATAATAACAAAGTTATACGTTAACTTGTCGCTTGTAGCTTCCCAGGTTTGCTTGTCCTGTTAAACTTTGTGCATTTAGCGCCTGCATTTTAGGAACACAAACATTGACTTCAAAACTTCTAGTGGCAAAAATAAGGACAGTCCTGGGAAATCCACTAAATCTACGTACCATATTGTCAATATTTATTTTATTTTTTACTTATAAGTATATTTTCTTTTAATGTGGAATTGAAAACATCTATAGATCTAAATATATTGCACATAATATTATAGCACAATACATGTAGTTCCCACAAAATTCTTAGCCAGCGCATTTGTTATTGTGCCCAATAGTCTGTGTTTATTAAATTAATGTGTTATTGAATCTAAGGACCCTTCCAGAGTAACATACTAGCTTCTGCCTGCTTCTGTATAATTCAATGTCTGAATAAATCTTGGTGGCAAGGCACAAACCACAATAATAACTAGGGACACGAGGTGGGGACAATCAGACAGGGCTTACTATATTCGTAATTGTGTCACTGGGGGTAAGGGACTAATGTTAGAAAATAACCGATGCAGCAACTCCTTCAAGTTACATAAGTCTTGAATATAGAATTTTGACAATAAAAAGCTAATCATTGTACTCACCATATTTTCAATCAATTGCTGCAACACTCCATATCTGACACAGCTTTTTGATTTGGCATTTCATTTTCTTTGAAAGCTGCTTCCATTTGGCATTTAGTTGAATTCCATACTTCAGACAATTGCAGTCAAAAAGCTTACACATCAGAATTCCTCATATTCGACTGATAGGTCTATTAAAAGCCATTGCTATGTATGGAGAAACTCAGTCGCACTTAGAAATAATATCTAGAGTTCTGGTAAGTGAAAGCACTTAACCATTTCTCTCCATGACAGAGATGACAACCTTTGCCCCCATACATGCTGTTTTAGTGGAAAACTAGAGTTTTCTCTAATAAGAAGATGCTTTCTATGTTAATGGATAACAGCATATTTGCTGATCATGATTTCCAATAAGTAATCTTGTTTTGAGAGGAGAAAACTCAATAATCTGAATGATCTAGCCATCTTGTTAATCACTTCAACTGGGAACCATCATAAACAATATGAAATAATGCATTTTTGGGACATCAGCTGTTTTATTATACCCCTCCCCACAAAAATGTTTGTTTTTGCCTGTGTGAGTTATGGTTTTTATATTGTGGAACCCCACAATATAAAAGCCATGTATTTCTTAATTGATATCTATTCATTTTGGATTTGTACCTTTTTACTTCTTGGTCTATTCATTGGCAAATTGGTATGCATTTATAAAGTGTTCAGAAGCTTCCTACTGCATTTGGAATAAAATTGCTGATTGACTATGTCAATGTAGTACACAGCCAGATTGAAACCTGAATGCAGATATCCATTCTGGACCTATCCTAAAACAACAAACCTTTTCATGGACAGTTGTGACACATACAGATAATAAACACCTGAGTATCCAAAAGATTATATGGAATAACACAACAATCAAAAGTATGAAACCATTAATATATTTATAATTAAATAAACTACAATGTTTAACCATATTTCATTGTATATTTTATATAAATATTAGAAAACTTGCATCTTGATGGCAGTTTCCCTTTAAAGTGGACCAGACATGCAGTTTTGAAAACGCTAACATTATTCTATAGAAAGAGTAAAAATTGTAATTGCAATGTGAAGCTAATAACTTCCATTTTTGTTACATCTGATTGCAATATAAAGCTAATAACTATGTTTTTACTACATACTGAACATTATGTGATGCTAGTCTCATATGAGCTTTCTGAGCCAATGAAGCACCTCTCTTGAAAGCTGGTTACAGTTTTCAATAGTTTTTTCAGGAACATGCAATGCATTTTTACATCTGGTTGACATGGCACATAGAAATGAGAGCCATATATCACTAGGTGCAGCCACATAACTGTCATTGACAGTTCAGGATTCCAGAGATACTGTCAACAACCAATATAAACAGTTGCTGACTGCTTTATCTAAAAACAATATAGATACTCCCTCATTCTGTATCCCGCCAGTGACCACATCATTGTCCATGCACCCTTGCAGGAAAGCAATCGAGATTATGCCAATAAAACACAGATTATATCTAAAATGAGTCTGTTTGTTTCAGTTCTAACTGGAGCGGCTGTAAAGATGAAAATATATTTGTAGTCCTCCAAGGTGTTAAGTTTTAAAAAAGACTAACAAACTCATTTCAATTCCCTATAATGTTCCCTAAAGAAAATTACATATATTAGGTATAAAAATAAATATGAGAAACAGGGCAACACATTTAAGGACATATTTTCTAGGGGCATGCTAATTGATTCTAAATAATGAGTATAGTTTTGTAAAAGTGTATTTTACTATTTACATCTAATTTGCCTTTTATAACTTAAAAAGGCTATTTATTGAAAAACTTTAGCAAAAGAAAGCCCCATCTAATTAAAATATCTTAAAATTCTTTCTGATAGCCTAACAAGTAAAAAAGTTATTGCATAAGAAACACATAACAAAAATACTAAAATATATCTGATTATAATTATACATAAGTACCCTAGCCACTAAAGGATTAATACTTATGAATATTTAAACCTACCCAGGAGATGGCTAATTTAATACAAACATGCAAAAATGTGAATATAAAAAATTTGTACAGCTTTAACAAGTAATACATGTAGTATATATTTATGTACATGGTGTCTCTGTAGATATCTCTTCAGTTTCTATGTAACAAGTCTCCTTTAATGATCTAGGTGAAAATGCAGGATGTACATTTACAGCAAGATGGATATAAAGATCAAAACAGGCAGGAGAAGAGTTTACAGTCTCTTCTATTGTTTCTAGTAGCCCCAACGGCAGACACGATTTGTATACTTCAGTCTGGGACACATCAATTTGTAGAATAAATATTTGATATAAACAGCAGAATATTGGAAATATCCAGATAACAGAAGAACAATGATGTAAGAAACACACAAGCTTTTAGTGTTTCTTTTACAAATGACTAGTCATAATGCATTTTTTGAAACTCTTAGGGGCCGATTCAATTCGGTCACGTTATTCTAGGAATAACACAACGCTAATAGTATTATTATCAGTACAGTCGTTTTAGCCCGGATTTTTGCCGCAAGCAAAAATCAGCATTAAAGTTACTGTACTAACGATAATACTGCGCACATATATATATATATATATATATATATATATATATACATACACATACACACACACACACACACACACACACACACACACACACACACACACACACACACACACACACACAGTGGGTTTATTTAATGTTTGAGAAGTTATGTTTGTTATACCTTCTGTATATTGAATTCAAGCATTTGAGGTTCCACACAAAATGCATATGCAAGTGCAATGCATGATAATTTATAACTATTGTTTATTTGCCTTTCCACTTGTATGTATTTTTTTTGTAATTTTTAGGTTTCATTTAGATCCACACTAATGAAATGGAATTAGAAAAGTATTACATTCTAGGAAGTGTGTATATTTAGTAACATTGTGATTTTGATGCATTAACATAACATACAAGTAACAATACAATCACTCTCTGGGCTTGTTCACACTTATTGAGTCACTGCTGGTTTTCCTCTTGTGTCACCCCTCCTCCCCAGGATTAATGAGATTTGCAATTCATGGTTTGTGGAGGGCGGGCATTTATGACCTTTATATAGAGGGGTGCAGTGTTCACATGGTCAAGGTGATCTCTAATGTTGCAAGAGGGAATAGTTCTAAGGTAACATATTAAAGAATAGTCAGAAGACTGAAAGTTGTGAATAGGGCTATTATATAGAATAGTAAATAACTGAGAATTGTGGACTTCATACAGGAATAATAGAGGTTATTTTAGAGAACTATTTAAACATAGTGACAGTTTATGAGATAGATATGTTAACAGGTTAATTGCAGAATAACAGTGGTACAAATCAGTTAGAGTAGATTTTCAAGATGGTTGTTGTTCTGGTCAGTTTCTTCGTTCTACTCCTTCTTGGCCCTGTATCCCTTTTACACTTGGGTTTGAAGGAAGGAAAGCCTGTCTTAAGAAATGGGGTGGTATCTGAGGCCATCCAGAAACTGCAGGAAGTGTTTGCTTTTAG
Source organism: Mixophyes fleayi (assembly GCF_038048845.1). Lineage (NCBI taxonomy): Eukaryota > Metazoa > Chordata > Amphibia > Anura > Limnodynastidae > Mixophyes > Mixophyes fleayi. The sequence goes on along the minus strand of NC_134407.1, from coordinate 114,568,577 downwards.
TGATATGCCTCACAACATCACACCAGTCAAAGAGCCGCCTCAATTTATGCTTGAATTGTACACTCGGGTGGCTGGACCTGATGGCAGCACCAAGGCACCTGGACTGCTACAGGGCAACGTGGTGAGAAGCTTCGAGAATAAAGGTGAGAGAAAATATTTCCTTTAAATGTAATAAATATTAATTGATATCAATATAACTATGATATTGCTAGAAGTAAACCCACTTTAGGATAAATTATGCAATGGACTTTTATAAATGCATTCTTTTATAATATAAAAGTTACTGTCCCTAACAATGATAAAGAGGCTTCAGTTTGGTCTTGGACATTTATATTCCAAACCTGTGCAGCATGTACATTTATTTAACTTACATGAGTCAGTTAGTTCAATACTAACACTATCCCTGCAATGTTTAGCCATTAAATAACCATTTGTATACAAGTAAACTTATCCTTAAATCTGTATTTTTAACTACAGTCAATGTGCTTTAGTGTACCATGTAATATACATTGCATATTCATAGCTAACACATCCAGGTGGTCACATTGTGTAGATATATCTCAAGTGTATGCATGTGCATTCGGTTAGGATTTTGCTGATATGGTGTCAACCATATGTACAGGTCTTTACACTAGAAACAATGCAGTAAATTAAAATACAATAAGTTCAACAAACCTTTGTCAAATAATTGAAAATTAAGTCCCTGTCAGGACACTATCTATTTGATATTTGATGCTTATTTTGAATCTTGAAATTGCCTTTTTTAAAGTTTACAATCTCATCTATGATAACTTTTATTATTACATTTTTTATAATGAAATAATAAATATATTTGCAACCAAATAACACTGCTCTTTTTTTCCACCCCCTACCAGTAGATGCAAGCAGCACATTATAATGTAGTCATGAGACAAGTCATATAATATAGACTGTTTAAACATTTTTTGTTTCTTCTCTCCTCACACCATTCTTTTTTACAGTGTTCTCAGAATTGGAAAGTCCATTCTTCTTCTTCTTCTTCAATATTTCATCTGTTAGAAGCAATGAGCGCATGCTTAAGGCTGAGCTGCGGGTGTTCAAGTGGAAGCCTCTTGGGATGGCAGCTAGATATCATTTTTGCAGGGTAAGATAACAGTTGGAAAAAGTTAATATTACTTGATTACCTCTGTAAACGATTTGGGGAGTATATCTGTTAGACATTATGTTATCAATCATGAGTCATTAAGATTCAAGGTTTTGCAGGATATGGGCTAATAAATAACAACTTTCCACAATCTTGAAGCAATGATTTTAATCAATACTAAGATTACCACCTGTAACAATGGGAAAAGGATATTAACACTCTCACTTCTAAGTACACAAACTTACATACATGTTCAGGAATCCTGGGTATAAAATTATTTTACGATTGTTGGGAGGGTTTGCTAAATATATTCTATTTGACTTGCTAACTCAAACATGACAAACCACAGTATCACAGCCACAGTAATTCAAGGTTGAGTTTTAGAAGGCAAATACACACCTGTGTGAACTAGCGAACTATTTTATCTATATAAATGTTTGTATTATACCTATAATTTGTACAGCAGAACAACGGGACAGCAGGCATTATTCCAGAAGAGGGATACAAGGAAGATACAATATTACTTCCTCAGTATGTTTGAACAAGTTAGTTGTATGAGTCATTTAGGTGTGTTTTGCTTTAATTAATTCTGTTATGTCTTGTAAAATGAGGAATGTTGCAAAATAGGTTTAGCATGTCCCCAAGAAAATACAGTTTATAGATGTAATAGGTTGTTTTAGCATTTAGGAAGCCTACTCTTAAATTTACATATACAATTTAAGTATACAAATTTCTACAAAACAACACAGTGGTTCTGTTTTTCAACATTAATGTTCCTGTTAACTTTATCTAATTTTATTGCTGCCCTCTCTTTTCAGGTGGATGTATATGAACTATTAGACAATGCTTCAAGACCCTGGAGAGGAAACCTAATTTCTTCTCGACTTCTTCCCTTGAATTTACAAGGCTGGGAGATGTTTAATGTCACTCAAACAGTAAGTATCCTTACAGTACATTTAGCTCCTCTAATATGTTTAGAAGCTCTGAGTCTTGAGGGGGAGGAGTAATATGTCAAATGTTAATGTGTTTTTTAATAGTATGTTTATGTTATCTTCACCAAATTAGTTGCTGACGCCTTATCTTGCAGTCCTTTTATTTTATACATTTTTCAATTGTGTTTGGTTTGAACACATTGATGTAATGTTTTATAAAGTAGTTAATAGGACTTTGCAAAGATGATTAATGATAAAGGCATGATAGACAAGCATACTGAATTGTTACTGTACTCTTGCTAACAAGTTGCAAAGTAAAAATCACTGTTTAGATTACAATGAAAGGCTTGCAATTGTGATATCTTTATGCAGATTGGTTACATTGAGTACAATCGATATTTATTTAGTTTTTCAAACTGTTAATGAATAACAGTAATAAAGACAAATAAACACATATGTGGACATAGACAGTCAACAGGTTCCTCTAAGCACAATTCAAGATGTTCTCTTATACTCAATTTCAGTTAAATGTTGTACAGGGGAATAAGTTATAATTTATAGCTGAATGGTCTTGTAACCTCTCATTTGTTCCATCAGGTTTCCAGGTGGGTAGGAGATAATAACACCAATCATGGTTTCCTTATTACTTTCAACTTACCCTCTGGAAATGCACTAGATACAGATAGCCTTGGCCTCACCAAGCACAAGCTTGACAAAATGAAATCTTACCTGGTCCTTTTCAGTGATGATGGCCGGAGAGGAGCACCCAACACATTTATACCCCCCACAAATGTAGAGGACACAGGTATGACATGATTCTATATCAGTGTGGTCTTTCAAGTTTGTCTGTGGCATATTAGGACAACAACATTTCTTAAAGGACTCCAAGCTAACATATATTTGGTTGCTTTCTTGTTTATGAATTGCAGAGATTTTGAAACTGTATGTGTTCAGGTGTTAACATGAAATATCACCCTTTTTAAACCACTCTCTTATTTAGGGCCTCATTTAGAGATGGGTAAATCCAGCTAAATGGTGTGCAATGGGGGCCTGGGGGGACCAAACTTAAATTGTGTACAGATTTTGAGTTGAGAGGCGTTTGCTCCAAGTCTTCTCTAAATTGCAGTGTAAAAATAAAGATACCAGTATTTGGGTGCTATATGCAGAAGCAGGCAGTATTTTTCATGCATGCAAAAACAGTGATTTGCATTGCAACATGGCTTGTCCAGGTGCAAATTTGCACCCTTTAGATGGATTTGCTCCTAACTTGTTCCCTTAAACTTCACTGTTGAAACTGTTTTGTTTTAAAGACAGTAAAGTTCATTAACTAGCATCACATATAGGTGGGATATGTAAACTAAACCATAGTGAACAATCAGAAACTTATTCTGGTGTAACTGGCCCTAGACAGGTAAAAACTCATTGCTGACTGGTTGCCGTGATTCAATGCAAATTTAAATGAGCCCTAATTAACTTTCTGGCTTAAAGTGCTTCCACAAACATCTATATTTCCATAAACAGTATGTAATGGCACTTGGTGCTCCACAGCGCAGTATATAATGGTGCATAGTGTGAAAGAGCAACATAGCTTTAATTATTATAGCACAATCAGATTCCTGTATTACATATTATGTTACATATGCTGTGATCAAGAAATTAAAATCTTGTTTATTTTATTATATTTATAGTTGCGTATGGTGACTTACTGCTAAGTGTAATGGGTATTAATATTCTTGTATTATTTCTTTTGCTGCTTGTGAAAAGTAATTGTCATTGACTAAGAATTTTTTTTGCAGCATATCAGATGGATTAAAAATTGTACACAAGTCCATGTACACTTTACTTAGGCTTGCTTGTAATCATTTAATTTAATTGATGTAATCTTAAATATATATTACTTGACATGGTGCAGATTTTACAGTTTGGAGTTAGAAACTTGCATTTGAAAGCATTTATCATTTGGTCATGACACGGTTCAAGTTCAGGATTATTACCTGATTGTAGTGAATTTTAGAAAAGTCATCAACGTGTACTTTTTAAATTGGTACAAACCCCAATTTTATGGTTTAATTGCATACCATGTTTGTTCACAAGTGGTATAATGTGAAAGATGACATTTTTATGGTCATTTTTTTATTCTTTCAGATATCTCCATTCCACCATCTGAAGCTATTTCACTTTTTCAACCTGCATCATACAAGTTCCCACTGAGGATGGAACATGGCAAGAGTCGGAGAGCTCGGGATGTGAATCCTGACATGCATTCGTCATGCCAGCGCAACCCACTCTATGTGGATTTTGAAGACATAGGGTGGGCCGGTTGGATTATCTCTCCAAAAGGATATAATGCCTACTACTGCAAGGGCACATGTCTCTTCCCTATGGGGCAAGGACTGGGTGCCACAAATCATGCCACTGTACAGTCAATTGTTCACGCTCTCAAACTTAACAAGGACATTGGTACACCATGCTGTGTCCCTGATCAGCTCAACTCAATTAATTTACTTTATTTTGATGATGAAGAGAATGTTGTACTCAAACAGTACGATGACATGGTAGCTGTAAACTGTGGTTGCCATTGAGCAAAAATTAGGAATATTTTTCCCCCATTCCACTCTTTTATTGTACTTCCATGGTTCATATCTGAACATTTACATTTTGCAGTTTAATAGTTCTGTAAGTCATAGAAAATATGAAAAGTTGAATCTTAGTACCATATGTTCTATTGAGTTCTCATTTCACAGGTCTTTGTCAAAATATTTCTATAGCCCCATGTATAGCAATGCTCTTGGCTCAGAGTTCAGCCAGCCATGTATGTTTATAGCTCTAAATTTGGAAATGTATAGCAAAAATATATATTGACATAATTTATATGTATATTGTGTATATATATTGACTGTAATGTTTGTTTATTAAACTATTTTGTTTATATTTAGCTTGTCTGAAAATCCATACATTTAAAAACATGTGTGTGGCTTCCCAAGAACCAACATACACATTATGATTCTGCTCACAAATGTATATTTTTATATATGAAGTATTAAATTAAAGCAATTGGATTTTATTTTCTGCGCAGTCTTGTTAAACAGTAAAGTTGCTTTTTAAAGCTCACTGACAATGTAAAGAAGATCTGTAAGGGCAGTCAAGATATGGAATTCACTGCCAGGAAAGGTTCTGATGGCAGATTCAATTGATATGTTTAAGAAAGGGTTAGACTAATTTTTAACAGAAAAGGGAATCCAAGGTTACGACTGTTAATTAAAATGAAGGATAGTAGTGGATCTAGGGAGAAATAGGACTGCAATATTGAGTCAGGAGGGATTTTTCCCGACTGAAACAGATTGGCAGTTGCTTCATCTGGATCAATTTCATACATAAGATAGGGATCGCAGGAGATCCAAAACAGTTGGAACTTGATGGACTGGTGTCTTTTTGCAACCTCATCAACAATTTTGCTATGTTACTATGATATGGGGGAAAAGCTTACATGATAAAACATAGCATGTCAGTTATGCTTGCTGTAATATCAATAGTTATGCTCCCCTGTATGAATCCACAGTGTGCAGTATGTTCAGGTTATTTATGTTATTCTGAAGAAAAAGCTATGGTTATTCACTGCTCCAAAATGATGCAAGACAGAAATGCACCAAAATCTTAAGCATTATTGTACCTGATTTCTCTAATCAATATTATTATTATTATTATTATTATTATTATTATTATTATTATTATTATTGTTGATTTATACAGAGCTCTGAAGCACTAGACAGTGGGGAAAACACATAAAACTGGGATATTCCAGGTAGACAAAATAAATGCAGTTATGAAGACAAAAGGTAGGTAGGACCCTGCTCATGAGAGATCCTAAATCTAATAGGAAAAGACGCAGCTGAGACAAGACAAGCGAGTGTGGATCAGAGTGGAGATTGGGACAGTTGTGAGCATGTAACAGTGTGAGCAGAACAGATGGGAGAACGGTAAGCTCTAATTAAGAAATGGGTTTTCAGAGAACTTAAATATTTGAAGGCTGGAGGAGAGTCTGATCAGGCATGGTAGTGAATTTCATAAGTTAGTAGCTGCACTGGAGACACCTTGTACGTGGAAGTGAAAGGTGGTTATCAGAGGTGAGGCAAAGGTCAGAGGGCAAAATCTAAGAGACCACTAAATGTATCACTTGAAGATGAGATTGGACATGTATGAAGGGGTTGTGTTGTTAAGGGCTTTTTAGGTGAGGTCAAAACATTTGAATTGGGTTCTTGATGACATCAGGAGCCATTGAAGGGATTTACAGAGTTGCATAGTGCATGTCGAGCTGCAAGAGAGGAAGATTAGTCTTGCCACAGCATTTACGACAGATTGTAGTATGGATAGATGGGTGAAGGGAATATCAGATAGGAGGGGGAGGTTACAGTAGTAAAGAGGGAGCTGATGAGAAAATGAAAAGATAATTGCATCTTGGGTAAGAAAAGGGTGTATTGTAACAATAGATGGCTACAGGGACACTTGTAGTTATAATGCTAATCAACATGCATGATCATATAACTAAAAATTGGTATGTTAGTAGTAGAGGATTATTTCAGAATCGACCCTGGCGCAGGATATATAGGACACACAAATCAAATGATACAGTACTATGGACAAGAAACACAGGTACTCACACAGAACACAGATCCAGTGCTGTACAGAAGTCAGCCAGTATCCACCGAGTGGTCAAAGTACAAACCAGAGGTCAAGGCCATCTTTTCCATTGGGCACGCTAGCCAACTGCCTGGGGGCCCCTCGGGCAAGGGGGCCCCATAGGCAGGGCTCTGAAAAAAATACAAAACAAACAAACAAAAAAAGTACCTTTTCTTGCGGTCATGCAGTGGCGATCCAGCTCCCTCTGTTTCCCTCCTCTGTGCTGCGCTCGCACTGAATGTCGAGCGTGACATTATCATATCCGGGATTTTCAGTGAGGAGCCGCGACATGATGGACAAGCAAGGGTGGAAGAAAGAAAACAGAAATGTAGAAAAAAGAAGAGAAGAAGACGATAGAAAGTTCAGTGAAGGGGGACAAATAGAAGAATAATGGAGGGCACAGGCACAGTATCTAATACAGGGGCAGGGGGGGTGGAAGAGACCAAAGGCGCATGATGAAGGGGGCAAATAGAAGAATAATGAAGGGCACAGTATCTGAAATAGCAGCAGGGGGGAGACCAGAAGCAGGATGAAGGGGACAAATATTAAAATAATAAAGGGCAGAGTATCTGATACAGGGGTGGGTGGGGGTACCAGAAGCATGATGAAGGTGACAAACAGGAGCATAATGGAGAGTACAGTGTCGGAAACTGTGGGAGACCAGAAGCGTGATGAAGGCAGACAAACAGGAGCATAATAGAGTGCACTGTGTGTGAAATAGGGGCAAACCAGAAGCATGATGAAGGGAGACAAACAGGAGCATAGTGGGGGGCACAGTGTCTGATATAGGCAGAGACCAGAAGCATAATGAAGGGGGACAAACAGGAACATAATGGAGAGCACAGTGTCTGATACAGGGGCATACTAGAAGATTGTGAAGTACTGTGAAGAGACTATGGAATATATTTACTAAACTGCGGGTTTAAGAAAGTGGAGATGTTGCCTATAGCAACCAATCATATTCTAGTTGTCATTATGTAGAATGTACTAAATAAATGACAGCTAGAATCTGATTGGTTGCTATAGGCAACATCTCCACCTTTTCATACCCGCAGTTTAGTAAATATAGCCCTATACGTAGCTCTTTGATACCTCCTCCTCTGGATACAGCAGCAAGGTAAGAGTTGTACTGATTTGGTGATTATTGTGAACATTTTTGCATTGTTGGACATTTTCTTATTCACTTGGCTAGATATTGTAAAAAAAAATTATGTGGATTAATCTCTGTAGTACAGCATGTTTTTTTTTAATGTTTAAACACCAACTTTTTTGCAGGTAACAATAAATATAAACTTATTTTTATCGATAATTTACATTTTTATTCTGTGAGTGGTTGTGTAGGTAGGGGCCCCAGTGCACTGCTTTGCCCTGGGGCCCATAATGATGTTAAGATGACTATGGTCAATACAGGCAGAGATCCAGAGAATAGTCAGGTCCAAAGCTAAGGTCAGCGCAGGTGGTGATTCAGAGAGTAATACAAGTCCAAAGCGGAGTTCACAACCAGAATCTAGACAAGAAATACCAAGAGTAGGCACTATCAAGTACCCCTAATAGTGCAGGTTTTCCAGGTAACCAGTGATATAATTATACCACCTGTGGATCTTTCAAAATGTGTCAGTCAATAATGAGATAGGGAAAACATGCACTGTTAGGGGTACTTGAGGACTACACTGCACTAGGTAATTTCTGCAGAAGTGTAAGATTAAAACAGGTGATTGATATTATTACTTAAATGCAGGCTATTCAATCAAAAGGTAGCCAACACAAAAGTCCCTAAATTGGACTGAAAAGTAACTCTTTATAAGCCTGATATAAACATAAATTACAAATTGTATACCAATACCGCAAGCTTTTCACATAAAAAACTCAAAATATATCAACATGTATTTAAAGAGTTACATTAAATTTATTTTTTAATTTAAAAAAAAGAAAAAATTGGAAGAAAGAGGAAGAAAACATAAAATAATTAACCCCCCGGGAACTGGAGGGAAACAGACGTGGAGAGACATTAAAAAAAAACTCTACTCAAAACTGGCTAGATCTACTTTCTAGTTTTAATCCACCAGAATATAAAGTAATCAACTGGAAAAATCCAGAAAGCATCTCTTATGCATAAATGTTTAAATCTGACCCTGTTTACTAGCAACTTCAATATGTTTCCTCTCTACCACTTTCAAAGGGTCAACTTTACTCTTATGGTGAATAAAATGTTGACTGAGGTATAGTGCAAAAACTCAAGATGTCTTGCCTTTTGTTATATTTGCTTTGATATGAAAGGGAGGATGATCCCTTTTCCGAAATGAACCTATGTGTATATATATATATATATATATATATATATATATATATATATATATATATATAATATATATAACTCAAATGCAGCAAAAAATGTATGTTTAATGAATGCTGCTATCCCATTTTCTTTGTTGCCTTTAAGCCATGCCTCCATGCAAGGTGTACTGATTTGTAAAGAGAATTCATCAACATTTTAAATATGGTTTAATAAATTATTTATGTTCTATTATTGTAATAGACATCCACTCTTCTAGGGGTTAATAATCTTATAATCTGTTATTCAGCAAAAGTTGCTAATATTTTATCTTTATGGTTATATAATTTTATATGTAAATGCCTTCTATATTTTTTTTTTTAAGTAAATTTTATTAAGGGTTTTTTTTTTTCCCCCCGAAGATAATAACAACAATACAAGGCACAGATAGTGTATCAGCATTACAGATCAGAGAGCAAAAAGGACATTACACATAATTGTAAAGTACCAGCTTCAACAATTTAAATACAAAAGTTTAGTGTGAAGTTAGGTGGCTTACCCCGAATGAGAAGTTATTGTCGAAAGGCGCTCTCTCTACCAACGCAGGGAGAGGAGTGGACCAGGGAAGGGAAAGAGAAAGCAGAAGAAAGGAGCAAAAGAAAGAAAGAGAGGAAAAGGGGGGCATGTAGTAGGGGGATGATTAGAAAGGAAGAAAAATAGAAAAGTGAAGAAAAAAGACTTGATACCAAAAATATATTCATTAGACATTCAAATAATGAGATTTGTATAATAGCTAAAACGTTATGCTATGATGAGGTAAAATAGTCTTGGCAAACATACCATGTTGAAAGAAACTGGTTAGGATGGTCATTTACAATACTAGTCATGTGTTCTAAGCTATATATTTGCATTTTGAATAAGCTCTGGAATTGTTGGACGCCTTCTATATTTTTTTGGTTTGCAATATGAATAGGTTTTATGCAAACTGTTGTGTAGCAGTGGTAGTTAGCCTAATTTGTAGAGATGCTCACTGACCCCCGTGAAGTGGTTTTGGATCTGTATTTTTTTAGAAAAATTGCTAAAATATGCAAAAAATCACATAATTTTGTTCTTTTTTTGATCCTACATTAATATTAACCTCAATAACACAAATTTCAAGTCATTTTCAGTTCATTTTGACCACCTCACAGGTCACAATATTATTTTCATACACTTTAAAACAAATACTGCAGCGATCTGGCTGGATGGTAAGCGACAGAGCAATGACTCAAACACATGGCAGTTCCTACCACATCTAGGATACATTGGCACACAGCAGTGGCAGAAAAGAAAAGTGGGGCAAGATGGAATTATCCTTGGATAATGAAACCAATTATGGTTCATTTGATCGCTCCACCTGTTTCTTGGATAAGTGAGGTAATTCTACAGCTAATACATGGCAACGAGCGCTGACCCCCCTGGGCAGCATGCTTTTACCAGACACACACCAATCCAGGGTGCCAGACAATGCACTAAATAGAGCCATTGTAATTCCCAGCAAAAAGCCAGTTCATCAGTGTAATATTGGTTAGCGACAATACGCACTTAACAATCAGTGAGTTTCGAATCAGCCCCAATTCCCACAAAATTATAATCTAGTTAGGTACCTTTCATGTAAAGTGCAGATTACAAACACTTGATGGAGAAAGGTGAAGGCCTCATTCTTTCTTTGCCACTGCGTGTACAGAATGGCATGTTGGCAATTTTAGTTTTTTCTGCAGATAACATTGCTTGGATTACAGCTCCTTTTTTCTTGACCAAGTTAAAAGGTGTTTTTTTTACATTTTTGCTTGCCTGACTTAAATACACTATATACTGTTACATAGGCTTTACCAGATGACATACAGGGATTACTATCATAATAACTGATGGCAGCAGCTGCTTAGTGCTCCTGCTCTTCTGTGTACTGCTGTGAATCCATTTTGATAACACCATACACCTTTTTGTGCAAATTTAGAAGAAAAGCCTGCAAGGACTAGTATTTGTATTTCAGCAATGACAATTAGCAATGGAGCTCTTGTCTTTGGGTGTATATAACACTGTACACTTTTTGGTGCAAATTCTGAAGAAAAGCCTGCAAGGTCTAGCATTTGTATTTCAGCAATGACAATTAGCAATGGAGCAACGCAGCTCTTGTCTTTGGCTGTATATAAAACCATACACTTTTGAGATTCAGAAAGTAATCCATGTAATGAATTTAATCAAATGTTGCATATAAAACCTTGCATAGAAAAATGTGTTATGTATAATACTATTGGCCTATGAAACATGCTTCGACTTCTAACCCTACAACAAAGTATATCCCAGCAGTGGGGAACCAATCAAAATGTTGTCAACATTCTGGTTACCCACTTGGCAAACATGGATGTTTGGAAAAGGGGTGATTGGAAAATAATTTTTGTGTGTGGGTTTTTGTTCCTCAATTATAAGATTCCACCAGCATCACTTCTAATGAATATCCCATGCTTTTTATAACATTAAAGGGTATATTTACTAAACTGCGGGTTTGAAAAAGTGGAGATATTGCCTATAGCAACCAATCAGATTCTAGCTGTCATTTTGTAGAGTGCACTAAATAAATGACAGCAAGAATCTGATTGGTTACTATAAGCAACATCTCCAATTTTTCAAACCCGCAGTTTAGTAAATCTAGCTCTAAGTAACAACCGTTTTATTTTTCAAAATTTTTGTAATGACATGCTTTTATTTAACTGAAGCTTTAATTAAGCTTAATGTTTTATGCCCCAATTTGTATCCAGTCCAAGACCCTTTGATTTTTAATATTTTGCACTGACAACAATAATTTGTTACAATAATAATAATTACAAAATAAGTTGAAACACACATCTTCACAATGTAGTATGTTACCGTAAACTAGAGATGCTCACTGACCCCCGTGTTTTGGTTTTGGTTTTGGTTTTGGATCTGGATTACAGTCGTGTTTTGGTTTTGGTTTTGGTTTTGTTTGGTTTTGTTTTGCCATTTTTGAAAAAAATAAAATTTTTTGGGCCTAAAATAACCTAATTTAGTGCTCCACCAGTTTCTTGGATAAGTGAGGCAATTCTAAAGCTAATAAATTATGAAAATAACAGTTTAATCCCTGGTAGGCCGTCCTTAATTCGAACACTTGCCTGCAAATTATACAGACAAACCTGGTGGTCTACCTCCTCGATCTTTGATTATTGGCAATGTAGCCATCATCTTTGGGTGTATATTACACCCTCCACTTGTAGTTGAATAGAAAAAAAGCAGCCTGCATAGACTGTAGAATTAGAAAGTAAAAATAAATGGACCAAGGTAGTTTGGCGGCTATCTATGCCCCCCCCCCTCCCCCGCCCTCCACTTGTAGTTGAATAGAAAAAAGGCAGACTTTAGAATTAGAATATAAAAATAAATGGACCAAGGTAGTTTGGTATCTGTCTGCATCAGACCCCCTCTCCACTAGGAGTAAAATAGAAAATTATTCAGCCGTTATAGAGTCTAGAATATAAATAAAAATTGAGAAAGGCAATTTGGTATCTGTCTGCATCATAATCATCAACATCATCATTAGTGCCCTCGTCGCCTCCACAAATCTCCCCCTCATCCTCTTCTAATTCCAAAGTGGCATCCTCAATTTGTGTATCACCAGCTATACTCGGACTGTTCAGACACACATCAGCAGAACTGCTAAAAGGGTCCCTCTTTATGGGTACAGTAACAGAATGCTTGCGATTAGACATCCCACTGTTGGATGGGCTCTCCACAGGGATTGGTGTCATTTCTGATTCAGAGCAAACATTATCCTCTAATGCCTTACTGATATCTTGCAGCTAGGCTTTGACGCGTAACAGTAGTTGTGCACCACTTGTAGGCTCGGTAACATTTTTGGATCTGCCACTAATAGCCAAAGGTGAAGGCCTCATTCTCTCTTTGCCACTACGTGTGTAGAATGGCATGTTGGCAATTTTTTTTTTTTTGGCACTTAACCTTTCCTCAGTTACACTTCTTTTTCGCTTCAACACGGTAAATTTTTTTTTGGTGTGTGTTTTTTTGACTGATTTCAAAAGACTGAGTAGTTTGACATCGCCTTTCCCAGATGACGTACTGGGAACACTACCATCAGGACTGGTGATAGAACCTGGTTGCTGATTCTGCTCATATGTGGACTGCTTTGAATCCATTATGAGGCCAAAGCACTTGGAAGTGCTACAAATTATTTTAGATACTGCTGACAAATATGACTTTTGACAGCCAGAAAAATTAATGCAAAAGAATGGGGGACACCCCAAAAGCACTTGGGAGTGCTAAAAATTATTTTTTGAGACTGCTAACAAATAGGACTTTTGACAGCCAGAAATATTAATGCAAAAGAATGGGGGACACCCCAAAAGCACTTGGGAGTGCTAAATATAATTTTTTTTAGACTGCTGACAAACAGGACTTTTGACAGCCAGAAATATTAATTAAGTCTTAAAAAAGACTCCTCTATACTCCTCTCTTCTCTTCTTTATCAATTGTTATCAGAATTGTAATCAGAATTGTAATCAATCAGAATTGTTATCAGAATTGTTATCAGAATTGTAATCAGAATTGTAATCAGAATTGTTATCAGAATTGTTATCAGAATTGGATGAAGAATAAGGTATATTCTCTGTCCTTGCTCTAATCAGCCTGTGACTACACCCTGATCTGTCCCTCTGTCAAATGGCGATGGATTACTGTGGAGGCAGGTATTTAAAATTTTCAATTATCGCGAGAACCGAGCCCCGAGATCCGACGACGTCACAATGACGTTTGGCCTCGATTTGGAATCGGAGCGGGCGGGAGAGTACCGAGCCTGCTCGGCTCGGTACTCAGATAGGCAAAGTTCGGGCGGGTTCGGTTCTCGGGGAACGGAACCCGCCCATCTCTACCTTAAACTCCCATTATTTTGAAATGAAAAAAAAAAACGAGACACCCATGTGAACTGAGATTAGTTTGGATCATAAAACCGACTCCATTCTTTCTCTGGCGTCCTTAATGAAGTAAATAGTTATCATTACCAATTATCCAGTGAATTTTGAAACATCAGGGGCTTGAGTCATTAACGTATGCATACTGAGCCCAACCTGTGTTTGTTTTAAACCGCATGTGAAGTGGCTCTGTATATTCCTGAAGCCAACAAGGAACAGATGTAGATATGCGTGGTGTTGACTACGGATGTAGGATTACTCTGCTCTACTAAACCAGACGCTGTATGGTACGTATAATACCTATGAGGAAAATAAAATCTCAAAAGAACACACAGAAATAAAAATTTAGCAATTAATGTTAGCTGTCAATAACATAGACTATAAATGGGAATTTATACATATATATATATATATATATATATATATATATATATATATATATATATATATACATATATATATATATATATATATATTTCCTTGGAAAATATCTGTTAGGCTGTCCTTAATGTCTACTGTACGTAACAGGCATTTTTACAGTTGCTCCTCATTGCAGACACATGTTATAGCATCCATATGATACCGACATAACTAGGACTCAGGACTTAGACTAGCCCTATAGCTAGTGCAAGAGATACGGCAGAAAAATAAGTATCTTTGAGATGCCCAGAGCTTGAGTCGGACGTGGCTTTGTGCGTTCCAGCTTGGCACGCCCTTACTGTAAAATGACTAGGGCCATACGCCCCTTCCCAGCCCCGTTCACTGCACAAAATCATAGGCTGTAGTAAGTAGAGATGTTTTCACTGACCCCCATGTTCTGGTTTTGTTTTTGGTTTTGGAACTGGATTAACTTCATGTTTAGGTTTTGGTTTTGGCAAAACCGCCCTTGTGTGTTTTGGTTTTGGTTTTCTATCCCTATTTTTTTCTAAAATCCCATTTTTTTTGCTAAAATCACGTAATTTTGTTTTTTTCCCCCCTACATTATTATTAACCTCAATAACACTAATTTCAAGTTATTTGCGCCAATTTTGACCATCTCACAGGTCACAATATTATTTTCATACACTTTCAAACACAGACTGCAACGACCTGGCTGGATGCTAAGCGACAGAGCAATGATTGAAACACACAGCAGTTCATAGCACATCTAGGAAACATTTCCACACAGCAGTGACAGAAAAGAAAAATGGTGCAAGATGGAATTGTCCTTGGATCATGAAATCAGTTACGGTTCATTTGATCGCTCCAACCGTTCCATGGATATCTGTGGTAATTCTACAGCTAATACATAGCGACGAGTGCTGACCTCCCCTTGGGATGCATGCTTTTATCAGACCCAGACCAATCCAGGGTGCCAGTCAATGCACTAAAAAGAGCAATTGTAATTCACAGCAAAAAGTAAGTTCATCACTGAGCTTCGAATCAGCCCCAATTCCCAAACAATTATAACATAGTTAGGTACCTTTGACGTAAAGTGCAGATTACAAACACTTTGTGCAATACTGATGAAAAAGCAGCAAAGTAGAAGGTAATACATATACATGTATATTTAGACATCCATGTTTACATTACTGTGGCTTTACAAACGCTACAAATGGCTAGACAACTGTAGTCAGGGTTTGGGTAAAAATAATTCCACATATAAGAGGTGGATTTTTTGGTTTCATGCCCAGGTGTGACAATAGCCTTCTACTTATCATGTGCAAGAACTGCTTCCACTGGGTCAGGACTTACACAAACAACATCATCCTCGTCAACATCCTCATTAGCGTCCTCGTCAGCTACACAAATATCCCCCTCATCCTGTTGCAATTCCAAAGTGGCATCCTCAATTTGTGTATCACTGGCTACACTTGGGCTGTTTATACACACATCTGCAGAAATGCTGAAACCAGGCCTGCCAGACCTATTATTTGTATTTCAGCAATGACAATTAGCAATGGAGCAATGTAGCTCTCCTCTTTGTATGTTACCTATAATGTAACTGCAGATTTAGAAGACCAAGCCTGGCAGACATATTATTTATATTTCAGCAATGACAATTAGCAATGGAGCAATGGAGCTCTCCTGAATATCACTGGAGACTTTGAAGAATACTACTCCTCTTTCTTTTCTACCTATGAAGCTGTCCAACTGCACTAGAGACAGCCAAGAACTGTGCTACCCTTTCTGTGTCCCTCTGTGAAATGGCACTGGATCGCCATGGAAAGCGGTACTTATAGAATCCAAAGCTCATGAGATCCAAAGATGTAACAATGGCGCTTTGCCTCGCTTTCAATTCCGAGAGCGTACAAAAGTACCGAGCGGGCTCGGCTCTGTACTCGGATCTGCTTCGGGTGTGTTCTGTTCTTGGGGAACTGAGCCTGAGCATCTCTAGTAGTACTTGTCCATTGTGTACGCAGTAGACAGGGCTATGTACACAGCCATATAACAGTTCTGGGTATGCGCAGAGTGATTTTGCGTACATTACACTCAAAATCGGCACATATGTGCCTTAATGACTCAGGCCACAGGTGTCTCAGTTATAGAAAAGTTAGCAATGTGAATTGAAGATTTCTAGTGGAATAAAAGAGGAGTGTCCCTTGAAAATCTGCAGGATAATGAAACTCTAGTTTTAAATCTCTGTGGTTCAGTTAAAATTTATGACACATAAGCTCGAGAAGCCTACAAATTAAGTACCTACGGTATTATGGGACTTAAATAGAAGGCTCTTACATTTTCTCCATCTTTGTTTTACATTTCATTTAATAATTAAATATTTATTCATTTACAATGTTCGCTGCATAACAATATTTATACAACATAAAAGAATATGTGCAGTGACCCAATAGTGGTTTCTGGACACTCACCATGAAGGATAACCTTTTCCACAAGCAGGAATAGGTTAATAAATAGACTCCTTCTTTCTAAGACTTGGGAAGTTACTCTACACATTTCTGGCAGTAATTATTTACTTCTTTTCCCAGCCCTGTGTGATTCTGCACCATTAACCACTGATAATTAAAACCAATTGCTATTGTTTATTCTGGAGATGGTGGCTATTAAGGCTGAAGAAGTGTGCGTAACACAGAGTTTGTTATATGAATAATAATAACTACACACATTTCTGAGATAAAAAAAAAAGCAAAATCTTGAACATTGAATTTAAAGGGGTTCTCCGCTCAAAATCAACATGCAGCTTGTATGGGGTAGCTATCTTTCTCTCTCTCTCTCTCTCACTCTCTCTGTCCCTCTCTCTCTCTCTCTCTTTCTTTATATATATATATATATATATATATTTACTATGCAGGAGTGCATTCAAATATGTCATCATCATCATCATCATCATTTATTTATATAGCGCCACTAATTCCGCAGCGCTGTACAGAGAACTCATTCACATCAGTCCCTGCCCCATTGGAGCTTACAGTCTAAATTCCCTAATATATACACACACTCACACAAAGACAGACAGAGAGGGAGACAGACAGAGACTAGGGTCAATTTTTGATTGCAGCCAATTAACCTACCAGTATGTTTTTGGAGTGTGGGAGGAAACCGGAGCACCCGGAGGAAACCCACGCAAACACAGGGAGAACATACAAACTCCACACAGATAAGGCCATGGTCGGGAATCGAACTCATGACCCCAGTGCTGTGAGGCAGATGTGCTAACCACTAGGCCACTGTGCTGCCCTACTGATGTGATACTGATGTTTAGTCTAATAGCAGAAGAAATAAAAGGTCCAGTAATTTTGTTTTATTTTCTACTTCTAAACTTAAAGCTCTCATGAGTAGGGTCTAGTAGTTTTGTCAATGTAATATAGTATGTACTATATATATAGCATCACACTGCCTCTGTCAGTTTGCCTTTTTCTGATGCATCCTCGTGCCAGCTCTTCTCCAGGTAAACAACGCACATGCACCCGGCCATCCACATGATGTAAAATAAACTGTGATTTATCTGACCAGACCACCTTCTTCCATTGCTCCATGGCCAGTTCTGGTACTCACATGTTCATTTCAGCTGCTTTCACAGGTGGACAGGAGTCAGCATAGGCACTCTGACCTGTCTGTGGCTACACAGCCCCATGTGCAGCAAGCTGTGATGCACTGTGTGTTCTGACACCTTTCTATCATAGCCAACATTAACTTTTTCTGCAATTTGAGCTACAGCAGCTCTTCTGTGGGTTTGAACCAGACGGGCTAGCCTTCACTTCCCATGCACATCAATGTGCCTTGGGTGTCCATGACCCCGTCGCTGATTTACCGTTTGACCGGTTGTCCTTCCTTGGGCCACTTTTGGTTGGTACTAACTAGAGATGGGCGGGCTCAGTTCCCCGAGAACCGAACCCACCCGAACTTTGGGTATCCGAGTACCGAGCCGTTCGGAATCCAAATCGAGGCCGAACGTTATCATGACGTCGTCGGATCTCGGGGCTCGGTTCTCGCGATACTTGAAGATTATAAATACACGCCTCCACAGCAATCCATCGCCATTTGACAGAGGGAGAGAGCAGGGTGTAGTCACAGGCTGATTAGAGCAGGGACAGAGAATACAATATTTTGAATCCAATTGTGCTAACAAAAATCGCTCTAAAAGAGAGGAGGATAGAGGATTTTTTTTTTCAATATTTGGCACTCAAAGGGCTTTTTGGGTGTCCCCCAATATTTTGCCTAAATATTTCTGGCTGTCAAAATTACTTTCTGTCAGCAGTATCTTACCAAATAATTTTTAGTACTCCACAGTGCTTTTGGGGTGTCCCCCATAATTGTGCATAAATATTTCTGGCTGTCAAAATTGCTATCTGTCAGCAGTATCTACCAAATAATTTATAGCACTCCCCAGTGCTTTTGGGGTGTCCCCCATAATTGTGCATAAATATTTCTGGCTGTCAAAATAACTATCTGTCAGCAGTATCTACCAAATAATTTTTAGCACTACAGGTGCTTTGGGCTGAGAATGGATTCAAAGCAGTCCACATATGAGCAGAATGAGCAACCAGGTTCTGTCACTAGTCCTGATGTTAGTGTTCCCAGTACGTCATCTGGGCAAGGCGATGTCAAACTACACAGTGTTTCGAAATCAGTCCAAAAAACAAAAACAATTTTTTTTTTTACTGTGTTGAAGCGAAAAAGAAGTGTTACTGAGCAAAAGTTAAGTGCCGATAAAAAAAATTGCCAACATGCCATTCTACACATGCAGTGGCAAAGAGAGAATGAGGCCTTCACCTCATTCTCTGTGGCAGATCCCAAACAGTTACCGAGCCTACAATTGGCGCACAACTACTGTTACGCATCAAAGCCACGCGGCAAGATAACAGTAAGGCATTAGAGGATAATGTTTGCTCTGATTCACAAATGACACCAATTCCTGTGGAGAGTCTATCCAACAGTGGTATGTCTAATCGTGAGCATTCTGTTAGTGTACCCATAAAGAAGGGCCCTTTCAGCAGTTCTGCTGATGTGTACATGAACAGCCCGAGTGTAGCTGGTGATACACAAATTGAGGATGCCACTTTGGAAATAGAAGAGGATAAGGGGGAGATTTGTGGAGGTGGCGACGGCGCTAATGAGGATGTTGATGATTATGATGCAGACGGATACCAAATTGCCTTTCTCAATTTCTATTTATATTCTAGATTATATAACGGCTGAATAGTTTTCTATTTTATTCCTAGTGGAGAGGGGATCTGATGCAGACAAATACCAAACTGCCTTTGTCCATTTCTTTGTATATTCAAATTTCTAGTTCTACAGTCTATGCAGGCTGCTTTTTTTTCTATTTTACTAAAAGTGGATGGGGGGGGGGGTCTGATACAGACAGATACCAAACTGCCTTTGTCCATTTCTTTGTATATTCGAATTTCTAGTTCCACAGTCTGTGCAGGCTGCTTTTTTTTATATTCAACTACAAGCGGAGGGCGGGTGGGGGGGGGGGGATAGATAGCCACCAAACTAACGTGGTCCATTTAATTTTACTTTCTAGTTCCACTGTCTGTGCAGGCTGTGTTTTTTATATTCAACTACAATTGGTGGGTGGGGGGGCAGGGGCATAGATAGCCACCAAACTACCGTGGCCCATTTAATTTTACTTTCTAGTTCCACAGTCTGTGCAGGCTGCTTTTTTTATATTCAACTACAAGTGGAGGGTGTAATATACACCCAAAGACAATGGCTACATTGCCAATAATCAAAGATCGAGGAGGTAGACTACCAGGTTTGTCTGTATAATTTGCAGACAAGTGTTCGAATTAAGGACGGCCTACCAGGGATTAAACTGTTTTTTTTTCATAATTTATTAGCTTTAGAATTGCCTCACTAATCTAAGAGACTGGTGGAGCACTAAATTTGGTTATTTTAGAGCAAAAAAATTGTATTTTTTTCAAAAATAGCAAAACAAAATCAAACAAAACCAAAACCAAAACACGGGGGTCAGTGACCATCTCTAGTACTAACATACTGGGAACACCCCACAAGGCCTGCCATTTTGGAGATGCTCTCACCTAGCCATCAAAATTTGGAGTTTGCCAAAGTTTCTTAGATCCTTAGTGTTGCACATATGCCATTGTAACAAGATAATCAATGTTATTCACTTTACTTGTCAGTGGTTTTAATGTTGTGGTTGATCAATGAATATATATACCTGAATTACCACTGTTTGTAATTGCAAAATTTATGCAGTGTGTCACAAACAGCACTCATCTGAGTCTGCGCGATACTTATGTGACACAGGGTTAACCAAACAACAACCACCTGGTCTGTCTAAAATGATTAAATCCTTCCCTATCTATGTCACACACTAGCTTTGCGATACTAATTACCATCACCAAGGTTTTTCGGACAAGAGCTGACACTCTTATTTAGAAAGCCTTCAGTTCTCCCTAGCATTAATCTAGCATAATTTACTTTAATTAGAGTTCACATAAACCACAAGGTTTGCACAGTTTCAATTACGTAGCGTTTGGACCAAACTGTTGCTTGAATTCGTAAGAACACAGAGACTAGAACTTATTAAGTGTAATTTAATATGGAAAATACATCCACAATGCTTAAGATAAAAAGATAATAAAAGACATACAAATATAGTGCAATTGTTTCTTATAAAATAAAAAGGATAAAACACAGAATTGATACCTCACTTAGAATCAAGTTTCTGGTGCTGGGAGAAGCAGAAAAAATGGAACCTCTTCAATCAAATGACTCCCTCAGAGAGAACCCCGAGTTACATTTTCAATACAGTTTTAAAACCAAGCTACAGGGCCCACAGTCCCCCTTCCTAGGAGGTCAGAACCAACAGGACTGTAGAATGCAAATTAGGGTTTTATGATTATGCTGTAGAGACAGGTTTTTGTCACTCTATCCTAACTTTTCACTCATATGACTTACAAACCTGATTTTGCCTCCACACAACAGGTCATAAGTTTCCCTTCATTTGCATACCCCACATGCCTCTGGTATGTATGATATTGGAGAAAATGATATGATATTTTCCTGTGACCTTATTCAGCTTGAATCTGTCATTACCATACAACCCTGTTTCTGCAGTCGGCATGTCTGGGGCCTCCCAAACAGGTGTTAGATTTTATTGTCTTGCAAGAGATATCCTCAAAGGCTTTCACATTTGCGTCCTGCCATAAATGGTATAAGGTGCTACCCTTATCTACCAGCCCCCTCTGGGTAGTTTACCATACACAAACCCCATTGATTTAACAGCTTCTAAGAGAACCATATCACATTATTTTTAGGAAGTAATTCACAAACATATATTTGCAGATTTATGCCTAAAAATTAGCTTGCACATGACACAACATAAATAAAATAATGCCTGCCAAACATTTTTTTTGTTGTAGTACAGATATAGGAGAAATATTGAAAAGAAACATAAGCATGTGGGGTACATAATTACTAATTTACAGCATATTTATTCACAGTGCTAAGGGTACCATCTAAATATAGCTCTGAGTACAATACCCGTCTATCTATGTACATTTGTTTTACCTTTTCAGTATCTATTTACTGGAAATAGTAACATCATGACTATTACAGAGCTGGAACCCAATATACTCTTAAATTACATTATATATATTCAGTGCATATATTAACAATACAGTGTTTTACTTATTTACAGTCTATGCGGAGCCTACAATCTATATACCCTACCAGACACACACGAACATAGAATCTGCACACATTTAAGTCCCTGGTTGGTATTAAGCACACAACCAACGCCAGTGCTGTGAGACAGCAATGCTAACTGCTGTGCCACCATGCTGTCCTGTATTAGCTATTAACATCCAGGTCGCTGCCAGAGGTTGTGTTGAATTCTGTTCCTTGCTTGAGTCATGTCTGTGGAAAAAAGGTGGAAAGGTGAACTCCTCCTTCTTAAAAACAGTTTTTGGGCTCATTGTCAAAGGATTGGTGTTTGCCTCTCTATCAGTGCATACTTGTTATGGCAATATTTAATGAGATAATAAAACTCCTAGAACTTCTTCACAAGGTCTTTGCCTATAAGAACCCCCTTTCCAAGGAATGCAATATGTTTCAAAGTACGTGCTTGCACCCAGGTCTTATCTCTTGGTAGTGTGGGCTTATTAAATCCGGATATTACAAAGTGGGGTGAACAGGACATGGAAGGAGGCATTTAGTGCCAAATGTAAAACAGTCATGAAGGCAGAAGTATAGGAAGGGTAAGTAAGTCCAATACACAGGCAGTGTCGGACTGGCTTGCCGGGCAGCCGGACTATCCACCGGTAGGCCCGGCAGGCTTGAAGCTCCGCCACCCTCCGCTGTTAGGGCAGAGCTAACGGCACACTAACAAGCTGGTTGTTTTTTTTTTGTGTTTTTTTTTCTTCAAGTGCCGGCGATTGGCTTCTTTCTCCCGCATGTTCCTGTATCCAATCACACAGCTTACAGCATTCGACGCTGTTAGCCGCCCTATCAGTGTATTGCTTAGTGTGGTCACGTGAGATCTCACATCTCACGTGACCACACTAATCACAAAGAGAGCGCCCGCAGTGACAGTGCAGCTAACAGCGTTGGATGCTGTTAGCTGCGTGTGAAGATGACAGAAGCGCCGGCGTCTGGAGAGAGGAGGAACAGAAGACAGCAAGGTAAGTGCATCTTGTTTAATATCAGGGGGGTGTGTGACACATCGGATGTGGAGGGGGAGATGACTAGGGGGGACTAATGAACTGGCCAATGGGAGGGAGCTTATAAATTGGATATGGGGGAATTAATGATCTGGCTAGTATGGATTGGATAGGCGGGATTAATGGAGTGAAAATGGGATGTTAATGAACTGACTAGAGGGGGGGGGGTTAATGAATTGGATAGAGGGGATTAAGTCTGAATATCCGCACAGCCCTGACAGTGAGGTGCAGTGAGAGGACATCTAAATAAAAGTAATTTTAATCTCAGTTTACTGATCCTTAATTCAAATCCCTTAGATTGTACGCTCCTTTGAGCAGGGTCACCCCTCCACCTGTCTCACCACTGTTAACTCTGCTCTCCAGCAACCTGGTCGTCCTCCTCGAGGACCCTCTTCCCCCTGTCCCCTCCCTCCTCTCCCCCCCGGGGGTCTCCCTATTATCCATGCCCTCCCTCTTGGGCTCCGTCGTACGAAGACCTTCCCCTCTCCCCTCCCCCGCCCTTGCTGTGCTTTGAGCTCACTGAGTTACTGTGCTTATTGTTTACTGTACTGTGCTGTCTCTCCTTGTATTGTAATTTCGTTTGTCCCTGTACGGCACTACGGACACCTAGTGGCGCCTTATAAATAAAAATTAATAATAATAATAATAATAATAATAATAAAAAATGGCCCACATACTAGACAGACTGCAGCACTCATCTCTCCTGCCACTTTCCCAATGCCAGCAAGTGCACTTAGATGTTAGAAGTGAATGGCCATGTTCAGCCTCCATGAAACTAAGGTCTGGCTGTACAATCATGAAATATTCACACAGAGAATATATAATAACAGACAGTTATAAAGATGACTGTGTGGGTATATATATATATATATATATATATATATATATATATATATATATATATTCAGATTCAGAAAAGTATTCAGATGCTTGACCATTACTTGGGCAGAGAGGAAAAAGCAATGGGGAGGTAATGGACTGGCTACAGGGGAGGGGGGGGGTTAATGAATTGGATAGGGGGGGTCATAAACCGTCTGGTGCGGGTTGATAAAAATGACAGAGGGGATGAATTGGCTGATGGGGGAGGTGATGAAATAGCTTGTAGGGGGCAGGATCTCTGTATTGTGTGGCGGTGATTTTTTTTTTAAACAGAAAAGAGCATGGCAGAGTGCGCAGGGGGGGCCAGGTCAGCATGGTAGACTGTGCAGGGGGGGCCAGGTCAGCATGGTAGACTGTGCAGGGGGGCCAGGTCAGCATGGAAGACTGTGCAGGGGGGGCCAGGTCAGCATGGTAGACTGTGCAGGGGGGCCAGGTCAGCATGGCACAGTGTGAAGTGGGGCCAAAGCAACATGGCACAGGGTGATGAAAGGGGGCCATGAGAAGGGGGGAGCAAAAGCAGCATGGTGGGCACAGTGTGATCATAAGGAGGCATAGCATGGTGATTAAGGGGCACATTAGTGTGTGTGATGGCACAGCGGGCTTGTGGCAATGTAATGTGTGTGTGGTAGATGGTGGCTAAGTATTAATTGTGGGTCCTATTGATTTAACGCCGGGCTGGTTGGAATTTTCTAAATGTACCCATTATTTTTTCCAAATAGGGCCCCCAACATTCCAGGATCCAGACAAGCTGCAACTAAAGAAACCAGCAGCCACAGGTGGTAAAAGTGACAAGAACAGGTAGGACAGTCTGTCAAATGTCCTGAGTCTAGTGCAGGCTTGGCTAACCTGTGGCACTCCAGGTGTTGTGAAGCTACAAGTCCCAGCATACCCTTCCAGCAATAAGCTGCTATATATTGGCAAAGCATGCTGGGGCTTGTAGTTTCACAACACCTGGAGTGCCACAGGTTAGCCAAGCCTGGTCTAGTGGGACAATCCCGATTTTTGGTGACTGTCTAATCTAAGAGGCACGGCTAGACTGTGTACTCTTTATACACACACTGCATTCTTTATCTACTACACTATGGTAGTAGCTGTCCTTCGTGGGCTGACCACTCCCCCTCTAGTGTCTGGTGCCACCTCTATGATGGCTGGCCACACCCCCTCTGGTGGGCCCCTAGCGTTGCAGTCCCCCGGTGGGCCCTTCATGCCCCAGTCCGACACTGTACACAGGCTAAAGTCAAGATGAGCAGAGATCTATAGAGATATCAGTAAGCAGGCTCAGATCAGGGCTGGCAGAAATCAATAGCAACACTGGTAATCAGGCAAGTCCGTTATCAAGCCAGGCAGAAATCAATAGCAGTTCTGAAAACAAGTAGAGGTCAAGGGCAGGAGAAACCAGTGAAATCCAATACATGTTTCGAGTCACAACAGCAGATGAATTCAGAATAGGCATACACAACAAATTGGTTGAAAATGAACTATCACCAGCACAGATAATAGACAGGAAGGCATTTACAAATGCTGGGCTACCAATGAGAGGGAGCCCAGTTAATTGGAGCACATGTGAAAAATAGGGCTGATAAATCAACAAAGCTTGCTGATGTCTATCAACTGGTTAGACGCTGGTAGTACCACAAAGAGATGCTGGTTGCCTTTACTTGGTAACCAGTTTATAGTGAGGTGGCGCTTGCTGCCATCTGATCATTGCAAGCCATGGTTGCTGATACTAGGCAACTGGCTTGGTTGACAGTGGTGCCCACTGCTGATATTAACAATACTATGTTGTTTGCAGGGGCTAAGAGAAGCCTGGTGGTCCAATGCTTAGTGAACACTTAGTTACTTTACTTCCAGGACTTTGGTTGAGCACCAATGCTGACAGGCACAGTTAGTCAACAAAATTTCTGCAGCCATGTGATAGTATAGAAACCAATGGTTCCGCACTAACTGCCCTTGCTGCCTCACTCTTTCTTTATTGTCCAGACCTCCTGACTAACCTAATCCTTCTACAATTATCTTTTCCTACTGAGTGCTCTACTATCTTAAGCTGGGTACACACTGAAGAATTGTTCAGACCTACGTGCTATCTCAAACGATTATACCTACGACTGAAGGTCCGATCAGTCTAACGATTCATGCATGCACACTGGCACGATTTACCTTCAGATCTGTGCTCTTCATCTGGTCCTTTGTCTGGTCTAGTCCGGAGAATGACAGCACAATATTCATTCATTCACTACTGTCACATTGTCACACTGGTTAAAACCGCCTTGTTATAGCTATCCACATATCCTAATGAATTTCGTTAACTTCTGTGACTCTGAAACAAAATTTTCTGTCTCAGAACGAGCAAATGAATTATTCCTTCTACAGCACTCTCTACATTTATTCACTCTGACATTCAGTGCTAACATCGGCTGAAAGGAGCCAGACTCTGTAAACTTTATGGAGATCGTCAGTATGAGTGCATACTCACTACATGATCGTTAGGTGATTGATTGGAAAAAATTGAATGGTACGACCAACCAAATGAGGCGATAATGGTCTATGTGGGCAGACTTTCGACCATCGTGTCACTACACACACTGACCCGACTTTCAAACAAGCGGTCGTATGTCGGCTGGTTGAGCCGATTATTGGACAAAAACCCTGTAGTGTATATCTAACTTCACTGTGATTTCTTTCCAAAAGATTAATTTCCTGGTTTAGAGGAATCATCTGGCTCCTCCTTAAGAGTATATTGGTGCTATCATTACTTTGCTTCAAAATACCACAGCTTGATTACGGAAAAGCTTGTGTCACACAAGCTTTTTCACTCAGCAGGAAAACAGCTGGAACTGATAAACTATTGTTAACAGCTGTTTAAATGATAGTTTGACAGAAGCAGGAGAAGCAATACTTCCATGAAACACTTGGTTACTTGAGATGTTTTCCTAGTTACAGTAACGACTCATTCACATTAGTTTTTTTGTATTTCTTTACAGCTGCTATGGTCAGGATACACTGACTGCATGTCTGTCACATGTCTGAAACACTTAGCCTGTGGAGTCCAGACATTGCCACTTTAAATTAACATTCATCTAAGTCGCGCGCACGTCACACTCAAGTGACGGAGAGCTGTCCATTCGGGATCGCTGCCTGTCAGCCTGCGGTGCTATCGGACATCTGCATCTTCAGCTTTCAGGCAAGTCTGCTTGTATTTACTTCATGTTTTTGTGCAATCGTTTCTTTTTTGTAGGGATGAAGGATGTTAGAATTGTGGTCATAGGTATTATACGATTACCACCACATAGAAGAGACAACCATTCTGGTAAAGATGCCTACTGTGTGCTTTTTAAGGGCAGTAATATGGCCAGCACGTACCATTTGTAAAATTGGTTTAAAACAATAGCATAAAAAAAGCCTTAAAACTGCTTGCAGCTGTAAATTTGTTTATGTTGCACCATCTAGTCAAAAACCCAAGCATTTCAAAGAAAAGGTTTTTGTGTGACACCACCTGAACAGCAAAAAACCCCTTTGTATGTTGATGGTGAAAATCTTGTTCCTTTAGTTGATTTGGATGCCCTCATTGTTAGCTGCACAGTCCTGAGTGTCAGGGATAAGCCCCTCTAGCTACTCCCTGATTAGATATCTTATCATATATTCCAACAGTCATACAATATATCACCTCTGTTTTGTCAGGAAAAAGCTCCTGAACCCCTTTATCCGTCACAAACCGCCCTCTGTGCACTTGTGACTTGGAAGCTTATTGTAAGGGAACACAGAATTCCAGCCCCAAATCTCACACCCCCCCTTTTTCTCTAAGGCTACAGATTTCGCTGTTCCCTTTTCCCAACACAGATGTACGATTAACAACTCTCAGCAACTGCCACCAGCTACGTATAAGGCCCGTTGCAAACCTATGACTTAATCACCCAATTGTGCACAATCTGTGCTCTGGTAGCTAAACAATTAACCTTTCACACACTGGTTTCTAAAGAGTTAATCCAGCCAAGCAATATGTCTCTTCTAAACAGGCAATGGATTCGTTAAGAGCAAAAAGGACAGAACTATTAAGTTTTAGATTTAATATACAAAAAGTACAATGTTTACAGAGAATATAAAAACAGTTAGATAAAGATTTGACATACTGTTACGAGCCGCAGCGATGCCCAGCCGCCGCGACTCTGCTACCTGCGTCCTGGCCGTCACTATGGCGACCGGGACATCACTTCCGCCTATGACCCGGCCGTTGCCAGGGCAACGGAGGGACGCTTCAGCGCTGCGTCCCGGCAATGAGAAGCCGGGCGCATGCGCCCATCAATATTATTAGCCTTCGGGCTAATGAATTTAGGTGCAGGGGGCTGGGTATTATCAGAGCCAGGCTCTGATTGGCTGTCCTCACTATTTAAGGCAATGAAGTCTGCTACCTCATTGCCGGTTATAGCTTCTGTGCTCCAGTCTGCTGACCTGCTAGTTCCTGTTCCTGTATTCTAATACCACTACTGACTCCCCGTGTATGACCCTTGGCTTTGAATTGGACTTCGCTCGTGTTTCCTGTGACCCTGATCTCTGGCCTGTTTACCGATTCTGCTATTCGCCTGTGACCCCTGACCTCAGCTTGTTTACCGATACTGTTGTCTGCTGCCAGCCCTTGACCTCAGCGTGGACCTGACTCTTCGTGCCTGGGTTCTCCCCAGCCGGTACACACTTCACGACCCTCTGTCAGTCTGTGGCCCAGTCTGTCCCCACCATCAGGGGCTCCAGTGAACACCTGATTGGCAGAGTAGATTCCGGGTTGTGTTGTGCCGGCTGGAGGGGTTCCTAACATTTTAACCGGCCCACTCACGGAGACGAGGTTGGAATGGATGCAAGTTGATCCACACCATCTCCGGCACAAGCCCTAGCAGCCCATGTTGAGTCCTTGTATCAGATGATCCAGGGATTGGCTGAGCGTCTGTCTGTTCAAGAAGAAGCCGCAAAAATTTCACAACCCACTCCAAGTTCTGTCTGTGAACCTAAGATTAATTTGCCGGATCGCTTCTCTGGAAATAGGTCCCTGTTTCGGGATTTCAGGGAGAGCTGCAAGCTCTATTACCGGTTGAGACCCCGCTCCTCCGGGTCAGAGCATCAAAGAGTCGGGATTATCATTTCCCTCCTACAAGGTGACCCCCAGTCCTGGGTCTTTTCTTTGCCACAGACCAGTCCTGCCATGCAGTCCGTAGACTCTTTCTTTGAGGCATTGGGTCTACTATATGATGACCCAGATCGAGTGGCCTCCGCGGAAGCTCATCTACGGGCCTTGAAACAAGGCCGGCGGTCGGCAGAAGAATACTGCGCTGAATTCTGTAGATGGTCACCTGATACTGGATGGAATGATCCCGCCTTATGTAGTCAGTTA
Source organism: Mixophyes fleayi (assembly GCF_038048845.1). Taxonomy (NCBI): domain Eukaryota; kingdom Metazoa; phylum Chordata; class Amphibia; order Anura; family Limnodynastidae; genus Mixophyes; species Mixophyes fleayi. The sequence goes on along the minus strand of NC_134407.1, from coordinate 114,539,213 downwards.
CGTCTCGGCTTATCGGAACAGATCAAAGACTCTCTGGTGCAATACCCATCTCCTACATCTCTGGAGGATCTGATGCACCTCTCCATTAAAATCGACAGGCGGTTTATAGAGCGGAGAACCGAAAAGGAGACATAATCATCCCCATCCGCCTTTGTTCCTGTTTCCACAGATGGTGAGGAATCGATGCAATCAGGGGAAATCATCTTTCCCCTGAGGAAAGAGTCAGGAGACAATCACAAGGCCTATGTCTCTATTGTGGCACAAAAGGCCACTTCTCCCGTTCCTGCCCAAATAAGCCGGGAAAAGAGCATGCCTAGGGAATGAGGGGAGACTTCACCTAGGTCTGCAGATTGTTTCCCCGAAAAATGCTGTTTTGATTCCTGCACAGCTCACCTTCAGTGCCCGTTCTGTGAATCTATCGGCCTTCATCGACAATGGAGCTGCTGGCAACTTCCTTGACATCGAGTTTGCCCGTTCTGCTGGGATTCCGCGGATTAAACTCCAATCTGCCATTACGGTATGTGGTTTAGACGGTAGTCCGTTGCCAGGCGGCAAGATTACTTGGGAGACCCCACCACTACAGTTGAACATTGGCGCTCTCCATTCGGAATCCATAGTTCCGTCTTATCGAATGTCCATCAGTTCCTTTAATTCTGGGCCACCCCTGGCTATCCCGTCATAACCCCGTCATGGATTGGGTAAAAGGAGAAATTGTCCAGTGGAGCCCTCATTGTACACAGTCTTGCTTGACACTACCTCTGCGTATGGTTCAGTCTACTCCGGAGCAGCTCCCTTCACAGTATCATGACTACCGGGATGTTTTCTCTAAAAATGCTGCTGACACTCTACCACCGCACCGGGACTTCGACTGTGCAATTGAGCTCATTCCGGGCTCTAAATTACCCAAGGGACGCTTGTACTCTCTCTCCGGTCCTGAGACCAAATCCATGCAAGAGTATATTGATGAAAACTTGGAGAAAGGCTTCATCAGGCCATCCAAGTCCCCAGTAGGAGCAGGGTGCTTCTTTGTGTCCAAGAAGGACGGCGGACTCAGACCCTGTATCGATTATCAAGGGCTGAACCTTATTACGGTTAAGAACACCTATCCCCTTCCCCTCATCTCCGTACTTTTTGATCAACTGAGAGGGGCAACGATCTTCACAAAAATTGATCTTCGTGGTGCCTGTAATCTCATACGTATTAGAGCAGGTGATGAGTGGAAGACGGCATTCAACACGCTCTCGGGCCACTACGAATATCTGGTCATGCCGTTTGGCCTTAGTAATGCTCCTGCTGTATCCCAGGATTTGATTAATGAGGTGTTACGTGAGTTCCTGGGACACTTTGTTGTTGTCTACTTAGATGACATTCTCATATATTCCAAATCATTGTCTGTGCACCAGGGTCATGTCAGACAAGTCTTACAGAAATTGCGGGAACATCACCTCTACGCTAAACTCAAAAAATGTGAGTTCGAGGTTCAGAAGGTATCCTTCTTGGGCTATATAATCTCCTCAGAAGGTTTCTCCATGGACCCAACCAAGGTCCAGGCAATACTGGATTGGGTACAACCCAATAACCTCAAGGCGGTCCAGAGATTCCTGGGATTCGCCAATTATTATAGGCGATTTATTTTTCGGTTTCGCTGACATCGTGGCTCCTATCGTCACCTTGACCCGCAAAGGAGGTGATCCAGCTGTTTGGTCACAACAGGCAATAACTGCATTCAAAACCCTGAAGAAAACTTTTCTGTCTGCTCAGGTCTTTAGACACCCGGACCCTAAGGTACCGTTTATTCTTGAGGTAGATGCCTCTGACGTCGGTGCTGGAGCCATCTTGTCACAAAAAGATCCTCAGACCCACCGCTTGCATCCATGTGCCTTTTTTTCCCATCAGTTCTCCTCAGTGGAAACCAACTATGACGTGGGAAACCAAGAATTGTTGGCAATTAAATAGGCCTTTGAGGAATGGCGACACTGGTTGGAAGGCGCTGCACACCAGATCTCCATCATAACGGATCATAAGAATCTGCAGTATATACAGTCAGCCAAACGTCTGAACCCCCGACAGGCTCGTTGGTCGCTGTTCTTCACTCAGTTTAACTTTATTATCACCTATCGTCCTGGTTCTAAAAATATTCAAGCGGACGCCCTGTCCATAAGTTTCCTGGCACATCATGCTCCGGTCACTAGCCCAGAACCTATTGTTCCTGTGTCTATGATCCAAGCCGGATTAACTCAAGATTTGAGCTGTACCTTACAAAGGTTCTAGAGGTTGGCTCCTGATAATACTCCGGTAGGATGCTTGTTTGTTCCTGTTCATCTAAGAAAGGCAGTCCTTACTGAAGCACACAATAGTCAGTCTGCTGGACACCCTGGAGTCTTCAAAACATTGGAAATCCTTTCCCGTACTGTATGGTGGCCATCACTGTCTGCCGACGTCAAGAGTCACGTCTTGTCTTGTGAAGTTTGTGCCAGGAACAAAGTACCCAGGACTCGCCCGGTAGGTCAGTTGGTTCCGTTGGCCGCTCCTGCAAAGCCTTGGACACATTTGTCCATGGACTTTATCGTTGATTTACCACCTTCTGCGGGACACAATACCATTTGGGTCGTGGTAGATCGCTTCAGCAAAATGGCACATTTCATTCTACTAACCCGACTTCCTACTGCTCGAGATCTAGCCACTCTCTTCATACAGCATATTTTCCGTCTCATGGACTTCCTTCTGATATCGTTTCTGATCGTGGATCACAATTCATTGCACAGTTCTGGAAATCCTTCTATACCCTACTCGGAATTAAAATCAGTTTGTCATCCGCATACCACCCTCAGTCAAACAGTCAAACCGAAAGGGTTAACCAGGCCTTAGAGCAATTTTTAAGATGCTACACATCAGAATTCCATGATAACTGGTCCTCCTTGTTACCCTGGGCGGAATTGTAATAACTCATGTGATTCATCCACCAAAGTCTCTCCGTTTTTTTGCAATTATGGCTTTCATCCCAGATCCAACTCCTTATACTCACTCAAATCTGCTGGTATCCAGGAGATCCGCTCCACTGCCAGGGACCTGACTTATCTGGATGAAGGTACACTCATCTTTGAGACGAGCTTCATTTGCTGCAAAAAAAAATTCTGACCGCCACCGTACCATCTGCTCTCTCAAGGTGGGTCAGAAGGTATGGCTCTCTACAAAAAATATCAGGCTCAGACAGCCTTGCAAAAAGTTGGGCCCTAAGTTCATTGGACCATTCTCCATTATCAAGAAGGTTAATTCCGTAGCATTCAGGTTAAAAATTCCGGTTTCGTTAAGGATCCCCAACACATTTCATTGTTCATTGTTGAAGCCTGTACTGTATCCGAGTCAATCTCCAAGTGTGCCTGGGAGAAATTCGAATGGACCACGGAGATATGTGGTCCAAAGGATCCTGGATTCCAAAAAAATGCAAGGGCAGGTGCACTTCATGGTACAGTGGAGGAATCGCGGGTTAGAAGAGCGGCCTTGGGTTCCGCGGAGACAACTCCATGCCCCTAAGCAATTGAAAGAGTTTTTCTAGAGATTCCCAAGAAAACCTCGATGTCGGGGTCCCTCGTCCCCTCCTCAAGGGGGGGTACTGTTACGAGCCGCCGCGACTCTCCTACCTGCGTCCCCGCTGTCACTATGGCGACCGGGACATCACTTCCGCCTATGACCCGGCCGTTGCTGGGGCAACGGAGGGACGCTTCAGCGCTGCGTCCCGGCAATGAGAAGCCGGGCGCATGCGCCCATCAATATTATTAGCCTGCGGGCTAATGAATTTAGGTGCAGGGGGCTTGGTATTATCAGAGCCAGGCTCTGATTGGCTGTCCTCACTATTTAAGGCAATGAGGTCTGCTACCTCATTGCCGGTTATAGCTTCTGTGCTCCAGTCTGCTGATCTGCTAGTTCCTGTTCCTGTATTCTGATACCACTACTGACTCCCCGTGTATGACCCTTGGCTTTGAATTGGACTTCGCTCATGTTTCCTGTGACCCTGATCTCTGGCCTGTTTACCGGTTCTGCTATTCGCCTGTGACCCCTGACCTCAGCTTGTTTACCGATACTGTTGTCTGCTACCGGCCCTTGACCTCTGCGTGGACCTGACTCTTCTTGCCTGGGTTCTCCCCAGCCGGTACACACTTCACGACCCTATGTCAGTCTGTGGCCCAGTCTGTCCCCACCATCAGGGGCTCCAGTGAACACCTGATTGGCAGAGTAGATTCCGGGTTGTGTTGTGCCGGCTGGAGGGGTTCCTAACACATACAAGTAAAAAATTGCAAACAGTTATAAAAACAAATGGGATGAAAGTACAGAGTATCACTTACATATAATAATCTGTATGCCTGGGCAGGTAGAAAAGATGGAGATTCCTTCAATTAGATTGATCCCCAAGAAGCTGACAGTTTGACCCTTCAAAACACAGGTTTTTAAGCAAAATGAAAATCACCATTTAATCACAATTTGCATGTTGCCTGATTTACTAACTAATTCTATTATGTGATCTAAATTGTCTGTACAGCGTTACATCGATCCAATTTTATCATTAATAAATCTCATATGACTCTATCCATCTTTTGATAACAAACACACCTAAATACAGTGTATTTGCAGAGCTTACACTCATTTCTTTCATTTCTTTGTGGGGCACAATTCTTAATTTAACATATGAGCTGCCCTTCATCATGCTATTGCGGAATATGTAGTTGATCACTACTTTTATTGATTTTAAGGAGCATATTTTAAAACTGAATTCTTTTGGTCTATATTACATATAGCCTATGTCAGCACATGGCCTCTTTGAGCCAGACCACATGCTGAGCGGTATTTAAACTAGAGAAGCTCACTGACCCCCGTGTTTTGGTTTTGGTTTTGGCTTTGGATCTGGATTACCGTCGTGTTTTGGTTTTGGTTCTGTCAAACCGCCATTGCGTGTTTTGGTTTTGGTTTTGTTTGGTTTTGATTTGCTATTTTGTTTAATAATCAATGTTTTTGGGCATAAAATAACCAAATTTAGTGCCCCACCTGTTTCTTGGATAGATAATGTAATTGTAAAGCTAATAAATTATCAAAAAAACAGTTTAATTCCTGGTAGGCCTTCATTAATTCTACACACAAATCAGATTGTCTTCCTCTCCATCTATGCATATTGGCAATGCAGCCATCGTCTTTGGATGTATATTACACCCTAGACTTATAGTTAAATATGTAAAGAAATGGACAAAGGCAGTTTGGTTTCTGTCTCTCTAGACCCCCCTTCAATTGTAGAAAATAGTCAAAAATTTAGCCGTTATAGACTGTACAATATTAATAGAAATGGACAAAGGCATTTTGGTTTCTGTCTCTATAGGCCCCCCTCCACTTGTCGAAAATACCAAAAAATTCAGCCGTTATAGACTGTACAATAATAATTTAAATTGACAAAGGCAGTTTGGCTTCTGTCTCTATAGGCCCCCCTCCACTTGTCGAAAATAATCAAAAATCCAGCCGTTATAGACTGTACAATATTAATTGAAATGGAAAAAGGCAGTTTGGTTTCTGTCTCCATAGGCCCCCTCCACTTATCGAAAATACCAAAAAATTCAGCCTTTATAGACTGTACAATATTAATTAAAATTGAAAATAGGCAGTTTGGTTTCTGTCTCTCTAGGCCCCCTTCCACTTGTAGAAAATACTAAAAAATTCAGCCGTTATAAACTGTACAATATTAATTGAAATGGACAAAGGCAGTTTGGTTTCTGTCTCTATAGGCCCCCCTCCACTTGTAGAAAATCCAAAAAAATCCAGCCGTTATAGACTGTACAATATTAATTGAAATGGACAAAGCCAGTTTGGGGTCAGTCTGTGTATGACACCATACCCTTTATGAGAAATTGCCCAATCAAGACGGTACGTGATATAGAAATGCCACAAGTCCCTTTCCTCTTTGGGGGTAGATTGCACCCTACAATTAAATAGAAAGTTTTAAAAAGATGTTATCGTCATCATCTTCAGCTTCATCCTCACCCTCATTAGTGTGTACGTCATCATCACAGACTATCAATTCATCGCTGCTTGAATCCGCCATTAGAGAACAGTCAGTGCTTGGATGTCTTTCATGGTGAAAGCCTTCCATGTGGAAAATGTAGTTCATTTTAATAAACATAATTTTCTCCACATTTTTGGGAAGTAACCTTCTACGGCGATCACTGACTAAGTTCCCTGCTCTGCTGAACACTCGTTCAGAGTACACACTGGAGGGTGGGCAGCTTAGATATTGCAAAGCAAGTTTGTACATGGGTTTCCAAATGGCCTGCTTTTCTTCCCTGTAAGGAAAGGGACTGTCTGACATTTCCATATCAATTACCTCTTCAAAATAATCCTCCACCATCCTTTGCATGTTAATAATCATATTGGATGGAGTTATGGGCAAGGTCACACATTTTATTGAAAAATCCTTCAAACCAGCCCAGATGTTAAACTGTTCTGGTCTGCCCTCTGCATCTTCCCTGCTTCCTTTTTGAAAATAATAACAATAGCTCCTTGCAAAAGTTCACATCTCATTAATTTTGAAGCAAAGACTCAATGTAGGTCTTAAACCTTGGATCAAGCACAGTGGCCAAAACGTACTGATCCGAGTTCAAGATCTTAATAACTCGAAGATCATTGTGGAGCAAATTAAGTACTTGATCGACAAGGCCAACATACTTTGCGGAATTGCTTGCTTTCATCTCCTCCTTCAGTTTCTCAAGCTATTTTTCCAATAGTCTAATTAAAGGAATGACTTGGCTCAAACTAGCAGAATCTGCACTCACTTCACACGTTACAACTTCAAATGGTTTAAGCACCTTGCACAGCACTGAACGGATTCCCCACTGTGCAAGAGTGAAATACATCCCCTCTCCTTTCCCAGTGTCATGGCTTGTGCAATACGCTTGGATGGCTTTACACTGTTCCTCCATCCTCTGAAGCTTGTTACCACCTCTTGCTTAAGTTGGTGGCAGGGCAAGTTAAACTATTCTTGGAGCTGCTGTAATCTCCTACATACTGTGGCAGAATGCCTGAAATAACCTGAAATTTTACTGGCCACCGAAAGCATCTCTTGCACCTCAGAGTTAGTTCGTAGGAAGCTCTGCGCCACCAAGTTGATGGTGTGAGCAAAACAGGGAATGTGATGGAATTCACCCAGCTGTAATGCTCAAACTATATTGTTGGCGTTATCAGAAATGACATATCCTGGGGAGAGTCCATGTGGTATAAGCCAAGTATCAATCACATCTCTTAGTTTGCGTAACAAATTGTCAGCTGTATGCCTGTTAGTGAAGCCGGTGATACAAAGAGTGACCTGCCTGTGACAAATGTTACGTAGTGGTGTACATGCTGCTGCTTTTCCTGCTGGTGAAGGTGAATGACTAACCCAGTGGGCTGTCACAGTCATATAGTCTTTGGTTTGACCACTTCCACTTGTCCACATATCTATGGTTAAGTGGACAGTGGGCAGAATGGCATTTTTCAGCGCAATCTCTACATTTGTACACACTTTTTGGTATAGTTGTGGAATAGCTTTACGGGAAAAATGGTGTCGCAATGGAATTCTGTAACGCGGACACAAAACCTCAATTAACTGTGAAAAACCAGCTGCATTTATTGTGAATATTGGATGCAGATCCAACACTAACATGGCAGCCATGGCATCTGTGATTCGCTTGGCGACTGGGTGACTGCTGTCATAGTTGCTTCCCCTAGCAAATGATTGTTTCACAGTTAATTGTTGAAATGTAGGACTGCTCTTTTTCTTGGCCTTCCTCCCCAGCAGCAACAGCAGCAGCAGTGGGACTATCGCTTTTTTCAGAGGAATCAATTATATTGCAGGAGTCATCCAACCTTAATAAGTGGGATGCAGGGCTAACTCCGAGCGCTACTGAGGATATTGATGAGGGTGGTGTTGTAGGTGTATTTTGTAGCCGTCGGGATGTCGTTGACCGGAGCGTCCTAGCTGATGATGGAGTGCTTGTAAATTTTTTGGAAGAACTTTCAGCTTTTCCCTACACTTTGCCATGAATTCTCGTCAAGTGGCGTAACATAGACAAGGTTCCAAGATGGTTAAGGTCCCTCCCTCGACTGACTGTGGCTAGACATACATTACAAATGGCTATACAATTGTTGTTTGGATTTGGGTACAAATAATTCCACACATAAGAAGTGGATTTTTTTGTTTTATGCCCAGGCATGACAATGGGCTTTTTCTTGTCACATGCCAGAACTGCTGCCACTGGTGCAGGACTTACACAAACAACCTCATCTTCATCAACATCCTCATTAGCGCCCTCATCACCTACACAAATCTCCCCCTCATCCTCTTCTAATTCCAAAGTGGCATCCTCAATTTGTGTATAACTGGCTACACTCGGGCTGTTCAGGCACACATCAGCAGAACTGCTGAAAGGGCCCTTCTTTATGGATACACTAATAGAATGCTCATGATTAGACATACCACTGGTGGATGGACTCTCCACAGGGATTGTTGTCATGTCTGATTCAGAGCATACATTATCCTCTAATGACTTACTGTTTTCTTGCAGCTCGGCTTTCACGCATAACAGTAGTTGTGCACCACTTTTAGACTCCAAATTACTTGGTCTTGCTTGGTCATGAGTGACCGTACAAGAAGAAGGCTCAATAACATTTTTTGATCTGCCAGTAATAGAGAAATGCGAAGGCCTCATTCTTTCTTTGCCACTGCGTGTGTAGAATGGCATGTTGGCAATTTTTTTTTTATCCGCACTTAACTTTTCCTCAGTTACACTTCTTTTTCGCTTCAACACGGTAAATATTTTTTTTGGTGTGTGTTTTTTTCCCTGATTTAAAAAGACTATGTACTTTTACATCGCCTTTACCAGATGACGTACTGGGAACACTACCATCAGGACTGGTGACAGAACCTGGTTGCTGATTCTGCTCATATGTGGACTGCTTTGAATCCATTTTAATGAGCCCAAACCACTTTTAGTGCAAGAAATTATAGAAATACTGCTGACAAATATGACTTTTGACAGCCAGAAAAATTAGTGTAAAACACTGGGGAATATGGGACACCCCAATGCACTTGGAGTTCCAAAAATTTTAAATAAAGCCTCCTCTATCCTCCTCTCTTACTGCTCTAACAATTGCTAATAGAATTGGTATTAATAATAGAATTATATTGAATAGAATTGAAACAATAATGTGTACAATTATTGCTCTGTCCCTGCGCTAATATAACCTGTAACCTAACCCTGCGCTCTCCCTCTGTCAAATGGCGATGGATTGCTGTGGAGGCGGGTATTTATGCTTTTCAAATCTCGCGAGAACCGAGCTCAGAAATACGAATACGTCACAATGACGTTTTGCCTCGATTTCGATACCGTACGGGCGGGAGAGTACCGAGCGTGCTCGGCTCGGTACTCGGATAGGCAACGTTCGGGTGGGTTCGGATTTCGGGGAACCGAGCCCGCCCATCTCTAATTTAAACGTCTATTCAGGTGTCACAACCAGGCTATATCTCACCGCAGGAGCTCTTTGAAGCTGCCCTCAGGTGACACTTCTATCTTTCCACACTGGGATGTGCAAAGCCATCCAATAAAGTTACATCAGACTCTCTGACTTCACATTTTACACTTTAACTAAACTTATCAATGGATTCACTTGATATAACATATTTACACTGCAGTTATGATTTATCCCTTATAAATAACTGCAAGCTCTCTATATTCACGACACTGAATATAAACAGTTTAATAAATGAATTCTCACTGTTGATCTTAAATATATTTGTAATTCTGCTATCTGTAATGCACTGTTTTTACCAAAGTAAAGAAGCGAAAGTTTATAGCCTTTCATTACAATATAATCTGTCTCAAGGTGTTATAGATAGGTGCCCCACCATATATTATTAATTGACATGCAGTCTAACCGATGGCATATGTAATGGTAAACTATTTTTTATTCTCATGCACCTATCCTTTTTATATATACCAGGATTTTATTAGCTTTATTAAAACAGCTGGCGGGCACTAGTTGCTGCATGACATGCTGGTCTCAACTGAGAAAAATTCCATGCTTTATTTAAATGCTGATGCTGTTTTCTACATTTGAACAATATAAACGCCCTAGTATATTTTTTCACTAACTCTCCATCCTACCGTCTGCAGCAAGTGGCTAATTTTGTAAGAAGTGAAATTGTGGATTATAATGATAGGTCCTAAACAAGGGGTGTAATAAAACTAGTGGGTCTCCCCCCATTATGTTCATTAAAATAATGATCCATGCACAGAACCAATTAACAGGGGGAGAGAGAGGGTATAGACTGAGACCAGTCACCTTGCTCTTCAGAGGGATATAGAGACCTAGATAAACATCCTCGCATAAATTACATAAATTAAAAGATTGTCCAAGCATAGCAAATATGCCCATTGAGCTAATTGCAAAATACATTTTATTGCAGAGGAGTTAAATCAGATCCAGACTATTTATGGCCATACTAGAGAGACAAACATTTTAAGGAATGAGGAGAAGTGGAGCTGTCCCTCTACCCCTCACAGTTGAGTATCACTTTATTTTATTTATTACATGCAAAACTTTGATGACTATTAAACAAGGGATACACAGGCAAGAGGATAAACATGACATCAACATAATGATCCGTAGAGAGACAAACATTAAAATGCCTTCAACATGACCAGTTTTATCCCCAGTGAGTTTTGATTAAAATAATATTAATAAGTGTTTACAGCACTAATACTCAATACTGTGTCAATGTAGGTATTTAAAGCATAAGCATGTTGCACAAGTGAGTGTCATGAGCACAGTTGTTTTTTGTTTAATATTCTTAAATGTTAATCTCACCTTTGGTTAGGCCGATATCATTTCCTGTCATTTTTCTTTATTGGCAACCTGACAATGTTTTATTTTCTAGAATAGATAGGCATTTTTGTCTGAGGAACAGATGACATATGTATAGAATGTGATCCACAGTCACAGACTTTTACAGCATTTCCAATCTATTTGTGTGCCTAACAGCAGTCTCTAGTTGTTATGTTTTTAAACTTGTCTCTTGAGGTAATGTTAAGCCTTAAAGTAATGTTAAGCATGTATTGAAAACAACAACACTTTAACTCACAGTTTTCCATAAGGATTAATAAAAACAAAAATCCATCAAGTTACACCTAAAATAAGTTCTAGCTGTGTTAAGCATGAGGAAGGAAAGACAAAATTAAGGTTTTCATCACTGAGGGGGAAAAAAATCTTTCTGACCCCAAAAATGCAATGTAATATTTAAAGCTAGAAATACCATATCTTATAAGAAAGTCATCCACTCCACTTGATAATGGATTAAAGGATTGGCCATCACCAGTCCGTTGTCAGAGAATTCTAAAACAAAAGATGTAACTTTTTTTTGGTGCACATGCGTAGGAAAATGCAAAATGTTATGATGTCTATGACAATGAAAAATCCTTTCCTGTGTTGTTGAAGAAAACATTATGTTCCAGGTGGGGTGAATATTTCCTTGTCACCTGGATAAGAAAAACTCATTAGACACATTTTTACTTTGACCTTATCATCATCATCATCATAGACATTTATTTATATTGTGCCAGCAGATTACGTAGCGCTTTACAATTAGGAATAAACAGTCATATAACAATACTGGGTAATACATACAGACACCTTACATATATTTGCACACATTAATCACCTCTAAAGCACCTTATTTTCCAAAGTAAGTCTCAATTTGTCTAATCTTTCATTATAATGTTATCTCCCCATTCCTTTAATTAGTAAGGTTGCCTACCTCTGAGCCAGCCCAAGTTCCAACCTTTGTTATGCAGACCAGGATACTAGTATTCTTGCAGCAGCTGACTAGCATTGGGTGCTATCATTCATCCTAGTGTATACTAGTATTCCTAAATATGTTTCCATCTTAGATTTACCCAATTTTATTCCATGTAATTCTTAAATAGTATAATAGTTACCATGGCAAAGGTTCATAACTTTAATTTTATTAACGATAAACTTTATCTGCCATTTATTTGCCCAACTTTTGCAGTTTCTTGAAATACTTCTGTAGTGGCATACTTTACGGTATAAAATGTTTTTATTATTTAAATTTTTAAGGGACAGTACAACAAAACAAATTACATAACAAAACATACATACCCAATTCCATGATAAGTATTCTAAAAGTTATTGTCACTTTTAAAATATAACAGACAAAGATATTAATTAACTATAATCAGATTAAGTATTTTCATTGACATAAATGTACAATGAGCTACACTCCGGAACCAGCCTAAATAAATGAGGTTAAAACTAAAACTGAAACCAAAGCTAAAGCTGCGCAGGGCTGTTAATAAAATCATAACTAGAGATTCTCAGGCTCGGAGTCCCGAGAACCGAACATACCGGAACTTAGAAGATCCGAGTACCGAGCTGGCTCGGTACGTTCGCGCTTTTTCGGAATTGAAACCGAGGCATCGTCATTGTTACGTCGTTGGATCTCGGATCTCGTGAGTGTTGGATTCTATAAGTACCGTCCTCCACGGCGATCCAGTGCCATTTCACAGAGGGAAACATAAGGGGTAGCACAGTCTGTAGAGCAGTTGGTCAACAACATAAGTAGAATAGAAAGAGGAGGGGGTGGCAGTGTTCTTCAAAGTCTACAGTGACATTCAGGAGAGCTCCATTGCTTCATTGCTAATTGTCAATGCTGAAATAGAATTAATAGAGCAGGCTGGGTCTTCTAAATCTGCAGTCCCATAATGTACAGTGTTATATAGGTAACACACAAAGAAGAGAGCTCCATTGCTAATTGTCATTCCTGAAATACAAATATTAGGGCTGGCAGGCTTTTCTTCTGGCTTTGCAGTAAAATTGTACGGTGTTATATAGGTTACACACAAAGAGGAGAGCTCCATTGCTAATTGTCATTGCTGAAATACAAATACAAGGACTGGAAGGCTTTTCTTCTGTCTTTGCAGTCAAATTGTATGGTGTTATATAGGTTTCACACAAACAGGAGAGCTCCATTGCAAAATTGCTAATTGTCATTGCTGAAATAGAAATTATAGGTTTGGCTGGCTTAGTCTAAATCTGCAGTTACATTTTACTGTACCATAGCTCACTCAGAAACAGGAGAGATGGCAGGGTTCAGTGCTAAAACAGAAAGTATAATAATAGGGCTGTCAGTGTTCTTAAAAGTCTCCAGTGACATTCTACTGTGCCATAGCTCATACAGAAACAGGAGGGGTGACATTGTTGTTGTCACTCTCAAGTGTTACTTACCGGACGGTTAGTGACTCTGGTCTGGTACGTGGCTCTCTCTCATTCCTGCCGGCGCCTGTCCTAAGCCGCGGCCATCCGCCATCTTGACTGGATTGCGCATGTGCAGGACTCTTGAACTTAAAACCTTGCTTTTAATCCTATTGGTGAATCAATCATCACTCACTATTTAAGGCACCTGTGTCCTTAGTATCGTTGCCTGTTCTTGGTTCTCATTCCCTTGAGACTCCTAGGTGTTTCCTTCGTTCTGCTCGTGTGATCGGTTTTGCTGTGGACAAGTCCTCTCTGCTCATCCGTGGTAAACTTGCCCGCTACAGACTACCTCTACTCCGCTGCATGCCTACACCTGGACAAGCCTTATCTGCTCTTCTGTGGTAAACGTACCCACTATAGACTGCTTGCCATTCCGCTGCATACCAGCACCTGGACAAGCCTGCTCTGCTCATCAGTGGTAACGTACCCGCCACAGATTATTTGCTATTCAGCTGCTTGCCTGCATTTGGACAAGTCTCTCTTGCTCATCAGTGGTATACTTGCGGCTACGGACTACCCGCTATTCCGCCACTTACCTGCACCTGGACAAGTCTTCCCATCACCGCAGTGGTACAACTTACTATACGCAGACCACTGACGATCCCGCTACCTACCTGCACCTGGACAAGTCTTCCCATCACTGCAGTGGTACAACTTGCTATCCGCAGACCACTGACGCTCCCGCTCCTACCTGCACCTGGACAACTCTTCCCATCACAGCAGTGGTACAACTTGCTATCCGCAGACCACTGACGCTCCCGCTCCTACCTGCACCTGGACAACTCTTCCCATCACAGCAGTGGTACAACTTGCTATCCGCAGACCACTGACACTCCCGCTCCTACCTGCACCTGGACAACTCTTCCCATCACAGCAGTGGTACAACTTGCTATCCGCAGACCACTGACTCTCCCCGCTACCCACCTGCACTGACACGAGTCTTCACTGCACATCAGTTGTTATACCTACCTCTGCATTATAGTTGCAAGTCGCTAACTCTCCTGCTGCATATCTGCAAGTCGCTGACTCTCCATTGACATTCCTGATCCTAAGTTGTGGTACTGTTCCAACCTTTACCATACTGCCCAGAGGATCGCTGTGATAAACTCCGCCCCTCTGGTAAGCATAATCACACCTGGTGAATCCTGGGTAGAAACTTCTAGTGCCGTGACATCCAGTCTCAGTCATGATGACACTAATCCCTCTAACTCATGTGCTAAAGCCTATGTTTAAGTGCATAGTGGTTTTAAGTCAGGGAAGCAAAAATGTAAATAAAAAGCTTGTACCTTTTTAAAAAAAACAAAAACTTCTCTAATAAAGGTGAAAGTTTACTGTAGAAAAACACAAAATTGCCATTCTACCTAAAATATTACCAAGCATACCAGCATCAGGTAGCTCCCTTCTCTTAGCTAGATTTCAGCACCTGCAATCTACACTGTCATCATATTCACCCTCATCATTGTGTACATCTTCCTCAACAATACTACTTCATGCTCACTGGAATCCACTATCACAGAAGTCTGTGTACTTTGATGTAATTGCCGATAATGGCCTTCCTCATGGCATTTGTAGTTCATTTTATGGCAGAGCAGTCACAATTTTTGGGCAATTCTTTAAGATGAGCCCAAATGTCAAAATGTTATGCTGACTCATCTGCATCACCACTGGGTGTCTTGGGAACACTTAGTTTTTTCCTAGAAACTGAAGAAGGAGACGTTGTTGTGTCATGTACCACTTGAGCTGTCAGCCTGCTGACCAGCAGCTCATTGCATCTCTTGTGATCTGGGACAGTGGGAAATAAAGACATAGCTCTTAAACCTAGGATCAAGCACAGCTGGCAAAATGTAGTGATCAGATTTCAAGATGTTGATAACTCTAGGATCCTGGTGATCAAAATAAGCACTTGCTCTACAATTACAATATAGTTAGCAGATTTGCTTTGTTTCATTTCCTCCTTCAATTTCTCTAGCTGCTTCTCAAAAAGTCTAATTAGGGGAATCACTTGACTCAAGCTCAAGCAGCGTCCGCACTCTCTTCACAGGTGACTACTTCGCTGGGCTAAAGTACATTCCCCCTCAAATTATATTCTTCATGCGGCTGCTGCTTTCTCCTACATGCTGTTGCACAATCCCGAAAATGACCCTAAATGTTTCAGGACACAAACAGCATCTCCTGTATGATATTGTCATTTTTTAAAATGTTCTGTACCACCATGTTGATTGCGTGAACAAAACAAGAAATGTGATGGAATCCCCCTCCCCCACTGTAATGCGCTAACAATATTGGTGGCGTTAGCAGAATTCACATATCCTCAGGAGAGTCCAAGCAGGATAAGCCATGTTGCACTGACATCCCTTACTTTTTCAAACAGATTATCAGCGGTATTACCTCTGACCTGCGCCTTGTCTCGTCTCTGATAACCACCTCTCACTTCCGCCTTCAAGACTTCTCCCGTGCTGCTCCCCACTTATGGAATTCCCTACCATGCTCAATCAGACTTTCCCACAGTCTTCAAATCTTTAGATGCTCTTTGAACATCCATCTCTTTTTTAGAGAAGACCTTATACTCGATAACACTATTCACACTAATGCACCCTCACAACTATCCCAATCTCCACGCTGAGCCACACTCGCTCTTCTTGTTTCAGCTGTGCCCTCTTCCCTTTAGAATGTAAGCTCTGTAATGAGCAGGGTCATACATACCCTTTGGTTTCATGTCGCCATTCATTTTGTCTGCCTTGTCTGTGCTTGTTTTACGTATGTCTTGTTTTATGTATGTCCTTGTCTTTTTACTTTACGGCGCTGTGGAGCACTGTGGTGCCTTACAAATTTAAGATAATAATAATAATAATAATAATAATAATAATAATAATAATAATGGGCCTCTTAGTGAAGCAGATGATACACAGAATAGCCTGCCTCAGAAAAATGTGACGTACTTGGGTACATGCTGCTGCTGTTCCTGCTGGTGAAGGTGAATCACCAACCCAGTGGGCTGTCACAGTCATATAATCTTTAGGTTGCCCAGTTCCGCTTGTCCACATATCTGTGGTTAAGTGTACAGTAGGTAGAATGGCATTTTGTAGCACAATAATTAAATTTTTACGAACCTTCTGGTAGAGGTGAGGAATAGCTTTTCTAATAAAATTAGAGATGAGCGCACTCGGATTTATGAAATCCGAGCCCACCCGAACGTTGCCGATCCGAGTCGGATCCGAGACAGATCCGGGTATTGGCGCCAAATTCAAATCTGAAACTGAGGCTCTGACTCATAATCCCGTTGTCGGATCTCGCGATACTCGGATCCTATAAATTCCCCGCTAGTCGCCGCCATCTTCACTCGGGCATTGATCAGGGTAGAGGGAGGGTGTGTTAGGTGGTCCTCTGTCCTGCTATATCTCATGCTGTTCAGTTCAGTTCTGTGCTGTGCTGTGCTGTGCTGTGCTCAGTCCAGTGGTGCTGTGTCCTGTGCTCTGTCCTTCTGAGGTCAGTGGTGCTGCTGGGTCCTGTGCTGTGTCCTGTTCAGTCCAGTGGTGCTGTGTCCTGTGCTCTGTGCTTCTAAGGGCATAGTTATTTCCCCAATATTCCCAAGAGTTTAAAAAAATAAAAAAAAGTTATTTAAAAAAATACCAAAAACTAATTAAATTTTTTTTTAATTACCACAAAATTTGCACAACCAATCCTGCAGTATAAGCCCATTGGTACTGCAATATTACCAAGTTCACACATTCAGCAGTAAAAGTCCAATGGTACTGCAATATTACAAAGTTCACACATTCTGCAGTATCAGTCCAGTGGTGCTGTGTCCTGTGCTCTGTCCGGCTGAGTTCAGTAGTGCTGCTGGGTCCTGTGCTGTGTCCTGTTCAGTCCAGTGGTGCTGTGTGCTGTGCTCTGTGCTTCTAAGGGCATAGTTATTTCCCCATTATTCCCAAGTTTTTAAAAAATAAAGAAAAAGGTATAAAAAAAATTAAAATAAAAAAATTAAAAAAATAAATAATTATACCCAAATTTGCAAAACCAATCCAGCAGTATAAGCCCATTGGTACTGCAATACTACCAAGTTCACACATTCAGCAGTAAAAGTCCAGTGGTACTGCAATATTACAAAGTTCACACATTCTGCAGTATCAGTCCAGTGGTGCTGTGTCCTGTGCTCTGTCCTGCTGAGTTCAGTAGTGCTGCTGGGTCCTGTGCTGTGTCCTGTTCAGTCCAGTGGTGCTGTGTCCTGTGCTCTGTGCTTCTAAGGGCATAGTTATTTCCCCATTATTCCCAAGTTTTTTGAAAAAAAATTAAAAAAAAAAAAAAAAAAAAAGTAATTATAACCAAATTTGCAAAACCAATCCAGCAGTATAAGTCCAGTGGTACTGCAATATTACCAAGTTCACACATTCTGCAGTATCTTGTGCTACATATAATGGAGACCAAAAATATGGAGGATAAAGTAGGGAAAGATCAAGACCCACTTCCTCCTAATGCTGAAGCTGCTGCCACTAGTCATGACATAGACGATGAAATGCCATCAACGTCGTCTTCCAAGCCCGATGCCCAATCTCGTAGTACCGGGCATGTAAAATCCAAAAAGCCCAAGTTAAGAAAAAGTAGCAAAAGGAGAAACTTAAAACCATCTGAGGAGAAACGTAAAGTTGCCAATATGCCATTTACGACACAGAGTGGCAAGGAACGGCTTAGACCCTGGCCCGTGTTCATGACTAGTGGTTCAGCTTCACCCACGGATCTTAGCCCTCCTCCTCCTCCCCCCCTACAAAAAATTGAAGAGAGTTATGCTGTCAGCAACAAAACAGCAAACAACTCTGCCTTCTAAAGAGAAATTATCACAAATCCCCAAGGCGAGTCCAAGGGTGTTGGTGGTTGTCAAGCCTGACCTTCCCATCACTGTACGGGAAGAGGTGGCTCGGGAGGAGCCTATTGATGATGTAGCTGGCGCTGTGGAGGAACTTGATGATGAGGATGGTGATGTGGTTATTGTAAATGAGGCACCAGGGGGGGAAACAGCTGATGTCCATGGGATGAAAAAGCCCATCGTCATGCCTGGTCAGAAGACCAAAAAATGCACCTCTTCGGTCTGGAGTTATTTTTATCCAAATCCAGACAACCAATGTATGGCCATATGTAGCTTATGTAAAGCTCAAATAAGCAGGGGTAAGGATCTTGCCCACCTAGGAACATCCTCCCTTATACGTCACCTGAATAACCTTCATAGTTCAGTGGTTAGTTCAGGAACTGGGGCTAGGACCCTCATCGGTACAGGGACACCTAAATCCCGTAGTCCAGTTGGATATACACCAGCAACACCATCCTCGTCAACTTCCTCCACAATCTCCATCAGATTCAGTCCTGCAGCCCAAGTCAGCAGCCAGACTGAGTCCTCCTCAATACGGGATTCATCCGAGGAATCCTGCAGCGGTACGCCTACTACTGCCACTGCTGCTGTTGCTGCTGTTAGTCGGTCATCTTCCCAGAGGGGAAGTCGTAAGACCGCTAAGTCTTTCACAAAACAATTGACCGTCCAACAGTCGTTTGCCATGACCACAAAATACGATAGTCACCCTATTGCAAAGCGTATAACTGCGGCTGTAACTGCAATGTTGGTGTTAGACGTGCGCCCGGTGTCCGCCATCAGTGGAGTGGGATTTAGAGGGTTGATGGAGGTATTGTGTCCCCAGTACCAAATCCCGTCGAGATTCCACTTCACTAGGCAGGCGACACCAAAAATGTACAGAGAAGTAGTGTCCTCAGTGCTCTAAAAAATGCGGTTGTACCCACTGTCCACTTAACCACAGACATGTGGACAAGTGGTTCTGGGCAAACGAAGGACTATATGACTGTGACAGCCCACTGGGTAGATGCATCCCCTTCCGCAGCAACAGCAACAGCTGCATCAGTAGCATCTACAAAATGGCTGCTTGTGCAAAGGCAGGCAACATTGTGTATTACAGGCTTTAATAAGAGGCACAACGCTAACAACATATTAGAGAAACTGAGGGAAATTATCTCCCAGTGGCTTACCCCACTTAGACTCTCATGGGGATTTGTGGTGTCAGCCAATGCCAGTAACATTGTGCGGGCATTAAATATGGGCAATTTCCAGCACGTCCCATGTTTTGCCCACACCATTAATTTGGTGGTGCAGCATTACCTCAAGAGTGACAGGGGTGTGAAGGAGATGCTTGCGGTGGCGCGCAAAATTGCTGGACCCTTTCGGCATTCAGCCAGTGTCTACCGCAGACTAGAGGCACATCAAAAAAGCATGAACCTGCCCTGCCATCACCTCAAACAAGAGGTTGTGACGCGCTGGAACTCCTCCCTCTATATGCTGCAGAGGATGGAGGAGCAGCAAAAGGCCATTCAGGCCTACACAGCCACCTACGACATAGGCAAAGGAGTGGGGATGCCCCTCAGTCAAGCGCAGTGGAGACTGATTTCCGTGTTGTGCAAGGTTCTGCAGTCATTTGAACTTGCCACATGAGAAGTCAGTTCCGACACTGCCAGCTTGAGTCAGGTCATTCCCCTCATCAGGCTGTTGCAGAAGCAGCTGGAGAAAGTGAGGGAGGAGCTGGTAAGTCATTGCGATTACACCAAGCATGTAGCTCTTTTGGATGTAGCCCTTCGTACGCTTTGCCAGGATCCGAGGGTGGTCACTCTTTTAAAGTCAGAGGAATACATTCTGGCCACCGTGCTCGATCCTCGGTTTAAAGCGTATGTTGTGTCTCTGTTTCCGGCGGACACAAGTCTACAGCTGTGCAAAGACCTGCTGGTCAGGAGATTGTCCTCTGAAGAGGACCGTGACATGCCAACAGCTCCACCCTCATTTTCTTCCACATC
The DNA here is from genome assembly GCF_038048845.1 of Mixophyes fleayi. Classification (NCBI taxonomy): domain Eukaryota; kingdom Metazoa; phylum Chordata; class Amphibia; order Anura; family Limnodynastidae; genus Mixophyes; species Mixophyes fleayi. The sequence continues at coordinate 114,519,026 of NC_134407.1, read as the reverse complement.
TATGGCTGCGAGGAAAAAGCTCAGTTTTCCTAAAAGAGGCGCTAACGGGGATGCTGATAACATCTGGTCCGGACTGAAGGACCTGCCAACCATTGCAGACATGTCTACTCTCGCTGCATTGGATGCTGTCACAATAGAAAAAATTGTGGATGTTTACTTTGCTGACACCATCCAAGTAGACATGTCAGACAGTCCATTTTGTTACTGGCAGGAAAAAAAGGCAGTTTGGAAGCCCCTGTACAAACTGGCTCTATTTTACCTGAGTTGTCCCCCCTCCAGTGTGTACACGGAAAGAGTTTTTAGTGCAGCGGTGAACCTGGTCAGTGAGCGGCGAAGGAGGTTGCTTCCTCAAAATGTTGAAAAAATGATGTTTTTAAAAATGAATAGCCAATTCCTCAATGAAGTACAGCACTGCTCTCCAGATAGTACAGAGGGACCTGTGGTTGTGGAGTCCAGCGGGGACGAATTGATAATGTGTGATGAGGAGGAAGTACACACTGTAGGGGGAGAGGAATCAGAGGTTGAGGATGAGGACAACATCTTGCCTCAGTAGAGCCTGTTTAGTCTGTACTGGGAGAGATGAATAGCTTTTTTGGTGTGGGGGCCCAAACAAACCAATCATTTCAGCCAAAGTTGTTTGGTAGGCCCTGCCGCTGAAATGATTGGTTTGTTAAAGTGTGCATGTCCTATTTCAACAACATAAGGGTGGGTGTGAGGGCCCAAGGACAATTCCATCTTGGAACTTTTTTTTTTTGCATTATATGACCAATCAACAGTCGTTTGCCATGTTCAAAAAGTAAAACCAAATTTAAACAAATTCAAGAAATTAAACCAAAAGTAAAATGCCCTGTCATAATTTAAAACAAGAGGTATTGACGTGCTCTAAAAGTACTGTATTGTTGTTTATATTTTATAAACACTACACTTGAAAGCTTGAGTCTTTCAATGAAAAAGTAACTCTCCATTGCACGAATATTTGCAACAGGGACAATTTTAGGGTTAAGAAAGTCAACTAATAACACTTTGACGCTGTCTGTCTTTATAAACACTACACTTGGAAGTTGGAGGAGGTATTGTGGCCCCGGCACCAAATTTACTACCGGGGCCACTCCACTGTGCAGTCCATATTTAGGTGTATCAGATATTAAACAACGGTGACAGTTGATGCCCAATTTTTTAATTATATTGTTGGTGCTGTAAAAAATTGTGTTCCACACTACGCAGTCCATACCCTTTTTTGGTGGAATTCTGACCCGTGGATGGTTTTTTAATTATATTGTGGCCTCGGTACCAAATTGTGTACCGGGGCCACCACACTACGCAGTCAAGAAAGATAGATGCGTATCATAGATAAAGTACATTCAGTGTTGTGGGGCAAATTGAAAAATATTCAAAATGCACTGACATTATCAAAAACAAGAGGTTTTCACACGCTGAAACTCCAACATGTATATGATGGAGAGGATGGAGGAGCAGCCGTATGTGCAGTGTAATGCAGACCTGTTGAAGGTTTTTTATATATTATTTATTGTGGTGCCCAGTGCCCACTACTCTACGCAGTCCAGATACTATTTTTGGGTGTAATTCAGACCTGTTGAAGGTTTTCTATATATTTTTTATTGTGGTGCCCAGTGCCCACTACTCTACGCAGTCCAGATACTATTTTTGGGTGTAATTCAGACCTGTTGAAGGTTTTCTATATATTATATTGTGGTGGCCAGTGGCCAGTCCTCTACGCAGTCCAGATACTATTTATGGGTGTAATTCAGACCTGTTGAAGGTTTTCTATATATTATATTGTGGTGGTCAGTGGCCAGTCCTCTACGCAGTCCAAATACTATTTTTGGGTGTAATTCAGACCTGTTGAAGGTTTTCTATATATTTTTTATTGTGGTGCCCAGTGCCCACTACTCTACGCAGTCCAGATACTATTTTTGGGTGTAATGCAGACCTGTTGAAGGTTTTCTATATATTTTTTATTGTGGTGCCCAGTGCCCACTACTCTACGCAGTCCAGATACTATTTTTGGGTGTAATTCAGACCTGTTGAAGGTTTTCTATATATTATATTGTGGTGGCCAGTGGCCAGTCCTCTACGCAGTCCAGATACTATTTTTGGGTGTAATGCAGACCTGTTGAAGGTTTTCTATATATTATATTGTGGTGGCCAGTGGCCAGTCCTCTACGCAGTCCAGATACTATTTTTGGGTGTAATTCAGACCTGTTGAAGGTTTTCTATATATTTTTTATTGTGGTGCCCAGTGCCCACTACTCTACGCAGTCCAGATACTATTTTTGGGTGTAATTCAGACCTGTTGAAGGTTTTCTATATATTATATTGTGGTGGCCAGTGGCCAGTCCTCTACGCAGTCCAGATACTATTTATGGGTGCAATTCAGACCTGTTGAAGGTTTTCTATATATTATATTGTGGTGGTCAGTGGCCAGTCCTCTACGCAGTCCAAATACTATTTTTGGGTGTAATTCAGACCTGTTGAAGGTTTTCTATATATTCTTTATTGTGGTGCCCAGTGCCCACTACTCTACGCAGTCCAGATACTATTTTTGGGTGTAATGCAGACCTGTTGAAGGTTTTCTATATATTTTTTATTGTGGTGCCCAGTGCCCACTACTCTACGCAGTCCAGATACTATTTTTGGGTGTAATTCAGACCTGTTGAAGGTTTTCTATATATTATATTGTGGTGGCCAGTGGCCAGTCCTCTACGCAGTCCAGATACTATTTTTGGGTGTAATGCAGACCTGTTGAAGGTTTTCTATATATTATATTGTGGTGGCCAGTGGCCAGTCCTCTACGCAGTCCAGATACTATTTTTGGGTGTAATTCAGACCTGTTGAAGGTTTTCTATATATTTTTTATTGTGGTGCCCAGTGCCCACTACTCTACGCAGTCCAGATACTATTTTTGGGTGTAATTCAGACCTGTTGAAGGTTTTCTATATATTATATTGTGGTGGCCAGTGGCCAGTCCTCTACGCAGTCCAGATACTATTTTTGGGTGTAATTCAGACCAGTTGATGGTTTTTTAATTATATTGTGGCCTCGGTACCAAATTGTGTACCGGGGCCACCACACTACGCAGTCAAGAAAGATAGATGCGTATCATAGATAAAGTACACTTAGTGTTGTGGGGCAAATTGAAAAATATTCAAAATGCACTGACATTATCAAAAACAAGAGGTTTTCACACGCTGAAACTTCAACATGTATATGATGGAGAGGATGGAGGAGCAGCCGTATGTGCAGTGTAGTGCAGACCTGTTGAAGGTTTTTTATATATTATATTGTGGTGGCCAGTGGCCAGTCCTCTACGAAGTCCAGATACTATTTTTGGGTGTAATGTAGACTTGTTGAAGGTTTTCTATATATTTTTTATTGTGGTGCCCAGTGCCCACTACTCTACGCAGTCCAGATAATATTTTTGGGTGTAATTCAGACCTGTTGAAGGTTTTCTATATATTATATTGTGGTGGCCAGTGGCCAGTCCTCTACGCAGTACAGATACTATTTATGGGTGTAATTCAGACCTGTTGAAGGTTTTCTATATATTTTTTATTGTGGTGCCCAGTGCCCACTACTCTACGCAGTCCAGATACTATTTTTGGGTGTAATTCAGACCTGTTAAAGGTTTTCTATATATTATATTGTGGTGGCCAGTGGCCAGTCCTCTACGCAGTCCAGATACTATTTTTGGGTGTAATTCAGACATGTTGAAGGTTTTCTATATATTATATTGTGGTGGCCAGTGGCCAGTCCTCTACGCAGTCCAGATACTATTTTTGGTTGTAATGCAGACCTGTTGAAGGTTTTCTATATATTTTTTATTGTGGTGCCCAGTGCCCACTACTCTACGCAGTCCAGATACTATTTTTGGGTGTAATTCAGACCTGTTGAAGGTTTTCTATATATTATATTGTGGTGGTCAGTGGCCAGTCCTCTACGCAGTCCAGATACTATTTTTGGGTGTAATTCAGACCTGTTGAAGGTTTTCTATATATTTTTTGTTGTGGTGCCCAGTGCCCACTACTCTACGCAGTCCAGATACTATTTTTGGGTGTAATTCAGACCTGTTGAAGGTTTTCTATATATTTTTTATTGTGGTGCCTAGTGCCCACTACTCTACGCAGTCCAGATACTATTTTTGGGTGTAATTCAGACCTGTTGAAGGTTTTCTATCTATTATATTGTGGTGGCCAGTGGCCAGTCCTCTACGCAGTCCAGATACTATTTTTGGGTGTAATGCAGACCTGTTGAAGGTTTTCTATATATTTTTTATTGTGGTGCCCAGTGCCCACTACTCTACGCAGTCCAGATACTATTTTTGGGTGTAATTCAGACCTGTTGAAGGTTTTCTATATATTATATTGTGGTGGCCAGTGGCCAGTCCTCTATGCAGTCCAGATACTATTTTTGGGTGTAATTCAGACCTGTTGAAGGTTTCTCTATATATTTTTTATTGTGGTGCCCAGTGCCCACTACTCTACGCAGTCCAGATACTATTTTTGGGTGTAATTCAGACCTGTTGAAGGTTTTCTATATATTATATTGTGGTGGCCAGTGGCCAGTCCTCTACGCAGTCCAGATACTATTTTTGGGTGTAATTCAGACCAGTTGATGGGTTTTTAATTATATTGTGGGGAACACTCCTCTACGCAGTCCAGAAAGATACCTCGTTGCAACGTTTTGTACTAAAAAAAAAAAAATATTGTGAGGTGTTAGGTGTTCAGAATAACCTTTAAATTAGTGAAAATTATTGTTATTGAATGTTATTGAGGTTAATAATAGCGTAGGAGTGAAAATAAGCCCAAAAACTTGATTTTTACACTTTTTAGGTTTTTTTCAAAAAAAATCCGAATCCAAAACCTTAAATCCGAACCAAAACCTTTCGGCAGGTGTTTTGCGAAACAAATCCGAACCCAAATTATCGAGAAAATCCTGATCCAAAACACAAAACACGAGACCTCAAAAGTCGCCGTTGCACATCCCCAAATAAAATGGTGTCGTGATGGAATTTGGTAATGGGACACAAGACCTCAAGTAATTGTCTAACACCAGCTGCATTAATAGTGAATATTGGAGGCAGATCTAATACTAGCATAGTCACCATGGCATCTGTGATCCGCTTTGCGACTAGGTGACAGCTTTCAATCTTGCTAAGGATTGTTTAACAGTCAATTTTTTTAAACTACTAGTAGTCTTCTTCTTGGTCTGCTTGTGGGTTGAAGATCCACCCCAAGCAGCAGAATCAGCAGCAGTGGGCATAACGCACAAGGATTCTTCTGAAGAGTCCTGGATAGGGGAGGAGTCATCTTGCATTAGCAACTTTGATGCAGGACTAACTCCGATCACTTGTGAGAATATTGATGATGAAGGTGTTGGGGGTGTAGATTGCAGGTGCTGGGATCTAGATGAGAGATGGGAGGTAGCTGATGCTGGACTGATTGTTGTTATTTTTTTTAGCATAGTTTTCTCGTTTTCCCAAGAGCTTTCTATGAACTCGCTTCAAATGGCGTAACATGGATGAGGATCCTAGCTGGTTAAGGTCCCTACCTCTACTGACTGTGGCTTTACAAACGCTGAAAATCTATAGCCAACTGTTGCCAGGATTTGGGAAAAAATAATTTCATACATAAGAGGTGGATTGTTTGGTCTTATGCCCAGGCATGAAAATGGCCTTCTTCTTATCACTGGCAAGAACTGCTGCAGTCTTTGTTTGAAAGTGTATGAAAATAATATTGTGACCTGTGTGCTGTTCAAATTGACTGCAAATGACTTGAAATTAGTGTTATTGAGGTTAATAATAATGTAGGAAAAAAAAGAGCAAAATTATGGGATTTTAGGATATTTTAGCAATTTTTCTAAAAGATACAGATCCAACACCAAAACCAAAACCAAAACCCACAAGTGCGGTTTTGCCAAAACCAAAGCCAAAGCCAAAACACAAAGCTAATCCAGATCCAAAACCAAAACCAGTTCACGGGGGTCAATGAGCATCTCTAATCAGAACTGTTGGTTCGCCATACACATCAAACCATATCATCTTGGTAGGGGAGGACAGCAAATTGAGACTCATACCAGTGGTGCCAGATTTTATGATACTTGTGTAAGGCCTTACTACTATCGTACAAAAACCGTTCATGCCTACATATCTCAGTAACTAAATTAGTCCAATGATCAACACTGGGAGCCTCCAGAGCCATCAAACCCCTAGCAAGGACCACTTTGGCCAGGGAGGACAATATAAATATATATTTGAAGAGTGGCTTGTCTAAATTCTCATATAAAATAATACCAAACAAACATATCTTGGGCACATAGAAGGGGTGAGAGGTAGTGTAGTGGAGATTCCATATATTACACCAAAATGATTGAACATCTGGGCATGTCCATAAAAATTGCCAGAAAGTACATACGAGGTCCCTGCACTTAGGACATTCAGAGGAGGTGCGAAGTCTCATCATATGTAGGCTAGAGGGGGTTAAATATATTCTATATGTCAGGCGCCGCCCTGCTGCTCCTTCGGGACGGCTGCCTGTCTCTGCTCCCAGGCAACCAGACGCAATACTTCCGGCCGGACCGCCGGTTCATCTGCGCATGCGCCTCCCATTGCTAGGCAACGGGACGCTATTCCAATTTCTGGTGGTGGCTGATGACAGCGCCATCACCTCTCTTCCATTGGTGGTTAGTACTATTTAAGGCAGCTCCTGGCTCTTTGCCTCTGCCAGAGTATTAGGTCCTTTCTTTGCTCCAGCATTAACAGTATATATTTGGCTTGCCTGATCCGGCTTGCTTGAATATTCTACTTGGTTTCCCCTTGTGTATCTCGTTTCCTGGAAGTTACCGACCTGGCCTGTTTGATCTCTCTTTTGCATTTTCCCTGTGAACCTCACTGCCATCACATTACCTGAACTGGCTTACCTGACTACTCTCATTCTGTACCTCGCTTTTTCGACTCAGTGAAAGACCGCGACCTGCGTGTCTCCTGCAGCTAAGCCCATATTTCCTTGCAGGGGTTCCTGGTGAAAACCAGGAGGCACGTTATACTCCACATCTTCCACTGAGTTGTGTCAACGTTAGGAGGTATTTCAGCACAAGTTGTGACAGTATACTCTGGTCATGTCTACCGAGGGTACAGGTGAACCTTCCGCCCATGATCTACTCCTCCATCTTGCACAGCGAGTAGAACAACAAGAAACAGATCAAGCCGCCTGCTTCAGTGTGTCCAGGGAATGTGTCCTGTGCAGAGGCTTTTTGAACCAATGTGCTATACAGTTTTAAGGCAATTCCGGGGCGTTTCCTTCTGAGCGGACCAATGTAGCTTTTATGATCTCTCTATAGAGCGGCCATGCCCTTGTCTGGGCCTCTCCGCTATGGGAACGGAACAATCCTCCTCTAGGGAATTCAGTTTCTTTCATTGATTCCTTCAGGAAGATTTTTGACGAACCTGGGAGAGTTTCTTCTGGTGCATCAAGTCTTTTATGTCTCCGCCAGGGTAATCTCACCGTAGGATAATACGAGGTACAGTTCCGTTCGCTGGCATCATGTCACGAATCCGAATGATATTTAGTGGATCCCTTGTATCTGCCACAGTGTAGAGCTCATTCGGGGGTGTGGAGTCTAACGAGTAGGAGGTTTTCGTCTGTGACCCCCGCAAGAGGGTATGGAGTTCGCTGCTCCTATCCCACAGGTCGCGGTTCCCAGAATGAGTGTAGGCAGAACAAACAGTGGAGCTTGATACAGCGGATAGGTAACGGCCAGTCAGAGAGACACTGAAGGTAATGATGATAGAGTCAGTCTCAAAAGAATGTAAGGTAACGATGGAGTATCGGGAAGAAGCAATGGAGTGGCAATACTGTAGGTAGAAACTGGAAACCACAGCAGGAGAGTGCTTGGTTCAGCGGCAGTACAAATGGGAGTAATAGCGGAGTAGAACTAGCTGATCCGTAGTTGGTAACTTAGAGCAACAGCAGGTGAATTAACGGTATAGCAAGTGTACCAAGAGAAGAGATGATAAAGTAGAGCTAGCTGCTCCGTAGTTGGTAACTCAGCGCAACGGCAGGTGAATTACTGGTACATCAACAGTTCCAATAGAAGTGATGATGAAGTAGAACTAGCTGATCTGCAAGTGGTAACTCAGAGCAACAGCAGGTGAATTACTGGTACAGCGACAGTTCAATACAGGCAGTAATGGAGTGGAACTTAGCTGATCCGTAGATGGTAACTCAGAGCAACTGCAGGTGAATTACAAACACAGCGGCAGATCAAACAGAGGCAATAATGGAATAGAACTAGCTGATCTGAAGATGGTAACTCAGAGCACAGCAGGTGAATCACTGATACAGCGGCAGTTCAGACAGCGACAGTAGTGGGGTAGAACTTAGCTGATCCGTAGATGGTAACTCAAAGCATAGCAGGTGAATCACTGACACATCCGTGGATGGTGATTCAGAGCAACGGGTGAGTTACTGGTACAGCGGCAATTCAGATATAGAAGCAGAAGTGGATTCGGTCTTAGCTGATCCATTGATGGTGATTCAGAGCAGCAGCAGGTGAGTACAGGTGCAGCAAGCAGTTCTATTAGCGCCAATGGCAGAGAGGAGTACAGCTGACCCAGAATGCTCGTATGAGTAGCAACAGGTGAGTCAGACTGAAGGAAGTTATATCCTTACAGAGAGTGAGTAACTCAAAGAACAGGCATCGCACAGAGGAAAATGGGAAATAGCGCTCCAAAATACTAGAACCAATGGGAACAGGTAGAAGGTCATAAGAGAGGGTAATTGGTAGCACATGCGCAGAACAATATACTAGATTAAGGATGATGATCTCATAATGAAGTTTGGTACACTCTGATCACCGCTTACAGGAGGAAGGTAACAACGTAGGTACCCGTCTGTGGGGCCGACGTGTGACACATCAGAACTAAAGTTGAACAATGAGGCTCTGGTAGCAACATTTTGGCAAGGCTTGTTCGAACGAATCAAGGATGAGCTTGTTTCCAGAGAACTACCTTTAGACTTGGATACACTCACATAACTGTGTGTTAAAGTGGATCTGCGTTATCAAGAACAAACTCAGGAATGTTCCTCTGCCAGACGATTCGTTCCACGACTGGCACCTCAATTCCAGAATCCGGTGCTTCCTCCGGAGGAAACAATGCAAATTGGACGCTCTCGGCTGTCTCCTGAGTAATGGGAGAAACGATTTAAGCAGCGGCTCTATCTGTATTGTGGAGATCCAGGTCATCTTAAAGTTTGCTCTAAGAGATCGGGAAACCTTATTCCTAAACGGTAAAAGGGAGGCCGCTTTAGGAGATTCCACATTTTCTCTGTAACTGTTACGACAACCAGTGCGGCATAAACTTATAGAACAGGTAGACGAGGTCTTCAACTTCAGCAGCCGCCTTTCCCGAAGAGACTGGTTATGCACACAGGTATTCAGATGCCCCCAGGTCTTAAACTCTAAGTAGTATAAGTTTATGCTCACACGGCTGTGCACAGGTACATGAGGTAACACACAGAATGGAAGCAGGCCAGTGATCTGCAGACTGGACGGAGCATCGGAGGAGATGTCAGGTACCAGCAGGGTCAGGGTCACAGGCAAAGGTTCAGAATCCAAGGACAGGCAATAGGACAAGGTCACAGGCAAAGGTTCAGAATCCAGGGACAGGCAATAGGTCATACACAGGTAATCCGATCAAAGGTTCACACCAATAGAGGCTCAGGAACAGGCTAGACACTGGAAGACAGAACTATAACCGGCAGGCAGGCTAAGGTCTCCCTGCCTTAAATACAAATGCAGGCCAATGAAATGGGGAATGTAATCAGCCACAGGGGGCTGATGGTCGTCATATCGATGGCCGGGACGCAGGTGAGAGAGTAGCGGTGGCAGGGCACCGCCGCGGCTCGTAACAGTATCCCAAAGAGACTTCTGAACTCCTCATGGCTGTCACTCTGGATACCCCTAAAGGATCCTATCCTACCAAGGTCTTTGTGCACTCCGGCTCCTCCAGAAATTTCATCTTGGTGGCTCTCGACTCTTGTCTCCAGATTTCTCTGCAATCATTGCCTCAGCCACTCTCTCTTACGGCAGTAAATGGTAATCGTGTCAGCAACAGTTCCATCTCCTATGTTACTTCTCCTGTTCGGCTGATGTTAGGAGCTTTACACAGTGAGGCAATCCAGTTTCTGGTGCTGCCTAAGTCTATCAATCCACTCATTTTGGGTCTGCCGTGGCTTCGCATGCATTCCCCTCAGTTGTACTGGGGTCGTGCCCAGGTTACTGCCTGGGGTCCTGAGTGTTTTCATAGATGTTTGTCCACAGTGTCCTCTACCGAGGTTTGGGTTGTCTGTCACTCCATTTCTACAGACTCTACTCTACCTTTGATATACACTGCTTTTCAAGACGTCTTTAGCAAGACTGAGGCTGAAAGTCTTTCACCTCACAGATCCTGGGATTGTCCTATCGAATTGTCACCTGGTCAACCAATTCCTAAGGGTCGGATTTACTGTACACCTCTGTTGTAGTTTATCTGGATGACATCCTGATGTTTTCTAAGGATCTGTACTCTCATCGTGATCAAGTCAAAGAAGTCCTATCCAGACTACACAAACATCGTCTCTGCTGAAAACTAGAGAAATGCGTCTTTGAAGTACCACAAGTGACTTTCCTTGGATAATAAATCCAGTAAAGGGTTACAGATGGATCCAGCTAAAGTCTCCGTCATTTCTGGAATGGCCCCAACCCCAGAGTCTTAAAGCAATTCAGAGATTTATAATTTTTTTCAATTACTACCGACAATTTATCCAAGACTTTTCGACCATTACTGAACCCATCACGGCTTTAACCAAGAAATCTGCCAATCCCAGAGTCTGGTCCCCGGAAGCCATAGCAGCCTTTCCCACATTAAAGAAGGCTTTCTCCCCTGCCCCAGTTCTCGCACAACCTGATCAGGAACGACCATTCTTCTTGGAAGTAGATGCATCATCTGCTGGTATTGGAGCAGTTGTCTTTCAAAGATTCTCTTCAGGCTTTCACACTCCTTGTGGATTCTTCTCCAGACGGTTTCTTCCCAGTGAAAGTAACTATGGGATTGGTGACAAGAAGCTGCTGGCAGACATACAACACTAATATTAATTTACAGCATCCTAGAGAACCGATCACATTTTTTAAAGGGGAGTCTAGGATCTGTGGCTGTTCTCTAGTAAATTGAGCGTTAATGGCATTCCCCAATTGCAGAAATCTGAAGAACTGGTAGTTAGGTAGCTGGTAAGCGGACTTTAGTTGCTCAAATGATCTTAAGCGACCATCTATATATATTTGACCAATAGTATGCACTCCCGCTTTTATCCACATCATTGTATCTTCTAACTTCACCAATTCCTCAAAATCAGAATTATGCCACAAAGGGGAGTCTGGATCCAGCTCTTCGCCTCCCAAGAGCGCATGTGCCACTGACCATATCATTAAGGCCTGTCTTATATATTGGAGCCACCACACTTGGTTTTGGTAAGTGCGTATTGTCACTAACCAATAACGATTGTCGAACCTCGATTTGTGTTTCAAACGCACAAAGATTTATTCGCAATAAGTAGTATAATATGTTCAAGCGAAGTGATAATAAATACAGCCGTTACTTATCGCAGGCGCTCTGGATCCAGTGTGCAGTCATTCAATCCTGAAGTCTGGGGACAAGATGTCTGAACACTAGATGTGAAGCTGCTGCTTATATGCACACAGAAATACAGTAATACAATGGAGATGGTATAGCTTGCATCTATTGGTCCAGGTCTCAGGAAGGTCCAAGGGGTTGTCAATCATTGACTAGTTCATCCTAAGGAATCCAAAGGAGGGGGTCACCTCTCCAGGGGGTATGCTCGGCTCTTCCCGCCAAGATTCCTTAGTCTTAAGTAGTTCATAATTCCCTATCATTCATAACTTGTGTATGCACTCTGCGATTCCTTCGCAGAGTGAACCAAACTGTAGGAAATGTTAAGAGGTTTATTATGATACCACTAATGATATGATTCCTTCAACCTGTTCCGTATATTTCACTAATATGCATGTAACTTTAATATAACACATAAATACTACTATATTTCGACATAACTGACTATGTGTTGCAACTACCATTACTATTTTATAAGTATGCGTGTTTGTGCGAATGTATGGTAAAAGACCAATTACTGTTGCTGCCACGTGTAGTGGATGTGTACGCCCTTTCACGCCGTCGCGTGCCCTTGTACGTCGTAGCGTACCGTACGCATCTTTTCAGACAAAGACAACCAAGTTTGCTCGACTTTAATTGAAATGACTTTATCCAATTTGCTGACTTCGACAGCTCCACCCTTTGATAGTGTAATAAACTATCACCCAATCACCGTTTCAAGTTCAGGATTATACAATACTTCTTCACAGACCATGATCTCGGTATCTGGTACCACCCTTTCAGTCTCTTTCTCAGTGTTACTCCTATGAGACCATTTTCCACACTTCAACACAGTAGGAACACATTTGACAACTAAACCAATTGCTAAGATGACACCCAGTATAAGGAGAAGGAGCTTACCTACACTAGCAACCATTTCCTGTACCCACTCCCCCAGACCGGAGAACCATTTCACAGGGTTCAACCACGAGAACCAACCCGCCACCTTTTCCCCGACCTCATATAACGAAAAATTATGGCTCTTTCGAAATTCCCATTTCAGCTGCAAAATTTCATCCATCTTCCGGTCTATAACCTCTTTAGGGTCATCCGTATTATTAGTGATGTACGTGCAACATTTGACACCGAACTGGGTGGCCAGTGTCACACAGTACCGACCAGTAATAGAGGTGAGATAATTTAGTACCAGTCTATGTTGCACCAACTCCTTCTTGTATGCTTGTAGCTCCCTTCCAGTATACCTGAAAGTGTCATCATACATCTCGGTGATATTATCTATTAATTTAGCTAGGTCTTGGATATATTTAAAGTTTAATGTTCCCCGAGCGGTCCTGGTGAGATCTAGAGCAACCATAACTTGGAAACCAGCAGTTTCACTAATCAATTTTGTAGCTATGGGTTCCTCACCAGGAATCATATTTCTCTTGCCACAGTGTTCATATTGTGTGTGTATGTATGGTGGTGATGTAGTTTTGTGAATACCAACCATTTCTTCATGAATAATAGTCATGATTTCAGGAACCAGTTTAGCTAAGAAACACAAGCCCTTGGAACTCGGAGTCACCCAGGAATAAGCTTTCCTTCCACAAACAAAATACACATCATCAGGGAGAACATAAGGAACAGTATGCCCATGAATTATATCACACAGAGTTTTATAAAACTACCCATGCCTAGTGTCTCCATTTGCTCTAGACACGTGTCGGCATTAATGACATTTTTACATTTATCTGTAGAGACTTTTCCAATAGATACCTTCTTATGTATGGTTATACGCCCTAATTTGTGACTTCCATCAACATTCCTGCCTATTAGTGACCTTGTGAGTCTCCCTCTAAAATGAGTGTGGCGGGCCATTGTCTGATCTGATAGGTCAGCCTCCCAATTCTCCAGGCGCTTTGCATGAGATATATTTAGGCACAGCAAAGATCTGCCTATGGAGTATTGTCGAAGCGTCAGACTAGGGGACCTAGTGTTATTGTACCTCCCGTCTATGGGCCTCCCACCCCTCAATTCGAGTACTTCGGATATGTTTAGAGGGAATGGCACTAGTCCTATATTATGCTGCTCTTGCAGCATGTGAGAGCACACCCAACACTCGGTTTGGTTTAGCACCTTACCCACCAGGGAGTGATAATCCTCCAAAGGATGCCCGCCTATATTCAGAGTACTGGGGGACTGGCATCGTTGGATGCATCTCTCTTCAACTAGGGAGTCACAGAACTTGCAGATACAATACTCATCAGACAATAGCCCCTCACACTGCCTCCGAGTTCCTGAGCTAGCAGACCTTTTCATAACCCCCGGACCAAGCTTGATAATGGGCTGCTCTGAGTATCCTAATAACTTTTCCTCTGCCTCCATCTCATCCGTATCACTACCAGAACCTTCCTCCGTACTCACAAAAATAGAATGTCCTAGAAAGAGTAAAAACAAGGAAAATCCTGAACAAAAGAAAAACAAAAACCGCCACTCCATCGCTGGAAAGATAGTTCTGGGGTAACGTCTCTGGTTCAGGTGTCTCGACTGCAGGCTTTAGGTCTCCCGGAACAGTCTCACAAGTGACAGATCTATGTCGTCGGTCCTAGTTTTATCTTGCACTTTCTCCGGATTATGGACTCTCCTGCAGTGGGTGGAATGGACCCAAGTGTCTCTCTCTGCAACCTTCAGTGATGTAGTACTGGTCAGCAGCACTTGGTACGGGCCTTCCCAACGGTCTGTTACACAACCTGAACGTAAGAAATTGCGGATCATAACATAGTCTCCAGGTTCAACATCATGACAGTTCGTTTCTGGCATACCAGGTGACAGCATTTTTAGTTTTTGTTGTTGTTGCTTTAGCTGTCTACTCATTCTTATAAGATAATGTACAGTCACTTCATTATTACACTTCAAGTCGTCTTGTGGACTCACGATCAAATGAGGCTGTCGTCCGAACAGTATCTCAAAGGGGGACAGATTAAGAGGAGGTCTAGGAGTGGTCCGAATGCTATGGAGGACCAATGGCAAAGCCTCAGGCCATGCCAACCCAGTTTCAGCCATTACCTTACCAAGCTTGTTCTTTATAGTACCATTTACTCTCTCCACCTTACCACTGGCTTGTGGTCGGTAGGGGGTGTGAAGTCTGCTACCGATTCCCATGAGTTTACACATATTTTGGAAGATATCACCAGTAAAGTGGGTACCCCTATCACTTTCAATGATTCTAGGGTTACCAAACCTACATACAAAGTCTTGTACAATTTTCTTTGCAGTGAACACAGCAGTATTAGTGGCTGCCAGATATGCTTCTACCCAACCGGAGAACACATCAATACACACTAACACATACCTTAGATTCCTGCACGGTGGTAATTGGATATAGTCAATTTGTATTACCTGAAAAGGTCTGTCTGTAGGAGGGATGTGGGATGACTCAGTTGGAATAGTTTTCCCAACATTTTTCCTCAAACAAGTAAGACATGACATTGCTTTCTTACCAGCCTGAGAGGAAAATCCAGGAGCACACCAGTATGCTCTCACCAGTTTGCACATACCTTCTTTACCCAGGTGAGTCAGACCGTGTGCTGCTTCAGCCAGGCTTGGATAGTATGTTCGGGGAGCTACAGGCTTACCTTGTCCATCCCTCCAGAGTCCTGAGGACTCTTGACCACATCCCTTCGCCTTCCAGACCGCCTTTTCCTGCAGGGAACACAAATCTTGCATTTCAATTAATTTCTGCATGTCTAATGTTTGAAAAACCATCATAGTCTCGGTCGATACAGTCATAGGTTGGCCTGCTGCCCATTTAGCAGCTTCGTCTGCCCTGTTGTTGCCCAATGACACTGGGTCTTCTTCAAAGGTATCCCTTTGTCCCTAGGTTCTAGTTAGCGTGCCCTAGACAATGCAAAATGGACATTCGGTTTTATAACACAGAGTAAAATTCAGGTTTTGAACACATTGCGTTCTTACCCGTATATGACGCGTCTCCACCCTTTGTTGCGGAACCGAAATCCGTTGGTCTTGCGTATCATCGGCAACGAAACCTCCAAAGCTCACGAGCCCCCAAATTGTTAAGTGCGTATTGTCGCTAACCAATAACGATTGTCGAACCTCGATTTGTGTTTCCGACGCACAATGATTTATTCGCAATAAGTAGTATAATATGTTCAAGCGAAGTGATAATAAATACGGCCGTTACTTATCGCAGGTGCTCTGGATCCAGTGTGCAGTCATTCAATCCTAAAGTCTGGGGACAAGATGTCTGAACACTAGATGTGAAGCTGCTGCTTATATGCACACAGAAATACAGTAATACAATGGAGATGGTATAGCTTGCATCTATTGGTCCAGGTCTCAGGAAGGTCCAAGGAGTTGTCAATCATTGGCTAGTTCATCCTAAGGAATCCAAAGGAGGTGGTCACCTCTCCAGGGGGTATGCTCGGCTCTTCCCGCCAAGATTCCTTAGTCTTAAGTAGTTCATAATTCCCTATCATTCATAACTTGTGTATGCACTCTGCGATTCCTTCACAGAGTGAACCAAACTGTAGGAAATGTTAAGAGGTTTATTATGATACCACTCATGATATGATTCCTTCAACCTGTTCCGTATATTTCACTAATATGCATGTAACTTTAATATAACACATAAATACTACTATATTTCGACATAACTGACTATGTGTTGCAACTACCATTAATGTGTACTATTTTATAAGTATGCGTGTTTGTGCGAATGTATGGTAAAAGACCAATTACTGTTGCTGCCACGTGTAGTGGATGCGTACGCCCTTTCACGCCGTTGCGTGCCCTTGTACGTCGTAGCGTACCGTACGCATCTTTTCAGACAAAGACAACCAAGTTTGCTCGACTTTAATTGAAATGACTTTATCCAATTTGCTGACTTCGACAGTTTGTATCGGATCAATAGAGCCTGAAGTGGTTCGAGGGAGGGGTCCATCTGCTCACCCAATAAGTGTCCAAGAGCAGTATCATGTGAAGCACTTAGCCAAGGGATTATGTGAGTAAGTTGAGAAGCAAAATAGTAAAGTCTAAGGTTAGGCAGCGCCAGTTCACCTGAGCTCTTTTTCCTACATAAAGTATTGAAGAATACCCTAGCTCTCTTCCTTCCCCATATCAACGAGATTAGGTACTTGTTAATATTTTGAAACACATATAGCGGCAAATACACTGGAGAATGTTGTAAAGTATATAAATATCTGGGTTGGATTACCATTTTAATAAGATTAATTCTTCCAGTAACTGTAAGGGGAAGTTTTCTCCATGTATGACACTTATTTTTAAGGTATTCAGTTATTGGATCTATATTGAGTTGACATAGACGCAAAATCCTCAACCATCTCCAGAAGATTTGTCATGGTCTTTAGGGAAGATCAGCATATCGTCTGGATATAGCACTATACTATCAGAGATATTCCCCAACTGGATACCCTTGATGTTTTCATGAGAATGGATAAAACAAGCCAATGGATCTATTGCCAAGGCAAGTAAAGCAGGGGACAATGGGCAGCCCTGCCGGGTGCCCCGGCCCATATCAAATGGATCTGTGGTAAAACCGTTAACACTTATCCTGGTCTCTGGCACAAAATAGAGCAGCTTAACAAGTTTGATAAACCTGGAGCCAAAACTGAAACTCTCCAGAACCTGCCAGAGATAGTCCCACTTGACTGAGTCAAAGGCCTTGGCCGCATCAAAGGACATGACCAGTGCTCGCCCCAGGCCACTGAACCCTCTGGATATGCGTAAATAACCGCCTGACGTTAATCAGGGTAGACTTATCAGACATAAACCCGGCTGATCTGGGTGGATCACCTCCTGTATGACTCTATTAAGCCTTATAGAAAAGATTTTAGCAAGGATCTTGGTATCAGTGGTGAATAAGGAGATAGGGTGGTATGATTCTGGGTGTAGGGGACCTTTACCCGATTTTAATATAAGGATGACTATGGCCTCTGACATAGATGGGGGCAGCGAACCACATTCCAAGAAGTGAGAATAAATCTCTAAAAGTTTGGGAACAAGGAATATGTTGTATTTTTTATACACTTCTATAGAAATACCATCAATACCTGGGGCCTTACAATTTGGAAATGATGAAATTGCTGCCGTAATTTCATCTTCTCTAATGGGGGAGTCTAGAAGGTTGACCGATTCTGGTGATAGTCGTGGGAGTTTAACTCTAAGATAATTGTCATGCTCGGTGGGTGCATATTGTGTCTTTCTTGAATATACTTTACTGTAATAGTCAAAGAAAACCTCAGCAATTTTAGGTCCTGTAAACTGCTTTACATTATATTTAGAAGAAGAAGGGATGGTGCATCAGCCCACAAATGACAATATACTTCTGAAATGAACTGCTAGTAAAGGGGATGTATCCTAAACTCACCTAGCAATACAATTATAATTATTACAGCGCTCAATTACAGAGTTTGTGGTTACATGCAATGTACACAGGATATGATCATTCAGTTCATAAATAATGTCTCTTGGGTTGTTATAATTAATACAATTGTTCTCTCAGGAGTTCATCAATAGTGCACATGAATGAAATAATATCGGAATCAACCACTCATTAAAGTCGTGACATATAAAGTATGGGCCACTTACAAATAGTCCTCCTGTATGTTCACATTCTCCAGAATGAAACTCTGAACTTCCTTTAACAGTCAGGAATCATGCCTCTGAAAAGTTGGGGTTCTGGGTATGGATCATGACCTTCCTCCGTTCACCATCCTTCGTCCTCTGCGTGTCAGTATCCCCAAAAGTGACTCTACATAGACAGTGAGAGAACAAAAAGGGATGTTCAATTTCAAACAAACTTTATTGTTCATAAACGAGTGTAGTACTTGCAGGTAAATAAAGTTGATAGTGCTTGTGTTAAATCACAGCTGGCGTCTCTTTCTGAAGCACCAGCGTTATAACATGATAAAAAAAAGATGGTGATAACTAATTCCTCAACGTGTTTCGTTCTTACAAAACTTTATTAAGAGTACTAATTTCAAAGAATGTCTGTCCTTTTATGCATGGGTATAATTCCTTATTGGTTTATTATCTCAGACTATTGGTTGGTGAGATCTCCTGTCATTCAAGGTCTGATTGAGACATTAACCCATTATTTACAAGTTTTAAATAGATACACTAAATGAGTTAAAAATTAAAAGTATAAATGGGAGTATATAAATGGAAATAATCGTAATATCACATATAGTAATGCATAAATAAGATGGAAAATCTAATCTAATATCTAAATTTAAATATACACACACATTTAATCCATCATAAATATAAACCTTATTCCCTAGAGACAATGATCACATGGTAAGTATATAGATGTGATGCTACTTAGTAGCAGAACCACATCTGTTCCGTATGTATAATGCTACATTCCCTAGCATAAATATTGTACAATAAAAAGATAATAAAATGACATACTAATAACACTACTAATATAATAAAATAAAACTAATAAAATAAATAAAATTGTAAGAACCATTATAGCAGCAGACTTCCATATAACCTATTACATTATTTACAGTATTGTATTAATTTCAAAGTCAATGTCCATTCTTTTAGGTGCTAGGGTTTTGAAATTATAAATCCATCTCATTTCCTCCCTATTGATTCTCTTGTTGAAATGACCACCCCTCCAATCTTTTTTCACCTCAGTTAAAGCCATAAATCTGAGGGCCTTCGGTTCGTTTGCATGATTTTGTAAAAAATGCTGAGATACACTATGTAAAGTGTTCCCTTTTTTTATATCTCTCATGTGCTCACTAATACGCACTTTACATTATATTTGTCTAAAATAGTAGGAATTGTCCTGCTGGACATCTCATCTTTTGCTAGACATGCTAGATAACTCCCCCCCAAGTCGGCTTGGAAATATTGATTATGTCTAGAGAAAATAAGCCTTTGACTATTCTTATCATATAGGAAGTTGGACCAATCAGGTTGAGCCTGTAACCAGTTTAATCTGTCTCTAACATCATGTGTACCAATATATAAAACCTCCAGATGTCGACATTTCTGTTCCAAATCAGACTCCCTCTGTCTATTAAGTTTTTTAATTCCAGCTATTTTGTTAATAAATGTGCCCCTCATAAAAGCTTTAAATGAGTCCCACAACACAACGGGATTATAATCTTTATCGAATTGTCTAGAAAATTATTTTCCCAAAGGTTCTCCAATCCCATACCATAACCCAGTTTTGATGACCAATATGGATTTAGCTTCCAGAACTGTAAGCCTTGAGTGATTGGAAATTTCCCTGGGCAGGTATTCGACTCCAGACACCAAAGGGAGCAGATTACGTGAAGCAAGGACCATGTCAATTCTTGAAAGTTAGTGATAAGTACGGGAGTGACACGAAAATTGTTTGGCATCTGGGTTTCTAAACCTCCAAACAATAAGTTTACAAAAATAAGTTGGCCTGCTAAGGAGTGTCATGGGGTCTTCCCACCATCTATCCAGATTAACATCTGCCATATCAGGAGCTGTGCTCATGAAAGCTGCACCTTTGCAAATAATGTCGCTATTGTATGGGGGAGGGATATATACTGCTAAAATAACCATTGGCATATAGTTAAATGAGGCTCTGAGGAAAACATATCTGCCCTCTGGATCAATCTGAACCTGATCCAAGACAAAGTGAAGCTGTTTTTTAACTAGCACAGAGCCACCTCTGGAGTATGTTTAATAAGTGGCATGATATGCCCATCCCACTCAGGATTTTTTAAGGGAAAGAACCTTACTACCGGTAAGGTGAGATTCTAGTAGACACACTACATCAGGATCAAACTTTTTGACCTGCTTTAGCACCAATGACAGCTTTATTTTGTCGTTCAGTCCCCTAACTATCAAAGCAAGCAGACTAAGCCTCCCTTCCTGAGTAGGTCTACTCACGTTTAAGTTGGCCATAACGAGCCAGTATTCAGATGAGAAGACAGGTTTCTATCACAGCCCTGCGCAGCATAGACACCTCTGCTATAACAATACAATGTTCCAGAGTGTATAGAACAAAACAAATTAGCATAGTTAATAACATTGCTAAAATAAGTAAAACAACTAACCAATATGTCGGCAAAAATCCCCAAACCCCAACCCTCTATACCAATTTTAACTAAGGTATGCCTGTAATCCTTCAAAAACAAAACATCCCAACAATTATAATTACCACTTAAATCCTAGCAAGATAAATCCTAGACCCCTACTATCTAAATAATAGATAAGGCCTAACTCCACTAGCACACTATCTCCCGCTTCAGTAACAAAATATAAAGACATCCCAAATCTGTAGCCCCAACACCAGAAATAGTTCAAGGATCTCTTTGGCGTACAGATGGACATTTTTCAAGCCAGTCGTCAGCCTCTTGTGAAGTATTGAAGAAATGGGACTTGCCATCTGCTGTGATCCTGAGCCTAAAAGGAAACAGCATATTGTATGAGAGCTGATGCTCTCGCAGTTTTTTTTAAATTGAAGTGATTTGTGATCAGGCTCTCTGAACCTCCGCTGGAAAATCTGGAAACACCATAATCGTTTGGTTTCCAAACCGCAAGGGGCCCTGCAGTCTGGTCATTCGGAGATGAACTCTGCAGACCTGCTCCCTGCTGCTAGGCAGTGGGGTGAGACTCAGTATAAATATCTAAACATTGCACAAGGCTATAGAGACACTCTCAGAACAAAGACTCTTTGATGATCCCTACAGAACCTTCTATTTCAGTATGCATCAAGACTTGGACTAACTTGTGAGCCCGCCCCTATATTTGATACATGACTAAATATGAATCCCCACCACCTATACTTCCATACATAAGCATAGTCTAGTATACATAGGAGCAACCCTCATGCGTATATATCAGTGTAAATATACCTTACCCTCAGTAGAACATATACATTGATTCATCAACAAACTGCATTAAGTTTGCCATAGAGGTTTCATGATCCATTATGTATCATACAATGGAGTGATAGATTGTCACTCAGATCTTTATCTACAACATAGAATGTGTAAATTTTTATTAAATTATATGTCTGTTGTTATCTTACAGTCACTATCATGGTATGAAATACTTCAAATTGATTTAGTTGTTTCATGTACAATATGTAACAATTGCATACGTTTATTATTACATATTATCAAGCATTACAGCAATATTCTACCACTGATGTAAAGAGAACCACTATCTGTTTTTGTTGCACATGACGCATATATTCACCACAATATTCTGATTATTTTGAATTAGATTATCAAACACAGTATATGATGAACGAAAAAGATAGCTGTCCACACACAGATGCTGAAAACTTCAATCATTTAACCCCGACCAATTAGAACCCGATATGAACATATCGAAGCAACCAGGACATAACCCAATTACAATACAAGACTTGAGAAAGTCACCAACCCGTGACGAAACACGTTGGATACCACGTACACTTCTGGAAATAGCCGCGTGTGCTCCAAGCTGGAACGCACGCCAGCTTGCTCACTGCAGAATTAACACAGAATCAAAGCTGCTTTACACCGCACGGGACGAGGACTCATCTATACCCTGCTGATCACCAACAGCATATGGAAAGAACAAATGCAAGTATCTGTGATTATCCACCCACATATTTTATTCATTGACTTATCCTTCTCTATGATTGCCTGAGCAAATACTGTCTACTGGATTAGGGATTCTTCTCCATTGACAAATAGTGGACTGCCTCAAATTTATGAAATTTACTCATATGTCACTGCCATTGACTATTTGATTGTATATTTTATTATGTTGTTATTATCCGCTCATATATATGTTTTTATGTGTTCTGATTAAATGCTCAAATTTTATTCAACATCTGTCAGACACTTCAATTTTACAGCCCTAAACATTGCACTGGCTCTAGTGCTGAATTTTGTTGTATTATTCCTTTATGGGGGCTGGACTCCCCCACATTCTAGCTGAGTCACAAAGACATCTCCAATATTAGATATCCACATATATCCTGCTGTGCACATCCTACAAACCATATAAAATATGATAAATCACATTTAATAATGATCCTCATCTTTCCTCCCTGTTTCCAATGGCATTAGCCTCCTCATTATTTTGCTTAGCAGTGGTTCTTGCAGTGACTATCTGATTATAAACATGGAAATAATTTCTGGGTATATAATTTGCTTATCGAACAACTGCAACTTGTTTACTTAGATCCTGAATATGGGCTTTTAGATGAGAAACTTGCTTTACTCATATAT
Organism: Mixophyes fleayi; assembly: GCF_038048845.1. Taxonomy (NCBI): domain Eukaryota; kingdom Metazoa; phylum Chordata; class Amphibia; order Anura; family Limnodynastidae; genus Mixophyes; species Mixophyes fleayi. The sequence continues at coordinate 114,496,103 of NC_134407.1, read as the reverse complement.
TGTACAACCTTATTCACACTTCAAAGGTTGTTTCACAAAACATATATACTACAAGATGGGTCAATCAATTTGGCTGATGTGTAAATTAAATTGAATTTCAGAGACTCATAAATTGGATTTTCTATAGAACTGGATGAATATTTTATATATCGACTGGAGAATCAGGCAACCCTATTTACAAAGCAGAAGTGACCAACGATAGTTTATATATGGTCACTCTGTTTATACTATGACAGGTCCCCCAGATGTTAACAGCTCAGTGCTAGGGCTCTTCCAGTTCACCTTGAGCTGCGGAGTCCGGGTAATGAAAAAAATTGTCAATCCTGGAGTGACTTTGCTACACAACGGTTCCAGTACAATTGACAGGTGTACCTCTTAGAACGCAAATTGGAAATTCTGAACCGAAATTCATTGTACCACAGCGAACAGAATTTCTTCATTTCAGACACAAGACTGCAGGCGACATTAGCAAATATTGAAAACAGGCTAACTTAAGCTGGCTATATGGGGATACTTACACTACAATGAATGTACCAAGTTAGTTAATTAAGACTAGTTAATGAAGAATTTGTTTGAGATAAATTAGAGTAATACCGCAATATTAATGAGGACTATTATTTGTCTTACTTTAAAGAATGCTCTGTTGCTTTTTCTAAACTCCCTTGATCTAAACTCCCATATTTTAAACTTGTATACTTAAAATACTGCACACTTGAAATCGATGCACAAACTCCCAAGCTCATTGTTAAAAAAAAAATTGTTTCCATTGTTGGAAAGGTAACCAGGATAGTTTTTGTCCAGCAGGGAAAGGTACAGACAGGGTTGATGATCCTGCTGTTACCTTGAGGAGGGAGTTTACTCACAGGTGCATGACATGGGTCTGATTGCTGTGGTGTGTGTTTGTGAATAAAAGGATTGTGAGATCTGGTGGCCAGGGCTTCTGATGCTGACTATTGCTAGGCTTGTGGGTGTAGTTAATGTACCAGGAAGCTGTGGACTCTATAACATTTGTGTTATGCTGTTTTATGCTGGAATAAAACAGAAACTGCTTAAGAAGCCTGGAGTAAGGAGTCTCTTATTTGGGAATTTGTACACTATACAAACCTGTCCCATGCAGTGAGCATGAACTGTCAATTGTAAAAATTAAAAAGATGTAGCACCTGACAACCTAGCTCAGTGTCTGGGAACTGGAAGACAATTGATGTAAACAGCAGGACAAGATACAGCAGGTTCAAGAGAGTATTGGCAAAAGTGAGATAAAAATTTAAATTAAATAAGCAAATGTTCTAATATTGCTGTGAAGAATATTTGAAGTTTAAATTCATTTTTTAATTGATTTAATTGGAGAATGAGATGCATCTTTTTCTATCACATTTTTTCATTTAAAATGAAATCCAAGGATACTATCCTACATATTAGAAGAGCAACAGGATATATTAGTGTGGTGCATATTGTAAAATAGTTTATGAGGCAGAATGTTTAAAAGACAAGTGCAGCTTATTAAGAGTTGAAATAATGGGCCACTTGATAAAAAAAATGTGCATTTACAAATTCATCTAAAAAAACCTGAGGTTTATTTAGAGGTGGACACATGAGACTTTGGTGTACATAGGAATTGACAGACACAAGACAAAGTATACATACATCCTTAAGTAGAGTCAGAAGCATCTTGCGATCCAGACAACCCAAAAGGAGTAGTACTTATGCCATATCAATGTATGTACACCTGGCAAAAGCATAGGGTACATAAGCGTTAGGCATATGTGTATATGGTATAAGTGGCATTCCCCTATTTGTAAACAACCTAACAATGTAATTAAAACATATTTAATTCATTATTATTTTATCTACAAATAGAGTAATATGGTCAGATAAACAAGAGAGAATAATGTCTTAAACAAAGTTGCATTTACCATAAAAATTTAATTCAACACCTCCACAGCTTGCTGATATTCATCATTATCATCTGCGTCCACATTTAATTGAGTTGCAATTACATGAACATGCCTTTCTGTACTCGGCCTACACTTGTCCGCCCAATCCCTCCCTCATTAAATGGGGACATCCCCCATAATGCCTCTTCAGTTGCAAGGAGTTGCACATACACAAAAATCTTGACACAGAGGTATGATTACTTTGTGTTGGTGCACATGTGTAACACGTAAATGCGTATCTTATGCAAAAAACAGACATACATCCAACTCTAGATAAGCTTTAGTATGTGTAACTTTTTTAAGGTGCTTTTCACAATATTGTAAGCAGAATGTTGTCACTCAAAATCTTGTTCAGCAGATATCCCAATTTTGAATTGTGCAGGGTAGGACAACCCAAAGCCAATTAGTTCATTGGAATGCAGGGGTGTGTCTAGCTATTCTGTTGCTAACCCACACCAAAGCTCTTTTGTTCTTTGTAGAAAAAAGAACATTCTCTTAGACCAGAGATACATGACCAGCGAGTCGGGACCTCAAGTGGGATCTCAGGATCTATTTTTAGGACCCATAATTGTCAGATTTGCAATACATTCTGTTGGAATTCAATAACAATAACATTCTGAACTTGGCATCCTAGAACAAATGCACACAGACACTTTAATCTCAGCTGAAAGCTGAAAAAATGTTTAGTTGCTTTAAACATTTCATAACTTACTGAACTCTGAATAAGATTTGTATGTTGATCTTGTTAAACGAAATATCATTTTCATTAAACTGGAGCTGGTGGGGAAATCTCATCAAGGTCTCTGAAGAAAAGTCTTAAAACTAGCAATATCAACAAAGAAGCCTTCTATTTCTGACCATGAAATGGGGAAATCAAGAATGTAGCTCAAACAGGTTAAGGCATGTGTGTTATTATTCTGTAGCAGGATATAAAAATATAGGTTGTTTTTGCTTACAAATCAGAATGTATACAACATAAATTAGATAACCTTATACATGAGGTATAACCTTATACCAGGACCTGTTAAACAGTTTTCCTGAAACAAACCAACCCAGAGTAGAATAAAGGCTTCTTGAACAATAGCTTGCTTCAGACTTCAGACAGAGAGAGCTGTTTGCAGCCCAAGAGGCTGCAATGGAGCCTGCTACTGGTAGCCAGTTAGCTCAAACCATGCACCAGAGCCCAAGGATTGCAGGATTCAGATTGCTTGGTTTAGGTGTTGTAGATAAAAATATGCAGGAAGGGTAAAAAAAATATATATAGGGTAATGCATTTAATACAAATGAAACCACTAAAAATGAATCCTCTGTCAGTCTAAAACTAGACTCATAGAAGCATGTATGTATTATCCACACATGGGACCTGAGTCAATAAGGAGAGCAAAGCATAAAAAAGGAGTAAAACCATGTTGCAATGGAGGGGGAGGTAAATTTTAAATGTGTGGACAGATTTATAGTTGGGGTCGGGCATGTCCTATATCAACTTTAAATTTTAGTGTAAAAATAAAGCTATAAAGTATTTGTGTGCAAGATGAAAAAAACAGCCAGTATTTAACTTAGGTGCAAAATAATAAACTAATTTGCACCCCTTGCATTGTAACATGGTGTGTCCGGGAGAAGATTTACTCCTTTTTTGCCTTACTTTCCTTAATGACTCAGGCCCATGAAATGTAACTGTAACTGTAAATGTAAATGTTATCCCCTCTTTACCTTATCTACACATTACCAGTTTCATCATTTGCCTTTGTTAAGGCTCCTAGTTCATGTCTGATGCCAGAAGGTCTTGCATTCCAAAGTTACCAAATGGTTGAACACCTCTAAATGTAGTGAGCATCCTTCTCAGTACAAGGTCTGAAATCTGAAATCAGTTTCTAATTGTATGGACCTGGTGTATAAATGGAATAATGACTTGGACCATCATTCTCTCTGTCTCTTAATTTGCTTCTAGACTTTGAGTACCTCACTTGATTCAATCAGGTTTCATCTGTGGCATTGTCTTAATATACCATATGTGCAATATTGCTGGGTGACTGTCCAAGCTGGCATGGCAAGATCTACTCTCAGCTACAAAATATTTGTGGGTAACTTGGACTTTTCAAGATAACACATATTCTATTACCTGTATGTCAGATTTATTGCAGCACAGGTTGAATCTTTAAATGCCTTTAACCAGGATACTGCCATGAATGTTGTCCCAATTTTTAGATTCTATCCATGTATACATTAGTGTACATGGTTACTGTGATATAATTACAAATTGATGCAGGATGATGTATTAAATTGTGCAGAATGGTTCTCATTCAAAACTGCAAAAACAAGACTATTTCCAGAGTTAAAACCATACTGTCAAACTATGGTAATGCACGCTTTCAATCAAATATAAAGTTGTTTTGGGAAGAGATTGATTAATTATTGGATATTCACAATATGTTCTTTTGGGAAACTGTAGCTGGGCAATCTGTTCTTCTAATGTTATAATCAAAAAAGTAATTATTGATTAAGGATGAGGAGGTGAGTTTGTAAGTTTTTAAATCGACTATGGACTTGCAATGTCTGAATTATCAATTAAATGTGATTCAAACCCAACCCAGGCCTGGTTCTATAGGTCATCTAAATATAGTATTATTGAGAAGCCCCATCTGAAAACGTACCAAGGTCAGTACAAACAGCACACTCTGAATTCATAATGTGTTATTCCAAAGGCCAACCTACCTTCTGCAACATTGAGTTTCCAGCCTAAAGTTGAATAGAAAATGCAGGAAACCTTGCCTGGAAGAATCAATGGGGAAGAAGATTAATAAATACCAATATGTAACCACTTGCAGTTTTATTCAAGGTCTAGGAATTTGCTTTAAAATTTGAAAATGCAGTGAGAAATTCCAAACGTGGTTCCTTACTGCTGGGGTGTTTTACGAAAATACTGATTCATGCAGATTTGGACACCTTAGTAGATTTTGTGCCGGCCTATAATTTGTCCAAATTACTTCTTCTTACCTTGTAAGTCTTAATAAGACAGAAACTGTTATCTTACTATGCAAACTACTTATACTTTTTTAGATGAAATATTGTTCCCTGTTGCCTCACTGACAGTTTTGAATAATTCTGCCCTAAACAACACTTTACATGTAAAATGAAGGATAATCCATTACTTAGAATTGAGATAAGCAAACTAACTACTTAATCACAAAACTGTTTGGGCTACTATTGCTTTAGCAGGTATTCTTGCTGCTTATCTGCCAGTATCAACTACTGCATTTCCTGGATATATGGTGGTCTCCTTGAGTTGAGCTAAGTGTTCCAAATCATAATAATGTTGTCATTTGCCACCATGGCCATGGTGGAAGCTGGCCTTTGTTTAGAAAGTTGTTAATTTTTAATAATCTGTCATTTGTTTTTATTAATTGCAACTTATTTAGGAGTGACAAGTGTGGCTCCATCAAACTATGAACAAATTGAGAACCTCCCAATGAGAAAGTATTCACCAGTACACTCCTAAGTATTCACCAAAGGCACTTGCATATGAACTTGAGCATTGCTTTGTGTTTCCATATTGCAGTCCTCAAGAATAACCCTGAGAATTAAATTTCAGTACAAATGGAATAGAGTACAAACAGAATATAGTGGAGGATACCCATAGCTAGGCCAAGCTCATGGCATGCATCAAAAGAAGTTATGATCATTATGAGGTTGAGGCTACAAGCAAACTGAATCTTTGGGGGGTATCCACCTCTAAGGAGGACTTTTAACCTAGATGTGCCCTTTAGAACCACAAAATAAACAAAGTTATTCTTGTATTCAGTCCTGTCGTTGACTGCTCAGTAGTCATTGGGGAGATGGGAAGATGGGTTTCTAAAAATTGCAGCCACATAGGAAATAGTTTTCTAAGGTAAACCTCTTACATTCAGTTTTCTGTCTTTTGAAGGGAAATTAAGTCATTCAAATTATATGGTAATTTTGGCCAGTGAGCTCATGCTTGACACTTGCAGAAAGTCTCTGTAAAATGGTGACAACTAAAGCTTCATTGTTCAAACCAGTGTCTGAAGATGTTGTAATTTAGTAACATATTTTCATATGGTTTTAGTTTTTTGCCAAATAAAATGGAGGTTGGTGACAGCTGAATCTGCTTCCACAAAAGAGATTTCCAACCAAAAGGCATCAACAGAAAAATTATATATAGCTCTTTGGATCATTGTAATGGACAGTAGCCAGGGAGAATCTCCAAATGGTTTTAAAATTCCATGAATGTCCCTTTACCTGTAAAAGGTCATCACTATAGTAAACAGTAAAAGGAAAGACATAGGCACTTAGGCAGGGTACACATTACAATGTTTTCAGCTGATTATCAAATGATTGTTCGGCCCAATATCGCATTGGTGTGTACGCTGCGATGATGAACGACTATCGTTCTAAAGCACATCATATTATTTCAAATGATTTTTTAAAAAATGTTGTTCAACGATGGAACGATTAAGTTCCAGTTCTGCAGTGTGTAAGCACTCACGACCAGCAGTGTCCATAGATCAGAATGGAGTGTGTAGAGTCACAATCTTTTTAGCTGATGATTATGACAGATTAAGAGCACAGATCTGGAGGTAAATCATGTAAAACGTGTATAGTATGTACACATTAAGCAGCATGCTGACCAAGACTTTTTCTGGTAAAATCGTTAAAGATGTCGCATTGAGAGAAATTTTCTGTAGAAGAGGCTGAGGCAGACGTCAGGCTAGTTTAAAGTAGGGGTGGCACCGGCCACTTTTAGTGTTTTTTGTTTTGGGTTCTGATTAGCTTGAGGGTTTGGGTTCTGATTTGTTTTGCCAAAACACCCGACGAAAGGTTTTGGTTCTGATTTAGGGTATTGGGTTCTGATTTATTTTTAAAGAAGCATAAAAAGTGCTAAAATCTCTTTTTTTTTGTTTTTTTTTCACTCCTACGCTATTATTAACCTCAATAACATTCAATAAGAATCATTTCCACTAATTTCCAGTCTATTCTGAACACCTTACAGCTATCTGGACTGCGTAGTGGAGTGGCCCCGATACCCAATTTGGTACCAGGGCCACAATACCTCCTCCAACTGGTCTGAATTCCACTGCACAGATGGCTGCTCCTACATCCTCTGCAGCATATAGAGGGTGTAGTTTGAGCGCGTCACTACCTCTTGTTTTCGACGATGACAGGTCATTTTCATTAATTTTTGACTTGGCAGCAACAGTCAACGTATTTTAATATCTGATACGCATCTATCTGGACTGCGTAGTGGAGTGGCCCCGGTACCCAATTTGGTACCGGGGCCACAATACCTCCTCCAACTGGTCTGAATTCCACTGCACAGATGGCTGCTCCTACATCCTCCAACTGGTCTGAATTCCACTGCACAGATGGCGGACACCGGATGCACGTCTAACACCAACATAGCTGTTAAGGCCGCAGTTATTTTTGGGTACAGCAGCAACAGAGAACGTAGTTTGACTTTTAAATAGCAGTACCTAGTTTTTTTTGGTACAGCAGCAACAGAGAATGTAGTTTGACTTTTAAATAGCAGTACCAATTATTTTTTGGTACAGCAGCAACAGTGAACGTAGTTTGACTTTTAAATAGCAGTACCTAGTATTTTTGGGTACAGCAGCAACAGAGAACGTAGTTTGACTTTTAAATAGCAGTACCTAGTTTTTTTTGGTACAGCAGCAACAGAGAGCGTAGTTTGACTTTTAAATAGCAGTACCTAGTAATTTTGGGTACAGCAGCAACAGAGAACGTAGTTTGACTTTTAAATAGCAGTACCTATTATTTTTTGGTACAGCAGCAACAGAGAACATAGTTTGAATTTTAAATAGCAGTACCTAGTATTTTTGGGTACAGCAGCAACAGAGAACGTAGTTTGACTTTTAAATAGCAGTACCAATTATTTTTTGGTACAGCAGCAACAGTGAACGTAGTTTGACTTTTAAATAGCAGTACCTAGTTTTTTTTGGTACAGCAGCAACAGAGAGCGTAGTTTGACTTTTAAATAGCAGTACCTAGTAATTTTGGGTACAGCAGCAACAGAGAACGTAGTTTGACTTTTAAATAGCAGTACCTAGTTTTTGTTGGTACAGCAGCAACAGTGAACGTAGTTTGACTTTGAAATAGCAGTACCTAATATTTTTTGGTACAGCAGCAACAGTGAACGTAGTTTGACTTTTAAATAGCAGTACCTATTATTTTTTGGTACAGCAGCAACAGTGAACGTAGTTTGACTTTGAAATATCAGTACCTAGTATTTTTTAACTCATTTTTTTTATATATTTTTTCAATTATTTTTGTATAATTTTTTTATATATTTTTTAAATTATTTTTGTATAGGTTTTTTATAAAAAAAATTAACATTTTTTATAACTTTTGAATAATTTTGAAATAACAATGCCCTTAGCAGAACAGAGCACAGGACACAGGCAGCACCACTGGACTCAGCAGGACAGAGCACAGGACACAGCACCACTGGATTCAGCAGGACAGAGCACAGGACAAAAGCACCACTGGACTCAGCAGGACAGAGCACTGGACAAAGCACCACTTGACTCAGCAGGACAGAGCACTGGACAAAGCACAAAGAACCACTAAATTGATCAGGAGCTCCCTAACTACAACCTCCCTCACGAGTGATCAGAGCCAGAATGAAGATGGCGCCCGCAAGGTGAGTATTTATGACATCAGAGTCTCGCGAGATCCGACGCGAGACTTGGATGTCATAGCCTCGGTTTGGCTCCGTTTGGCGCCCAGAAGTTCCCGAACAGTGCTCGGATCCCGTCAGATCCGCACTGTTCGGATGGGCTCGGATTTGCGGAATCCGAGCCAGCTCATCCTTGGTTTAAAGAGCATCTATCCAAACAGAAACACTTGGAAGAACTTAGAAACACTTTCATGCCATGATTTTCTATACAAACAATGTCATTCCTGGCAAGTGAGGTAGACAGAAGTACTTGAAAGGTGAACATTAGCTGAACAAACTGTCACATGCACTAAATGAAATCTGCTATTAAATGATGACCCTGCAAGTGAACTTGATCTTAACCCTGGGTCCCCCAAGTGAGCCATGAAATAAATCCTGGGAGTGGTAGCTGAATACACAGAAAATAAACTACACAATAACTAAAGATGAGCCAAGTTCTCAGCAGATGACAAAGAAGCACGTCAAGGTCAGTAGGACATTTGAGCCAGAAGCATACAAGAGAAATCAAAATATATCAGAAAGATCAAATGGAAAACAACAGGAGCAGTTTTTAACTACATGGAAACTATTATACAAAATATTTGAAAGTGAAAACACTGGAAAAAAACAGGTTACCATGATGATGTCATAAGTGACACTGCACACATGAGAATGCACTTACATTCAAGAGCAAGCATGTGACCACAATTAATGGTAAGTTACTCACATATGGGAATACCTAAAAATGACATGCTCAAATGGAAAATGGCAACCAAAACAGTGGGAATGGGAAAGAAATGTCACACAGAAATTGGGATTGATGTGATTTTGGGCAACCACGTCATATGTGTGTTCACTATTGAAGAACACCAGTTTATTTGACTAAAAGACCCCATGTCTAGAGATGCTCGAGCTCGGTTCTCCGAGAATCAAGCCCACCCAAACTTCGCCGATCCGAGTCCAGAGCCGAGCTGGCAGGGACAAAACTAGGGCTGTGCAACAGGGGCGACCGCGCATGGTGCAGCGCTGAAGGGGGGAGCAATTTAGGAATATTTTAGGTTCATTTGGTTAAAATTGAGGGCTAGGGAGCGACATTTCTCTTTCTCGCCCCAGACGCTAGAATTCTAAGTTATGGCTCTGCGAGCTGGCTTGATAATTATGCGCATCCTCGGAAGTGAAAACTAAGCAAAACGTCATTGTAGCGTTGTCGGATCTCGAGAGTTTTGGATTCTACAAGTACTGCCCTCCACGGCGATCCAGCACCATTTCACAGAGAGACACAGAAGGGGTAGTACGGTTCTTGGCAGTCTCTAGTTCAGTTGGGCAGTGTCATATCTAAAACAGGAAAGGAAGGGGGTGGCAGTTTTCTTAAAAGTCTCCAGTGACATTCTTCTGTGACATAGCTCATACAGAAACAGGAGGGGTGGCCGTATCCTTGTCACTCTCCAGTCTTCAGTCACCTTGTTCTTGTAACTCTCCAGTCTCAGTCATGATGATACTAATCTCTAGTAGTAGTAGTAGTAGTAGTAGTAGTAGTAGTAGTAATAGTAGTAGCAGTAGTATCAATATTATGGGTCAGGCCAATTGTGCATTTCATATTATCCCAGGCCTGATCACTTTTGTAAATGCAGTCTCAGTTAAATGTTGGGGACTGATTGTGGAGAGAAATAACTGCTGGTAGATTTTGGGATGTATAAAATGAAGGTAGAGTATGTGGGATTTGGCATGATAAAATATCTATTTAAATAGTGTTGATTTATCATTTATGTAGGGAGGAAGGGAGAGGAGGTGCAGGTGGGCAGAGAAGCTATTTGCTGGTGGCAAAGACACTGTCACGGGCACTAGGAGTCTTGCCCAGGATTTCACCAGATGACTGGGCTTACCAGAGTTGTGAAGTTCACACAATGGTCCTCTGGTAGTGGGGTGACTAGCGGAACAGATATCACAGCAGATGGAGAGAGAATGCCAGTAAATAATAGGAAAGTCAGTGACTTGCAGCAATATTTGGTCAACGAATCAGCCTCCAGCTGATATAGTGGAAAGGCAGATTTGAACACGGAGATCAGGATGGACGTGAGTAGATGCAGGGAGGTGCAGGGAAGTCAGTGGTCTGCGTACAGCAAGTTGTACCACTGCTTATGGTGAGAAGACTTGTCCAGGTGCAGGTAGGTAGCGGGGAAGTCAGTGGTCTGTGTATAGCAAGTTGTACCCCTGCTTATGGTGAGAAGACTTGTCCAGGTGCAGGTAGGTAGCGGGGAAGTCAGTGGTCTGCGTGTAGCAAGTTGTACCACTGCTTATGGTGAGAAGACTTGTCCAGATGCAGGTAGGTAGCGGGGAAGTCAGTGGTCTGCGTATAGCAAGTTGTACCACTGTTTAATAGGTGAGGATGTGTACAAGTGTTGATGAGTGGAAGCATACAAAGATAATAGGATGCAGACACTGAGAGCACAGAGGAACTTGATCCCAATAGGTATGCAGCGTATCCAATAAAGTCTATATAACGGTATGTGTGGCGCTGCACGGTAGAGACTTGCTCAGCACAGATATGCAGGCCAATAATGGATAGTCAATCACAGTTATGCATATAACGACTGAGTAGTACGGTTAATTCCAAACAGGTATGCAGCGTAGCAATAACAGTCTATAGCGGGTATGGATACCGCTGCTGAGCGTGGAGACTTGTCCTAGCGGATATGCAGAGTAAACATAGAAAGTCAATAACAGATAGGCATACCGCTATTCAGTAAAGCAGTCTGTCCACAGGGAGATGCAGGAACTGCAGAGACGCTGGACGGCAGAGACGAGTGTAGGAACCACAGGTGAGTAGATCCGGTAAACAGAGTCCAGCTGAGAACACAGGCAGGAAACAGAAGACTGTAGCAGGTATGGAAACCAGCGATGAAAAGCACAGGGAATCCACAGGAACTGAAGACACTAGTAGTACACAGGAGATAGTAGCGGGTATGGAAACCAGCGATGAGTAGATCAGGAATCAGCAGGAAACTGAAGACACTAGTAGAACACAGGGAACACCTTCAGAGACTCACAGGGAATGAGACTCCAAGATCAGGCAATGAGGTAATGCACACGGGTGCCTTAAATAGGGAGTTGACTGATCAACCAATTTGGATTAATAGCAACTGTCACAAGAGTTCTTGGGAGCTGCGCATGCGCAGTCCATTAGGATGGCGGACGGCCGCGGTTTAGGACAGGTGCCGGCAGGAAGGCTAGGGAGCCACACACCAGCGCAGAGGCACTCTCGGTCCGGTGAGTGACAGTACCCCCCCTTTTAAAGGTGGGCACAGAACACAAGGAGCCGGGTTTGCCCAGATTCTGGGAATAAATTTTTTTCAGGAGAGCTGGGGCGTTGAGATCATCATCCCGGATCCAGGAATGCTCTTCTGGGCCAAAGCCCTTCTAGTGCACAAGGAAACGAAGAACTTCTCGCGAAATTTTTGAGTCTAAAATATGAGTGATCTCAAACTCCTCCTCTTGATGAACTTGAACTGGCCGAGGTGCTGAAGGAGGAACAGAGATACGGTTGATGATAAGAGGCTTAAGTAATGACACATGAAAGGCGTTGGAGATACGAAGGTTCTTGGGTAGTAGAAGTTTGAAACAGACTGGATTTATTACTTGAATGATCCTATATGGACCAATGAAACGAGGAGCAAACTTCATAGATGGAACCTTCAAGCGAATATTTTTAGTAGAAAGCCATACACGATCTCCAATCTTTAGTGGTGGAATAGCCCGCCTCTTTTTATCCGCAAAGGACTTGTATCTGGGAGATGTCTTTTTTAAACAGGTTTTGACCTGAGACCAGATATCTTTGAAGGTCTGACAAACAGTCTCCACAGCAGGAACTTGGGTGGGAGGGAGGGCAGGAAATTCCGGGAAAGACGGATAGTGACCATAAACCACAAAAAATGGACTTCTTGAAGATGACTCGTGATACATGTTGTTATGGGCGAATTCAGCCCATGGGAGTAAATCTACCCAGTTGTCTTGGTTGGCTGAGGAGAACATCCTAATGAAAGTTTCAAGATCTTGATTGACTATCTCGGTCTGTCCGTTTGATTGAGGATGGTAGGAAGATGAGAGTGATAACCGAATAACCAAGGTCTTACAAAGGGCTCGCCAGAATCTGGAAACGAATTGCACTCCCCTATCCGAAACAATCTCAGAAGGACATCCATGAATTCGGAAAATCTCTTTGATGAAATGATCAGCCAGAGTAGATGAAGAAGGTAAACCGGTCAGAGGAACGAAATGTGCCATTTTCGAAAATCGATCCACCACTACCCAGATGGTATTACACTTTTTACTTAGAGGAAGATCGGTGACAAAGTCCATACTAATATGGGTCCAAGGTTTGGAAGGAATGGGTAGTGGTTGTAGTAATCCCGCTGGTGTTCTGCGGGGAGTTTTAAACTGGGAACACAGCTCACAAGCGGCCACAAAGTCTTTGACATCTTTCCTCATAGAGGGCCACCAGTAGCTTCGAGAAAGGATTTCTAAAGTCTTGCGTTCACCCGAATGTCCAGAAAAACGTGAGGAATGAAACCAAGACAATATTTTCCTCCTAAGAGATGGAGGCACGAGGGTTCTCCCAAATGGTAGCACCTTGGTAGACGAAGTGGCCAGAGACACACACTTGGGATCTAAAATAGAATGGTTAGGACCATCTTCAACGTCTGAGGACGTCACGAATGCCTGAGACAGGGCGTCTGCTTTTTTATTTCTGGCAGCAGGTTTGAAGGTTATAATAAGTTCAAAACGGGAAAAGAAAAGAGACCATCTTGCTTGACGGGGATTTAAACATTGAGCTGACTGTAGATATGACAGGTTTTTGTGATCCGTAAAAATAGTTACGGGATGACGAGCTCCCTCCAGTAGATATCTCCATTCCTCTAATGCTGCTTTTATGGCCAACAACTCCTTGTCCCCGATGGTATAATTCCTCTCCGCGGATAGAAGACCTCGGGAATAAAAGGCACAAGGATGGAATTTTTGTTGCTCCGATCTTTGGGATAATATGGCCCCTAAGCCAACATTAGAGGCGTCTACCTCTAGGAAGAAGGGAAGCATCACATCAGGCTGTCAAAGAACAGGAGCAGAAGAGAAGGACTCTTTGAGTGACTGAAAAGCTTGAAGGGCCTCGGAGGACCACAGTTTAGTGTTAGCCCCCTTGCGGGTCAAGGCCACTATAAGGAGAGGCAATGGACGAAAACCCTTGAATGAAGCGTCTGTAATAATTTGCAAATCCTAAAAAGCGTTGGATTGCTCGGAGAGTAGTTAGCTGGGGCCAACTTAATACAGCGTTCACCTTTTCTGGATCCATCTTAAGACCGACTCCGGACACAATGTATCCCAGGAATGGAATCTGGGATAATTCGAATGAACATTTCTCTAGTTTGCAAAATAAAGAATTTCTTTGGAGTCTGGAAAGGACCTCTGCCACCTGTTGATGATGAGTGGGCAGATCCTGGGAAAAAATTAATATGTCGTCCAGATAGACGACGACACAGACATACAGCAAGTCCCGGAAGATCTCATTCACGAAACCCTGGAAGATCGCGGGGGCGTTACACAACCCGAAGGGCATAACAAGATATTCATAATGGCCATCCCTGGTGTTAAAAGCTGTCTTCCATTCGTCTCCGGACTTGATCCGGATTAAATTATAGGCACCTCGAAGATCCAACTTGGTAAAGATCTGGGCTCCCTTAATGCGATCGAAAAGTTCAGTGATTAACGGAATAGGGTACCGATTTTTGATGGTAATGGCATTGAGTCCACGAAAATCTATACAGGGAGGTAATGATCCATCTTTCTTCTTTACGAAAAAGAACCCCGCTCCAGCGGGAGAGGTAGAAGGTCGGATAAATCCTCGCTGGAGGTTCTCCTTAATGTACTCAGATGTTGCTTGAGTCTCATGTAATGAAAGTGGATACACACGGCCCCTAGGAGGACTCTTGCCAGGTTGTAAGTCAATCGGACAATCCCATGCCCGATGAGGAGGAAGGCATTCTGACTGAACCTTATCGAACACATCCGCAAAGGAAGCATACTGAGGAGGGAGGCCCGGTGGACATGGTGAAATGGACAACTGCTGTATTTTGAGTGGAACAACTTGAGAGAGACAATGATGACGACATCCGGGACCCCAGGAAGTGACTTGAGGAGTGCTCCAGTCAATCTGAGCGGAATGAAGTTGAAGCCATGGAAGGCATAGTACGATGGGACTGGTAGTAACAGGAAGGATCAATAAAGAATTTTTTTCTTGGTGTAAGGCTCCAATTTGAAGAGTCAGTGGAGACGTACTTTGAGTAATGAGGCCATTAATTATACGTGATCCATCATTAGCAGTAACGGCAATGGGAACCTTTAAGGAAATCACTGGTAGAGACCATTGATTCACTAGGGAACAAGAGATAAAATTTCCAGCAGCTTCAGAGTCTATAAGTGCTTGAGAGACAAAGGATTTGGTAGCAAAGGAAACGGTGACATCAAAAGCACAAACTTTCACATTCGTAGAACATGGAGAGGACTCCGGGGACCCTAACCTTACCTCTCCAGAACTGGTTAGGGCCTGGCATTTCCCGACTTCCTAGGACATGAGTTCAGCATGTGAGTAGAGTCAGCGCAACAGATACAGAGTCTATTTTTCACTCTTCGTTCTCTCTCCTCAGATGTTAGTTTAGAGTAGAGATGGTCACTAACCCCCGTGTTTTGGTTTTGGATCCGGTTTTGGATCTGAATTACCGTCGTGTTTTGGTTTTGGTTTTGGTTTTGCAAAACCGCCATTGCGTGTTTTGGTTTTGGTTTTGGTTTTGTTTGGTTTTGTTTTGCAATTTTTTTGGAAAATCCATGTTTTTGGGCCTAAATTAACCCAATTTAGTGCTCCAACTGTTTTAGAGACAAGTAATCTAATTGTTGAGGTAATAAATCATCCAAAAAAACAGTTTAATTCTTCGTTGGTAGGCCTATTCTACACACAAAACAGATTGTCTTCCTCTCCATCTATGCATATTGGCAATGCAGCCATTGTCTTTGAATGTATATTACACCCTACACTTATAGTTAAATATGTAAAGAAATGGAAAAAGCCAGTTTGGTTTCTGTCTCTCAAGGCCCCCCTCCACTTGTATAAAATACCAAAAAATTCAGCCATTATAGACTGTACAATATTAATTGACATGGAGAAAGCCAGTTTGGTTTCTGTCTCTCTAGGCCCCCCTCCACTTGTATAAAATACTAAACAATTCAGCCATTATAGACTGTACAATATTAATTGACATGGAGAAAGACAGTTTGGGGTCACTCTGTCTCTCTAGGCCCCCCTCCACTTGTATAAAATACCAAAAAATTCAGCCATTATAGACTGTACAATATTATGAAAAATGGACAAAGCCAGTTTAGGGTCACTCTGTCTATGACACCCTACCCTTAAGGATAAATTGCCCTAACAGCAGCCTTTCAAGATGGTATGTGATATGGAAATGCCACAAGTCCCTTTCCTCTTTGGGGGTAGATTGCACCCTACACTTACATAGAAAGTTTTAAAAAGATGTTATCGGCATCATCTTCAGCTTAATCCTCACCCTCATCAGTGTGTACGTCATCATCACAGACTATCAATTCATCGCCGCTTGAATCCGCCATTAGAGAACAGTCAGTGCTTGGATGTCTTGGATGGTAAAGGCCTTCCTCGTGAAAGATGTAGTTCATTTTTATAAACATCATTTTCTCCACATTTTTGGGAAGTAACCTTCTACGGCGATCACTGACTAAGTTCCCTGCTGTGCTGAACACTCGTTCAGAGTACACACTGGAGGGTGGGCAGCTTAGGTATTGCAAAGCAAGTTTGTACATGGGTTTCCAAATGGCCTGCTTTTCTTCCCAGTAAGGAAAGGGACTGTCTGACATTTCCATATCAACTACCTCTTGAAAGTAATCCTCCACCATCCTTTGCATGTTTATACTCATATTGGATGGAGTTATGGGCAAAGTGACACATTTTTTTGAAAAATCCTTCAAACCAGCCCAGATGTTAAATTGTTCTGGTCTGCCCCCTGTGTCTTCCCTGCTTCTTTTTTGGAAATTTAATTTTTTACGAGCAACAGCTTGAGAAAGTGAAGGAGGACACATCGTCAAGCCGAGGCCCAGTTCAGCGGCCAACTTGCTGAGCAATAGCTCCTTGCAAAAGTTCACATCTCGCTCATTTACAAATAAAGACTCATCATCATCATCATCATCATTTATTTATATAGCGCCAACATATTCCGTAGCGCTTTACAATTGGGGACAAACGTAATAAACTAATAAACAAACTGGGTAAAACAGACAAAGAGGTGAGAAGAGTGAGACTCAATGTAGGTTTTAAACCTTGGATCAAGCACAGTGGCCAAAACGTACTGATCCGAGTTCAAGATCTTAATAACTCGAGGATCATTGTGAAGCGAATTAAGTACTTGATCGACAAGGCCAACATACTTTGCTGAATTGCTTGCTTTCAGCTCCTCCTTCATTTTCTCAAGCTGCTTTTCCAATAGTCTAATTAAAGGAATGACTTGGCTCAAACCAGCAGAGTCTGCACTGACCTCACATGTCACAACTTCAAATGGTTTCAGCACCTTGCACAGCACTGAAAGGATTCCCCACTGTGCAAGAGTGAAATACATCCCCCCTCCTTTCCCAATGTCATGACTTGTGCAATATGCTTGGATGGCTTTGCGCTGTTCCTCCATCCTCTGAAGCATGTACAGGGTGGAATTCCACCGAGTTACCACCTATTGCTTAAGTTGGTGGCAGGGCAAGTTAAACTGCTCTTGGAGCTGCTGTAATCTCCTACATGCTGTGGCTGAATGCCTGAAATGGCCTGAAATTTTACGGGCCACCGAAAGCATCTCCTGCACCTCACGGTTATTTCGTAGGAAGCTCTGCACCACCAAGTTGATGGTGTGAGCAAAACAGGGAATATGTTGAAAATCACCCAGCTGTAATGCTCGCACTATATTGTTGGCGTTATCTGAAATGACATACCCTGGGGAGAGTCCGAGTGGTATAAGCCATGCATCAATCACATCTCTCAGTTTGCGTAACAAATTGTCAGCCGTATGCCTGTTAGTGAAGCCGGTGATACAAAGAGTGGCCTGCCTGTGACAAATGTTACGTAGTGGTGTACATGCTGCTGCTGTTCCTGCTGGTGAAGGTGAATGACCAACCCAGTGGGCTGTCACAGTCATATAGTCTTTGGTTTGGCCACTTCCACTTGTCCACATATCTGTGGTTAAGTGAACAGTGGGCAGAATGGCATTTTTCAGCGCAATCTCTACATTTTTACACACTTTTTGGTATAGTTGTGGAATAGCTTTACGGGAGAAATGGTGTCGCGATGGAATTCTGTAACGCGGACACAAAACCTCAATTAACTGTGAAAAACCAGCTGCGTTTATTGTGGAGATTGGACGCAGATCTAACACTAACATTGCAGCCATGGCGTCTGTGATTCGCTTGGCGACTGGGTGACTGCTGTCATATTTGCTTCCCCTCGCAAATGATTGTTTCACAGTTAATTGCTGAAATGTAGGACTGCTCATTTTATTAACCTGCCTCTGGGATGACAATTCACCCCCAGCAGCAGCAACAGCAGCAGCAGGACTAACGCTTTCTTCAGAGGAATCAATAATAGTGCCGGAGTCATCCAGCCTTAAGTGGGATGCCGGGCTAACTCCGAGCGCTACTGAGGGTATTGATGAGGATGGTGTGGTGGGTGTATTTTGTAGCCGTCGGTATGTCGGTGAGCGGAGGGTCTTAGCTGATGAGGGAGTGCTTGTATTCTTTTGGGAAGAACTTTCAGCTTTTCCCAACACTTTGCCATGAACTCTCGTTAAATGGCGTAACATAGACGAGGTTCCAAGATGGTTAAGGTCCCTCCCTCGAATGACTGTGGCTTCACATACACTACAAATGGCTATACAATTGTTGTCTGGATTTGGGTAGAAATAATTCCACACATAAGAAGTGGATTTTTTTGTTTTATGCCCAGGCATGACAATGGCCTTTTTCTTGTCACGTGCCAGAACTGCTGCCACTGGTGCAGGACTTACACAAACAACCTCATCCTAATCAACATCCTCATTAGCGCCCTCGTCGCCTACACAAATGTCCCCCTCATCCTCTTCTAATTCCAAAGTGGCATCCTCAATTTGGGTATCACCGGCTACACTCGGGCTATTAAGACACACATCAGCAGAATGCTCACGATTAGACATCCCACTGTTGGATGGACTCTCCACAGGGATTGTTGTCATTTGTGAATCAGAGCAAATATTCTCCTGTAATGCCTCACTGTTATCTTGCAGCTCGGCTTTGACGCGTAACAGTAGTTGTGCACCAATTGTAGGATGGGTAACTTTTTGGGATCTGCCACTAATAGCCAAAGGTGAAGGCCTCATTCTCTCTTTGCCACTGCGTGTGTAGAATGGCATGCTTGCAATTTTTTTTTTATCGTCACTTAACTTTTGCTCAGTTACACTTCTTTTTCGCTTCAATACAGTAAAAAATTTTTTGGTTTTTGTTTTTTGCACTAATTTGAAAACACTCTGTTGTTTGACATCGCCTTGGCCAGATGACGTACTGGGAACACTAACATCAGGACTGGTGACAGAACCTGGTTGCTCATTCAGATCATATGTGGACTGCTTTGAATCCATTCTGAGCGCAAACCACTGGGGAGTGCTAAAAATTATTTAGTAGATACTGCTGACAGTTATGACTTTTGACAGCCAGAAATATTAATGCACAATTAGGGAGGACACCCCAAAAGCACTGAGGAGTGCTAAAAATTATTTAGTAGATACTGCTGACAGATATGACTTTTGACAGCAGGAATATTAATGCACAATTAGGGAGGACACCCCAAAAGCACTGAGGAGTGCTAAAAATTATTTAGTAGATACTGCTGACAGATATGACTTTTGACAGCCAGAAATATTAATGCACAATTAGGGAGGACACCCCAAAAGCACTGAGGAGTGCTAAAAATTATTTAGTAGATACTGCTGACAGATATGACTTTTGACAGCCAGAAATATTAATGCACAATTAGGGAGGACACCCCAAAAGCACTGAGGAGTGCTAAAAATTATTTAGTAGATACTGCTGACAGATATGACTTTTGACAGCCAGAAATATTAATGCACAATTAGGGAGGACACCCCAAAAGCACTGAGGAGTGCTAAAAATTATTTAGTAGATACTGCTGACAGATATGACTTTTGACAGCCAGAAATATTTATGCACAATTATGGGGGACACCCCAAAAGCGCTGGGGAGTGCCAAATATGAAGAAAAAATAATAAACCTCTATCCTCCTCTCTGCACTAGCGATTTTGGTTAGAGCAATTGCAAGAACAATATTGTATTCTCTGTCCCTGCTCTAATTAGCCTATGACTACACCCTGCTCTCTCCCTCTGTCAAATGGCGATGGATTGCTGTGGAGGCGTGTATTTATAAAGTTGAAGTATCGCGAGAACCGAGCCCCGAGATCCGACGACGTCACAATGACGTTCGGCCTCGATTTGGATTCGGAATGGGCGGGAGAGTACCGAGCTGCTCAGCTCGGTACTCGGATACCCAAAGTTCGGGTGGGTTCGGTTCTCGGAGAACCGCACCCGCCCATCTCTAGTTTAGAGCGACCTAGCTCCATAGGTTCTACTGGAGGTGGAGAATGACGAACTTGAGATACTGAGCGAAGAGGCGCTTTGCAGGAAGTTATTCTCTCGGAATCTCTCTCACGAAATCTCATGTCTACATCAAATCATCCAAGGAGGAGGGTAACTCTTGAGAGGTCAGTGCGTCTTTAATTTTATCGGAAAGCCCCTGTCAGAAGGCGGCGATCAGTGAATCAGTGTTCCACTGAAGTTCAGAGGCAAGTATCCGAAATTGAATGACATACTGAGCCACAGTCCGAGATCCTTGGCGTAGTCGGAGGATACTGGAAGCTGCAGAGATAACACAACCAGGTTCGTCAAAAATACTTCGAAACGTAGAAATAAACAAAGCACTATCTTGTAATAGAGGGTCATTTCTTTCCCACAGAGGGGAGGCCCATGCGAGAGTCTGTCCGGAAAACAAAGAGATGAGGTAGGCCACTTTGGAACGATGAGTAGAGAAGTTATGAGGTTGAAGTTCAAAATGAACGGAGCATTGATTAAGAAAGCCCCTACAGGTTTTGGGATCTCCATCATATTTAGAAGGAGTAGGCAGGTGTAGCGTGGAAGCGATGGACACCTGGGATGGCACTGGGGAAGGAGATGGAGACACTGGAAGCTCAACGGTTGCTGCTACATTTTGCACAGGGGTTCCTTGGGAGGCTAAAGCCTGACAAAATTGCAACAACTGTTGTTGGCGAACATCTTGTTGTTCGATGCGGGTGACCAGATACTGCAGCATCTCTTTAGCTGTTGGTTCCGATCCTGGGTCTGTCATGCCCTGATCTTACTGTCACGGGCACTAGGAGTCTTGCCCAGGATTTCACCAGATGACTGGGCTTACCAGAGTCGTGAAGTTCACACAACGGTCCTCTGGTAGCGGGGTGACTAGCGGAACAGATATCACAGCAGATGGAGAGAGAATGCCAGTAAATAATAGGAAAGTCAGTGACTTGCAGCAATATTTGGTCAACGAATCAGCCTCTAGCTGATATAGTGGAAAGGCAGATTTGAACACGGAGATCAGGATGGACGTGAGTAGATGCAGGGAGGTGCAGGGAAGTCAGTGGTCTGCGTAAAGCAAGTTGTACCACTGCTTATGATGAGAAGACTTGTCCAGGTGCAGGTAGGTAGCGGGGAAGTCAGTGGTCTGCGTATAGCAAGTTGTACCACTGCTTATGGTGAGAAGACTTGTCCAGGTGCAGGTAGGTAGCGGGGAAGTCAGTGGTCTGTGTATAGCAAGTTGTACCACTGCTTATGGTGAGAAGACTTGTCCATTTGCAGGTAGGTAGCGGGGAAGTCAAAGGTCTACGTATAGCAAGGTGTACCACTGCTTAATAGGTGAGGATGTGTACAAGTGTTGATGAGTGGAAGCATACAAAGATAATAGGATGCAGACACTGAGAACACAGAGGAACTTGATCCCAATAGGTATGCAGCGTATCCAATAAAGTCTATATAACGGTATGTGTGGCGCTGCGTGGTAGAGACTTGCTCAGCACAGATATGCAGGCCAATAATGGATAGTCAATCACAGTTATGCATATAACGACTGAGTAGTACGGTTAATTCCAAACAGGTATGCAGCATAGCAATAACAGTCTATAGCGGGTATGGATACCGCTGCTGAGCGTGGAGACTTGTCCTAGCGGATATGCAGAGTAAACATAGAAAGTCAATAACAGATAGGCATACCGCTATTCAGTAGAACAGTCTGTCCACAGCGAGATGCAGGAACTGCAGAGACGCTGGACGGCAGAGACGAGTGTAGGAACCACAGGTAAGTAGATCCGGTAAACAGAGTCCAGCTGAGGACACAGGCAGGAAACAGAAGACTGTAGCAAGTATGGAAACCAGCGATGAAAAGCACAGGGAATCCACAGGAACTGAAGACACTAGTAGTACACAGGAGATAGTAGCGGGTATGGAAACCAGCGATGAGTAGATCAGGAATCAGCAGGAAACTGAAGACACTAGTAGAACACAGGGAACACCTTCAGAGACTCACAGGGAATGAGACTCCAAGATCAGGCAATGAGGTAATGCACACAGGTGCCTTAAATAGGGAGTTGCCTGATCAACCAATTTGGATTAAAAGCAACAGTCACAAGAGTTATTGGGAGCTGCGCATGCGCAGTCCATTAGGATGGCGGACGGCCGCGGTTTAGGACAGGTGCCGGCAGGAAGGCTAGCGAGCCACGCACCAGCGCAGAGGCACTCACGGTCCGGTGAGTGACAGACACATCAGAAAAGTCTGTGTGAATATTAGAGAAGTAAAGTGTATTTGCTTAGCAAGTGAATGCCAGTATTATAAAATTAAATAATGAATTTATAGTGGAGAGAGTCAGCTTTGGCAGCAGAGGATGTAGTGTCAGAGTATGTAAGCCAGGTTTCTATAGTGGTAAAGAGGTTAAGAGATGTCTGTAAGTGAGTAGATCATGGATGGATTTGAGTTTGTTACAAACAAATCTCACGTTTCAAAGTGCACAGGAATGGGGTTGGAGGGATTTAAAGTACAAGGTACAGTAAATGGGGTGGAACAAGGAGTGTGAGCAGATGGGGATTGGACAGGTCCAT
The DNA here is from genome assembly GCF_038048845.1 of Mixophyes fleayi. Lineage (NCBI taxonomy): Eukaryota > Metazoa > Chordata > Amphibia > Anura > Limnodynastidae > Mixophyes > Mixophyes fleayi. The sequence continues at coordinate 114,473,183 of NC_134407.1, read as the reverse complement.
GGTTGGGTGAGATGTTGTCAGCAGCAATAAGAAGGAGCAGGGAAAGACAGAGGACATGCAAGGGTGATTTGGATAAGTGTGTGATGTTGGTTTGCCCATGTAGAAGAGGTTACTAATGGTGGGGCAAGCAGGTACCTGCTCAGCTATACTAAAAAGCTCTTAGTCACGTGATCTACAACTACATTATGCATTTTTTTTATTTTGGAGGTTCAATTTGGAAAGTGGAACAGAGCATGTAAAGCAAAACATTTCTTATACAGTATTGTGAGGTTAGTCTTCTTTTCTTCTCTTTTTCTATTTATTTATACAGCATTGACATATTACTGTAGAACAAAATATATACATTATATTAACATATACTGTATAACACTTCAAATAAACAAAATGTTGCCCATTTTTGCTTTCAGGCCCTATTTGCTACATACTTATGCCACAAGTAACTATTGGACCAAGGGCTTCAATTCTAGTAATGTTAAATATCATTTTCTATATAAATACAGACCAGATAAACTCTGGTGTGCCCACACTATATATTTAGCTACATATAAATACATATGTAGACAAATTACAAGGATCTGCTGTCTAGATGGAGAAATATAATAGAAAGAGTCCCACATTGAGGGCAGTAAAGAATGGTAAAGTGAAGGATCATGGGACCAGTTGTCTGTTGTTAAGTGACCAAAATATTTTATGTGCGTTTAAATTTATTAAAATAAAAATAATAGCTGTTACATTATTAGTAAGGTTGAAAAATGACAGGCCCATCAAGGTCAACCTTCCATTAATTCTTAATGTGAAGCCAAAGCAAAATTTTCAGTGTGATAGTTGCCAATTAAACTTCTCTAGTGAGAAAATAAATACTTGACTGCAAAAAGGGCAATCATATACATTTCTTGGATCATTCACCCCCATAATATCCTTTGCTAATTAAAGCTGCAGATACCCACAGTGTAGGGTCACCTTGTCATAGTTAGAGCGAAGCCCAGGCTGGTTAGCACAGGATTGGCACTTCTTTTGTGTTGCTAAAACACAGCATGGCCACTTACTTCCCAGAAACTATAAGCCACATGCTGAATAACTCTAATGTTCTTCCCAGTACCCCTAGCCTGTGGGTACCAGGGCAGTGAGAAATATTGGAGTGGCAACTTTACAGCCTCAGAAGTCCCAGTTCAACATAAGATAAGACCCTTATCCATTTTACAAAGAAGAGTATAATTACATAAATAAAACACTGCCACACATTTGTAAAAATAAAGAATAATTAAATAAAATACTCCTCAGTTCCGTTGTTCACCTTTTTATTATAAAAAAAACTACTTTCTTTCTTCTTCTCCTGGCATCCTTGCAGTTTTGAATCCAAAGGGATCTTGGACCTTAACCGTTGAAAGTTGAGGTGTAGCGTGGAGCCATGGAACCTGGAACAAGTATATGACCCATATGACCTCCCACATTCTGTTTACAGGCCCCACAGACCACACACACATGCCTTTTACATGCAACATATTGTAATCCTCCCTCAAAAATAACATTAATCATTCCATGTCACTTATCTATCTTACTGAAGGAGGCAGCCACAGAGCCACATGTAGAGAGGAGAGGGATGTAGAAGACAGGCTATAGGAGAGGAAATAGGAGGAGAGGGGATGAATGGGATGGAAAAAGAGTAGTGAAGGTCTGGAGACAGAGGTGAGGGGTGGGACTAGAAAGGTGATTTGTCCTTCGGGAACCATCAGCAAGTACAGCAATGATGGGGACTGCCCTCTTTAGGACAGGGCTGGCCCTGATAATACCACATGGTCCCCACTAGATCTTTAAGTCTGGGACCCCACTCAGAATGAGTGAGGGCCTCAACAGATCTTTGAAAATAAAAAAATGCTGGCCTCAGATGGCCAGTCTTTGCTCCATATATTTGGCAGCCCTGTCTTCCAGTATCAAACAGCAAAGTTATCCCAACACAACATGTACAAATGCTGTACAAAATCACATAGAATCACAAATAATGAGAAATTGACTATTATGGAGTAGCGGTTTGGAAAAAATGCTACAGTGTCAATCTCAGGCTTCTGACTTATGGGGACGGGTGTATTCTGTGTACTTTGCATACTGTGGGTTAAATTTTAGTTCTACAGTACAAACAGTGGAATGTGTAGTGAGTAGGTGAAATAAACTGGAGTACAAATTTCTGCTTGTTTCAGTGCCTATATTCTGATCAGTCATTAACTTATTTCACAATATCAGAACAGGCAGAGAAGGGACAATTGCTGGAAGACTGGAAATGGTAGGTTCAGTGTGTAGAAAGTATTGTGGTAAAGAAGGTGAAGTGTAACTTGCAGTAAGGATCAGGAAGATCTGAGCTTTTGGTAGATATGGGTGTATATTTTAAAGAGTCATCTGGAGTAAAGTGTGTACTGTGATTTAGTGTAAGTGGTGTTAGAGCAAGGTTATTGTCCATGACCATGCTAAATTGTATATGGGCATTCCATTTGAAGTTGCTACTATGTTTTAGTATATAGACTAGCAAAAGTGACCTGGATGTTGGCAAAGGTCAACTCTGCTCCATTTTTTGCATTATATGCAATAACTAAATACTGTATATAGCATTGCTTTGCTCCACTGGAGCACTGGTGCTCTATTTACATTAGCTCCCAATATACACATGTTTAATAAACACGTAAACATTAAATACATATATGCATTATTCACAAATTCATTATGGTCAGAACATACATGTATCATGCACACATACCCAACACATGCATGCATCATACACACATGCATTCTGCCCAATACATGCATGTATAAAATATACCTAATAGATATATTATACATATATGCATTCTCCAGATGTATCAATCTGGAGCTCTCCCTACATGTTCCCAACAAACCTTACTAATAAGCCATACCGGGGACCAGTATACAATGAATATGCTTGGCACTGCCTGGAGAAAGAAGCGATGAAGCTGCACATTCAAGGCATCTAGCCAGGGTGATAGAAGTCCATATAAGGGTTAGTAGCCACAATAGAATGTTTCTTGCCACCATAGAGAGTAAGTGGTTAGCATTGTTTATGGCATGGGTAGAGGGCAGGGAGGTGAGATGAGCAAGTGACTTAGTACTTAAATGGGTTCATGGGTAGCGTATGAACCCATGCAGGATAGGAAAGAAAGAAAGATCCTTTACAGCATTGCAAGGAGTTTAGTTGTGTTTCTTGTGTTTAGCTGGTGTTTGAGGGAGGACCATGTCCTCAGCCAGGTCTGTGTACACAACCATTTTCTGTCCCTGGAATGCAACTTTACTTTAGTACCATGATTAAAAATTTGCAGCTTCAATTAAACAATATTAATCAATATTAACATTGCCAAAACACCTGACCCAAATTCCATCGCCACATATACAGGGAAAATAAGCTCAGCAATGCATACCCCACTATTTATTACCTTTATGAACTTCCCAACTTTTTCAGTGTCACAAGACTGGCAGACGTCAGATATGGTACCAAAATTTAAAAGAGGAGCAAATCCAAACCAAATAAATTATAGATCAATGGGCTTGACACCAGAGTATTCTGATTTAAGAGATTCTAGGAGATAGTTTCAGAAATATTATATGGGGTTTTTCACTGTGATGAAAAATCAGGGTGTGGAATTCCCTGCGAGGGAAGGTGGCAAATGTTGTAAAGGTGTCTTATTTGCTGTCCTCTGGACGAACACAGATATAGTTTTAGAAAAGACTGAAAATGATTCACCTTCACTGTGTAGTTACCATATTGTGCATGAACAAAATAAACATAAACAGCTAATATCTAGGAAAAGTGCTGGATACACTTGTACACAGGCAGCAGGTAAATGTCAGTGTAGACAAATGTAAATGTAATTCATTCGGATCGTGGAAAAACAGAAGTAAAGTATTCATTAATTGATACTTTGCTTAGCAAATCATTGATGTAAAACATGAGAACAATTGTAGAACACAAATTACCCTAAAGAAAGATATGGCAGTAGCAGCCAAAGCTTAGAACATCTGTGGAGATCCTTTGAGTGAAACCAGACTCAGAGTACTTGGTGCTGATGGCCTAGTCTCTGATGTGCACAAAACACATTTTAGTGTTGGAAAAAGTGCAGCAAGGAAAGCCAAAGTGAGTTAGTAAAAAAAGCTCTTAGCCATGGTGTAGTTTAGGTCCCTGGTGCAAAATCTCAGCCTGGACCCCATCCAGATACACGGAGGCACCAGCATGGCTCTATTTAGTGGATATTAGAGACTTTTTAATACTGAAAACTGGTGAGAATGCTGTGCCATGATATCATCACACAGTGCACCACAGTTAGAGAAACCTCTTTATACTGCCTAACCAACTGTGAAGGTTCTTTTGTGGTCATAAGGAGTGTAAATAAAACAAACAGCTCTGAGCCACCATATCATACTGGGGTGGCAGAAAGTTATCAATGACGGTGTTTTTTTTTTGCTGCCAAGGTCATCCCTATTGTTATTGTACTGGCTGTTAACTATGATGAACAACTGTCAAAGTTGGGATTTGTTAATGCTTTTCCATTAGCAGGTTTTCATAAAAGACAAGAGGCAATCAGTGGAGATCATAAGGAAGATTTTATTAAAAGTCATTGGAAAAAGAGAGGAAGAAATGTCAAACCAAAATGACAAAACAGCTGCTCACATAGCGACATCCACTTGCAAATGTATAGTTATGGCTTCCACAGTTTTCATTAGGTATTAAAGATGCGGGATTATTTACCAGCAAAAAATATCAGCAGGCTAAATGCTCTGCATGTATTTACTGCTAAATAAAAACCTACTGTGTTGGAGTTAATCCAGGCTAGATTTGACTGAAGTGTTTAAGACATGGTAGATTTTTTTCCATTATTGAGGATAGCAAATGCTTAAATTTGATTTCCCCCTCCCCCATCCTGATGACTGCGATGTGAATGTTATGTGTATGTGGATGGAGTCATTTAATTGTGTTACCACTGAATACCATTATTATATTTAAATAGCACTACATCATTCCTTGTAAACATTGCATAGAGGTTAATTGAAATACATGTAAAATGATGATGATTATTATTATTATTATTTTATCTTTTCTATGCCCTACTGCAGTGATTAATAGTCTCTCACTTCCTTTTTTTAAACCCTTGAGAATAATCTGACAGGGACTTCACCTGGGTGTATGTTACATTTTCTTAAATGGGAAAAAAAGCTAATAAAGTCCCTGGTGAATTCCTGAAAAGCTTCCTACTAATGGACGGAGTCTGTGTGAAGTAATCTATTTCAGCGATGTTTGTTGTACAAACACATTGATTATAACAGACACAAGACAAGGGAGAGTTGCAGCGGCTTGGCTTGAGAGGGTAAACACCCTTGGTGATGTATCTGTTTTAAATGCACACACAAATGTATTAACCTCTTATTTTACAATGGGACTAATGGCTTTGTTGCAACCAAAAAGATAAATGTGATTAGTAAAAAAAAAACGTGACGAAACAGTTGATGGGAAACTAAAAACTACCATTCGCCCTGGTGTTACACCACATTCTGCATTGAACATTTCAATGTTTATGAAATATTAACTCTGCTTTTTCTTGACCCCAAAAATAACAGTCTAGACACCGAGCAGACAACAGCAACCTATCAACAGCTGTCTGACTTTAGATCTCCTGATGTATCTTGAGTGGGTCATCAGGCAAACTTTATTTTCAGTGGTGCATAAATTAATTACACGCATTTAATAACCAAAATATCATTAGATTTCCCCTTTAATATCATCAAGGCAATGCGCCAGGGAAGCTCTTAATAGTTCAGAGGGCCATAACAGGCTATTATCCTTGTGTAATGCTATTACAGAACCAATTAGGTACCATTATGCTGTGTATTTTTTTTCTATTTTTTTCTGTTTATGTGATCTGATCCAATCACTGGCCTCTGATTCGAATGTTTCAGGCTTGGATACTTTAGAGTTTGCGTTAGGCTGAAAGACTCTCTCCATCCATCCCTCCCTCCATCCCCCCTCCCTTCATCTTTCTCTGTCTCTGATGCATTTTAAAAAGTAATTGCTGGGGTCCCGCTGCATATTATTTACAGGGGAAAAAGGCTATAAATCCAGTTACCCCATGCTGAGAACAAAATCAAACTTTGTCTTTGCTACCGCTTGCAAAGCGCAGCTCTGCGCAAAGAGACCCTAAAAGCCATCCACGCTGACAATTAGAGGGCTGATTGCCAGTTACAAGCCAGCAGCTTGGATCCTCAGGGCATCAGGAACAATCTGTGCCAGTGAAAGGGAGGAGGCTGCACACACTGGAGAGCAGCAAGTCACATACATCTGGGAAAAAAGCTTCAATTACATTTATCCGCGACGCAAGACCCACACTTTTATCTCTTTCAGATCTCAAATGCATCCATAGATTTATATTGCGAAGAACTATTGTTATATCTGGACAGAACTCGATTTTAGAAGCAATGTCAGTTAGGTTTACCTTGTCAGCCTATCTTAATTTACAAGTTCAATTGCCCTTAATCTACCCGGTCCACCATAAACACAGTAGTAAGAACCAGAGGCAGTCGTCAGGGTAATTTACTAGATTTCTGATTACTCAAAAAACAAGCCCTATATAACTGATGGAAATCGCGAACTGGCTAACTACAAACGCATGAGTCATTAATAAGGTATTATGTATTAAAACAACATCTTGTCCCTGCAATAAGCACTAATTTCATCTTTACCCACCCGGGAAGTCACCTTTACCCACTCTGGGAGCCGGTCACTGTCACCCCTGGAACTACTCTCAGCTCTGCCTTGGGAAGAAAAAGAAGGCTTTTAAAGTGCTGCTGTTTGCTGATATGTGACGCGCTGTACCTCGTGACTCATTAGTGGTACCCAGCAGACCTATCCATGTTACTGACTGTACACAGCGCATCAAATAATCCGATTAGGGCCAATTATGCGTGAGATTATAAAGGCAAGTGCTGAAAGGCGAGGCAAGCATCACCCAGCGGCAGACAGACAGCTGGCCTTTCATCCGAGCTGAGGCACTACCTTCAGCACCGAGCAGCGGACAGTTCCTCGCAGTGCTTGATCTCAATTACTCTCTTGCCTTGTTTTTCCCACTTGACCCATTCCTCACATTCTTAGGTCCGTAGTTCTCTACGATTGCTTCATCAGTCTTAAGTACGTCTTTCCCAGCAAAATCACAACTTTGGCCTGTCATCATTTTTGAATACTGAACAACCTATCCTTACCATCCGCTATTCAGACTTCAGCAAAAGTAAAGGAACTATCAACGGAAAGGCGTCTACATCCAGGTAAGGCAGCATATTTGACAGGTGATAATGTAGCATGCATTGCGATAGGTAAAGGGAAACAGTATTCAAGTTCTGATAGTTACGTTTGTTTACTGTATTGAAAATACTTACAGATCTTTTATTGGAGTTTCATGCCTCTTTTCTCTATAGTTTGAATAGAGTAATAGGGAGGGAGTCAATTAAAGGTTTGGCCTCTGGTATCCATTAGGTTCCCCATACGGAGTTTCCCTACATGGTTACATATTGTATCTTACGAATTGGCTGACTGGGGTTTAAGACATATGTGTTGTGCAGTTTGTTTCAAAATTATATTTACACCCATTGTCATAAGATTGATATCAGATTGATGACAACTTGCTACAGTCGTTTATCGGGATTTTCGTTTTATTTGGGCGTGTGAAGAATAGTTTGAAGGCAAGCAAATTACACATTACTGAAATTATCTATCTATCTACCTATCTTATTTCTATAACTCATCATTCATTATATGTCTGCACAGGATACATCAGCAGCCGGGAGAACCTAATATTTTCCCCTTGGTTTAATTTGCAGGTGACAATCCAGTGAAATGTTTTACTTCCACTGTCCGCCACAACTAGAAGGTGAGCATATTTTCTACATGGCCTTGTCACATTTTATATATACAAATATAATACGATTTATTTAATGTTCAAATAAAGTAAAGATGAACACATTGCTATGTTTTAGAATTTTGTCAAATACTGGATTCTGTTTCAAAATTTTTTGCCGAATTCTGAAGTGAATAAAAAGCCTAATTTTAATATTAAAATGAAGAAAGGAGGGCTAAACAATGTTATTTATCTTTCGTTTTCTCTAAGTAATGAACAACTTTATTTTGTGCACTAAAATTATATGACAATCATGATTCAAATTGAATTGTTCGAACTCCAAATTTTGTCTGGAAATTGTCTGGAAGTCTGGAAATTACTAAGCCAAAATGAATATCGAATATGAGTTTCCTATATCCTAATATAAAGGTTATCATTTATTATTATTAATATTATTATAATTATTATTATTATTAGTAGTAGTAGTAGTAGTAGTAGAAGTAGTAGTATTATTTACAAGACTAATCCTTGCACTGCTCGGCTATCTTGCCACTCTATAATAAATGTCTTTGAATGTACTATAAAGCACATAAGTAGCAATAAGTAGCAACCCCAGTAAATCCATAGTAAATCCATCATATTTTTTGATATATAGAATTGCAAAGCTTTCTTCTCATTTACAAAGCAAAGCTTCCTCCAACTGTTAAGCGGGGCTCACTAATGCTGCATAAAATATGAAGCAAGCCTAGAAAGTCTCCCATTCGTTTCAGTAAAAGGCTGGGGGAGGTAAATGGGATTTGAGTAGGCTAAAGCCTGCCTCTCCCACCTGCTCACTGGAGCCTGAGGGCATAGTAGATAGATCTAGCGACACAGATGTTCACTGTCCAGGGCTGTGTCACATCCACACAACTCTAATACCGTTTTTCTAAACACATCAATCTTTCATGTTGTTTTACAAACATCCTGTGGAAAAAAAAACATTAAAAGATTTTACAACCTCTCAGTGCCTGCGGGTCAGTAGCAGTATGGCACTGCAACGCGGTGTTTGTTGTCCCTTTTTGGTCCTGAAGGAGTTATATTTGTAATCTCAAATAACAGCATTAACTTCTGCCTCAGGTGCATACATGGGAAATAAACCAAGCTGCTAATTAATAAATACAATCAATTATCGCCTTTAATTAAATACGAAATCTTATCTGATTTTTTGATCAATTTCTGGATATTGTCTTGCCCCGGGCAGTCATTTGCCACAGAAGAATGGGGTTTGTCCACAGACATTCTTATGAATGCACCTCTTCATTTGCAATTTGAATTTTAAGATAAATTGGTATGATCCTTATTTATTTCTTTACCAATTAATTAACTATTAAATGTTGCTTCTTATCAATAACAATTTAAACTTATTGAACCATTTCCTCCTGTTACTATTAGTTATCTGTGCAGAGTTTAAAAATATATAAGTAAAAAGGTATTTAGTCTCAGTTTGCAATTTTCGTGTGAAACAATATTTTTTTTATTCTTTGTATTATGTTTAAGTGTAAATATTTACAAGTAACCTGTTTTATTTATATATAATACACATGTTATTTTGTAATCCCGTTCGAAACTTCTTTTGTCCCACTTGAGCTTCCTATTGATGACAATTTTATGGATTGGAGGGATCAAACTGACTTTGTCGAAAATAAAATTATTTTCATTAGTAAATTCAAAATCGTTGTTTCTGGCGGACCACACTGAGCCTGGCATAAAAGTATCTTTCTGAAGAAATATACATTATGACAGTTTATAATTAGACTTGAATTGATTTAGATGTAGAAGCAGAATTTGCCAGTAATGACCCTCACAATAATACAGACACACACATATACACATACCGTAGCAAACAAGTGAAAGGTCTATAACTGGAAACAGGTTGATATTAAACGTGTGGGAGACATACATTCTCCTTTCTATGCTTTAGTTGCACCTTGCAACGTAAACATTCGCTTGAGGGTACTTGGACTTGTAACTACATGGTACATGGATGCCTTGTGCCCTGCTTCCTACGCACTTTTTGGATTATTGACGGATTTACTTCTATGGCGGTTAGTGTTTGGGCATCAATCCCCTCTTTTGACGTTTCCGATTTTATAGATGACTAGGAGTGTGACTTGCTGTATTTCGGTTTATTTTAATTCGTTGTGACATTTTGTATTTTAAGACGCATCTGATGTAGGCATCTTATTTGGAAACATTCGTTCATATAGGAGTGAATAATGGTTTTGATTGAATCGGATATTCCTTTCATTTGGGTTGACATATCTGTGGATATTTCGTGGATATACGCTTTCTTTCTTCTGACGTTGCTATAGCTAGTTGCCAAAATGGAAATAAAAATTTCAGGTACACTCTTACTTATCAGCTGAATCTGAGACGGCCACAAGTCGGCCTTGGTGCACTACAACCCCCATAGTGACAAGTTCACTAAATATGATTATAATATATTGTTTGTATTTACAATATTCTTTGTTCAATATTAGCATTAAAGCCCATAAGTTCGGAATACTTGGAGAGACTGGCACTTTATACAGAGAATCGGACAAATTGTTCTGGGCAGTAGGTTACTATGTGGACACTTTCAGGGACAAATTTCCCAGGGAACAATTTTTATAAGCTCAGGCTGCCCATTGAAATTACGGACACTTGGCAACAGTGTGTTATATCGGGCAAGCTGAGGTGACTGATTTGATTAGGCAATGTGTTATGAAATCGACAGGCTTCTGTTTAGAAGCTGAATCATAGCATGAATTATTTTGTGTTTCAGTGGGATCTCCTCCCTTCGGGGGCCATTCTGCAGCTGAGTTTGATGATGGATTCCTGCGCAGAAAGCAGCGGAGAAACCGGACCACATTCACATTGCAACAGGTATAGTAGTCGGGGAGGAATGGGGCTGCTCTTTTGGAACACCGTCATTTAAACACTCAACTTACTTTTTAAATAATAGTCTAATTTCTATTTTCACACCTGGTAATATTCAGTAAACTATGGTAATTAACAAAACTTAAACATTTAGCGTTCTAGCTGTTAAAGGACTATAATTCCCACAATCCCTACCACTGTATTTGACACGTGTTGAAGCATCCTGTCAGAGTAGATCTATGAAACGTTTGTAGAACAGTTCTGAATTTATTAAGATAATAACCAAGGCACAGAGTAAGAAAGAGCAGTTTGCAAGATCAAACATTAATTGAAATTTAAAATGCTGCACTAACCTAGGTTATGTGTATCAATTTACTGAGTAGCCATTTTAAATGGGTAATAATTTATTGGCAGCATTTCCTGTTTTTCTCATTTGATCAGATTGGCAGAGATATTTATGACATATTGAAAAGGCATATATTAGTAATTTAAAGCAGGGTGACCTATAAGCCAATGGGCTTTCAACAACAGAAAAAAAGTGCAAATAGTGATCAGTGAAATTATTGATTGAAGACAAGGTCTCATTGTAATCTTGATATATATTGTCTAATTTAGATCCAGTCATTGCGAATGATCAATCTACAAATTTAAATATTACATTTAAATATATTTTGACTACTAAAGTCTTTATCTGGATATGTATCTGTGGTATTTTCTTGAAAGGGATGTTACCATATACTTTCTTAGCTTTTTCCTAAATTTATATGTGTATTACTTTATTATTATATGTATTTTATATTAAATCTTTGTCTTAATTTTCTTCTGGAAAAACTCATGCTCATATTTGAAACAATGCCCTTAAGTGTCTTTGACAAATTCAGATAGAATATGCGTCGTGTGATGATCATAAATTCAGTTATATTAGTACATTGCTAGTCTAAAGAAACACAGGTCCATAAAGTAATTTTTTTCTAAAAGTAAATAAATAAAAAAAGGAAAAACAAATATAATTCACATATGTAGCGTTATGCAACAGAAAGCCTGATTTAGCACACTAATTCAGTCTTTGTGCACATAAAATACTTAGCACAGTCTCATAGAATATTATAGAAATAGTGCACTTGGTTGTGAACTTGGTTGTGAATGGCCCATGAGGGAATGTAATTATAAGAGCTCATTTACTACTCATGATTAATGTGCATATAATATACACTGTTGGTTTTAATATAGTTTTAATATAGTTTAATGGATCAGTACATATCTTTGAAGATATTCTGGTGCATAGTCTGTTAAACCCAAGAGGTCACTTCATCAGGAATTTCATATGATTTTCTTAAGACAGTGATTCATTGTATTCTTCCTTGTTCATATCCAACAAGAACTGAGCAACAGCAATATATAGCAGCCAGAATAATTACGAAAAATGCAATAGTTTATATGCACCTTGTTAAAATCCACCTCTTGTGCCTGACATCTTCCCTACCAATATCACCCGCTTTGTTTAGCTTTTAAATCTCCTTGTAATTAGCCATGAGAAATTCATCCTGCTGATACCTGTCTGTTTTACTCCAGCTGGAAGCATTAGAAGCTGTGTTTGCTCAAACTCACTATCCTGATGTGTTTACCAGAGAAGAACTCGCCATGAAAATTAATCTAACTGAAGCCAGAGTACAGGTAAGCAACCTGAAGTGTCTACATTGACTAAAAAGAATGATATAGTTGAAGGCAGAATGTGACTTTTAGTAATTTTTTGAAATTATGAGGTCTCTGTCTTTAAATGATTCACCTCACACAGTTGTTGACTTTTATACCAAAATTGATGGTACAGGAATGCTTAATTCAATGTGCATTGAAGAGACAACAAACTTTAATTCATTTACAATTATGCATACAAGCTTTTTATAAAAGTATGATACAAATACAAGAGAGTTTGTTTTTTAAGAAGAAGCATATATACCACAGTAATAAATAAAATAAAATAAAAATAACCCCTTTTTGCTTCTATCATGCATTATACATGGGTGATTGTTTAATGACCGAAGCAACCGATTAGATATTTGTGTTCAATGTCTAACTTGTACTAGATAAGTGGCATCTGTTGTTCACATAGGAAGCAATGTTTAATAAAGCTCAGACTAGGACGCTGGTAAATCTTGCACTATTGGAACATAGTGCATACTATCTTGAATGGCTTTTTCGCTGTGATTAGTGTTTTACACTGTTGACTGTCATGTCAAATGTAAGCATATGGTGGAACAAGTTTTAATGATCCCTGGGCTTGCAGCATTTTATAAGAGCTTTTCATCTATGTCCTGCTCAAAACTGTGAGAATATGTCAAATGATCACAAAATGGTTGTCTGAAGTAGTCCCAAGGGAGCATATATTCACTTCATATTTTAATCACCTGCAATCATTAATACTGGTGCCTGTACACCTCTACAAGAATTGCATTGTTAATTATGGGTCAGATTGAAGTGCAAGAAAAATGTGTAGGCTCAATCCCCCTCCCCCTTTATCTAGTCCACTTTTTATACCAATGCTCAGCAAAGCAGTGCAGAAACCAAGGTCATTGGTCTTGATGCCGGCATGATTTTCAGAGAGATGTTCTCCATTTGAAATGTGACAAGAGCACATTATGACAATATCTGTGAGAATGATGACAATTCATTTAAAGGATCAAATGTTGCAGTGAATAGCACTGAGAGAGAATGAGCTAGTGGACTTTTGTACTAAATCAAGCTTAAAACACACAAAAATTATATATGAATTACATATTTAAATATGTGCCTCTTGTCCAAAGCCTGCCCAATGTTACCAGACTTCATCAAAGAGCGTTTGCCAAAGAGATATTGAGCATTACTTATGAGCATTTGCAGCATATAAAGAAAATCCAGCGTGATACAATGCAGACACCTCATGGGTGCCTTGTTGTGAATGATGTGTATGAGGCCTTATGGTGGATGTGAAACTATTGTTTCTTTCAGGATGAACGATAATTTGATAACCTGCATTTGGGGAAATATGCAGGATTTTACTTCAGACTTTTAGAGCAAAAGGCCCACTTATTTAGAAAACAAGGTGGCAGTTTATGTTGTCATTTGTGGCAAAGGTTCTACTGAAAATGTAGGGAAATCTATGTTGGGATTGGCAGATATTATACAGTATACAGAAGGAGCTATGTAATGTGGCTATTCTGGAAAATTCCGCAAGGCTTGGACTTAATTTTATAAAATATTTTTTAGGTATAAATTTTGGATATAACTTGGACCTGACCGCACTGTAACATTTATTGCAAAGCAGTTTGGGTAACTGGATAACAGTAGGAGGTGCTTAATCAAAGAGATCATATCAGGTCATTAAAGATTTCAATAAAATGAGTGAAAAGATTGTTTGCAGAAATATCTATATCTGATAAATCTGATAAAGAAAGCATGTCCAGTAAAGAGATTGCTTAATCATGATCCTTTTATCTACCCACACACAGCAATATAACTGTTCTAAGGTACTTGGTGATCAATATTTAATCTTAAAAGATCATATGTAAGATATAATGTTTTCTATTAAGATCTTTTGTGTGCCACACACATATCGCATATCGTACAGTTACATCAAGTATGATCACATAGTGAGGAAACAATCATTGCATGTGTGGGCACTTTCACACTGAGTTACTGAGCCCTGCACTCTTGAATTTACAACAAAACATTTCACACTGTACTGGCAGTTGTTGAAATTTGGTCTTATTTTTATTATATTATATTTAACACATAGGGGTATCTAGTCAACACACGAGTTAGAGGTCATACTAATGGGAGGAAACAGGAGTCGGATAGTATAGAATTTGGGAGACTACTTTAAGTCAGGAAGCAACTAACCTCTACATTTAATATCATTTATAAGTTCAGGTTACAACCTTATATTATGAAAGCCAACTTGTTATCCATCTAGAAGCAATCATCAGAATCATCAGTAGCACTGCAGTGATGACACATCTAATGTAAGCCTTTTATATCACTCGCTAGCAGGTAATTTGGAATTTGATCTAAAAGAAATGTAAAAAAAAAGTGCTATAATCTCTATGTTATCCTGTAAATAAATGAAGCCATGTAGCCTGGTGTAAAACGCATAGTCACATATATAAAATACAAGTGTGGATATGTAGAACTTGCAGCATGTTTGGTTATAATAGCACAGATACATTTGTATATAGCAAGGGAAGTACATAAACCGAATAGAATGGTTATCTGGAATTATCTTGTTTCAGATCTTTAGGTACAGTGAGATCTTGCTTCAGAACGACACAAAATTTGCTGTATTTCCCCCTCCCACCCCTTGTCTCAGGCACAATCCTGACATCAGTTCAGAGAGCACATTTGGCCACTGAGAGCAAATGAAGGCTATTTGTCACTTTCACCGTGCACTTTAATAACATCAACATAATGTGGAATATTAGATTAGCTTGATTAATCGGTCATTCATAATTAACTAGTGATAATGTTCTACACTAATTTGTCCGCGTCTCTAAGGTACTGGATTGCATCAGAGAACATCCATTTCCTTGCATTGGAAAAAAGAGAGAGAGAGAGAGAGAGGGAGAGAGAGAGAGAGAGAGAGAGAGAGAGAAAGAGAGAGAGAGAGAGAGAGAGAGAGAGAGAGGTGACTCTCGGAACAGTCTCAGCATTATAACTGTTCCCTGAATACAAGTCCTGTTATATTTCCCAGTAAACTAGTTGTGGGGTTATTTTTTATATATTAGTCCTGTCACTTGGCTGGCCATCTGTCTGTGCATTTTGGAGCTCATTTTGAGTTGAACGCAAATTGCTTTTTTGACTTATAATACACTCTTTTACATCTGAGCATGCGTATAAACCACTGACTTCGAACTAGCGCTTTGTGCGCTTGCACAGAAGTAAAAAAGCGCATTATACAACAAAAGCACATTTTGGGCCTCATTTAAAGTCGGACGCAAAGTCCGTTTTAGTCGCATCCAGCAAAAAAACACTACCACGCATGTGCAGAAAGCACCAAATCCGCCTGCAACTTGGATGCAATTAACACTTGCGACAGCTTGCGACTCACTACGAAAGAATGGGAGGAACACGGATTTGTGAAGGCGTGACCATGTAAATACATCCTAGTCGCAATGAGGCGCAGATGCAACACATGTTAAAACAGGGCTAAAGCTGTGCGGCAGGAATTAGGTGGCGCAAGCTTTAGCTAGCTGCAGGAACTGCTCACAGCTCGATAGGGTATTATGAGTGGGATGTAATTGGGGTTGCTTGCCACTCGTAATACCCTACCAAGCTGCGGCACACTCCCACTCCTACACTTCTTAAACGGACTTTGCGTCCGACTCTAAATGAGGTCGTTTGTGTTCAACTCAACATGAACCCTTTATGAGCAGGCCCATGATGCTAAGATGAGAAATTACATCAAATGAGAGGATAATACCATTTTCTATATTGTAGAAGTCAACAATATTAAATACAGAACACTCACCATCACATATAGCTCTATAAAATTAAGAGAGAAAATGAACATACTCCTAATAGTATATTTTACAGTACTTACAAGAGTAAGCTTTGCTTATATTCAATAAACTTATGATCATCTTGTTTCATTGCACAGGAGATGTTGTCTGACTGTTTATTGCTGTTATTGTTTAACATTTATTAAGTTTACTAGATTGTTTCTTTTTAAAATAATCTGTATAAAGAGTACACAGAACAGTGTTTATTTGGATTCTGTGGTAATGTAAATATGTATTTGTTGCAAGTCCTATTCATATTAAATCTTTATTCTTGTAATGTCTAATATAGATTTATGTTGTTATGTGCAGTAGGACATGTCTGTGCTCATTATTTAAGAAGATTGTGTGTATATTGAAGTGTACTTTTTTCTGTCTCCAGTCACAGTTCCTGAGTCAGACAAATAATTTAAGGTGACTTTTCCCCAGTCATACTGCTCCTTTCATGTCTTCTCGCTACTCTAAGTGAGATGAATTGGACAATTAGTTGCCTAGAGGTGGTATAATAGTTGCATTTCTTGCTCCCTTTAGAACATACACTATTACCAGCACAATATTTTCAATCAGGAGAATAGTGCTGTATCAGTATTTTGCTACACTCTGCTTGTATTATAATAAATTAAAAATATACACCATCAAGCAGAGTCCATTCGCTGCAAGAGTACCTGGTACAGTTTAGCAGGTTCCTTTTATTGTCAATCAAATCATAGTTCTTAAGGAACAGCAAGAGAGCATAAAGACAGACAATAATTAACAGAGCATATTTACTACAATGCTATATAAATGAACCCCTGTTATAGATAAATTCTCCACTGTACCAAGCAAACAATAAAAGGTCTATTTATCAATAGGACAAAACCCATAAATCTGTTGAAAACGAGAGTTAGGTATTTTTCCTATTTATTTATCAAAGCCCCCTGGCCGGTGAAGATTATTCACAAGGAGCCTCCGGAGATGCTTCCCCATGCAAAGCAAAGATGTCTTCCATTTGCTAACGCCACCTCTCTTAGTTAAATAAAGGTTTTTTTTCCTTTTACTTAAAAATAAAAAGTTATTTTTTACATTTTTAAAATAAATAATTTTTATTTTTTCATGAAATCTGGAAAAAGAAGCCCAAGTCCAAGCTTCCAGTTCCAGTTCACAATGCAAACACCGGCATGCCAACTCAGGCATGTGCAGAAGGACACTGCACTGGCCTGGCGAGTGCCATCACTCCTCTTACCATTGCCAGCTAGAATAACTGGGCAGCTGAGCATCGCTCAACTACCCAGGTAAATTTTTTTTGCTAAAATACATGATAGAATTTATGCAATAAACAGCAATAGAAAATCTTCATAATTGAGTACTCTTAAATAGACCCATAAATCTCCAGTATATCTGCTGTTGAAATGTCTAGTCTTCAAAATCCACTACAACCTACAAAGTTCTATTGGTATTCGCCATCCTATTTTTCTTTTTTTACCTGAAGCAAGTTAATCAAGTATTTCTAGGAATGGACAATAAAACAGGCAACTAACATGTTTTGAAAATAATATATTCAATATCTTCAAAAGACTGGCTCTTCAGATTCACGGCCAAGATCCCCACATAGTAGTACAATATTTGATTTTACTATAGTTACAGTATATTGGTGTTGTAATAACAAATGTTAAAGTACATTAAATAACTTTTTAAATCATTTAAAAAAAAATAAAAATTAAATTTGTTTATAAATGCCTTGGGACCTGGAATCTGGACCATAGAGTGACTAAGCCAAATAATAGTTTCATTATTTATAGCAATAAATTGGTGTCTGTGGATAATATATCAGCATAGACATGCTTAGAAGCAACTTCCACTCATAGTGCATTAATGCAAATGCGAAGAAAGATATGTTTTTTGTGCTTGATAACATTTGCCTTATGTTATTCTGAACGTAATTAAAAAATAAATTGATATGAAAATGTTTCAGTTTTAAACAGGACAATATTTATGTAACTCAGCTATGCCCAGTACACTTGTTCATTTATACCACTTTCATACTGCCGCCACGGCAATATCCCGGGTTGTTAACCCGGGATATTGCCGGGGCACAGGGCAGTATAGATAAGAAGAATCCCGGGTCGGGCGGGTTCATACTGCACCTGCCCGACCCGGGTTTTAGAAAAAAAAAAGTGAAAAAAAATATTTTAATTACTAAAAAATACAAAACAAATGTTTACTTAACTTATTTTCAGCCAGCGGTGTCTCCAGTGCGTTGCCGGCTGTCAGGGGGACCTCTGGGTACTAAAATGACGTCATTTATAGTCCATTATGTATTTTTTATTCATTAAAATCTTTTTTTTTTACTTTTTTTTACTTCCCAATTTTTTTTTTTACTGTATGAATGGTGAGACCCGGGAATTACACGGGTTGCACCATTCATACTGCAGGCGAGCGGGGTACAACACGGGAATTACCCCTCGCAAAATCCCGGGTCTAAGTCCCGGGATTTTAGACCCGGGATTTTGTGGTTGGACAATTCATACTGCACCAAGACCTGGGTTTTTCAGCGTGCCTCTGCAAAAACCCGGGTTTTTGGTGCAGTATGAATGGGGTATTAGTAAAAGCTGAGAGTGTATCCATAGCATGACATCTCAAACCTAAAGGTGTCCATAAAAGCTGCAATATAACAGCTGATATTGGACAATTGGGTTGATATCACATTGTGTATGGGCCATAAACTAAAACAGTCCCTGATAATGAGCACCTTAATTTCAGGATGATTATTATTGGACATGGAGTGAAATACAGTCAGAAGATAACTGAATATAGCTCCTATTGACCTGAATTGCCCAATATATTGTTATTTTAAGATTCACCCCCTAGTAAAAATGATCAGAGGGGGAGAGGCATGTGCTGGGTGTGTGTGAGTAGAGGAGGAGGGGTGGCTTATACAGGACCCTCTCACCCATTCAATGATGATTAATGGACAGAAGATAACAGCTTAATGTTGTCAAACAAAACCCTAAATGGGGAAATGAACGAGTTCCTCCCCAGCCCGCTGGTGCAAAGTCATTAAAATATTATAATGAAAAATAACTCAATTAAAGAGCTTTCCAGCTCTGACCTTCTCTCAATTAACAGACAAAGCTTTTGCACAAGTGACCTAAATTTAGACTAAAGATTCTCATTACTCAGCGATTGCCGATGCGTGGGATTAAAGGCTACTTAAATATAATAAAGAGAATCATTAATTACTGATAACTAATAAACAACCATACGTTGAACAGACAGAAAGACGGCAACTCCGTAACCCATTCACTGCTGGACTGAGCACATGTTGCTGGTAAACTGTGCATTGCTGTATATGTATAGTTTTGCATTAATTTTATATAAGCATTACATTAGGTATTATTAAGTTTGTGTTGTGACTTGTCCAAAATGATTTATGCTGACACTGGTCCAAGCCAGGTTTATTTGCTTTAGATTTAGCTTAGTCAGTGTATATTCTCACCACATATTTACCCAATGAAACATTGTAAATGAAGTCTTGTTAACCAGGGAAGGGCTGGCAAATTTTAGCCCGACTTGACTCAGCAGCCTATCAGGAACATTTTTAAGGAAAAAAAATGCAGTGACCCAGCCCAAGGAAACCCACTATCCACTAATGCCCCCCCCCCCCCCCCCCCATCCCCGCTCCGCAACCCAGCCAGCCCCTGTTGCTAACTGTGGCTATTGGGAGCTGTAGTTGTAAACCTTGTGAAGTTTAAAACTTATGATATCAACACTAAAGACATACAGGGCCTGAGCCATTAAGAAAAGTAAAGCAAAAAAGAGACTAAATGTTCTCTGGTTGTTTTTTCACCTAGCACACACATACTTGATAGCTTTATTTTAACACTGAAACTTAAAGTTGATCTAGGACATGCCCTATCCCAACTATAAATCTGTCCCCACATTTTAAATTTACCTCTCCCTCCAATGCAACATGGTTTTTCCCAGGAGCAAAATTACTCCTTTTATATGCTTTACTCTCTTTGATAACTCAGGCCCACAAAGTGCTGATGGTCATGACATGCTTCCAGTTTTCAAGTGAAAAGCAAATTGTTCATATGGGACCTCATTTAGAGTCGGACACAAAGTCCGTATAAGGAGTGTAGAAGTGGGAGTGTGCCGCAGCTTGGTAGGGTATTACGAGTTGCAAGCAAACCCCAATTGCGTCTCACTCGTAATACCCTATTGAGCTGCAAGCAGTTCCTGCAGCTAGCTAAAGCTTGCGCCACCTAATTCCTGCCACACAGCTTTAGCCCAGTTTTGACGTGTGTTGCGTCTGAGTCTCACTGCGACTAGGATGCATTTACATGTTCACACCTTCACAATTCCATGTTCCTCCCATTCTCTCGTAGTGAGTCGCAATCCGTTGCAAGTGTTAACTGCGTCCAAGATGCAGGCGGATTTGAAGCTTTCTGCACTTGCGTGGTAGTGTTTTTTGGTTAGATGTGCCTAAATCGGACTTTGCGTCCGACTCTAAATAAGGTCCATGGTGTTGATTCATGTTATCACTGTAACAAGCAATTGAATTTGTGTTACAAATACATATTGCTTTGCATGTCAAAGATGAAAAGCCACAGAAAAAAGTGAATTCACACTGCTATATGCATAACTTTCCTCTGCAGAATACAGATGTTGAGTGCTTTACAGCAAAATATTACTCTAGTTGTTTCCGGTGTTCAATGGTTATATTGCAGTGGAGAGTGATAAAACCACAAGTAGAGAAACATTTTAGTTTTTCTGAACAAACTAAAGTGAGTCTGCATACCATGTGCTGAACTAGTCATTTTTGTTAGACAAACTGCTACAGGCAAGCCAGTGAAAACCATACTGTACATTAGTATAAATCTGGGAACCATTAATTCATTATTTATTAGAAAATCCTTTCATATTATAAGGAAACACATCCCCTTACTATAGATACTAGGTATATGAGAAGTCAGTTCAGTGTTTTGTAATTCAGTCTGCAACCATGTGCACTTATATGATTTTAGAAGTGTTTTATTAAAACCATAGATTATCTAAAATATACCTTAGTAGCACATGAAAATCTACATATTGGGCCTCATTTAGAGGTGGACGCAAATCCAACTCAGATGCGCAAAAAGCATTTTTAGTCAAGGATCCGTCTCACTTTGCACTCTGATTGAGATGGATGTCTCCCTTGCAAATATTCCTGCTTAGAGAGGTGGAACGGGGAAGGAAGTGGGTGAGCCTAGCAATATAAAGGCGTGTTCACGCTCTTTACATGCTATGCAGAGTTGAAAGCAGCAGGGCCATTCCACGTCAGTTCAACCAGGGTTGTCCCCCACCCATCTCAGATATCTATGAAAATTTTTTAGTTAATAGAGGATGTCAAAACAACTATTTCTGCCAAATAACATCATGAAAAGCTTCTGCTGCTAAGATATGAAGAATTTCAGAAAACATGCTGTAATCCTTTTTTGTCTCACAAAAAAAGAGCCAGAAAAAGCTTAAAAGTTATGTCACTTCGAGGCACCTTCGTGCATATTTGGTGGTCATGCCCTGTTATTTCCTCCTTCTGGGACAGGGTTTTGAGACTTCTTTCCTCCCTCCTCAAATGCCCTATTAGGAAGAACACATGGTCCTTCCTACTCTGTTATCCTATACAAGACCTAGACACCCACTCTGCAAAACTTGCTTCGCATGTCCTGGCAGCCGCTAGATGCCTGATTGCTAAATTTTGGAAACAAGCGGTCATCCCCCGCATCTCTTCTCTTAGATCATATATATGGTTCAGTGCCAACATGGAAAAAATCACGTCGCTGCTGCGAGACAAAGACAAATTTCATCAAATTTGGGCCCCCTGGCTTCATGCCTAGGATCCCCGCAGTTTTCTCTTCCTCCAAATAGTCTCCCCTACACAATTCCAGATGACATCGACCCCCTTACTACTTTAAAATACTCTCATGCAGACCTGATAACGCTTTCTTCTGAAGGTGAACATGCTTTTCTTAGTATACCCCTCGAGACGGCCATCTCCCCCCCCCCTTTACCTACCCTACACCCCCTTCGATGCCCACTTCCTTTCCCCCCTGCCCCTTACCCATTACCATCTTGTTATATTGCAGTACATTTTACTGTCTTGTGAGTGACATTGCTGGATATCTACTCTGCTCTGTGATTATTTCAATCAAAATGCTTGTTGTCCTAAGTTTATGTCATTCATACTTTATTATACAATAAAATTTTGAGTTAAAAAAAAAAAAAGTTATGTCACTGAAGTGGACCTAAGAACTAGAGATGAGCGGGCTCGGATATCTGAAATCCGAGCCCACCCGAACGCTGCCGATCCGAGCCGGATCCGAGACAGATCCGGGTATTCCCGCCAATTGCAAAACTGAAACCGAGGCTCTGAGTCATAATCCCGCTGTCGGATCTCGCGATACTCGGCTCCTATAAATTCCCCGCTAGTCGCCGCCATATTCACTTGGGCATTGATCAAGGTAGAGGGAGGTTGTGTTAGGTGGTCCTCTGTCCTGCTATATCTCGTGCTGTGCTGTGTTCTGCTCAGTCCAGTGGTGCTGTGTCCTGTGCTCTGTCCTTCTGAGTTCAGTGGTGCTGCTGGGTCCTGTGCTGTGTCCTGTTCAGTCCAGTGGTGCTGTGTCCTGTGCTCTGTCCTTCTGAGTTCAGTGGTGCTGCTGGGTCCTGTGCTGTGTCCTGTTCAGTCCAGTGGTGCTGTGTCCTGTGCTCTGTCCTTCTGAGTTCAGTGGTGCTGCTGGGTCCTGTGCTGTGTCCTGTTCAGTCCAGTGGTGCTGTGTCCTGTGCTCTGTCCTTCTAAGGGCATTGTTATTTCCCCATTATTCCCAAATTATAAAAAATTTCCAAAGAAGTTATAAAAAAAATTACAAAAAAAGTAATTATAAAAAAAAAAAAAAAAATATCCCAAAACAATCCTGCAGTATAAGTCCATTGGTACTGCTATTACAAAGTTCACTGATTCAGCAGTATAAATCCAGTGGTACTGATATATTACAAAGTTCACTGATTCAGCAGTATAAGTCCAGTGGTACTGCTATTACAAAGTTCACTGATTCAGCAGTATAAGTCAAGTGGTACTGTTATATATTACAAAGTTCACTGATTCAGCAGTATAAGTCCAGTGGTACTGATATATTACAAAGTTCACTGATTCAGCAGTATAAGTCCAGTGGTACTGCTATATTACAAAGTTCACTGATTCAGCAGTATAAGTCCAGTGGTACTGATATATTACAAAGTTCACTGATTCAGCAGTATAAGTCCAGTGGTACTGCTATGACAAAGTTCACTGATTCAGCAGTATAAGTCCAGTGGTACTGATATATTACAAAGTTCACTGATTCAGCAGTATAAGTCCAGTGGTACTGCTATTACAAAGTTCACTGATTCAGCAGTATAAGTCAAGTGGTACTGTTATATATTACAAAGTTCACTGATTCAGCAGTATAAGTCCAGTGGTACTGCTATATTACAAAGTTCACTGATTCAGCAGTATAAGTCCAGTGGTACTGCTATTACAAAGTTCACTGATTCAGCAGTATAAGTCCAGTGGTACTGCTATATTACAAAGTTCACTGATTCAGCAGTATAAGTCCAGTGGTACTGATATATTAAAAAGTTCACTGATTCAGCAGTATAAGTCCAGTGGTACTCTCCTGTGCCGCATATAATTTTTAAAGGCTTTGCCGAGTGTGTGTGGCTTAGGGGTACGCTCTCTTGTGCTACATATAATGGAAAACAAAAATTTGGAGGATAAAGTAGGGAAAGATCAAGACCCACTTCCTCCTAATGCTGAAGCTGAAGCCACTAGTCATGACATAGACGATGAAATGCCATCAACGTCGTCTGGCAAGCCCGATGCCCAATCTTCTAGTACAGGGCATGTAAAATCCAAAAAGCCCAAGTTCTCAAAAAGTAGCAAAAAGAGAAACTTAAAATCATCTGAGGAGAAACGTAAAGTTGCCAATATGCCATTTACGACACGTAGTGGCAAGGAACGGCTTAGGCCCTGGCCCGTGTTCATGACTAGTGGTCCAGCTTCACACAAGGATCTAAGCCCTCATCCTCCCCCCCTACAAAAAATTTAAGAGAGTTATGCTGTCAGCAACAACAACAAAACAGCAAAGAACTCTGCCTTCTAAACAGATGACATCACAAATCCCCAAGGCGAGTCCAAGGGTGTTGGTGGTTGTGAAGCCTGACCTTCCCATCACTGTACGCCATCCAGCATTTGCAGCACGCCCTCTGCATATGCTGGAAGGATCACCCACAGTCCAGTTACAGATTTGGCTAATGAAGGTGTGAATGTTGTACATCGGGAGGAGGATATTGATGTAGCTGGCGCTGAGGAGGATGTTGATGATTATGATGCAGACAGATACCAAATTGCCTTTCTCAATTTCTATTTATATTCTAGATTATATAACGGCTGAATAGTTTTCTATTTTACTCCTAGTGGAGAGGGGATCTGATGCAGACAGATACCAAACTGCCTTTGTCCATTTCTTTGTATATTTGAATTTCTAGTTCTACAGTCTATGCAGGCTGCTTTTTTATATTCAACTACAAGTGTAGGGCGGGGGGGGGGGGCATAGATAGCCACCAAAGTAACGTGGTCCATTTAATTTCACTTTCTAGCTCCACAGTCTGTGCAGCCTGCTTTTTTTTATCTTCAAAGTATTTACAAGCCTTGCAATCTAAATTAACTAGAGGTAGTGACGTGCTAGAACTCCACCCTCTATATGCTGCAGAGGATGGAGGAGCATCAAAAGGCCATTCAAGCCTACACAGCCACCTACGACATAGGAAAAGGAGTGGGGATGCGCCTGAGTCAAGCGCACTGGAGAATGATTTCTGCTTTGCCAGGATCCGAAGGTGGTCAGTCTTTTAAAGTCAGAGGAATACATTCTGCCCACCGTTCTCGATCCTCGGTTTAAAGCGTATGTTGTGTCTCTGTTTCCGGCGGACACAAGTCTACAGTGGTGCAAAGACCTGTTGGTCAAGAGATTGTCCTCTGAAGAGGACCATGACATGCCACCAGCTCCACCTTCATTTTCATCACTGTTTGTGCAGTTCCAAAAAGAGGAACTGCCATTTCTATTGCTACCTTCTTTCTATTTGTATTTCCTGTGTCCTGTGGTCTGTTCTGCTAAGGGCATTGTTATTTCCAAGTTATCCAAAAGTTAAAAAAAAATAAAAATATTTTTATAAAAAAAAATATAAAAAATTAATTTAAAAAAAAGAAATAAAATTTTTTCCAAAATTAATTGGAAAAAAATATTACCAAATTTTAAATAATCTAGCTTGTACTGCTATTTAAAAGTCTAACTACGATCATTCACTGTTGCTGTACCCAAAAATAATAGGTACTGCTATTAAAGTACAGTCCAGTGGTACTCTCCTGTGCCACAGATAATTTGTAAAAGCTTTGCCGAGTATGTGTAGTTATGTATCACAGGTTTTAAGAAGAGGCACAACACTGACAACCTGTTAGAGAAACTGAGGGAAATAATCTCTCTGTGGCTCACCCCACTTAGACTTTCCTGGGGATTCGAATAACTGCCATTTCTAGTACTACCTTCTTTCTTTCTCTATTTAAAAGAAACTAAAATACTGCCATTTCTAGTACTACCTTCTTTCTTTCTCTATTTAAAAGAAACTAAATAACTGCCATTTCTAGTACTACCTTCTTTCTTTCTATATTTAAAACAAAAAAAAACCTGTCATTTCTAGTACTACCTTCTTTCTTTCTCTATTTAAAAGAAACTAAACAACTGCCATTTCTAGTACTACCTTCTTTCTTTCTATATTTAAAACAAAAAAAACCCTGTCATTTCTATTACTACCTTCTTTCTTTCTCTATTTAAAAGAAACTAAATAACTGCCATTTCTAGTACTACCTTCTTTCTTTCTCTATTTAAAAAAAAACAAAAAACTGCCATTTCTAGTACTACCTTCTTTCTTTCTATATTTAAAACAAAAAAACCCCGTCATTTCTATTACTACGTTAATTGTTTGTGCAGTCACAATAAAGAGTAACTGCGCCCTTAACTGCTATGTTGGTTTTAGACGTCCATCCGGTGTCCGCCATCTGTTCCCTGGAATTCAGACCAGTTGAGGGCTTTTTTATTATATTGTGGCCCCGGTATCAAATTGGGTACTGGGGCCACTCCACTACGCAGTCCAGATACTTTTTTGGTAAAATTCAGACCAGTTAGGGTTTTTTTATTATATTGTGGCCCCGGTATCAAATTGGGTACTGGGGCCACTCCACTACGCAGTCCAGATACTTGTTTGGTGGAATTCAGACCAGTTGAGTTTTTTTTTATTATATTGTGGGGACCACTCCACTACGCAGTCCAGATACTTTTTTGGTAAAATTCAGACCAGTTGAGGTTTCTTTTTATTATATTGTGGCCCCGGTATCAAATTGGGTACCGGGGCCACTCCACTACGCAGTCCAGATACTTTTTTGGTGGAATTCAGACCAGTTGAGGGTTTTTTTATTATATTGTGGCGCCGGTATCAAATTGGGTACCGGGGCCACTCCACTACGCAGTCCAGATACTTGTTTGGTGGAATTCAGACCAGTTGAGGTTTTTTTTTATAATATTGTGGGGGCCACTCCACTACGCAGTCCAGATACTTTTTTGGTAAAATTCAGACCAGTTGAGGTTTTTTTTTATTATATTGTGGCGCCGGTATCAAATTGGGTACCGGGGCCACTCCATTACGCAGTCCAGATACTTTTTTGGTGGAATTCAGACCAGTTGAGGGTTTTTTTATTATATTGTGGGGACCACTCCACTACGCAGTCCAGATACTTGTTTGGTGGAATTCAGACCAGTTGAGGGTTTTTTTATTATATTGTGGGGACCACTCCACTACGCAGTCCAGATACTTTTTTGGTAAAATTCAGACCAGTTGAGGTTTTTTTTGTTATATTGTGGGGACCACTCCACTACGCAGTCCAGATACTTTTTTGGTGGAATTCAGACCAGTTGAGGGTGATATATTGTGGCCCCGGTACCAAACTGTGTACCGGGACCACTGCACTATGCAGTCCAGAAAGCTACCTCGGTGAAATGTTTTGGACTAAAAACAATATTGTGAGGTGTGAGGTGTTCAGAATAGACTGGGAATTAGTGGAAATGATTGCTAATGAATGTTATTGAGGTTAATAATAGCGTAGTAGTGAAAATAAACCAAAAAAACTTGATTTTAACACTTTTTATGTTTTTTTCAAAATAAATCCGAATCCAAAACCTTAAATCCGAACCAAAACCTTTCGTCAGGTGTTTTGCGAAACAAATCCGAAACCAAAACCTCAAGCAAATCCGAATCCAAAACACAAAACACGAGACACCAAAAGTGGCCAGTGCACATCCCTACTAAGAACAGGGTAACTGTCAGCTTGTTGTATATTTTAGGCAAGATGATTGTGACACTTCAAACTGTGTGAGCCTGTGCGTTATTAGCGATACCCATGACCATGTAGCTATAACTGTGCCTGCCTTCATTACGGTAGTTATGAAACACTTAGTGATATTATTGTCAAAATTGTAGTATGTGAATTTAGTGATGGTGCTAGTGCACAATATAAGAACTGCAAAAACGTTTTTAATTTATGCGTCAATAAGGATGACTTCAACATTCAAGCAGAATGAAATTTTTTGCCACATCTCATGGTAAGAGTCCATGTGATGGCATTGGAGGGACAGTTAAACATCTAGCCAAACGCACCATTCTGCAAGCAGTGGAAACCCATCACATCTTGATGCCTTTGGACCTGGGCAAATGAAAATGTACATGGCATAAAGTTTTTTTTACGTATCACAAAACGAAATACAAGACTGCGAAACCAAGCTGCATAGCCGTCTAGAAACAGCAAACACTGACAGGAACACGTTCTCATCACAGATTTCGGCCTATTAGTAATGATGAGCTACACATATATTGATTGTCATCAGACGACATAAAGACAGGAGGAACCAAAGTTAGTGTCACTATGACCACAGTCACAAAAAATGTGGACAAAAGTGATCTGCAACCTGGAACATACATAGCAGCAGTGTATTATAACATCTGGTACATTGGGTATATCATTCAATGTAATGAGGAGGAACAAGGGGCCTGATTCATTAAGGATCTAACTTGAGAAACTTCTTATTTCCATGTTACAATGCAAGGGGTGCAAATGAGTGTTCTGTTTTGCACATAAGTTAAATACTGACTGTTTTTTCATGTAGCACACAAAAAATATATATACCTTTTTTAAACACCCCCCTTTTTTAAACACCCCCCAAAAAATGGGATCCCTAATGTGAAATGTAAAGTGGTCTCAGCTATATAATCCAATGGTTTTTGAGTAAATAGTAATATGGCAGTCTGTATGTAAAAGAATACCAAATGAGCAGCTGCCAGGATTGACTCTTTATGTGTCTCCCTCTTTCTTTCTCTGGAAAGTTTCAGTTTTGGTCTCTCTAAAGGGAATCCCCTTCCCATCAGTTTCTGTTTGTTTCATTTCCTTGTATGGGAGTTTTATCCCATTGTCTCAGTTTAGTTCACTTTTTTGGTATGGTTTTTAACAATGTGTAAATTATGTATGCTGTACAGCAGTAATCGAGCATCAACTTCATTATTTTTTTTCTCCACTATGAAACAGAGTACCCGGCTGATTTTTTTTGTGGTAGTAATTTATACCTTTTTTAAACACCCCCCAAAAAATGGGATCCCTAATGTCAATTGAATCTAGCGTTTTCTAATGATATTCGAAAAACGTGCGTTGTTGCCGTAAGACAAAACATGAGGCAGATAAAGTCATTTGGTTTGGATTTTTGGATTCGGGAGCAAGAGTTACCTTAGGGGTCCAAATTTTGTGTCGATTCCTTAATTAACACCCGTAATACTTGAAATAAACTGGATAAAGAAGCTGCGATTAGTAAATTATTTAATAAATTGAAAAATCAATATATAATCAACTAATTATCAGACAGTCGAGATATTTGGCAGAAATAGTTGTTTTGACATTCTCTCTTAACTAAAAATTTTTCAAAGAAATCTGAGACGGTGGTGGACAAATCATGTTTTTTTGGGTGATCTGATGTGGAATGACCCAGCAAGCAGCTGCAGATAGGGCACTAGGAGACATATATTTTGCAAGTGCTTTCTCCTGGTGCAACAGACCTTGCTGTATTAAAAAAAGATGTGATTCCACCTCCCAAACAGCTTAACCAACCGTACTGCTGTTTGGGGGGAGAAGCATGCTGGTTTTTTTTTTAAATTAATTTATTCATTCATTTATCTGGCTTACAGGGCCACTGTGCACTTAAGTGTATTATGCACACCGACCCATAAGGCAGATAGAGGTGTGTTTGTGCAATTTGCATAGTATTCTGAGTAGCACTAAACTAAAGATCGGTGTGACTTGGAAAACTGTGTAAATTATAGGATGCAATTTACACTTACGATTTAAGTGTTAATTGCATCCAACTCTGCATCAGGCCCATAGTGTATATTATACTACCAATTAGGTCAGTGATGACTGCACGTGCTGCTACACTTGCTTCATGCGTGGCCCTTCAAAACTTCAAAGGGCTATACATTGCCCTTAATCTCAGCAATAAAAAAAACATCTCCAAAGTGACCTCTTCAACCCCACAACAGCCAC
Source organism: Mixophyes fleayi (assembly GCF_038048845.1). Lineage (NCBI taxonomy): Eukaryota > Metazoa > Chordata > Amphibia > Anura > Limnodynastidae > Mixophyes > Mixophyes fleayi. The sequence goes on along the minus strand of NC_134407.1, from coordinate 114,443,193 downwards.
TCACACCTAATGGGAATCACAATCTGGGCCATTGATATGAAGCATTATTTAAACTTAAATAACCTAGCTAATACATAATGAACAACTTCCTGATGTGTGCTAAACAAAAAAAGTCTTCTCTTTGCTACATCACGCTTGGCAGATTCTAATTTGTGGTCAAGTGCATCATTCGCAAACCTTTAATTACAAGCAGTTCGCTACACCTGCCCCTGCCCACCAAAAAGTAAAAACGATTTTTCAGCCATATCTGCGACTATGTCTCCGTCTGAATTCGTATGCAATTACTTGAACATGCTTTTACTGTACATTGTCTATATTAGAATGGGGTCCTTTTAAACTGATTTAATAAGCAGTGAGGCTTCAAAACCTTACATGTGCATATCAGCTTTCTACTACTGGACTTTAAATTTTAATGGACAGAATACGTTATTGCAATTTGTGAAAACCTTGTTATCATACAGATTGGACTTCATCGAATCCTGGTTCAACCTTTCACAAATTCAAATATTGCTGATCTAGTGGAAGGTAAAACAAAACCCCCAGTGCAACAGTTGCCAAGTTAGCCTCAGAGGGGAAAATTCCCCCCTGACTTCAACCAATGGTAATTGCTTAAACTCCCTGGATCAATCAACCTCATAATGTCCTTTAGTTGTTATAGCTACAGACACTTTTTTGTAAAAAAGTCATCCAATCAATTTTCTACATTAACTTAGTAAATTTATCAACACTACCTTATGTGGTAAGGATTCCTTAACATTACTGCATGTACAGTAAATAATTCTTCCTATGCTAATGGTGAAATAATATTTCTTCCATTCACATCTTATGTGTTGTATACTGTTCTTGAAACAAAAAGTTCATTAGACAAATCTTTGTATTAACTTATATAATGTATATGTTAAATATGTCAACTCTTTTCAAAGTAAATTAACATAATTTTTCTAACCTCTCTTTATAACTTAACTCTGACTTCCATTCCCTTTATTGATGAGGTTGCATGTCTTTGAATCCTTTCAAGTTCTCCTAACTTCCTTTCACTTTGAGGCGCCCAAAATCGTACCTTGTATTTAAGACAAGGTCTAACGATTGGCTCATATAATAGCAATACTATACTAGCATCACAGCTGAGATGACATTTCTATTAGATAACGTTACTCTCCACTCTCTTTTCTACAGGTTTGGTTTCAAAATCGTAGAGCAAAATGGAGAAAAACTGAGAGGGGCAGTTTTGAGCAGGATGGATCAAAAGAAGGTGCTGCCGAAGTGACACCCCCCACCAGAAACATTAGTTCTCCTTCTACAGGGGAAACTGCCAGGGGCAAAAAAGAAAACTTGGATGCACAACAGAGGTAACATGCTAAAATATACAAAATTGCTAATATTAAGGTTTTTGTGGCCCTCAACTTTCTTAATTTTTGATTTTTGTTTTATTGGTGTATGACTTATGTTAATCTTTCCATTAGAATTTCAATATAAAGGACCAGAGTTTGGCAACTGGGATACTTACAAAAAGATTTATTATTCTGACGGTGGTAATCGTATTACCGATTATGAAACACCCTCTGATGGTGGTAATCGTATTACCAATTCTGACAATTCCGACAAGTGTCATACCTACAAAAAAATGGCAGAAAAATACGAACTAAATAGAAGCAGACTTACCTGAAACATGAAGAGGCAGATGTCCAAAGGCACCGCAGGCTGACAGGCAGTGATTCCGACTGGACAGATCTCTGGCACCTCAGTGTGATGTGTGCGCGACTTAGATGAATGGTAATTTAAAGGTGCTGGAGACCTGTCCAGTCGGAATCACTGCCTGTCGGCCTGTGGTGCCATCGGACATCTGCCTCTTTGTCTTTCAGGAAAGTCTGCTTCTATTTAGTTCGTAATTTTCTGCCATCAGGTTTATTTTGTAGGTATAACACTTGTCGGAATTGTCGGAATCACTAAGCCGTACCCCACCCTATTCTGAAATAAATATCTGTGGACATAGGGCAGAGTAAAATTAGGAAATTCTATTTGTGGAAATGAAACTTTCTGGAGTTTAATTGTAAAGTTTAACCTGTCTTTAGTCAGTTGAGGCTGTCCCTTTATCCCCTAGAGATGTGCAACCTTTCTCTACTAAAATCAGATCTCTTACATGTGAAGAGTGAACACCTATACCTATCTATTTTTTTCCATTGCATACTTAGGTGTTTATCCCATGATAGGACAGTGGCTACAGCAACATCATTCTTTCCATCCTGTTTGCCTGGAGCTCTCTTAAACACTGCCAGCTATGCCCAAGCTCTGTCACACGTGGCTTCTCTGAAAGGTAAGAACTTCTGCAGTACTCCTAACATATCCCAAGAGATTCTAAAATTTATCATGCAATAACGGTTATTTTACTGCTGCAAAATGATACAATAAAATATTACATTGTATTGTATAACCACGGGATAGCACCACTAGGGGGACCAGCAGAAAGACAGTTTTATGTGTTACTTTTCTTTCTATTTTATCTGCCAGTTGCGCTAATTATCAGTTTATGTAGTTTAAGCAGTGGAGGATGACAAGACTAGAACAAACAACAGATATTAGACACAGTTGCCTTGGGCACAATGGAGCACAATGCTAGCATTCAACACAGTGGATTTTCTTGTGTTTCAGAGAATCTGTGTTTTTAGTGCCAGACTTGCACTTGGCCATCATCAGCAGGGCAATTTTTCTGCTTTTCATGCTTTGTTAAATTAATTGATGTGTATCACACCACACATGGTTAGAGTCTAAGCTGTACAGCATTTCACTATATGTAAAATATAGCTTTCTTTAAAGGTTTGGTATCCACTTTCAAGAACCAGTGTTTTGGTTTTCTGGCATTGCCAAAAATTTGATTACAGTTTTCTTGAACCACTTGCATTCCAAGAAAGTCTACATACTTCAAATGTGTTAACTGAAAGCAAACATTGTGTACGACAACTCTGAATATGCAAACCAAACAATTGTGCTAAATTTTCAAGGAATTATAAAAAATCAATCAAATAAGGAAAATGTAAGGGCTGTTGAATTTATCTCCAGTCTTGAACTGAAAACAAATCAGTTACAGTCAACTGTGGAGGTGCCCAAGGAGGGGGCAGTAACATTATTTTAACTGATACACAGCACTTGGAGGGGAGGATGTGGGAATGGTCACTTTGAAGTTAAGTTACAAACTTTTCATACTGAAATAAATAAATGCATACTATACACACAAACACTACATTTTCTGTACACATATACTGTACCTGTACACACACACTACACTTAAGTGACAAGCTTAACAGACCTCAAGAAATTAACAATAACACTGTACATACAAGAAATGTAGATACACTCTCTCTAGCCAATGAAACCTTCATATGGTTCAAATGGACAAAAATGGACTCTTAAGATTTGTTATAAAAAACTTAAAATTTTACTGTGCTCACAGACATTAACACAAACACCTTGACAGACTTTTAGATACAAACCAAAATAAATTGCAGCTACATTCACCACAAGGAGCAAAAACAAATAACAATATACAGGGGGAACGGTATTATAAATGTAGAAGCAAAAAGACTGGGTATTTTTTTGTAGAACAGATGCAAATAATTTCTTATAACATAGAAAAGTCAGTAGAAATAATTTAATTGCCAGGGATGCCAATTTCTGAGGAAAATCTTTAAAAGCTAAAACTGTCTCTGGAAATTAGAAACATAGTGCTGCTATAATGTAAAAGTGTGCAAGGCTAAAGTGAACTGTTTGGACGTAATGAATGCATAGTTCATGGGAACCTGGTGGTTAACACATCAGTGAGTTTATAAGTCATGTTAGTAGGGACAGCAGCTGGAATATGTGGTAAGAGCAGTGTGCATATTGAAATAGGCAGATGATGAACAGCTGAATGATGCACTTACCCTTGCAGAATCTTCATGTAGAGCTGGCTGGTGGTAGGGGCAGGAGTTGCAGCTGGAAATAATGTCCTGCAAAGGGGTAGTTTCTAGGGATATTATTTCTAGGGACATTTCGGATTAGAACAAGCGCCTGTAAACATGTTATGCAAGGTATTGTGTTGGAAGAATGTTTGCACTACAAAACCCATCATACCATGTTTAAACTTGGCTTTAATGCAGTTTTATTTCTATTTAAATATTCCTCTTCAATAGATTTTAATTTGTAGATTGTGTAGAGATTAACAATAGAGAGTATTAAATTCAAACAATGTGCTAAATAAAATAAAATGTATTGTACAGTTAGATAATATTGAAAATATGGACATTTCAGGTGGCCAGGGACACATTTTTAAAACCTAGCAGTGTGGATTTGGATATACATTCCGACATTCCTGACTTCAACACCAATCCTCCTGTAGCTGAACGTTTCCTCTGCAAAGTCTTTTTTCCTCTCTAAAATGAATCTTGTGGAGCCTGTGACTTTTGGAAAACTTATATGCCCCAGTCTCAGAATAAGCATTTTTAGTTATGTATAATTACAGAACTAATGTAAATATAGGGTTTGCACATACTGCCAGCTTTTCCAAATGTGTAAATTGTTCTATGCGCAGAGCAGTAAAATAAACACAACTAGCAAACGTGAAAAGTGGCTAATAAAGACATAGAGGTATATTTACTAAACTGCAAGATTGAAAAAGTGGAGATGTTGCCTATAGAAACCAATCAGATTCTAGTTGTCATTTATTTAGTACATTCTACAAAATGAGAGCTAGAATCTGATTGGTAACTATAGGCAACATCTCCACTTTTTCATACCTGCAGTTTATACCCCATAGGCTTTACACATGATAGTTTTATTGGAGCTGTAAATACATCATATTTGCCAACTCTCCCGTAATGTCCGGGAGACTCCCAAAATCTGGGTCGGTCTCCCGGACTCCCAGGAGAGCAGGCAAGTCTCCCGCATCCCGCAATTCCCTGGCCAAAATAATGCGATTTGCGTCATTTTGGCCCTGCCCCCGCAACAAAACGTCATTTTCTTCGCTGGGGGCTGGGTCAAAATGACCCGATTGACCGTGCCCCGCCCCCTCCCACCCTCTAGTCATGCCCCCTGCCTGGGATCTCCCGGACTTCACTGCCTGAATGTAGGCAAGTATGAAATACATCTTAAATTAGTAGTTAGTTCCCTTTATAACTGGGTTAAAAACTAGTTGTTTGTCTATACATTATAACCAGATTATAAGGGAATTAGTGTACAGGCAAAAGTTGGTGTCCATAGCAACCAAAAATGTTCTTACTGTCCTTTTTCAAGAGCAGCTTAGGAGAGAAACACAAACATCTGATTGGTTGCTTTGGGTAACACCACCTTTTTCCTTTGCACCATTTTTTTTATATAAACTTCCCTACTAATGTTAATAGAACTCTACAAACTTGGCACTAGACAATTTAAATAGCTGGCCTGTGACAGTCAAAACTTCTTAAGAGTTTAACACTTTTTTGCATAGTTGTGCAGATATTTCCCCTATCATATTGCACTGTGCTCTGTGGTTTTCTGCCCAAGTCAGTGTCATAGTTTGTTCTCATGGCGAGCACAGAATGATTTTGTGATTGTGTGGTCTGACGGAAGAGATTTCCTGCCATTACAATTACTTACTGCTAAAAGCATCAGGGGCCTGTGGATTTGCTCAATCCAGTCACATCCTTTAATGGCCAACAACATAGCTCAATAATTAATAGCAGCTACCTATTAATTGGGGAGCAGCAGGATCTGTCATTGCTCAGTTTCTAAGCTTGAACTGATTGTACATAGGTATCTCAGAGAGTGCTTGGTATAACAAGTGGCCTGTGCCTACTGTTATTCTTTCATTTTTATTTGTTCTCCCTATGCCAGCCACATTCATGTGTTTTTACTTGTTCTTTATCTTGCTCAGCAGAAAGGAAAACCACTGAATGTGTAACATAGTTGTCAATGGTATCTGACTGAGTCTAAAGTAAGCTTCTACCAGTGTTCTAATGTTTCTTACAGCAAAAAGCTTAACTTTTACTTTGCAACAATGCAATACTATTCACACAATAGTATTCTGCTGCTAGTCCCATTTCCTTTCTGCTGCTAGTTCCACTTCCAACACCATTTTATAGAGTTCTAAACCTGTAGTCAGACTATGTCAGTGTACAAATGTCAACTGCCTGAAATCTGAACTCACTGTATGTGAGTTGATAGCAGCTGTTCACAGTCCACACGCTATCTGCATTCAACAACTTTCGCAAACTACTAGGAATCATACTGGTCAATGGGGTTAATTCTCATACATTCTAACTGCAATTCTAACTGTGTAAAGGGTCATGTTGTAGAGCTGTAATTTTTATTTTAACATTGCATCTCATCTAATAACTGTTCATCTTTCTGATGATAGGTTTAAGTACTTATTAATTATATAGACTCCTACCAGCTTTCATTCAGCTATCAAGAATAAGTAGTGAAGGGGCGCTGCAGACCAAAACCCTCCTGCCCCATACCCACAGATTGGTTCCACATGGCTTTTAAGATGACAATATTTGCTTTTGCTTACCAAATCCTTAGAAAAAATAGGGTTTATTTTTTGGGAGTACAGTAGTTCATTAAGTGCTCAAAAAATACAGTTGTAAAAATATATGTTCACTGTTTCTCTTTAGGGGTTATGCTGGGTACACACTACAGAATTTGTGACCAATGTGTTATCTACAACTATTTTACTAGCGACTGAAAAAAAAACCCTGATCAGCATGCCGATTCATGTGTACACCCTATACATGTTTTAAAAGATTTACACTCAGATCTGTGCTCTTCAACTGTCATAACCGTCAGCTGAAAAGATCATGACTCTGTAAACTCTATGGAGATCCTAATCATGAGTGCATTGCAGAATTGGAAGAATGTTGTTCCATAGCTGAACGAGATTTACAGTTCTGCTGAACAATCAAATCAAACGATGGTCAGTGCTTTGGAACGACTATTGTTCATCATCTAAGTGTACACACTAATGCAATAAGGTTGTTTATCGGGTGATTGGCCAGGTAATTGACTGAAAACACTGTAGTATGTACCCAGCCTTAGTCCATGCTCTGTACAGTCTGTAGGTAATTTATGTACTAATCATTGTTTTAAAGACTTCTCTAGAGGTACAGATTATAATTATTGTGTTGTGTTGATCTACCCTAAATCCTGTGAAAAGGGATTTTCTCCCAGTATTTAGGGATTCCTATTTACCAAAGTACCTGGTGATAGCTATCCAGCTGCTATAGCCAGTGATAGCCTTCACCTACATGTGGAAGTACCAGTGGCGGATCCAGGGGGGCGATTGGGGCGATCGCCCCCCCTAGCAGGGGCTTGCTGCCGGCGGCTGCACACTGTGCAGGTCCGTTAGGCAGTGATAATGTGCTGCCCGGCTGCTCTGATTGTGTTTTAAACACAATCAGAGCAGCAGGACAGCACATTATCACTGCCTAACGGACCTGCACATACTGTGCAGCTGCCGGCAGCCTTAGAAGTTAGAAAGGGGGCGGGGCTTAAATCCCATCCCCCCCCTATATCGCCCGGGGTAGAAAAAATTTCTAGATCCGCCCCTGGAAAGTACTGCCGCTGTCTTCTGATTGGCAATGTCAGGATGCCAATTTTTTGTTTAATTCATTTTAATTTTTTACTTTAATATTTTTTTGTACAACGCGGAACTGGAAGCCAAAGTCTGGTCTTCTGGTTCCAATGCTGGCTCAGGTATGTGCAGTGGGTCCCAGGACTCGCTTGGAAAGTACTCCTCTTACTGCTTCCAGCTATTATCACCAGTATCAGCCCTTGTGACATTTTCTTAATAAATTGCCTGATAAAACATTTTCTATTGCTGACATTTGCAGAGATAGAATTTCTTGTTATCGGAGGGGTCTTAATAAATAAAGCCCTATATCATAAAGCTATTCCTTTTAGCAACTTTTAAACTATTTCCTTGAGAGGCAGTAAACTGTTCATTTCATGTGTTTCCTAAAGTTTCACATGGATTAATAAATACTCAGCAGGATTCCCTTGCAACACTTGGTTAATATCTTCTTCAAGCCTCTGGAGATGCAAAAGTTAATCACTGTTGGCATGGTATCCGGGATGTAAGAGTTAATGCTTGTTTCCAGTGGTCGATTTGTTTGCCTGTACAGAGCTTTGATCAGAGGTGGGGAGGTGAGATTTGGAGTAGTTGGGGGGAGGGGTGGGGGCTCTTCCTGTCAGACTCACAGAATTGATTCCCCCTCTCTCCACCACAGGGAGGCTGGATTATTACATTAAGTATTAATCTGTTCAGATGATCTCACCATACCTTGTTCTGATTCAGCACTATATCTGCAGCTAATGGAGAGAAAACTCTTTCACTGCCAGACCTGCAAAATCATGCAGAGTTTAGTATCTGTAAGAAGAACAGTATTAATAGATACAGTGTGCAATAATTTTCATTATTGACAAACATAAGTTTCTGGAACAGGTTTCACTTTCCCAGTATATAATCAATTAAAGACTCATCATACTTATTATGCAATATAAATAAGTTACACCATACTTGTCTATTTTTGAAAAATGATTTCAGGGAGATTGCGTAAGTGAAACCTAGGTGCTGTGCATAGCCACCAAAGGGATTTATCTAGCCCTACCCATGGGCGTATCACCCAGGGGTGTGTCCAGCACCCCCAGTTGGAACTTATATATGTATGTGTCAGTAGCAATCTTAGCCATCACTGGTCTTTCTCCAACACTCAGCAAGCCACTGATTTCTGGCGTTCCCAATTAGAATCTTTAACAGAGCCCAGCTGGGCTCAGCCTCAGGCTAGATATGACACAACACCTCTCTCAGGTGTTACCACTAACCTCCAGTACTGATGAGACATGCAGGTAATCACTAATCAACCAGCCACTATAAGAACCTGCTCAGTGCACTCCTCAAGTGTCTCTGTATCAGTTGTGTCCAACATCAATATTCCCGCTCCAAGAATATACTAGAGAGTATAGCATCTATTTGTATTTCTTCAACTCCAGTGTCCTGTCTCCCTGACAGCAGCACACCCATATTCGCATCTCCATCTGCAGTGTTTTCGGCAGAGTCCTCATACCAGCTATGTAGTTTGCTGCTTTCATTCTGTCATGGAGGATACCAACTACACTGGGTCATGACCTAGGTCCTCACTGAGCGAAACCCATATACTCTTGTGGGGATCACTGGTTAAGTCTAGTGGGGGTTTTAAACTCTGCTCCAGTATATTTGGTTATGATATTCCGGCCTACTAGCTTTTGTCATCTGTGTGTGTGTGTGTGTACTCTGCTGCACCTGCTGTCTATCTCTGTTCTACGGGGTTATTGCAATATATTCTGTTGTATCCATTTGTTTATTCCTCGCTATATGCTGTTCAAACAGTTGCAACACATCCGTGTACCTTATTGCACGCTGCATGCTGTTCAATTAGTGCCAACACATCTGTGTACTTTATTGCATGGTATGTGCTATTCATACAGTGCCAATACCTCCATGTACCCCATTACACGCTACGTGCTGCCCATGCAATGCCTACAAACTCTGTGTTGCACATTACCAAATCCCCACACTTGTGTACTCAGCTGTACCTTCAGCATTTTTCTTACAGTGTCAAACACCTCAGTGTATTTTGGTGGGACAACTGTGGGCGGTCCTGATGTGCATGGGTGGGAATTGCAGTAGTTCACTTACACGTTCCTCTGCACTGGCTAACCCTCAAGTGTAGATATAAATGACCAGAAGGCAGGTTTATAGCAATGTCTCTTTAATGTGTTGGGATACAAGTGTGGTAATTTATGGTGCAGTGCAAACAGATGCCGCTGATTTGGGCACCAGATTATCTCTACAAAAAACACACTCTTTATTTACAATCCTCTTCACTCCAGCGTGATACTTGATTTACAAATAACACTAAAATAAATATATACATTTCCTTTCTCCTCCACTACAGGTGCCTTATCCTTTGGTCTATAACACATGCTCACTGTGCCCCACCTGGGCTTCTCATTAAATACTGCTAAACTACAGCACCTATCTCCATAGGGTCAATTTACATGATCTACCCTCTCTAGACATGGAGTGATAAATTGATCAAGCTGCGGGTTTGAAAAAGTGGAGATGTTACCTATAGCAACCAATCAGATTCTAGCTGTCATTTTGTAGAATGTACTAAATTAATATTCATCATCATCACCATTTACTTATATAGCGCCACTGATTCCGCAGCGCTGTACAGTGAACTCATTCACATCAGTCCCTGCCCCATTGGAGCTTACAGTCTAAATTCCCTAACATACACACGCAGACAGACAGAGAGAGAATAGGGTCAATTTTGATAGCAGCCAATTAGCCTACTAGTATGCTTTTGGAGTGTGGGAGGAAAACGGAGCATCCAGAGGAAACCCACGCAAACACAGGGAGAACATACAAACTCCACACAGATAAAGCCATGTTTGGGAATTGAACTCATGACCCCAGCGCTGTGAGGCAGAAGTGCTAACGACTTAGCCACCGTGCTGCCACAGGTTGCTATAGGCAACATATCCACTTTTTTCAAACCTGCAGCTTGAAAAATTTACCCTGGGGACTCTATATGGCATGTTATGCACGTTTTGTCGTTATCCAATAACGATTGTCAAATCTCGATTTGTGTTTCCAATGCACAAATATTTATTCTCAAAAAGTAGCAGAATAATCAAACGAAATAATAGTAAGTACAGCCGTTACTTATCGCAGGCGCTCTGGATCCAGTGAACAGTCATTCAGTCCTGAAGTCTGTGGACAAGATGTCTGATCACTGTATGAAAAGCTCCTGCTTATATGCAAACAGAAATACAGTGAAACAATGCAGATGGTGTGGCCTGCTCCTATTGGTCCAGGTTTAAGGAAGGTCCAGGGGGTTGTAGATCATAGGCTGGTTCAATCTAAGGAATCCAAAGGTGAGGGTCATCTCTCCAGGGAATGAGCTCTGTTCTTCCCGCCAAAACTCCAATTACAACCAGTCCATTAGCATTTTACAGTCAGCATCATATTAAAGATTTATCTCCTAACATCAATAACTAGAGTATGCAATGTGCGATCTCTTCGAAGAATGCACCGGACAGCTGCTGATGTAAAGGGGATCAATATGATATCAGACATGTCACGTTTCCTTTAACCTGAACCATATGTATCACTAATATGCATATAACTTTTACATATAAACACTACTATATTTTGACATAAATAACTATGTGTTTCGACTACGATTAATGTGTACTATTTACAACTGTGTGTGTTTGTGCGAATGTATACAAAAGTGTAAAAACTGTTATTGCCACGTGTTGCAGCTGGATACTTCCTTCCACGCCGTAGCATGCTCTACGCATAATTTCAGACAAAGACAATGAAGTTCGCTCAATATTAATTGAAATGACTTTATCCAATTTGCTGACTTCAACAGGGAGATCCTCAATGCTACCATTATTAATTGGCTCCACACTGCTTTGGCTTTAAACCCCCTTCTTTATTATGGCCCCCCTTTTTGTTTTTACTTTTCAGGGGCTCTTCTTTATTATAATGGGGACTCATTCCCTTCTTGTGGCTCTCTGAATTTGGGACTCCTTACCCTCTTTATATGCAGCCACACTCTGAGGTAATTTCTCCCTCAAATCTGTTTCATTTCACAGTTATGATGTACTTTGTCCCCTTGTGGCAGCAGGCCATGCACCTGCACCAAATTTGACAGGGGATCCTGGTACCTCCTTCCCTTTGTCCCGGGTACCTGGCTGTCACACTCTCCCCACACACTGTTCCCCAGCTGATACTAGCCTTATTTTACTTAGCAACCATTTCTGGTGTGTCTCCTCTGGGTCCAAGTATTAGGGCCACACATTCAGTCTCTGGGAGGTGTAACTAGCAACCCCAGCGGGAGCATTACATTTACATCTTACACTAAACTTCTTCATCTTGAAAGTGTTCCATAATGGGCAAGTACAAGAATTTCAGAGGAATGAAGTTCAGAGAAGGGATTGCACTTTTTGCCTTTCGCCTAAGCAGTCATAGCCTATTTAAATGCAAAATGTAGAAATTCTACATATCTTACTAGTAAAGCAGAATTACATGACAATAGAATCAGTTGTCATGGACCCAGTCGGAACTAGCGAGCTGTGGGTCCCAGTGCAGGAAACTGGGAAGGAGGGAACCGGGGCCCACAGCTCGCTATTTACCTGTGCAGCAGGACCCATTATCTCCATGGGTCCCGGTGCACTGCACCTGCTGCACCAAATAGTTCCACCACTTTATGGACCTCTCCCTAAGCTTAGCATGACCTACACTCAATTATAACACACACTCCACACACATTCCAAACATGTGTACACTAATCACAACACACACATTAAATTACCCCAGCCCCCCACTCACTCATCTTGTAAGGTCCTCAGTCCCTATGTTTTCTCTTCATTCCGATGAACTACTCATGTATTCCCTTCTCTCAGTGTGTTGCCTTCTTCTCCTACAGTTGGAGTACCAAATGAGATCCTTTCACCACCTGTAATCTTTGTTCCTACTGATGCAATATACATTGTTCTCTCAGTTACATCACACTCCCTACACTTAACAGGCTGCCTTAGTTTAGGAGAGAGTTTAGTGGTGTAGGAAGTGCAACTGTGCTGCTGATAAAATACACATTGCAGTTGTATCAGGGAAACGGATCTTGGAAGTGGCTACCCTGCTGTCTGTCCCATTTCAGCATCTGAGACCTCTTCATGCCTCCCTCCCTCTCCTCAAGAATATGCCATGAGGTCTGTGCAATATAACAACCAATAAGATATCTATGGAATGTACCTTACAATCGGATCTGTGCAATATGCCTGCCAATAGATTCTTAAGAGGTAACCACACCAAGTTGAAAAATCAGGAGATTATATCTTTTACACAACCCCTATATTCCTGATTATACAGTTATATGTCCAGAATTATTTTCAATATTACTGGAGGGTGCACCCAAATACTCAATATAATTCAGATATGGGAATAGGAAGAAAAAGAGAGAATTCTATCGAGGCACTCCGGGATGTGAATATATATATATATATATATAATATATATATTGCTAGGAACTCCTCCAGCCGGCACAGCACAACCAGAGTCTACTCTGCCAGTCAGGTGTTCACTGGAGCCCCTGATGGTGGGGACAGGCTGAACTGCAGACTGACAGAGGGTCGTGAAGTGTGTACCGGCTGGGGAGAACCCAGGCAAGCGGAGTGGAGTCCAAGCAGAGGTCAGGGGCCGCAAGCAGACAACAGTAACAATAAACAAGCCAAGGTCAGGGGTCACGAGCAGACAGGGAGGTCGGTATTCAAGCCAGAGGTCAGGGTCACGAGATACACTAGCAAAGTCCAAATCCAGGCCAAGGGTCATACACAGATAATCAGCAGCAAGTCCAACAGGCAGGAACAAGGCAAATAGCAGGTTTAGCAGAATGGATACAGAAACTATAACCGGGAATGAGGCAGCAGACCTCATTGCCTTAAATACAGACACAGACCAATCAGGAGTTGGATACACTCCTGCAGACTAATTACTAGCATCCAGCAGGGCCAATCAGGGCTTGCCCCTGAAATGCACAGTTGCAGGCTAATGCCTGTTAATTCAACGTCCTTATTTAAATCAGCCCACAGGCTGCCTGCTACGCGCATGCGCCCTGGTACCAGCACTGCCGGGACGCAGCGCTAGTGTAGAAGCAGCCGGCCATTGCACTGGTGACGGCCGGACAGGAAGAGGAAATGACGTCCCGGTCGTCAAGGTGACGGCCGGGACGCCATGGGGAGCCAGAAGCGGATGGGTCAAAGAAACCTGACACCCAGGTTTTCTTGGAAATTTCCTGAAGAACTCCTTCAGCTGTTTAGGAGCATGGAGTTGTCCCCGTGGAATCCAAGACCGCTCTTCTAACCCACGATTCCTCCACTGCACTAGGAAGTGCACCTGACCTTGCACTTTTTTATAATAAAGGATCTTCTGAACAACGTATCTTTGTGGTTTGTTTGAATTTCTCCCAGACAAACTTGAAGACTGGGTTTGAGTTGGATATAGTACTGGTTTCAATAGAGAACAATGAAATGTGTTGGGGATTCCCAACGAGCCCGGAATTTTTAACCTAAATGCGACAGAATTCACCTGCTTGATAATAAGAAATGGAACGATGAATTTGGGGCCCAACTTTTTACAAGGCTGTCTGAGCCTAATATTTTTTGTAGACAGCCACACTTTCTTGCCCACCTTGAGGGAACAGGGGGTACAGTGGCGATCCAAATATTTTTTTGCAACAAATGAGGCTTGTCTCAGTGATGACTGTACTTTCCTCCAGATAACTCTGAGATCCCTGGCAGTGGAGCGGATCTCCTGGATACCAACGGACTTGAGTGAGTACAAGGAGTTAGATCTGGGGTGAAAACCATAATTGCAGAAAAACGGAGAGGCTTTGGTAGATGAGTGACATGAATTATTACAAGAAAATTCTGCCCAGGGTAACAAGGAGGACCAGTTGTCATGGAACTCCGATGTGTAGCATCGTAAAAACTTCTCTAAGGACTGGTTCAGTTTGCCCATTTGACTGAGGGTGCTATGCGGATGATAAACTGACCTTGATTCCGAGAAGGGTACAGAAGGATTTCCAGAATTGTGCTATGAACTGAGAACCCCGATCAGAGACGGTGTCAGTAGGGACTCCATGAGACGGAAAATATGTTGAATGAATAAGACGGCCAAATCTCGAGCAGTGGGAAGTCTGGTTAACGGAATGAAATGTGACATTTTGCTGAACCGGTCTACCACGACCCAAATGGTATTGTGTCCTGCAGAGGGTGGCAGATCAACTATAAAGTCCATGGACAAGTGTGTCCATGGTTTTGCAGGAATGAAAAAAAAGGAACTAACTGACCTACTGGACAGATCCTGGGGACTTTGTTTCTGGCACAAACCTCGCATGAGAGGACATCTTGACGTCAGCAGACAAGGATGGCCACCAGACCGTACGAGAAAGAATTTCAAGCGTCTTGTGAATTCCGGGTGCCCAGCAGTCCTACTATTATGCGCCTCTGCAAGAACCACCTTCCTTAAATGGACTGGAACAAAGAGACATCGCTCCGGAGTAGTATCAGGGGCTAATCTCTGGAATCTCTGAAGTGTGATACTCAGATCTTAGGTTAACCCAGCATGGATTATGAAGGGAGGAATAATAGACTCTGGGTTTGTAACCGGAACGTGGTGTGCCAAGAAACTTCTGGACAAAGCATCTGCCCGGACATTTTTGGAACCTGGTCGGTATGTGATCAGGAAATTAAACCGGGTAAAGAATAACGACCAACGGGACTGTCTGGGATTTAGGCGTTTGGCCGATTGAATATATTGTAGGTTCTTGTGGTCGGTAATTACAGAGATCTGATGTGAAGCACCCTCCAGCCAATGCCGCCACTCCTCGAAGGCCCATTTGATTGCCAATAGTTCTCTATTACCGACATCATAGTTGGCTTCTGCTGAAGAGAACTTACGGGAGAAATAGGCACATGGGTGTAGACGATTAGTATGAGGATCCTTCTGTGATAGGATAGCACCAGCACCGACGTCAGAGGCGTCGACCTCAAGAACAAATGCCTTAGCTGGATCCAGGTGTCTAAGGACCTGAGCGGAGACAAATGCTTTTTTTAGGCTTTCGAATGAGGCTACTGCTTTGGGCAACCAATTAGTCGGATCCATTCTTTTGCAGGTCAGGGCGACAATGGGAGCCACAATGTCAGCAAAGCCACAAATTCTATAATAGTTGGCGAAGCCCTGGAACCTCTGCACCGCCTTAAGATTGTTTGGTTGTACCCAATCCAAGATAGCCTGAACCTTTGTTGGATCCATGGAGAATCCCTCAGAAGAGATTACGTAACCTAAAAAGGATACCTTCTGTACCTGGAACTCACACTTTTCCAGCTTGGCGTAAAGGTGGTTCTCTCGCAATCTTCGTAGAACCTGTTTGACGTGATTCTGATGTGCGGGTAAAGATCTGGAATAGATGAGGATATCATCTAAATAGACGACCACTAAAAGAACCAAGGAACTCCCGAAGAACTTCATTGATCAAGTCCTGGAACACTGCAGGCGCATTGCTAAGACCAAACGGCATGACCAGATACTCGTAGTGGCCAGAGTGCGTATTGAATGCTGTCTTCCACTCATCTCCTTCCCTGATACGGATGAGGTTATACGCTCCACGAAGGTCGATTTTTGTGAAGACAGTAGCACCTCTTAATTGATCAAATAATACTGAGATGAGAGGAAGGGGATAGGTGTTCTTGATTGGGATAAGTTTCAATCTCCGGTAGTTAATACAGGGTCTTAGTCCTCCGTCCTTTTTGGATACAAAGAAGCATCCCACACCTACTGGAGATTTAGATGGCCTGATGAAGCCTTTCTTCAGGTTTTCATCAATGTATTCCTGCATGGATTTGGTCTCTGGACCAGAGAGGGAGTACAAGCGTCCCTTCGGTAACTTGGAACCAGGAATAAGCTCGATGGCACAGTCGAAGTCACGGTGTGGTGGTAAAGTATTAGCAGCCTTCTTGGAGAACACATCCCAGAACTCATGATATTGTGAGGGAAGCTGTTCCGGAATAGGCTGAATCACACGAAGAGAGAGTGACAAGCAGGACTGTGTACAATAAGAGCTCCACTGAAGAATTTCTCCTTTTACCCAATCAATACAGCATTTTTAGGGCAAACAATTTGCAGACCTAGGTGAACTTTCCTTTCATTCCCTAGGCATGCTCTTTTCCCGGCTTATTTGGGCAGGAATGGGAGAAGTTGCCTTTAGTGCCACAATAGAGACATAGGCCTTGTGACCGCCTCCTGTCCCTTTCCTCAGGGGAGAGACGATACGCTCCTAATTGCATGGGCTCCTCACCATCCGTGATAACAGGAATCAAGGCAGATGGAAGAGAAGACACCTCCTTCTCAGACTTACGTTCCTTAATTCTTCTGTCGATTTTAATGGCGAGGTGCATCAGATCCTCCAATGAGGTAGGAGTCGGTTATTGTACCAAAGAGTCTTTAATCTGTTCCGACAGGCCTAGACAAAACTGACTACGTAAAGCAGGGTCATTCCATCCACTGTCAGGTGACCATCTACAAAATTCAGCACAGTATTCCTCTGCCGCCCGCCGACCTTGTTTCAAGGCCCGTAGATGAGCCTCAGCGGAGGCCATTCGATCCGGGTCATCATATAGTAGACCTAATGCCTCAAAGAAAGCGTCTACTGACTGCATGGCAGGACTGGTCTGCGGCAAGGAAAGGGCCCAGGACTGGGGGTCACCCTGTAGGAGGGAAATGATAATCCTGACTCTTTGCTGCTCTGAACCGGAGGAGCGGGGTCTCAACCGAAAATAGAGCTTGCAGCTCTCCCTGAAATTCCGGAACAGGGACCTATTTCCGGAGAACCGATCCGGCAAATTCATTTTAGGTTCACAGGTGGAACTCGGAGCAGGTTTAGCAGACTGGATACAGAAACTATAAGGGGGAGCCAGAAGCGAGCTGCGGCGGCTGTGAGTACCGCCGCGGCTCGTGACATATATATATATATATATATATATATATATATATATATATATATATATATATATATATATATATGTATATATATATATATATATATATATATATATATTCAAATCCTGGAGTGCCTCGATAGAAATCTCTCTTTTTCTTCCTCACTGCTGACTGCTGTCATATTTGCTTCCCCTAGCAAATGATTGTTTCACAGTTAATTTTTGAAATGTAGGACTGCTCTTTTTCTTGGCCTTCCTCTGGGCTGACGATTCACCCCCAGCAGCAGCAACAGCAGCAGCAGTGGGACTAACGCTTTCTTCAGGGGAATCAGTTATAGTGCAGGAGTCATCCAGCCTTAATAAGTGGGATGCAGGGCTTACTCCGAGCGCTACTGAGGATATTTTTGAGGATGGTGTGGTGGGTGTATTTTGTAGCCGTCAGGATGTTGGTGACCGGAGGGTCCTAGCTGATGATGGAGTGCTTGTAATTTTTTTGGAAGAACTTTCAGCTTTTCCCTACACTTTGCCATGAACTCTCGTCAAATGTCATAACATAGGCGAGGTTCCAAGATGGTTAAGGTCCCTCTCTCGACTGACTGTGGCTTGACATACACTACAAATGGCTATACAATTGTTATCTGGATTTGGGTAGAAATAATTCCACACATAACAAGTGGATTTTTTTGTTTTATGCCCAGGCATGACAATGGCCTTTTTCTTGTCACATGCCAGAACTGCTGCCACTGGTGCAGGACTTACACAAACAACCTCATCCTCATCAACATCCTCATTAGCGCCCTCATCTCCTACAGAAATCTACCCTCATCCTCTTCTAATACCAAAGTGGCATCCTCAATTTGTGTATCACCGGCTACACTCGGGCTGTTCAGGCACACATCAGCAGAACTGCTGAAAGGGCCCTTCTTTATGGGTACACTAACAGAATGCTCACGATTAGGCATACCACTTGGATGGACTCTCCACAGGGATTGGTGTCATTTCTGATTCAGAGCATACATCATCCTCTAATGCCTTACTGTTATCTTGCAGCTCGGCTTTGACACGTAACAGTAGTTGTGCACCAGTTTTAGACTCTAAATTACTTGGTGTCACTCATCGGACGGTTAGTGCCTCTGGTTTAGGACATGGGTCTCTCTCTCTTTTGCCGGCGCCTGTCCGCCATCTTGACCAAGGATTGTGCATGTGCAGAAACCACAAACTGTTAAACTTGGTCAATCAATCACCTCTCACTACTTAGGGCACCTGTTACTCTATTACCGTTGCCTGTTCTTTGGTTCTCATTCCCTTGTGACTCCAAGGTGTTTCCGGTTTCTACTCGTTCTCTCTGTTTGTTGTGGATCATACCTGCGCCTGGACAAGCCTTCTCTCCATATCGTGGTACAACTTGTCAGCCACAGACCACTTCACACTATCTTGTTACATATCTGTACCTGGACAAGCCTTCTCTCCATATCGTGGTACAATTTGTCAGCCGCAGACCACTCCACGCTACCTTGTTACATATCTGCACCTGGACAAGCCTTCTCTCCATATTGTGGTACAACTTGTCAGCCGCAGACCACTTTACGCTACCTGATAACATACCTGCACCTGGACAAGTCGTCTCTCCATATCAGTGGTACAACTTGCTAGTCGCAGACCACTCTACGCTACTTGATAACATACCTGCACCTGGACAAGTCGTCTCTCCATATCTGTGGTACAACTTGCTAGTCGCAGACCACTCTACGCTACTTGATAACATACCTGCACTTGGACAAGTCGTCTCTCCACATCAGTGGTACAACTTGCTAGTCGCAGACCACTCTACGCTACTTGATAACCTACCTGCACCTGGACAAGTAGTTTCTCCATATAAGTGGTACAACTTGCTAGTCACAGACCACTCTACGCTACCTGATAACATACCTGCATCTGCACAAGTCTTTACAGTTACCAGCCGGAACATGTGTCAGTAGCAGCTTACCCTACTATTTTGCATGGTACCTGTTATTAGGACTAAAGCCTATAGTGACTCTGAAGTATAGCTGCGAGTCGCTGACTCTCATGCTGCATTATTGATTGGTCCTTCCATAGACTTTATCCAGTTGTCATATATTGGTCTTCTGTATGCTACCTGTGTGCTAATGCACTTTGGAACTTTCTCCTCCTATTATTACAGCTCATCAGTCTACCGTGTTATCAATGTTTCCATTGTTCAGAGACTGCATTTATATCATTGACATTCCATTTTCTATTCAGTTGTACAGTTCCGCATATTCACCACACTTCCCAGAGGGCCGTGACCTGCACAGTGGCAGCCGCTAAAACCATACTCCCTTGCGGGAGTTCCTGGAGAAGACCAGCCACTGTGTTAGACTCCGCGCCTCTGGTAAAGTGAAATTCCACCTGGTGAATTCTGGGTAAAAGTCCTAGTGCCCGTGACAGTAAGAACAGGCCATGACAGACCCAGGATCGGAACCAACAGATAAGGACATGTTGCAGCACCTGGTTACTCGGATTGAACAACAGGATGTTCGTCAGCAACATTTACTTCAATGTTTCCAGTCTCTAGTTTCTCGTGGAGACCCTGTGCAAAATGTATCCTCTACTGTTAATCCTCCAGTGTCTTCTTTGCTCCCAGTGCCATCACAGGCGTCTACTGCTTCTGCTCTACACCTGCCTACTCCTTCAAAATTTGATGGGGACCCGAAAGCTTGTAGGGGCTTTCTTAATCAGTGCTCCATTAATTTCGAGCTCCAACCTCAAAATTTCCCTACTCATCGTTCTAAAGTGGCATATCTAATTTCTTTGTTTTCTGGACAGGCTCTGGCATGGGCCTCCCCTCTGTGGGAAAGAGATGACCCTCTATTGGAGGATAGTGCCATGTTTATTTCTACTTTCCAAAGAATTTTTTATGAACCTGGTCGTGTTATATCTGCTGCTTCTATCATTCTTCGATTACGCCAAGGATCTCGTTCCGTAGCACAGTATGTAATCCAATTCCGCACAATTGCCTCTGAACTTCAATGGAACAATGAGGCATTGATAGCTGCCTTCTGGCAGGGCCTTGCTGACAAAATTAAAGATGTTCTGGCCTCACAAGAGTTACCTTCTTCTTTGGATGCTTTGATATCTGTGTGTAACCGAGTGGACATGAGATTCCGAGAGAGAAATTCTGAAAGGGAGTCTTTATCTAAAATACCTGTCCGCTTGGCTTCCCGATTTCATCATCCCTCACAACCAATAGAACCCATGGAGTTGGGACTTTCTAGATTGACTCCAGAGGAGAGGGAGCGACGATTAAAGAATAAACTCTGTATCTATTGTGCTGACCTTAATCATATGCTGAACTTTTGTCCTAAAAAGTCGGGAAACGCGAGGCCCTAACCTGTTCTGGAGAGGTAAGGTTGGGGTCCCTGGAATCCTCTCCATGTCATTTGGATTCTAAAACTTGTTCGTTTGCTGTTACTATTTCTACTTCCACTAGGTCTTTTACAACTCAAGCACTTCTGGACTCTGGAGCCGCTGGAAGTTTTATTTCAAGTTCCCTAGTGTGTCAGTGGTCCTTACCAGTGACTTCTTTAAAAACAGCTATTGCCGTCACGGCCATAGATGGTTCATGAATTATCAATGGAATCATTACTCAACGTACTATTCCTTTAACCCTTCAAATTGGGGTCTTACACCAAGAGCAAATTTCCTTTTTGATTCTCCCTGTTACCACTAGTCCTATTGTACTTGGCCTTCTGTGGCTTCAACTCCATTCTCCACAAATTGATTGGAACATTCCGCAAGTTATTTCCTGGGGTCCAGCCTGTCATCATAGATGTCTGACTCAAGTTGTTCCCGTGAAAATAAAGAAATCCTCTATAGCACCTTGTTTGCCTGGTCTTCCTCTACAGTATGCTTCATTTGCTGATGTATTTTATAAAGCCCAGTCAGAACATCTTCCGCCTCATCAGGCTTGGGATTTTCCAATAGACTTACAACCTGGTAAGAATCCTCCAAGGGGTCGTGTTTACCCTCTCTCGTTACCAGAGACTCAAGCGATGTCTGACTATGTCAAGGAAAATCTCCATCGTGGGTTTATTCGGCCGTCCATTTCCCCCGCTGGAGCGGGTTTCTTTTTCGTTAAGAAGAAGGATGGGTCATTAGGGCCTTGTATAGATTATCGAGGTCTCAATGCCATAACCATCGAAAATCATTACCCTATTCCGTTAATTACTGAACTTTTTGACCGCATCAAGGGAGCTCGGATATTCACTAAGCTGGATCTTCGTGGTGCTTACAACTTAATTTGGATTAAGGCCGGAGATGGATGGAAGACAGCTTTTAACACCAGTGATGGACACTATGAATATCTTGTCATGCCATTTGGGTTATGTAACGCCCCAGCTGTCTTCCAGGGATTTGTGAATGAGATTTTCCGGGACTTATTATATGTTTGTGTTGTTGTCTACCTAGACGACATATTGATATTTTCTCAAGATATTTCATCTCATCGACAGCACGTGGCAGAGGTTCTTTCTAGATTTCGGAGAAATTTACTATTTTGTAAGTTAGAGAAATTTTCCTTTGAATTATCCCAGATTCCTTTCTTAGGATATATTGTGTCTGGAATAGGCCTAGAAATGGATCCGGAGAAAGTGAATGCAGTTTTACATTGGCCCCAGCCAACTACACTCAGAGCCATTCAACGCTTTTTAGGATTTGCTAACTATTATCGACGTTTCATTCTAGGATTTTCTTCCATTGTCTCTTCTATAGTGGCTCTTACCCATAAGGGTGCTAATACCAAGCAATGGCCTCCTGAGGCTCTTCAAGCATTTCATTTCCGCAAGAAGGCGTTCTCAACTGCTCCTATTCTTCGACAACCTGATGTGACTCTTCCATTCTTCCTGGAGGTGGATGCCTCTAATGTTGGACTAGGGGCTATTCTATCTCAGACTTCGAGAATAAAAAGCACAAGGATGGAATTTCTTTTGTACCGATCTATATTACCTGCTGAGAAGAATTATACTGTTGGGGATAAGGAGCTATTGGCCATTAAAGTGGCTTTGGAGGAATGGAGATACCTGCTGGAGGGTGCTTGTCACCCAGTGACTATATTTACCGACCACAAAAATCTTCTCTATCTGCAGTCAGCTCAATGTATGAACCCCCGACAAGCAACATGGTCACTTTTTTTCTCTCGTTTTGATTTAAATTTAACCTTCAAACCTGCTTCCAAGACTAAAAAAGCAGATGCATTGTCTCGGGCGGTTGCTTCTTCCTCCGATATTGAAGATTGTTTTGATCGTCCTATACTTGATCCTAAATGTGTGAGTTTAGCTGCTTCTTCCACCAATGTTCTACCGTTTGGAAAAACCTTTGTGCCACCACTTCTTCGAAAGAAGATTCTGTCATGGTATCATTCTTCTCGTTTTGCTGGGCATTCTGGAGTATGAAAAACATTAGAGATTCTCTCTCGGAGTTACTGGTGGCCATCTATTAGGAAAGATGTCAAGGAGTTTGTGGCCACTTGTGATGTTTGTTCCCAATTTAAGTCTTCCCGTAGAACACCGGCGGGATTACTTCAACCACTACCTATTCCTTCCAAACCATGGACCCATATAAGTATGGATTTTGTTACTGATATTCCTCTCAGCAAAAAATTTAATACCATTTGGGTGGTAGTCGATAGATTCTCTAAGATGGCTCATTTCGTCCCTTTGATAGGGTTACCTTCTTCCTCTACATTTGCTGATCATTTTATCAATGAAATATTTCGACTTCATGGATGTCCGTCTGAAATTGTTTCGGATAGAGGAGTACAGTTTGTCTCCAGATTTTGGCGAGCCCTTTGCAAGACCTTAGGTATTCGATTGTCATTATCATCCTCATACCATCCTCAATCGAATGGACAGACCGAGAGAGTCAACCAAGACCTAGAGACTTTCATTAGAATTTTTTCTTCAGCCAATCAGGACAATTGGGTAGACTTGCTTCCATGGGCGGAATTTGCCCATAATAACATGTATCATGAATCATCTTCTAAAACACCATTCTTTGTGGTATACGGTCACCATCCGTCTCTCCCAGAATTTCCTTCCCTCCCTCCCACCCAAGTTCCTGCTGTTAATGTATTATGTCAAAAGTTTAAATCCATTAGGGCTCAGGTTAAATCCTCTCTGAAGAAGGCATCTTCGAGATATAAATTCTTTGGCGATAAAAAGAGGCGAGCAATTCCAGCACTTAAAATTGGAGATCGTGTATGGCTCTCTACCAAGAAAATTCGCCTGAAGGTTCCTTCTATGAAGTTTGCTCCACGTTTTATTGGTCCATATAAAATCATTCAGGTGATAAATCCTGTTTGTTTTAAGCTGTTATTACCTAAGAACCTTCGTATCTCCAACTCTTTCCACGTTTCATTACTCAAGCCTCTTATCATCAACCGATTCTCTGTTCCTTCTTCAGCACCTCGCCCAGTTTAAGTTCAACAAGAGGAGGAGTTTGAGATTACTCATATACTTGATTCTAAAATTTCTAGAGGAGGTCTTCGTTTTTTGGTGCATTGGAAAGGCTTTGGTCCGGAGGAGCGCTCTTGGATCCGTGTGGATGACCTTAATGCTCCAACACTTCTAAAAAAGTTTTATACCAAATATCCGGGCAAACCCGGTTCCAAGTGTTCTGTGCCCACCTTTAAACTGTCACTCACCGGACGGTTAGTGCCTCTGGTTTGGCACATGGGTCTCTCTCTCTCTTGCCGGCGCCTGTTCGGCGCCGCAGCCGTCCGCCTTCTTGACCAAGGATTGCGCATGTGCAGAAACCTCAAACTGTTAAAACCTTGCTCATAGTCTCATTGGTCAATCAATCACCTCTCACTACTTAAGGCACCTGTTACTCTATTACCGTTGCCTGTTCTTTGGTTCTCATTCCCTTGTGACTATGAGGTGTTTCCGGTTTCTACTCATGCTCTCTGTTTGCTGTGGATCATACCTGCACCTGGACAAGCCTTCTCTCCATATCTTGGTACAACTTGTCAGCCGCAGACCACTCCACGCTACCTTGTTACATATCTGCACCTGGACAAGCCTTCTCTTCATATCACGGTACAACTTGTCAGCCGCAGACCACTCCACGCTACCTTGTTACATATCTGCACCTGGACAAGCCTTCTCTCCATATCGTGGTACAACTTGTCAGCCGCAGACCACTTTATGCTACCTGATAACATACCTGCACCTGGACAAGTCGTCTCTCCATATCAGTGGTACAACTTGCTAGTCGCAGACCACTCTACGCTACTTGATAACATACCTGCACCTGGACAAGTCGTCTCTCCATATCAGTGGTACAACTTGCTAGTCGCAGACCACTCTACGCTACTTGATAACCTACCTGCACCTGGACAAGTCGTCTCTCCATATCAGTGGTACAACTTGCTAGTCGCAGACCACTCTACGCTACCTGATAACATACCTGCATCTGCACAAGTCTTTACAGTTACCAGCGGGAACATATGTCAGGAGCAGCTTACCCTACTATTTTGCATGGTACCTGTTATTAGGACTAAAGCCTATAGTGCCTCTGAAGTATAGCTGCAAGTCGCTGACTCTCCTGCTGCATTATTGATTGGTCCTTCCATAGACTTTATCCAGTTGTCATATATTGGTCTGCTATATGCTACCTGTGTGCTAATGCCGTGTTACCATTGTTTCCATTGTTCAGAGACTCTACATTTATATCATTGACATTCCCTTTTCTATTCAGTTGTACAGTTCCGTATATTCACCACACTTCCCAAAGGGCCGCGACCTGCACAGTGGCAGCCGCTAAAACCATACTCCCTTTCGGGAGTTCCTGGAGAAGACCAGCCACTGTGTTAGACTCCACGCCTCTGGTAAAGTGAAATTCCACCTGGTGAATTCTGTGTAAAACTCCTTGTGCCCGTGACACTTGGTCTTGCTTGGTCATGAGTGACCGTATAAGAAGAATGCTTGGTAACATTTTTTGATCTGCCACTAATAGAGAAAGGCGAAGGCCCCATTCTTTCTTTGCCACTGCGTGTGTAGAATGGCATGTTGGCAATTTTTTTTTTATCTGCAGTTAACTTTTCCTCATTTACACTTCTTTTCCGCTTCAACACGGTAATTTTTTTTTTGGTGTGTGTTTTTTCCCCTGATTTAAAAAGACTATGTACTTTGACATAACATTTCCCAGATGACGTACTGGGAACACTACCATCAGGACTGGTGACAGAACCTGGTTGCTGATTCTGCTCATATGTGGACTGCTTTAAATCCATTTTAATGAGCCCAAAGCACTTGTAGTGCCAACAATTGTATTAGATAGATACTGCTGACAAATATGACTTTTGACAGCCAGAAAAATTACCGTAAAACAATGGGGAATATGGGACACCCCAAAAGCACTTGGAGTGCAAAATATTGTTTTAGATACTGCTGACAAATATGACTTTTGACAGCCAGAAAAAATACTGTTAAACACTGGGGAATATGGGACACCCCAAAAGCACTTGGAGTGCCAAAAATTGAAAAAAAAAAGCCTCCTCTATCCTCCTGTATTGCTGCTCTAACAATTGCACATAGATTTTGATTTTATAATATAATTGAATAGATTCGAAATGAAAGAATAATAGAAAGATGTACAATTATTGCTCTGTCCCTGCGCTAATACAGCCTCTGACCTAACCCTGCTCTCTCCCTCTGTCAAATAGCGATGGATTACTGTGGAGGCTGGTATTTATGCTTTTCAAATCTCGCAAGAACCGAGCTCAGAAATACGAATAAGTCACAATGACGTTTTGCCTCAAATTCGAATCCGAATGGGCGGGAGAGTACGGCTCGGTATTCGGATAGGCGAAATTCGGATGGATTCGGATCTCGGGGAACCGAGCCCGCCCATCTCTTGTTAAGACCAAAACCAGCAGTGTCATAGCAAAAAGTTTTTAAATTAGTATGACATATTATGTTATAAAAAAAATATTATTAATGTGTTAATAGCTCAATCCAGTGAAAAGGCAAACACTTTTGATGTGCAATATAGTGAAAAGAAGAAAAATGTATTGTGCTGTAAAAGTGGACGCATAATCTGGTGACCACAGTACAAATGCAAGGCCTTATAGGGGCTGAAACACACTTATGTAGTAGTTCAGTGGACTACTTCCTTTGCAGATTTCTGCCCTCTTTCACCTCTAATTGGCTTACCCTGCTTAAGTCTGGATCTCCGTGCAGACTGGTAGGTTAGTTTATACTAGAGATGGTCACTGACCCCCGTGTTTTGGTTTTGGATTCGGTTTTGGATCTGGATTACCGTCATGTTTTGGTTTTGGTTTTGCAAAACTGCCATTGCGTGTTTTGGTTTTGGTTTTGGTTTTGTTTGGTTTTGTTTTGCTATTTTTTTGGAAAATCCATGTTTTTGGGCCTAAATTAACCCAATTTAGTGCTCCAACTGTTTTCGAGACAAGTAATCTAATTGTTGAGGTAATAAATCATCCAAAAAACAGTTTAATTCTTCGTTGGTAGGCCTATTCTACACACAAAACAGATTGTCTTCCTCTCCATCTATGCATATTGGCAATGCAGCCATCGTCTTTGAATGTATATTACACCCTACACTTATAGTTAAATATGTAAAGAAATGGAAAAAGCCAGTTTGGTTTCTGTCTCTCAAGGCCCCCCTCCACTTGTATAAAATACCAAAAAATTCAGCCATTATAGACTGTACAATATTAACTGACATGGAGAAAGCCAGTTTGGTTTCTGTCTCTCTAGGCCCCCCTCCACTTGTATAAAATACTAAACAATTCAGCCATTATAGACTGTACAATATTAATTGACATGGAGAAAGACAGTTTGGTTTCTGTCTCTCTAGGCCCCCCTCCACTTGTATAAAATACAAAAAAATCCAGCCGTTATAGACTGTACAATATTAATTGACATGGAGAAAGCCAGTTTGGTTTCTGTCTCTCTAGGCCCCCCTCCACTTGTATAAAATACTAATAAATTCAGCCGTTATATACTGTACAATATAAATTGAAATGGACAAAGGCAGTTTGGTATCTGTCTGCATCAGATCCTCTCTCCACTAGGAGTAAAATAGAAAACTATTCAGCCGTTATATAATCTAGAATATAAATAGAAATTGAGAAAGGCAATTTGGTATCTGTCTGCATCATAATCATCAACATTAGCGCCCTCGTCGCCTACACAAATCTCCCCCTCATCCTCTTCTAATTCCAAAGTGGCATCCTCAATTTGGGTATCACCGGCTACACTCGGGCTATTAAGGCACACATCAGCAGAATGCTCACGATTAGACATCCCACTGTTGGATGGACTCTCCACAGGGATTGTTGTCATTTGTGAATCAGAGCAAATATTCTCCTGTAATGCCTCACTGTTATCTTGCAGCTCGGCTTTGACGCGTAACAGTAGTTGTGCACCAATTGTAGGCTGGGTAACTTTTTGGGATCTGCCACTAATAGCCAAAGGTGAAGGCCTCATTCTCTCTTTGCCACTGCGTGTGTAGAATGGCATGCTTGCAATTTTTTTTTTATCGTCACTTAACTTTTGCTCAGTTACACTTCTTTTTCGCTTCAATACAGTAAATTTTTTTTTGGTTTTTGTTTTTTGCACTAATTTGAAAACACTCTGTTGTTTGACATCGCCTTGGCCAGATGACGTACTGGGAACACTAACATCAGGACTGGTGACAGAACCTGGTTGCTCATTCAGATCATATGTGGACTGCTTTGAATCCATTCTGAGCGCAAACCACTGGGGAGTGCTAAAAATTATTTAGTAGATACTGCTGACAGATATGACTTTTGACAGCCAGAAATATTAATGCACAATTAGGGAGGACACCCCAAAAGCACTGAGGAGTGCTAAAAATTATTTAGTAGATACTGCTGACAGATATGACTTTTGACAGCCAGAAATATTAATGCACAATTAGGGAGGACACCCCAAAAGCACTGAGGAGTGCTAAAACTTATTTAGTAGATACTGCTGACAGATATGACTTTTGACAGCCAGAAATATTAATGCACAATTAAGGAGGACACCCCAAAAGCACTAAGGAGTGCTAAAAATTATTTAGTAGATACTGCTGACAGTTATGACTTTTGACAGCCAGAAATATTAATGCACAATTAGGGAGGACACCCCAAACGCACTGAGGAGTGCTAAAAATTATTTAGTAGATACTGCTGACAGATATGACTTTTGACAGCCAGAAATATTAATGCACAATTAGGGAGGACACCCCAAAAGCACTGAGGAGTGCTGAAAATTATTTAGTAGATACTGCTGACAGTTATGACTTTTGACAGCCAGAAATATTAATGCACAATTAGGGAGGACACCCCAAAGGGCACTGAGGAGTGCTAAAAATTATTTAGTAGATACTGCTGACAGATATGACTTTTGACAGCCAGAAATATTAATGCACAATTAGGGAGGACACCCCAAAAGCACTGAGGAGTGCTAAAAATTATTTAGTAGATACTGCTGACAGATATGACTTTTGACAGCCAGAAATATTAATGCACAATTAGGGAGGACACCCCAAAAGCACTGAGGAGTGCTAAAAATTATTTAGTAGATACTGCTGACAGATATGACTTTTGACAGCCAGAAATATTTATGCACAATTATGGGGGACACCCCAAAAGCGCTGGGGAGTGCCAAATATGAAGAAAAAATAATAAACCTCTCTCCTCCTCTCTGCACTAGCGATTTTGGTTAGAGCAATTGCAAGAACAATATTGTATTCTCTGTCCCTGCTCTAATTAGCCTATGACTACACCCTGCTCTCTCCCTCTGTCAAATGGCGATGGATTGCTGTGGAGGCGTGTATTTATAAAGTTGAAGTATCGCGAGAACCGAGCCCCGAGATCCGACGACGTCACAATGACGTTCGACCTCGATTTGGATTCGGAATGGGCGGGAGAGTACCGAGCTGCTCAGCTCGGTACTCGGATACCCAAAGTTCGGGTGGGTTCGGTTCTCGGAGAACCGGACCCGCCCATCTCTAGTTTATACAGATAGATAAAGCAGGCAAAATGGTGTTGAGAGGAAATTGAGTGGGTGTGTGGTCCCCAGACAGGTATTTGTAAACTGGATAGAACACTTGAAAAAACAATTTTAAAGGAGGAAAATGAGATGAGTTGCAACTCTATGTCTAGGCAGTGTGCCTGGAAAGGATAGGTCAGTGTAATGTGGTTGCCCATTGGGTCAGTGCACTGTGCTGATGATAACGACTGTGTGATGGATTGTGTAAAAGAGTATATGAAA
The DNA here is from genome assembly GCF_038048845.1 of Mixophyes fleayi. NCBI lineage: Eukaryota > Metazoa > Chordata > Amphibia > Anura > Limnodynastidae > Mixophyes > Mixophyes fleayi. The sequence goes on along the minus strand of NC_134407.1, from coordinate 114,413,326 downwards.
TGTGATTGGTGATATGGTATTAGCAATGTGGCTGGCAATGGGGTATTTGCAATGTATATACAATACCTATACAAGATATGTTTAAAAGTGATTAGATTGCTAAAAATAAAAAAGTAAAAATGTGTGCTTTAATTGTATATTGATGTGATCAGAAAGGAAATAAACTGATGAGTGTTGTACCCCTTTAATGTGTTTCACTAATAGTTTTATTGTTGCTTATCAACCGTGAGATGATTTCTATACATTAGCCAAAATTGGAAAGTCAAAAATAAAATACCTGTTTACGATACCTGTGTAATATTATTTACACATTTCTTATTAGATATGGGGTGGGTGTGTCCCACAGTGGATTATCCTTATATATCCTGTTACATCAAACTTGATATTACATGGACTACATTTTATTTTCCAGGTGGTCCTCTATGTTCCTGCTGTGTGTCCGACCCCTTGGCTCTCTCCTTTCTACCGCCTTACAGCTGCCAGAGTCACCGCACAGCTAGTGTGGCAGCTCTTCGAATGAAGGCAAGGGAGCACTCTGAGGCCGTGATGCAATCTGCACAACTACTTCCACCAGCAGGGGCCAGTTCTGGACCCTCACCAACTACCCCACAAGAGGGTGGACAAGAAAGAGTCGCTCCTGTGCAAGAACAAAATGAACAAGAAAAAAATGTATGATGTGCCCACTACCCTGCCATGCACTGTATGCAGCAAAATAGGCTATGAGGCTTATTACCTCTCCTTGGAACAGAACCAAACTGCATGAGGAGCTGGACCATATGAGCACCTTTTAAAATACATCTATTAATATGACTGCAGTCATACTGTAAAATTATATGTTGTTCTTGAATAGCACAATTAGTTCATGCTCTGCAAAGCTATCATCTGGAACTCTGACGAGTATACAAAAAGTGGTCATCTGAACGTGCCACAATTTAGATTAGTGGGTATCTAGATGGGGTGTGCTTCAAAATCAGGTGATTGTGGAAATATTTAACATAAGTCACACCCTAACGCAAGATGTCTGTGGTACCACTTATCATGGGTTACTTCAACACAGGATGCCAGTTCTTCTGCAGAAAATATTGCATCAATGTAATGGCATTTATTATATTTATCTATTTATTTGATATCATCTTATATTTTGGGAAGGTGAGGGGATGATATTTTTACCATAGGTATCATGCTAGGTTAGGTTGTCCTTGACCCAAAAATCTTCTGCCATAAACAATGTGTTCTTTTTTAAATCCTTGTCTGTCAAAGACCTACACATTAAGGCTTTAAAGCCAAAAGTTCCAGGCACCATGAACAACATCATATTTGCCAACTGTCTTTAATTTCCAGCTATAGTCCCAGGTTTTAAATATCTTTCCCTGTTTTCAATAATGACCAGATATACAATGTATTCTGTGTCTAAAATGGAACTTCCACCATCTAATCTTATTTTCTGGGATTTATACGTTAATAATAAGTGTATTTACAATACAATAAATGGCACAATAATCATGTATAGTGAACATATCATAGTGGTTATTGTAATGAGCCAAAGACACCAAGTTTGATTGACTTAGAGTTATAGACTCAGAAGCAAAGTGTCCCTGGAAATAATTTTAAAATGTTGGTAACTGTGCATCATGAACATCACTACTGCTATTTTGAAAATGTAGAGAATCAACTCCAGTTTGCAAGTAGCTGCTGTGCATGGAGGTTTCAAGTGTTCTGGTGTAATGGGTTCCTCCTGCCATTTATTTAATTAACAGCTTTTTAAAACGTTGCCACAAGGGGGAGCTCCTTGCCTGGTGAAAGACTTCAGATAGTTAAAAAAAAAAAGGATCTGACATCAATAAAATGTGTTCATAAAATCAATTCAACAGAACCTTCTTAGAGCCACAACCAATGCTATTTCAAATTACCCTGTTATTTTTATTGTTAGTTCTGCTGAATCCATATTGAACTTTCTTACTTTTGGTTTGCATTTAAAAAGCAGCGTATTTTCAGAGCTTTGCCAGAAAGGAAGTCTATTAAACCAAACTAACAGAATGTACTGAAAAAGAGGAAACCGTTCATCTTCATACTTTATTGTTGCACTAGGGTTGCAACAGAATTTTAAGCAAAAATTAGATGTGACTTTCAGAAATGTCTTCCTCGGAGAATTTAGTTTCTATGTCATAACGCATTGCATTAAAATGATATATATATTTAAAATGTCAATGTGCATTTCACTTATACAGTACTGCAAAGCAAATCAAACATTAAAGTAAAAACAGGAAGGCTAAGGGAATGTACTTTTATCTGATTTGGACTGCCAATTATTATTACACCAGTAGAATTTCTGAATACATGCAAGAATCTTTTACCTGATGCCAAATTATATCTCTATCAAGAGCGATTAGTAGCAGAATTGTGAAGGTCTCACTTTTAACAAATGGGTAGCAACAGAAAATAGTAAATGTTTATTTGTCATTTCATTGTATACTAATGTATCAATCAGTGTCTCATAGTAAACTATATGAGAACAGATGGCTTCATTGACATTTTACATATATTCTGTGCTTAAATTGATATATTATTAAAACGTAATTGCTGTTGACATACCACGTTATTAAGAGCCATTGATGGTGAACATTAGGGTCAGTTTTTAAGGAAAGAATTTAAAGTAGACATGTCATCTACACACAGTGGAGGCATTCATATTGTGGGCTGATCTGATATTCATGAGAAGCCAGCCTCTTAACTACTACCTCACAATATGTCATGAATTTTAGTCTGGCAGTGCCTCACTGATCTGACTGCCTCCTAGCAAAATGATAGACTGCATACTTGGTTGGCCAACAAAATGGCTGTCTCCACTATGTGTAAGTGGCAGGTACATTTAGATCATACTTCCCTACATTTTTGACCTCCCCTTTTGGAGATCCCAAAGGTGAAGTACAAGCGGCAACTTTGTGTAGGAGGGGGTGTCAATGTGATTTCATTCATCATGAGTTTGTCTGCAATGCAAGTCTTTGCACCAATAAGGGCTGGGACATAAGATGCAATGTGGGAAGATGGTCTATTCTCTCGGGAGAACTCAATGAAATTTGGGTCTTTCTGACATTCCAGTAGAGTAGGCAAGTATGACTAGGTATATTATCAAGATATATAAATTTTTGACAGATTAAAATAAGTGAGCCCTAAATGTTGATCCAAAGAGTACTCAAATGAAACTATATCATAGTGGTCTACACTGGGGGAATGTCCTTGAGACTCACAGATTATGTTGAGACATCCTGGACTCTTAAGAGAGCAGGTATATTTCCCGGAAGAGTATTTACTTGACTGCAAGAAGAGCAAGGACATACCATGATGACGTGACTCATGTCATCAAGCCCCGTTCACCCCAGTGAACACTGAGGGTCTTATGCTGAGTTTTAACCAAAGCCAAAAAAGGTGTAACTTTGTTCCTGGAAAAACCATGTTACAATGCAAGGGTGCAACAGTTTTTATTTTTTGCATGCAGGGAAATTACTGGTTGCTTTTGCATGTAGCACACAAATACTGGACAGCTTTATGTTTACGCTAAAATTTAAATTTGGTGTAGGATACGGCCCTACCCAAATATAAATCTGTCCAATCTTGCCAAGGTGCAGAATAGCTCCTTTTTGGCTTTGCTTCTAATTCAGCATAAGGTCCTTGAGTGGGTAGGCTTGTGAAGATGCAATTGAGTAATCATCTTCTCTAAATCAATTCAGTGATGTCCTTAGAGTCTTGGGGGTAAATTTATCAAACTGGGGGTTTGAAAAAGTGAAGATGTTGCCTATAGCAGCCAATCAGATTCTAGCTGTCATTTTGTAGAATGTACTAAATAAATGATAACTAGAATCTGATGGGTTGCTATAGGCAACATCTCCAATATTTCAAACCTACAGAATATTTTGTTTCCCCTTACTTTATGCTGTATTTGATTAACAAAATATCCATCCAACAGTACAGGAGCACCTTGGAAAGGCCTCTTTGAATATATAACACATCGGCTTGATTAAGGAAAACATTTCTAAGTTAATTTTTATCTAAATAGATCAATGCTTCAACATAAGTTAATTAATCTAAATTAATTAATTCATAGAGCAGGCTTCAGTCCTAGTAAGAGTGAGTGTTTTGTTGGACTATTCTGGCACCTCTAGGCTGTTAATCATTTTTACCACTTTGCCTTCTAAGCTTACTCATTGAAAGCAACAATAAAATCTGTTTTATGTAATGACTATAGTGATGCCAATTATATATATTTTCATAATCAACTGGTCAGGCTCAAGGACATCAATGATAAAAGTAGTCCAATAGATTTGCTGAGAACATGTATTAAAAAAATTTTTTAAGGTTTAGACAAAGCATTTTTTTTTCTGGCTGGTAGCCTACATTAAATATTCAGCATGTGCTACACTATTTTTTCTTGTATTGTATATGGCTGAGTCTGACCAGAAAGTACTTGCACCTGTACACAATTTTCAACATTTGCACCCATGCAATAATGAGGAAATTATTTGTTTTCATCAGCAGTTGCACTTAAGCTACTGGCCCAACCAACTTGTTTTACATGGCTATTACACATACTTGCATACTTTTTGTAGAGTGCTTCCTGGGAGATGTGGAAGGGAGGTATAAAAAGAAGAGGTGGGCATGACTTGACTTCATTTGTGTCAATCAAGTGGGCAGAGAAAAGCAGATGAGAGTGCTAATTGCTTCATCAAGCCCCTTTCCATCTGGTGGTCACTGAGGTGGGCACATCCCTGCTCACCTTGCAGGTGGCTACTACTTTTCCAGGGGAATTTCTTGCTTTACCGGGAGTCTGTGAGGTCTCAGTCTAATCTGTAAGTATCCAGAATATTCCAGGAGAGTAGATAACTATGTGACGTTTTAAAAGATTCCCTTGATAATATTTGTAACACACAGTAGATAGGAAAATGACTTTTTTTATTATCTATGAGGGACTTCATGTCACACCACCTTTTCATTCCAATGTCACATACATAGTGTACGTATAGATTATGGAGGTGAATATAGTAACATATTTATGAATCTATTTATCAAACTACGATAGCCCAAAAATCAAGAGAAAGCATCTGTTTTCTACTGAGGACTTCACTTAAATTATGAAGGGGTTAACACAGCAGAAATTGGAGATTTCTACTGCATTACCTTACTTTAGGTTTGTTAACACAGTTCTCAAAGAACCCTATGAGGACTGCGATGTTAGTGCTTTATCAAGCAACGAATAACATTGCTTTTGCCTAATTCCTATGGGTTCCAGTGGAGCCGGAAAGGCTTAGTTGGCCCGTCAAGTCAGATCACTATGCACATATGCGGACATTAGCAGCGGATGCACATTTCACTTCTAGCCTCCATGCTGCCAGCAAAGAGTAAGATGACTTTGTTGTATAGGGGAGTATTTGCCAGGGCTCCAAGAGAAGCCCTGGCATAGTAGCAGTACTGCATAATGTATATCAGTGATTAGAATAGAATGTACTTCAGGCAGCTGATTTAAAAGAAATAAAACCCTTTTCTACCTTAAACTTATATAATAACTTATGTAATATTACACTGGTGGAATCTCATCCAAGTATCATGCTCAACAACAATCTTTCATTCTGGACAATCTAGGCAAAAGACAGAATGAGGCTCAATGGAAATGTCTTCTTTATACCCAATGCAGCATGCTATGACAGAGACATATTGCTTTACACCAAATTTATATATTTTTCTATATACAATATATACACACACGGTAGATATATCTCCATTGCAGTAAATTTATAAGCATTCATTGAAAAAAATAAGTGAGTTTTTTTGGCACTCATTAAAAAGCAAAAAATAGATATCTGTAAAAACATAGCCCTTTAGTTACGCTACTATAATAGGCATCTTTACATCCTGAATCTGATCTACTTCAGATGATACTGCTTCTACTTTGTGGTAATTTCAAATGCCATATTTTTGTGTCATTAAAATAGGAATCCACAGAACATTCTTGTATAACTGCCAGTAAATGCATTTGTGTTAGCAATGTGATCATGTACTTCAAATGCTTGTTTTTTCAGTATTCAAGCTTAAACCCTTTTGTGCTTGCATGCAGTCAAGACATAACATACACTGATGACCAGTGATGTTCACTGGTATTCAGTGAGGGCTTGTTCAGAGGAACAGCTCTGAAAATACTGTAGGCTTCGAATCATTAATTCCAGTGATGCCTTTGCTGTGCAGTCTGGTGGTTCACACTACCCCCCCATGTAAATAGCAGTTTTGTCCAGGCACGGTGATCAAGTAGCCCAATTCTACCGTATTATCAGAGTGGTTTTCTTACCTTGTATTACATTTCGCATGTGGTATAAGCAACTTCTGCCTTCAGGTTTATGAACCCTACAAATATTAAGCCTTGGGTAATAATAGGATTATTTCTAAATACTTTTTAATTGCAGGGGCTGGATATATCAATGACTGTTGGATATAGGTCTAAATAGAAAACCTGAAAAAAAGCTTCTCCTTGTAGGAGTTAGTTTATGGGCAACCTTGGTTTTGTGCAATTCAAAAAAACATAGAAATGTACGTTGTTCTAACGTGGAGTTAATATTTTCATAAAGCCATTTTTATATAGTAGAAACTCCTCAAAATGAATTGTTTTCTATCTGCATAACTTCCTTTCAAAAGGTTTATACAACACCCACTGCAAACCAAGTCCCACTATTGCAGTGAAAGGGTTTATCTTCATCTTGGCCCTCTGCGTTGATCTCTGAATGTGCACAATCTCCTCCCTGCCATAGTTTGATTAAACTAATATTTCCTGGGAAAGGAGCGTAAATAAGTGAACTGCTCAGCAAATTAAGAATACTTAACGTCCGTGCATTTGAGCAGCCGTTACGCTGATTAAATTTTCTGTCCTTGAGGACTTTCAGGAAATTACTTTTGATCGTCAATAACACAATTAAGTAAAATACACACACATTAGCATGAATAATTGATAAGAAATTATGTATTACCACGAAATACTGATTTAATAATTCATGGCTCCCATGTAGCGGCTGTGCAGTGCAGGAAAGCCGTAGGCCGGGTGGTTTGGGGTGGGGGAGTTAGGGGAGGCTCTCGGAGGATGCGCATGTACTGTCGTTGTGTAAATAAAGAGTTGAAATGACCCTCGTGTCCTGTGTTGTGATTATTCAGCCGTAGCTAGTGCCTTGGATACTGTACTTGGCTTTGCTAGTAACATAACAGGCGAGAAAAAAATAAAACACTATATTTATTTTTATTTGCTGATTTGTCCCCTCAAATAATAAGAATGTGAAAAATAACTACAAATCATTCTTTGTGGAATAGCCTCTGGAGGTCTACTGCAGCTTGTGATTTTACACAATGGATTGGAGTTCCAAGTATTCTGTTATTTAAACTGGAATGCAATTATTATTTTAAAGTGGTAAACATGAATATGTGTGCATATATAAGTTTTTTTTACGATCCGCCATATAACATGCCTGATAATTATAAATATCCTACATTACATCTATGCTCATTGCAGTCCAGTGTCAACTGTCCCATTTGTACAGATAGGTCTATCACTGGAAAAATCACTATTTTGCAATATTAACCAAATGCACTGCATAATTTTCCTTATCTGCATATTGGAGGCGAATCTGACTTGAGGACTACTGTAATCCAGAGCAATGAGACACATTCTGCCATTTCACTGTAGTTAAAAAAAAAATATTTTTTATTTTATATGCTACAGATTTTTACATCTATTCTACTCCCGGATTCCGGGTAGGTCTCCCGGACTCCCGGGAGAGTATGACAGCCTTCCGCATCTGCCCACTTCACTAGGAAGTGGGCAGAATTGGAGCCAAAAAGCCGCGATTCTCAAATGCCCCCCCCAAAATGGCCGATTTACATAGCACTGCCCCCGAAACGCCTATTCCCCCCAGGGCAGCTCCCGGACACCTTCTTCTTAAAGTCAGCAAGCAAGTTCTAATTCCTGGGAATTTATATGTATGACAAAACAAACTGTTCCCCTATGGTGGATACCACAAATTGTCTTTAGATGTACCACTACTACTATTTGTAGCTACATTCAATTACCATGCTCCCTCTTCTCACTTCTATCACTCCTCCTCTCCTTAGCATGTTGGCAGCAAACCAATTCCTGCTTCCTGATTTGTCAACAAATGCTGTGAGTCACTCACTGTACTGTGTTTAATCTTTTATATACTAGGACTTGCCTACACTAGCAGAATACTGGCATTGTGTTCTAAACTGAGCAGCAATGAAACACTTATCACAGAAACAGCTGCACAATTATGTTGTGTCTAAATAATTTTCTTGCTGTGTCTTCCATGACATATTGAATAGATCCCATGCCAGTGGTTTTTACCCAGCGGTATACTCATGTTTGCATGTAATTTGGAGCGCAATGCGTGTGGATACGTTTTTACCCTAACTGAGATGGGCTGACCTATTTCAGCCAGGAGAATTTGTCTGATCCAAAAATTTGCACTAACATTTGTTTACCTGGGCTCAATTACAATGCTGATATTGTCGGGGTACCGAGGCTTGGTGCCCCTCTGATAATTCTCTGATAACCTGATTTCCCAATAGCAGCAATTCTGGATGTCGACTGGAGAGTATTAGATTGAAGCTCAGACATGTGGTTAAGTTTCAGAGTTAGCTCTGGCTGCTTTACAGCCCTGCTTGTTTATATATATATATATATATATATATATATACAGAATTAGGCTGTTGTCCAACAAATATAAAACATAGCTTAGCAGATGCTAAAGTCCATATGTGGTAATGAAGGTGGGTTTCCTTATCTTGCTTAGCAGATGACTGATCTAGGCGTTGGCTTCACCTTCCAGCAAGCAGAAATATATCTGTGGGGTAAATGTATCAAGCTGAGAGTTTTCCGGCGGGCTTGAAAAGTGGAGATGTTGCCTATAGCAACCAATCATTTTGTAGAATGTACTAAATAAATGATAGCTAGAATCTTATTGTTTTTTCAAACCCACCGGAAAACTCTCAGCTTGATACATTTAGCCCTTGGTCTTTATTATTTAAAGTTATAACAACATATTATAATTCACGTATCAACAAAGAAAATATCATTGACACCCTCACAACCCCCTCTGTTTAATATAAAATGGTGTTTACTCTGTCCCTACCTGAGGACATGGGGCCTGATTCATCAAGGTAGGCAAACGCATACGCATCTGCCTTGCATACTTTGAGTGACGCAAACCGATATGCGAGTGAAATAAGCACCTCAAACAGCAAAAACACACCCCCTTGTGGTCCATTACAACTAAGTGACGGAAATAAGCAGTGCAAATGTTAGAAAACACACCCACCTGCGGATCTTTAAACATGCTACACGCACAGGCGACGGCTCTCAACTGATTGACGGCAAGCTAAGCAATGCATACTTCACGCCCACTGTGGGAAGGGCCCACAGTTTGTTTGTACATAACACAACACAAATGCCTGGGGCTTATTTTTACCAGATAGCTGTTTACTCATTAATCACTCACAAATAACAATGATGTGGAACACTCATCATCATCATCATCATCATCATTTATTTATATAGCGCCAACATATTCCGTAGCGCTTTACAATTGGGGACAAACGTAATAAACTAATAAACAAACTGGGTAAAACAGACAAAGAGGTGAGAAGGCCCTGCTCGCAAGCTTACAATCTATGGGACAATGGGAGATTGACACATGAGGTTAAGTATACATTTTGCATCTTGGCCCAGCCAGACTGCAAAGGTAGGGTGACTCATAAGCTAAATGATCCTGTCACACAACAATGTTATTCCGGGGGTAGTTGTCTTGTGTGAAATTGTGTAACAGGCTAAAGGTAGTGAGGTTAAGATGGTGGTTGAGGAATATTATAAGCTTGTCTGAATAGGTAGGTTTTCAGAGAACGCTTGAAAGTTTGTATAACAGAGGAGAGTCTTATTGTGCGAGGGAGAGAGTTCCATAGAGTTCTGAACGATTGTTTTTCCTTTGCTACTAATTAGCATAATACACACTTTTAACAAATACATAGCTCACGATCTTTCTGTGTTGAGGATTTCAAGTCGCCGTATAGTATGCAAAATGCATGGACATGGCTACATTAAAAACACATGAATAACGAATGTATTAAAATGTATGTCGTGTAAATGCATCTTGCCTTTTCTGCAAAATGCATAGCATACTCTTCCATAAAGGATACACACATACAACTTCCACACAGAGTAATGGTTTCTGTGTGGATTAGAACTCATGAGTGACTGTATGGAAAGTGGGACAGCTACCCACTATGCCAAACTGAGATTTGAAAAAAACCCAGACAACACCAACCATACAGCATGCGTGCTACACAGGCAAATGACACTTAATACTACTCTTCATTATTCACACAAATTACTCACAAAATATCCATCTCACAGGTAGATCACTGGTTAGCACTTTGGACTCACAACTCAGCAGACATGAGTTCAAATACAAAGCTTACCCACAACTATTGTGTGGACTGGAAACATTATGCTAACAAGAAAAGCAGGAACTTCACACAATGGTTTTATTTTGTAGATTTGATTTGTACTACATTGTTAGAAATGCCCTCCTAATTATCCTGTATTGTAATAAAATTTATTTTTGGTGGGAATTTTCAACAATGGCTCAGGACCTACAGTTCACAGGCACATTATTATGTGCATGCTGACATTTATTACTACAAATGGACTAAGAGGGGGGGGGGTGAATTTGTATGGGACAGCCTTCTTTGAGTTAAATGCTACATTGGCTGCCATCCGACTTTCGACTTTCATCTGGATCCACACCGTACACGTTATGTCATGTACTCAGCTGTTTCAAAACACAACAGACCGCTTACCAGACTCCAGTACCATGGAGATTAGCTTTGCTTGCACTTCTGCCTACACCACTTACGCCACTTCTGGGTACAGTTTCCATATGTTCTCTTCAATGTGTGACTGGCTTTGCTCTGACACTTGAACGTAACTTTGGACAATCACTACAATGACACATGATTTGGGGAAATTGTAAACTAGCTAGGGCATTTGACCTTTGGGAATTTATCTTGCACACAGGGCCTACAGATGCCATACCTCTTACAGGGGTGGCTTGTTGGTGGAGGGCACATGTTCCTTTTGGATGAAATGCATACAGAAAATCAACATCTTTTCTGCTAGAAAAATTATTTTAGCCAAAAACCATCTTGCTGAAATGTTACTCTTTTCGGCTTATTAGATATATTCTGTTTTATCCTTACAACCACATGTAGGATAAATAGATGAATAAACACACACACACACACACACACACACACCAAGGTTTTTTTTACTTAAACTTATATATTTTTAACATATTTACAAACAAACATCTTTGTACATTTATTATTTTAAACTATTTACATAAAAATATAAAATAAAAGAAAAAAAAAAACTATTGATACAAAGCACAACAATAGGCCAGTTTGGCCTCAATGTCCTCCATGTGTTGCTCCTGCTCTTTTTGGAGGTCCTTAATTTTTTGCCACGAGGCCAAAATGTTGGCCCTCAACTCTGACAAGGTTGGTGGGGGGGGGGGGGGGGGCAATTGTAAGCTTCCTCCATGCGTGCTGAAACAAATCAGAAAAAAACCATTACATACATGTATACCTATTTTGACAAACAGACAGTATTTACTAGAGATGCCTACTGTTATATTACTTTCAAATGTTAGGGCTCTAGGTACAAATGCATTTTGGCGCACAATAGACGTTGAGAAGGCTTTGGTGTTGCATTTGGATAGATGTTCTACATTCTGGTGGGGCCCGGGGAGAGGCCCGTGGACAGGGTGGTCTTAACAGCATTATAGGTCCCAAGGCAAACCACTACAGTGGCCCAATATCTACACAACCACTCACAGGAAGTTACAATAATTTAGTTTAGATTTGAAGTTAAAAAAAAAAAAAAACCATTCATATACTGACATGTTGACAAGGCTATCGGACACATTTGTGTTGCCCTGCCCTGCGTGGCCATGTGTTATGATGGCTCTGTCTGTGGTTTGAGTGGTTAAAGACATTGACATTTGTAGGGCCATTTAAACGTGTGACATTTAGGCTACCATTAAATCAACATGTGTGAAAGCAGGGTTTTTTTTTTCCAAGGATAGTGGACATCTCAATGTTATCCAATTATGTCCAGCACTTATAGAAATACTTACTATCTCCAAAGGCCTCTGGCTCTTGGCTGACCGATGCTGCCTCCTGCCGACTCTCCTCCTCCAGCACCACCACCGGCAGACGCAGCTGGTCGTCCTCCTGCTCCTACTCCTCTGCCTCCGCCTCCGCCTTCTCCTTCTCCTGCTGCTCCTCCTCCTCCGATGACAGTGCCACTGCCACTGGCACAGGCTCCTCCTCCGATGACAGTGCCACTGCCACTGGCACAGGCTCCTCCTCCGATGACATTGCCACTGGCACAGGCTCCTCCTCCACCACTGCCCGGCGGCGTTGCCGGCGTTCCCAGCGTGCCCAGTCTGCTGGAAAAAAGGAAATATAAAAAAAAAAAAACATGTTAACACAATCAACAGTTGAAAAAACTGATAGTATTATGACAATCAGGTGATCATACATATTTAATAAACTTTACATTGTCAGCAGACAGAAATATTAGCTACTAACAAAGCAAGGAGCTAAACATGATGAACACAAAAGCATTTCACATGACCTGTCCCAATTTTTTTTATTTTCCATAGAGATGTGGAATTTCTCAGTGGCCTAGTGGTCAGCACTTTGCTCTCACAGCACTGGGGTCAGGAGTTCAAGTCCCTGATTATTGTTTCATATGTGTGGAGTTTGGCAGCTTGCTCCATATTTGCATGTGTTGTCTACCACACTCCCCAAACATACTACTGGCCGCCTAATTTGTTTTTTTTTCGAAATTGCCAGTAGTATGTTTGTTCATGTTGGTGAATTTAAGTCTGCAAACTCCTATGGGGCTGGTAATGATGTCAATTAGTTCTCTCTTTACAGGACCACTGAATTAGTGGATGGATCTCAAAATCTTTGAATGATGAGTATACTTTGGAAATCACCCTTTGTTGGGACTACCTCACAGTCTAAATAGTCAGTTAAATAATGATTGATTAGCTATATGTTGTACACTCTAATCTGTTTTCATCTTATGGGAGCTTGTAAAAATTTGGTGTTTGGTATTTGAAACATGCCTTTTAAACTTTGCCCAATAATGACAACACATCTGACACTCCAAAATGTTTTTACGGTTAGACCAGCAAATTACAGCACTCGGGGAAAGAATTAGAATGCCCGATTCCAAAAACCACCCTTAATGTTCCGATTTGTCACACAAAAACATTCAGTAAATTGTCAGCAGACAAATGTAGGAGACAGGAGGCAAAGCATTTTGGGTGCACTGGAAGGGGCATGACCTTTCTAGTGTGCTTGCACATTGTTATGTAGGCCATGTCAGGTGATAAGGGTGAACATATTTGCAAACATATCGCACAGATATATGTTTACACATGGTTTTTGCGATTAATAGAGAACTCACTTATTCTAACCTCCCGCCGGAGCTCTTCCAGAAGCTGGGGCTAGCGGCGCCGGAGATCACTCCACCGCCGTTGCAGCTGCACAATAGTTCTCCGGATGTTATACCGCTGCCGGAGATGTCTGCGGATCCTTTCATAGGCCCGCAGCTTGACCTCGTTAGAGATATACCTCCCGAAAGGTACATTGTCCATACCCTCTGTGAGAACTCTCAATTCTCGACTACTGAAAATAGTAGCCCTCATTTTGGAATGCTATCCCTCACTCAAAATGGAGGGCTCTGCGTTCCGATTTGTTCTCAGAGCACGTATGGGCATGCGCACATCACACATGGATCTTTCAGACACCTGTGTGTAATGGGTGCCTCTCCCACCAAGAACATGGCGCCCATCGCTGATGAGACGAGTACTCTATGCGTTGCAGTGAGAAAACATTAACGTACACCTCGCTTCTCTATTAAATCAGTTATTTAATCCCACTTGTCCCTTTTTCTTCTCCTGCAAACTTGAAATTTCACTGAGCAGGCTCTAGCATACTGTGGACATGACAGTTTTTTGGGCCAGAACTTTGCCCAACATGTGTCAACATTGTTAATACAAAATGGGCCTACCTAGAAATGCATGTTATTGATGTGTTTTATTGAGAATACACATACAATTACTCAGTAGGCATAAGTGACCAGTAGGAAGTCTCATACTAACCAAAAAAATATAACATACAGTGTATCTGACCAATTGTAAACATCAAATCCAACCCCAGTGTGGCACTGAGCACAGAGATGCTATGGAAATGAGTAACAACAGTGTTAGTGTGTGTTAGCAGTTATCTACATTACTATTGTTAGTGTGTGCTAGGCTAATCCATACACTCTAGGGGGGGGGGGGGGGGACATGGGGATAGTAAGTCAATCTTACACCATATAGTGTCAGTTTTGGCCTGGTGTTAGCTTGGTTTTGATGCTGTCATCAGAAGGTATTTGAAATGGAGTATACATCTGTAGTAGAGTAATGGCTTTTCAAAGTAGAACATTACAAATGTTTGGGGAAGGCTTGGCCTAACTGTCATTTTGATTTAAATATCTGTATTTGATGCATGACATTTGTTTGACTCTACAACAAGTTGTGTTATGGTTGTGCACAGTTACCATTAACCCGATTGGTATTGCTTCCCTTTAACAAAAACCACGCACCTTTGTGTCAACCACTATGTTTGGGGTTGGGTTTGGAATCTCACTACAGATTGTGTGCCAGTGTTCTGTACTTACTGCTTGCCAATCTGGAGTATGGTCACTCTGCTGGGTGAGGAGAATGTAATTGTGGCCTCAGATTGCTATTATGCGCTAGGTGTTGTGGATTTAAACATCTATTAAGCATTTGAGCTACCTTACATGTAGACACATGTTAAAGCAGCCATTGGTCTTACTCTACAGAAAATAGTTCAAACATAGAAATTACACACACCTTGCAGATTTTCCCAACATGAATATTTTAAGGTTAGTTTTTTGCAAGCCCTATTAGCAATGTGAATGCTAGTGCAAATTATTTATTTATTATTTAACACCCCAATCCAATATGAACATTTGAGTTCACATCCATAATACTTATACCTCTGAATTTGAAGGCCACAAAATATACAATATGACAGGTGTGTGCAAACTAAAATCCTTAGATTTCACACACATTTTACTAGGCTTAAAAATGTTTATATGTGCTGCTGCAAAGGAACATTGCATGACTGCACCAATACACAATATAGTGAAAGTGTAACATATGACAAATAGCGTATGAGGCCACCCAACAGTGCTGTCCAAAAGGGACATTTAAAAATATGTTGTGACCAACTCCAACAGATGCCCAACCTGCATCTGACTCAAAGACCTTGGTCTTGAATATGTGGACTTTGTGTGCAGCATTTGGCTGTGGCCATGATTCCAAACAAAGCTGCATTTGAGTTGCAAGTGTTTTTGGACCTGTTGGCTTCAACAGGTCCTAGCCTAGGAAGTGTGCCAGTCAATGTCATCAACATTTAAGAAACACTGACAGAGGTGTTTTGCAAATCTCTATATGTGCACAGACCATGGTGAACGTGCACAATATCACATTTTAAAATGCACCACAACCATAGAGACTATACTAAATACACAAATATCTGTAGAATTAAATGAAAACTAGGGATGTGCACTGGGCACTTTTGGGGTCTCGTGTTTTGGATTCGGATTTGCTTGAGGTTTTGGGTTTGGATTTGTTTCGCAAAACACTTGACGAAAGGTTTTGGTTCGGATTTAAGGTTTTGGATTCAGAGTTATTTAGTGAACTTTGTAGTATAGCAGTACCACTGGACTTCTACTGCAGGATTGTTTTTGGATATTTTTTTTTTTTTTTATAACTTTTTTTAAAAAAAATTTAAACTTGGGAATAATGGGGAAATAACAATGCCCTTAGAAGGACAGAGTACAGGATGCAGGACAGAACGTGTGGCAGGACAGAACGTGTGGCAGGACTGAGGACCACCTAACACAACCTCCCTCTACCCTGATCAATGCCCAAGTGAAGATGGCGGCGACTAGCGGGGAATTTATAGGATCCGAGTATCGCGAGATCCGACAGCGGGATTATGACTCAGAGCCCCGGTTTCAGTTTTGCAATTGACGGGAATACCCGGATCTGTCTCGGATCGGCAACGTTCGGGTGGGCTCGGATTTCAGATATCCGAGCCCGCTCATCTCTAATGAAAACCACTACATATAGTGTAAATTCAGGGGTGGACCAGTATGTGGCTAAGGGGCCAAAAACCAAACATGGCCACAATATATTGGACAAGTAGACCTGTCCCTAAACATGCCCCAAAAGGACTATGTATGGATTATTGGGTATGACAATACAAAGAACAGCAGTATAGTAGTCAGCAGATACTTGATTGGGACTGATTGATGACACTAATAGATGGTCACATTTATTGTAAACAAACATGAATCAATAGTTTCAGCACAATACATAGCAAATAAGACAGTGGTCTTTGTGGCAAAGTTACTTGCATCAAGAGTAGACAATCTGGCCAAAGTCAATATAAGCAGCCTAGGAGCATTGGATAAATACTTCAATGTGTAGTGAGACACGAACTACTGAACTCCAAAAGGCACACCAGCTTGGCCTGTAGAATGGAAAAACAAAACATTACTTCTGCAAGATTTGCTCAATTACTAAATTAAAGAATGTGCTTAGTATATGCATTGGTGCACATGAAGGTGTCCCCTGTAATGTAACCTGGAAAGCTTGCTTTAGCTGTGTGTTTTGCATCATTGGTGGCTTGAAAGTCCCACCACAAAAGATAGTTTCCAAATGTGCAAAATGCCTATTGATCACAAGGCCGAGCAGCAAATTAATCTCACACATGTACTGTTTTGTTGACTCTAAAATTTAAACCAGCAACACCACTTTACTGTAACATATTAGGTAAAACACTAGAGACTTTCATTCCTCCACAGCATACCCCATGGCCACATCCTGCCAAACATTGGGGACAGCTGGTGTTTCATATTAATCTATATCATTTGTACACAAATGATTTCTTGCCCTACCTCAATAGAGAGATATTGGAAGGGAGATTTTGCAACAGGTGCCTATAGTACAGGAGCAGTTATCTAAGTAGAAAATGACCCAGAAGAGACCTGTGTCTAGATGGACAATGGAGTGAAGGATGTGTAGGGTGTTAATCAGTGTCCAAAACAGCAGAGAGTTACAATTGAATGAGTATCTCCAAAACATTCTACATAATAATTGGGGATAATACATTTACAGTAAGCAACTGAAACATTAAAAAACTATTAAAACCACTCCTTTCTAAGCATTGCTTAGAAGTGTAGCAAGGCAGCTCATGCAGGAACCCATAAGGCCTGTCTTCTATGTTTCAAATATCAGATAGAAAGCAAACAACCTTGGGCCAATTTAAAGTAACAATCATTGCCTGTGTTCTTTGTACGCCTGTGTTCTTTGTACACACCTATACTTTTAAGCAATAAAATCTACAATATGTTATCTTAACTGTAGCACAAGCCCACAAATGACATAATAGGACCATAAATATATACTTACACGCTGAAAAAGTCTACAAGTCCATGTCAGTTGCCTTCTGGATGCAATGGACATTTGCAATCCACCTTGATTAATTATTTTCAGGTGAGCCAGACATATCCCAGCAAAGGCCTGTTAGTACACAAAGGAAAGCCTTTAGTTTTGCTATAAACACAATAATCATCAACATTATTGTTCAAACTGTTCTGCCTATAAAAGGAACATCTGATAAGCTCCATAATTCCACTCACAGGCCTTCCAGCAGCATTTCGATTTAGCAGAAATCAAAGGTACACTTTTGATTCCCTCCCAAGTATCTGGTCCCAACATTTGTATTTGTTTCTTAAAGAGAAAAACCCATTAACATAAATCCCAATACAATAGTTTGTGTGGACTGACAGATAGTACCCAAAGTGTGAAAAACCATATTTGATGTTTTTTTTTAACCTTGCAAATCAATGTTGAAGGTTAGGTGTCCAGGCTCCACATTTTCGTGAGGGCTGGTGATCTGTGGAATAAACATGCACCATGGCAATTTGGCTATACCATATACGAGTTTAAATAGGTATAAGACTGAAATGCTTCACAACACCAAACCCTTAAAAAAAAGATTACAAATCAATAGTCAAATTAGACACATTAAAATGCTCATAAAACCTGCAATACAAAATGCACTGTTATTGTGTAACATCAAACATCTTGAAAACATTTAAAGTGCCTATAACACAGTAACTTTAAATAACACTCAATACAAATAAAATGCAATTAAAGAAACCAGCAGCGGCAAAACACAGTACTATCTATTGCTTTCTAATCTAACAAACTTTTAGTGTGCATGAGGGTATATTTTATAGGTGAATGTAATGAGCTAAGTATATGCAGGTGTATAGGCCAGGTATCAGCTGACGAGATCTGATGCTGGGTCTATGCAATGGTGGTTATGAGTAACTCTCTTTTGTTTTATACTGATTAAAACAAGTTTGTGTTTAGTTCTTATAGTATAAATATCTGATATTCATTAGACTACACATTGCTTTCCTGATTTTCACATCACCAAATATGATCCTTTCTGTCTGTTACTAAGAAGGTGTATTCAAGTGTTCAATTAATTCTGTTGAAGGACATTTTTGTGTGCAAATAGTTCATGTGCAGTTTGGTGTGGGTGTTTCCATCTGAACTATACCGTAGTGGCTAAAGAAACGAGCTGTCAATGAGAAGGTAAAGAGTTTAAACCCCGAATGATGCCTGTATGTGGCTTAACTTTGTCTCTTTCCATGTTTCACTTTATCTATTACACTCTGTCATTTATCTAAGAGTGCTTTAGTATGTTTTGGTGTGTAATATGCATGTTGAACATTGTGGTCAGCTACAACAGAGAAAAGCAGTTGGTGCAAATTACTGATTGCAAAGACATAGGAAATCTCTACTGGCAAAAGTGGAAAAACCTAAGTGTCCAAAATCACCTTAGAGACAAAGGAATAATTGGAAGTGCTAGCAATATTATTATACTTTGGGTTTGTATTAATATACATGGCTACATTTCAATCTGCAGACATTTTCACTCTGCATGTACCAAATCGGTATGTGTTTAATATTTCTAAGTATTGGCCTTTTAACAAAGTTTTATGAAAAACAACTTATGATTGAAGTAGGTGGTCAGCTTGTAGTTCTATGACATTTCCTTGACATGTTGTTTTCATCACTTGTACGTTGGCGTAGCAGTTACCTATTCTACCTTGCAAGCCTGCATGCGTGAGTTCAAGTCCTCACCAATGCTCTTGTCTCTGAGGGATCATTAATATGCTTGCCATATTTGTGTTGATGTTAAAAGTGTTCCTGGTTAAAGTCGCGTGTAACTTGCAAAAATTTAATATTTTTTCTTTTGCTTCATAGTGGTTTTGCATGCAAAAGCACCATCAACAAGTGTCACATTATCCATTTCACATTGACAGTAATCAGAATGGTGGTTGTGGTGATTGTAAAGAGAATTAACATCAATATTTATGCGAACGTTGACTGTTAGTGCTATAAAAAAAAAAAAAATTAAATCATGCACGCTGCACTCCATTCCGGAAGCCACAATGAATGGCAAATGGAGTGTGCACTCCATTCCGGAAACTGTCATGAATGGGGAATGGAGTGTGCACTCCATTCTGGAAACTGTAATAAATGTGGAATGGAGTGTGCACTCCATTCTGGAGACTATAATAAATGGCAAATGGAGTGTGCACTCCTCTTCGGAAACTGTAATAAATGGGGAATGGAGTGTGCACTCCATTCTGGAAACTGTCATGAATGGGGAATGGAGTGAGCACTCCATTTTGGCAGCCGGAATTGATAGGGAGTGATAGTAGAAAATATATCTGCCTAGCATACCAAACTGCAGTGTAGAGGCCTATAAAAGCCAGGCCTCTTTACTGAAGAGGCCGCAAGCAGCAATAGTGCGCTATATATATATATATTTTATTTTTAACATTTCTGAATAAAATACTAAATATTAATGTGTGTTTGTTTCGCATTTTTTTTTCCTTAATTTTTCATACACAGAGTATGCTTCTAATGGCTTTTAACAGTTGTTTGTGCTAGGTGTTTTGGATTTAAACATGGCCTGGCCTTCCTTAACTTTTGTGAAGGATTTGAGACAGGAGTGACGTCAGTTTCACTCAACTGGACAGAGGGAACGCCTACTGTTCTCAAGTGAAAAAGCATAACGCCTACTTTACTCAAATGATGTCTCATCTCCGCCCAGTCCGCGCCTACTCTCCTCCCATTCACACCCCTTTGTTCTCAAGTGGTCAGCAGCCATCTCAAATCTATTTGCGTTGGACTTTTAGAATGCATTGACTTTGAGAGTAGTATCTGCCGTGATTGCGCATCTCAAGTGTAGTTTCGCGCATACGCAGAACCAATTAGCAGATGCGTATGCGTTTGCGTTCCTTGATGAATCAGGCCCCTATGAGTGTGTAAGTTTTCCAAAAAGTCTTAAGTGTGTGACCAGAGGCTCCCTAATAGACTTAGGAGTCTATGCCCACAAGTACAAGCTGCTGCACGGACATGCAGCATAGCTAGGAACCTGCAAATGTATAACTACATATATAAGAGTGCATTACAAGTAGAGATGTTCACTGACCTTCCTGTTTTGGTTTTGGTTTTAGTTCTTCATCTGTATTAACTTTGTGTTTTGGTTTTGTAGCACACAAATACTTGACAGCTTATTTGTACACTGAAATTTAAAGTTGATATGTGTGTGCTACATGAAAAAACAGGCAGTATTTAACTTATTTGCAAAACAGAACACTCATTTGCACCCCTTGCAATGTAACATTGTTTTGTCCAGGAGACTAAAATAAGAATCCTCTTCATTTAAGATCCTTAATGAATCAGGCCTCTGGTTCTCATCTTACCTATCTAATCGCTCTTTTAGTATTAATTTCTCTAGAACAAACTCCACTCCTCTTCCTATATCAGTTGGAGTACTGCAAGACTCAGTCCTAGGTCCTCTGCTATTCTTTATCTACACAACTTCTCTAGGAAAACTAAAAAGCTCCTTTGGATTTCAGTATCATCTCAATGCGGATGATACACAAATTTATCTATCCTCTCACCATCTGTGTTGTCTCGCATTACTGACTGTCTTTCTGTCATTTCATCTTGGATGTCCTCTGGCCAACTTTAACTCAATATTTCAAAAACAGAATTAATAATATTCCCACCCAACAATAGAAGCTTACCATTGTTACGAGCCGCGGCGGTGCCCAGCAGCCGCGACTCTCCTACCTGCATCCCGGCCGTCGCTATGGCGACCGGGACGTCACTTCCGCCCATGACCCGGCCATTGCCGGGGCAACGGATGGACGCTTCAGCGCTGCGTCCCGGCGGTGAGAAGCCGGACGCATGCGCTCAAACATATATCAACACCTGTGGGCTAATTAATCTAGGTCAAGGGGTCTGCTACCTCATTGCCGGTTATAGCTTCTGTGCTCCAGTCTGCTGACCTGCTTGTTCCTGTTCCTGTATCCTGATACTGCTACTGATTTCCCGTGTATGACCCCTGGCTTTGAATTGGACTTCGCTTGTGTTTCCTGTGACCCTGATCTTCGGCCTGTTTACCGTTTCTGCTATCTGCCTGTGACCCCTGACCTCAGCTTGTTTACCGATACTGTTTTCTGCTGCCGGCCCTTGACCTCTGCGTGGACCTCACTCCGCTTGCCTGGGTTCTCCCCAGCCGGTACACACTTCACGACCCTCTGTCAGTCTGTGGCCCAGTCTGTCCCCACCATCAGGGGCTCCAGTGAACACCTGATTGGCAGAGTAGATTCCGGGTTGTGTTGTGCCGGCTGGAGGGGTTCCTAACAACCGTGTGACATTTCTATTTCTGTTGACAACATGACCATAAATCCCACCCCGCAATCTTGCTGCCTAGGTGTAATCCTTGAATCGCAACTATTCTTTGTTCCCCACATCAACTCTATATTTACATCATGCTGCATACATCTAAAAAACATTTCCAGAGTACGTACATATCTCACACAAGACACTGCAAAAACTTTAACTCATGCACTCGTCAACTCCCGCATAGACTATTGTAATTCCCAAAATCAGACTCGAGCCCCTACAATCTATTTTGCACGCAGCGGCTAGATTCATTTTCCTTGCAAACCGTTCTTCCTCTGCTGAGCCACTCTGTCAGTCTCTACATTGGTTGCCTGTATTTCAACAAATCCAATATAAAAATTTTCTATTAGCATACAAGGTCGTCAATAAAATTGCACCAACAGACATTTCCTCACTTGTTTCAAAATATCTCCCAACTCGAAACCTCCGTTCTGCACAAGATTTGCGTCTCTCTTAAACTCTCTTTAAATCCTCCCATTCTTGGTTACAGGACTTTTTTCGGGCTGCACCCGCTTTGTGGAATTCCCTCCCTCGCACAGTAAGACTTTCCTCTAGTCTTCAAACCTTCAAGCATTCTCTGAAAACCCACCTCTTCAGACAAGCTTATGATATTCCTCAACCACCATCTTAATCTCCCTAGGTTACCCTATTACCACCCTCTACATAGCTAACACAAGACAACAACTCTCTGACCAACATTGCTACACATACAGCCCACTCAATACTTTTACCTTTGCATTCTAGCTGGTCCATTGTGCAATAACATGTAGCACATTCCCTTGTGTTTCAAACTCCCATTATCCCATAGACTGTAAGCTTGCGAGCAGGGCTTTCTTACCTCTCTGTCTATATGTATTACCCAGTATTGTTTTATTAATGATTGTTCCCAATTGTAAAGCGCTATGGAATTTGCTGGCGCTATATAAATAAATGTTGATGATGGTGTCTGTGATCCTCCTGTAAAGGATTGTTTAACAGTGAATTGTTGTAAACTATTAGTAGTCTTCTTTTTGGTCTGCTTCTGGGATGAAGATCCACCCCCAAGCAGTAGCAGCAGCAGCAACAACAACAACAGCAGAGGGACTAATGCTCAAGAATTCTTCAGAGGAATTCTTGGGTCATCTAGCCTTAGCAACTTGGATGCAGGACTAATTCCGATCACTATTGAGAATATTGATGATGAAGGTGTTGTGGGTGTAGATTGCAGGTGCGGGATCTAGGTGAAAGAAGGAAGCTAGCTGATGCCAGACTGCTTGTTGTTAATTTTTTAGCATAAGTTTCTGAATTTGCCACAAACTTCCCATGCACTCTCTTCAAATGGCATAACATGGATGAGGTTCCTAGATGATTAAGATCACTACCTCTACTGACTGTGGCTTTACAGACGCTACAAATGGATAGACAACTGTTGTCAGGATTTGGGTAAAATTAATTCCATACATAAGAGGTGGATTATTTGGTTTTATGCCCGGGCATGACAATGGCCTTCTTCTTATCACGTGTAAGAACTGCTTCCACTGGTGCAGGACTTACACAAACAACATAATCCTCATCAACATCCTCATTAGCGCCATCATCAGCTACACAAATATCCCCCTCATCCTGTTGCAAATCCAAAGTGACATCCTCAATTTGTGTATCACCGGCTACACTTGGGCTGCTCATCCACACATCTGCAGAAATGCTAAAAGGAGGCTTCCTTATGAGTACAGTATCAGAAAGGTCAGACTTACACATAGAACACGTGGATAGACTCTCCTCTGGGATTTGTGTCATTTCTGAATCTGAACATACAGTTTCTTCTACTGCCTTACTTTTTTTTCAGCTTGGCTTTTACACTTACAAGTATTTGGGCACCTCTTTTTGAGTCAGAATGGCAAGGTCTTGCATATTCATGACTAGCCTTACAAAAAGATGCCTCATGGACAGTTGAAGAGCTAACACTCAGACAGAAAAGCGAAGGCCTGATTCTTTCCTGCATGTTGGCAATTTTATTTTTTACTGCAGTATACTTTGCCTTGATTACAGGTGTTTTTTTCTTTACCACGGTAAAAGGTTTTTTTACATTTTTTTTCCCTGACTTAAAACCAATATGCACTTGAGCTTTAGCAAATGACGTAGAGGAATTACTATCACCATGACTGGTGCCAGAAGCTGCTTGGTGCTCCTGGTCTTCTGTGGACTGATGTGAAACCATATTGATGGCACAGAACAATGTGACTGGAGACTGGAGAGTAACAAGAACCCTGCTACCTCTGTTTCTGTGTAAATAATAGCACTGACAATGTAGAGTGACAAAAACAATGTTACTGGATACTGGAGAGTAACAACAACCCCGCTACCATTGTAACACACTTGGCACATGTTGCTCTGTTTTCCTCACATTTTTAGTAGAAAACAAAGCTACCACACCCAAACATCATCTATGAACCAGTGAAAAGATAGTATTGCTGTTCCTGAGAGAGCAATAATCTATTATAAACATTATGCTCTTCTCTCAAATTGTGGTCAGAATCCATACTTCTCTATCAGTCTATAGAGGGTATAAGATATAATTAGCCAAAGCAAGGCTGACAGCGGCAGCAAATTTTCCAGAATGGCTGCAATTAGCACAGAGCACCTGGGTCAGTGCTCACAAGCCAATTTAGCATTACATTTGGAACAGACCATCTATTTGGCACGTGTTGCTTTACTCTTTATCAGCCCTCATAAGAGAAATAAAAATAAAGTCACGTATAGACAGAATAGGCATAAACACACAAGATACTTTTCAGAAGGGAGAGCTGTAATCCTTTTAACATCAAGCTCTACCTAGTATATGTGCCCACAATATTTATACTTCTCTATTCAGCATATATAGAGAGAATAATGATACTTAGCAGTTTGGAGATGTGTGTCAGCAGCTGTACTTCCTTCCGAATAGCTGCTGTGTCCTTTCCCACCAGAGGGAATCTCCACGTGCTCTCTCAGCAGAGGGGAAGGGGTGGCTTTCTTACACAACTCCCCTCTGCTGGCTCTCTGCCCAGAATACTTGAACAGATCATATGTTTGGCACAAGTTGTTTTACCTTTATCAGTCATGACAAGATAAGGAAAAAACAAAATCACTTTTCATACGCACAAACACTTCCACAATGTTTATCAGAAAATGCTGACTAGGGGCCCAAATCATCAAAGTTCGCAAACGCATACGCATCTGCTAAATGGCTCTGCGCATGCGCGAAACAACACTTAAGCTGTGCAAAACACTACATACACTACTCAAGCACGGCAGATACAGCTCTCAAAAGGCAACTCAATCTCAAACTCCAACGCAAATAGATTTGAGATGACTGCTGACCACTTGAGAACAAATGGGTGGGAATGGGCGGAGAGTAGGCGCGGACTGGGCGGAGAGGAGATAGGACTTCAGTAAAGTAGGCGTTATGCTTTTTCACTTGAGAATAGTAGGCGTTCCCTCTGGCCAGATCAGTGAAACTGACGTCACTCATGTCTCAAATCTTTCACAAAAGTTAAGGAAGGCCAGGGTCATGTTTAACTCCAATACAGCTAGCTAAAACCACTATTAAACGCCTTTAGGAGCATATTTTGCGTTTAAAATGCAAAACAAAATATGCACTACATACATATCAATACAGACTGCTTGTGCCATTTATTTATTTTTTTTAAAAAAAATATTTATTGGGATTTTAGATATCTTACAAATGTTCCATTAGTATGTTTGTGTAAATTAAGCCTTTTTTCTTTACATACCCCTTTCTAATCAATGCAATTCGCAAGTGCAACATGTTTGATGTTATTTTGGCCCTTTGGCCTCAATCCGGAACTGCCGGAATGCCGGAATTAGTTAGCTGGAAATAGCGCCCTCTGCTGCTTACTGCCTCTTCAGTAAAGAGGACTGGCTTTTATAGGCCTGTACACTGCTAGGGACATATCTTCTCAGCATTATGGGGAGAATCCAGGTCACAGTGCATTCCGGCTGCCGGAATGGTTGCCTCAGTGCATTCCATATTCATTCCACTGCCGGAATGGTTGCCTCAGTGCATTCCACATTCATTCCGGCTGCCGGAATGGTTGCCTCAGTGCATTCCACATTCATTCCGGCTGCCGGAATGGTTGCCTCAGTGCATTCCACATTCATTCCGGCTGCCGGAATGGTTGCCTCAGTGCATTCCACATTCATTCCACTGCCGAAATGGTTGGCTCAGTGCATTCCACATTCATTCCGGCTGCCGGAATGGTTGCCTCAGTGCATTCCACATTCATTCCACTGCTGGAATGGTGTGCACACTGCATGGGTAATTATTTCATTTTATTTAAAATGTTGCCCAAACAATAGACTTTGCCATAAATATTTATTATAAATCTCCAACCATTCTCAACAATTACCAATATCATTAGTCTCAATATGTTACATGCCTGATTTGACAGTTGGTGATGCTGCGTTTTCAATAACAAATAATAATAATAGACATATAATAACTCTAAACTATATTTTAGGGTTTTACACACATGATTTATGCAAATTTAAAACAAGCGTACTATTACCACAGGGACACTTTTAACAGCAACACGAATAGTGTAAGGATATTAATGATCCCTAAGAGCCAAGAGAATTGGTGAGGACTCAAACCCACGTAGCAAGCTTGCAAGGTGGATTGCCTAACTGTTACACCACTGTACAAGTGGTGATGTCAAGGGAATAGAATACAAATTAAAGATGACCAGCAACTTCTAGCATAAGTTGTTTTACTTAAAACATGGGGAAAAATGCCAATACTTGGAAATATTATACCCAGAAAGATTTGGTGCATGCAGAGTCCAAATTTATGCATATCGAAATATATCCATTTTGATAAATGCAAACCAAAAATATAACATTTATTGCTCCCATTTCTAATATTTGATTTGGTGGAGCACTTCGCTTTTTCCACTGTTGCCAGTACAGAATTCCTATGTCTTTGAAATCAAGTCTTTGCCAACAACTGCTTTGCTGTGTTGTAGCTGATAACACTGTTCAACATGACATATAGCCACCTTACACACCAAAACATATACTAAGTCACTCTTAGATAAGTCACAGAGTGGAATAAATACCCTCAAACTTGTAAATATACCAAGGTTAGCCACATACACGCATCATTCAGGGTTCAAACTCATTACCTTGTTGTTGCAAGCTCATTTCTTTATTCACTGAGGTATACTTCACATTGAAACACCAACACCAAACTGCACATTAACTAGTTAGCACAGCTGAATGACTGTCTTAGACCTGATAAATCGGGCATGTTGCAATTAATATGAACAGCATGATGGATAACGTGGTATTAAAATATTAACCCTAGATAAACACACACATAAATAAAAACACTGTTTTACTAAAGCAGCAGGAGCTGCAAAAACTTCACCAAAAAAAAGGAATTAAGTGTGTTTGCGAATCTTACGCTAAATACAAGCAGTTGCATATTGTTTTTTTACTTTTAGGAGTATGCTTAATAATGTGTTTTATTAACTCACTTAGGGTTAGGCTTGACCTGAGGCCTTGAACTTCTGCACTTAGTATTGGTGGGTGAAATACATAACCACTACACTATCGTGCCACATCTAAATTTAGCACATGCAAATGAATCATACGTCATATAATTGTACTTAAAACTATTTTACCCATGCTATTGCCACAACACTAACAGCTTAGCTCATTAATGACATCTGTAATAATCGTTATAATCTCTACTTACCCTACAGAAAATAAACGTTGCTCACATGTCAGGTCACTTTTACACAAAACCACACTTGGCTAATTAGAACGCACCTGCGTGCTCCTAATGACGTGTCCGGCATACTCTCCGGCCTACTCACCTGCATTTAATTCACTAATTACAGTGCTACTTAAAAATACCTTGCTTGGCCTTCTGTGTTGTTGGGAGATTCACAGTTCTGGGTAAGTAGCCCTTAATGGTAAAATGTTTCATAATCTCTGCAGTTTATTGCTGTACCTTGCTCAACACTCATGTTTATTTTTTGGAAAAGATATTGGTGAGATACAGATAGAAAATTATGCTGAAAGGTCCTAATGGTAAAGAATTTTATGTTGAAGGTTAGTGGAAAAGTCTTTAATTAGCTGCAGAGTTTGAATATTGAGGCAACTGTGTAGACTTGGGATGTGTCTCTGCATAGATACCTCTCGACTGTAGTGACACACATAAAGATTATCCATCTATCTATATTTATTTATTTGTTACCTGTTTACCCTCCCCCCACAGATCTTGGTCCTGGATTGTGTTTTTTGGGTGTCTAGTGATTGCTTATTGACATTCCACATTTGTGTGTGTGGTAAGTAGAAACCAGATATTGTTTTATTACATACCCTTTGTTAAAACACTTTGCATTAAGAATGTCCATGCTGTTATATATATTTTTTTTTTTTTCTAATAACTTTATTTGAAGTGTTTTTTGGACCCTACCTTAAAGACACATTAACACTCTGTGCTTGAGTCATTAAGGAGAGCAAAGGATCAAAAATAAGTAAATGTTCTAGTGGAGAAACCATGTTACAATGTAAGGGGTGCACATTTGTTACTTTTTTTGGAACAAAAGATAAATATCTTCACATTTCAAAGATCTGTGGTCAAATCATGTGCAAGCTTTGTCAAGGGTTGATTATCTACGGTATGGTAATTCAAAATGGGAATATGAATAGACATGGCCTGGTGTGTTCGTGAAATGGTTACTATGTGTAATAATAGGGGGAAAAACCATGGCAACCTGTATTTTACCTTTACAATGTGTGTAGAAAGTATAGCTTCATGCCTCTAAGTTTAGCCTTAATGTCTTTTGCTAAATGCACGTTAATGGGGTAGTTTAAATCTACAGCCTAATGTGGCAACATAATTGACGTTTTTGTTTTCTACAGTTTATTGATCAGCACATATAGTGTTGAGAAGTGCACATTTTTCACACTTTATTTATTTTTCTTATATCTACAGCCTTTAGATTACACTTGGCCTGCAGTGCTGGCTTTTCTGCCATTGCACTTCCCTTTGGAGTTGGTGGATGTTGCCATGGTGAAGGGTGTTGTCAAATGTAAGTAGTATAGTGCTATCTGCACTAAAATGTGACTGGCCAGTGAGTGTGCTCCATAGAATAATGTTGTTACTAAGCCTGCAATGTGTGGTTGCACAAACAAAACATATGGGCAGATGCTAGCTGTAACATATGGGTTTGATGTTTCTAATGAAGTCAAATAGTGCATTCAGAATCCTAGGTATAGTCCAAACACACAAGCCATTATACACTATAATATTACCGGCTTTTTTACACATGACAATACAGTGCTCAACCTCTTGATATCAAAATGCAAGTTGTCTGAGCTAATATTGCCATATTAAATTGTTGATTCTCATTCAACAGGGTGCGTTGCTGTGGATTTTGGATTTGTGCAATTCGTGTCTCACTACATGTTGAAGTATTTCTCCAGAGCTCCAAGCCTGCTTATGTCTCTCTTCAAATACAAAAGTGGAAGCTGCTCAAATCAATTTATAGGCCATAACAGGTGCTTGAAAGGGTGGGGTTACCCTGCAAGGAACATACACACAACAATTTTTCCCCCAGCACACTGCTATAGCCAGCAACATATCTGCCATTTCTACTGTAGATAAAAATGCAAAAGTCTTTGTTGCACAAATTTGCAAATGTATGTTTAAGCCAAGACTTTTGCATTTTTATCTACAGTAGAAATGGCAGATCTGTTGCTGGCTATAGCAGTGTGCTGGGGGAAAAAATTGTGTGTATGTCTCTCCAGTCTGGCCAGATTGTCATCTCTTCATCCAAGGAACTTTGACACACACAGACCATTACCTTGTTTGCTTTGTTTTTGTTAGCACACTTGGATTCATATATGTAATAAATCTAGCCTATGCTGCAAATTTCTCAGCAATCAGTTGTCATGCCATTTTGTACCATTACTACAGTGCAGTGATTAATCTTTTAATACCCATAAATCCATGTGTAGTGCTTTCAAAACTATTGTGGAACAGGTTTTATTTTAAATGAATATATGAAATCTATGTGTGGTTCTTTTGTCCTTTGCCACAGATACACCATAGCCTACAAACACGCTCAATGGTGTTAATGTTCAGTTTTAGAAAATGTCCATAGTGTGGAGGTTTGTATGTGTGTTTAGTTGCTTAGTAGTAAAATTATTGTACATTTTAAGCTTTTAGAGGGAACATGGGATGTGCCTAGCAATATAGGCATTCCACTACAGGTAAACGTATAGAAATAAAGCCAAAATGTTAGCAGTGTCAGGTCAAACACTACCAACTTTTGGCCCTTGCCCAAACAGGATAACAATCTTCTTCTCTTGTGCTAGTGGCACTTTGTTTCAAAGTGGTCCAACACCCACATGCCAGACACAAACCCCACACTAACAATTATGGTGAATGCGCTAGGGCACTAAGCTAGTGGAGTCTTGCTACAAGGCCATAATACCAATATGTGTCAGCTACCTTTGGTGTAACAAATATTCCAGTCTCCACCCTTTTCTTGGTGTTTTTACAATGTTTATTTGCTGGGTTATGTAATACCTCACCTAGGGCCTGATTCATTAGTGATCTTCTTCTCTTGTGCAAAAGGTAAGATGCTTATTTTTATGAAGAAACGGGGAGATAATAGTGAAGTAAAGATGGATTTTCATTGTAACGTAAGAAATTCTTCACTTATGCAGTGGATTTTGCTTCTTATCTCCCTTTTCTGAGCATGAACAGAGTGGATTTGCTTAAAATAAGCAAAAAATGACATAAGATCCTTAATGAATCAGGCCCCTAGTTTGCTAATTGGTCAAGCCACCTATATTTGCACTTACAGCCAACACAGATACTCCACATGAGAACTAGTTACATTAGTCTGATTACACACATTGTTAGGCAGCAGTCACTTGACATGTTTGCTGAACCTGACAATGTAGGTCTCCAATGTTATTGTGGTGTAGAAATGTGTAATTGTTTCTCAATACCATTTTCGTGTGTGTGTGTGTGTGTCCCCCCCCCCCCCCCCCCCCCCCAATGCCACCTATGTCTGTTTAAACATGCTAGTCAATGTTAACAATAACTTGCTGCTCTTGCATTTGCCCATGCCTTGGGCAAGGGAAGTACAAATCCTTAATGTACAGATATCCTCCCTTTTAGGATGATGGGTCCATATTCAAATTCCTTTAACACCATCTAATCCAAGAGTGTTGGGCAGAGCACACAGTCATTTGAGGGTTTAATGTCTGGTAGATATTGTTGATATTTACATTGTTTGTTAGGTGAGGCATCCACTTTATTTGGCTTATAGATGGTGAACGTGTGAAATGGGTACCTGTGTCTGTATTGCCAAGAAATCACAACATACCAAACTTCAAATTATAATATGTAGGCCGTTATATTAAATAGCTTGGCCTTGCTTAAATGTTTTCCAAACCTGGAAGGGAGCAAAATCCAAGTGATGTGGCCACTCTAACAATGAATCAGTGTACATAACGTAAGAAACTCTAGGGTCAGTTTGTTTTAATAATGTATTCAAGGTTCCAGATTGGTTTAAACTATCATGGATTGGGGGGATCAGATCATAGAGTTTAGAAAAGTCACTACAGGATAGAGGCATTTGGTGGATAAACTACCTATTGGAGTCTACTTACTTGTATTATAGAGTGTGCTTCTTTGCCTGAGCAAACCATATCTATACTGCAAGGTTTTTCATTTGCTTCTTACATGATTAGTCAGACACACAGCACTACATACACCCTTATATTGTATCAAACTGTCACGGTAGTCTGTATTTCCTGACCCGAATCAGAGGACCCTTGGGACTAGCTGGAGCAGGACTGAATCTGAACAGAGCAACCTGGATGATCTTCCTGCTCATGTTCTTGCTGATTGTCCAATCTAGCAGGGGAATGAGCAGTCTGAAAATGTGGACAGAAACACTGATTTTGTAATGCAGCCAGAAACACTGGAGCCAATAACTATCCTCTGGAGAGAAGTGTGTTGTTCAGGCAATGAACAGATCACAGCAGCAGGTTTAAATAGGTTGTCCCAAACAACTATTGGCTGATCACTTCATGGGATCACAGGTGCCGAATCTGGTTGGTCTGGAAGGATCACCTGACTGCATCCACGATGCCTGTGCACATGCAGCTGAACAAACAGTGTGTGTTTGATTACAATCGGAGCTGTGGAGGACGGGAATGTTGCTGACGACCAGAACGGACCCAGGTAGCCGTGATATGACAGCAGCTGATGGGGTTAGTGCGGCTAAGATCCAAATGTGAGACCCAACCTATATGTGCTTAGTGCAATAAGGCCATGAAGTTACATTTAAACAAGTGTTATACTAAAGGGCCATCCAGTGTACCACACACTGTGCATTAGCACTATTCTTAAATACAAATCCCTTATTAGATATTTAGATTTTGCACAGAAACTTACCTGTACAAATTAGTAGTTAACAATAATTGTCCTGTGGCATAATGTTCAAAATTTTTTAAACTAATTTGGTTACCTTAACACCTGTCTTTTGTGGCTCCTTTGTGTCAGGTTACAGTTTGCAAATGCAATACTTTCTTTACAGGATGATTTGCCCTACCTCTAAAGGGGCACTGTAGTTGCACGCTTTGTTTGAAATAATTTACTCAGGCAAATAAAGAAACACTGTGGCAAAATCATTAAGAAGCTTACCTTGATACGTTTCTTGTTTAAGTCTTCTTCAGCAAACCATGGCCCTGAATCATTCTGGAAAGGTAATGCAAAGTAACTAAGCAAGGCTAAACCATGTGAGTTTGGAGGGGGATGTAAACCAAAAATGTGATTGGAGATCTAATTTTGGGGTAGGAGAGGTCCTAGCTGACCTGGACATTTCAGTGTACAAATAAGCTATCAAGTATTTGTGCGGTACATTAGGATACAGACAGTATTTTACTTTGGCCCTAAACCTATTGCTAATTTGCACCACTTGCATTTTAAAAGGCTTTTAAGCAGCATACAGAAATATGTATCCTTGACATCTAGGTTCATTACTCAATCAGGGCCGTGGTTTTGGTCAGCACACTGACATTAGATACATATTTGTTAGAATACGTTAATGAATCAGGCCCTGTGTTCGGAGATGATACTTTGGTTAGAGTTGATAACAAGTATTGTTATTAAAAAAGCATAATGGAATATGCCTTACCAAATAAAGACACATTTCAGTAGTAGGAAATTTTTTATTCCAAACAAAAACTATACATATTTTTGCCATATATTAAATCATATTTTTAGGTTAAAACAATACAAATTATTTTTTCCGAGCCTTTTTCAAGGGGGTTGCAAGGGAGGCTCCCCTACTCCAACTTCTTGTCACCCGTGATGTAGAGGAGTCAGAGGAACCAGGCAATGGGGCAAGGCAAGCGGGTTGTGTGCGACGAGGTGAAGGTGTAGGGTCAGTGTCAGGGGATGCGGATGGGGCCACAATAGGCGAGGGGGAAGTGGGCACAACAGGGGATTGGCCAAAGCCACGGACAAAGGCTAAACACATAAGACGACATAGTTGGGGGTCAGGGAGGGAGGACGCGACAGACACACCAGGGAGGGAGGAGTCAGACTCAACATGGCGGTTGGAGGCAACAGACAACTGGGTATAAGGGCTGGCCAACAAATAATCTGAGCTGGGTGAAGGGATTGTGCCGGAGGTGCGTTGGGAGTGGGCATGCAAGATATCACCCAGGAGTGTTGCAATATTTGTCACTGAAGTATTTAAATTATCCATTTTGGTGGCGAGTGTCGTCAGTAAAGAGGTGTGTATGCTCATGAAAACGGAGAGTGTGTTAGTGAGACTGGTGATTTGCTGATCCGTGTGTTGGACAGTGCTAGATATTTGTGACAGGTGAACATTCTGTGCATCAGTGGCGTTTTTAAGATTTTGGGCTGCGTGTGCGAGTGCCCGCTGCCTTACATATTCAGCTGGAGCCAGCTGAGCCTCCTCCACATCACGGGCAACTTCCTCATGCACTGGTGAAGCAGGCGCCTGCTGCTCACATTCTGTAGAGAGATAATAAGTAAAATAAAGTAATTAGAATCAAAGAGTAAGGTGCGATATTATATTTGCAAAAACATCTTACAACGCGTGATGTAGCATTGGTAAAGTGTCAGCTTCCCTTGAATGTGCTAGCAGCCCTTGCCGGTCCCCAAATACATACATTGCCACTTATGGTCTCACATTTTAGGATGAGCCCTACATATTGAGACCATTTGTCTTCAGTGTGTAAATTTAATTTACTACTATGTGATAGGCAAACACATTGTGCAATTGAAGTTTACCTTCACACACACATCCTGAGAGTTGACACTTTTACTCAGACAGATACAAAGCTTTACAGACATTAAGTAAGCAAACTCATCATGTACCTAGTGGAGCGGCCTCTACTGTTCGGGATGGGCTAGAGCCAGTGTCTATGTCGCCCACCCCAACTATCTCCACCAGGGCTATTGCAGCCCTCGCCCGCTCCTCGAGGGGTGTTAAAATAGTACATAGTGGAGGCCCCCACCAGTGCCTTGAGCATGCCTGTGAATCTCAACCAGCTTCCCTTTCAGGTGTCCTTTATAGTCTGCCCATCTGTGGAATAGACAAACATTATTGCCTCACATAGTAGCTTCAACTCAAAATGACACATTTTTCAATAAAATACATTGCACGTTTGCTAATCACACCAATTTAACCTTCACATACAGTAATACAGATTTTGCTCTTTTGAAGCGCGGATAATGTGGTAAACATATTATGTCAATGTGACCAAGGGCCATGCTGTTAGTTTCTGGAAACAAAGGGCCTGATCAACAAATGCATTGGAGACACAAGGTGATTTCCCCTCACAGGTGACTAATGCTACTATGTCACAATATCCATATTTATCTATAGCGATATCTATATATATTATTTGACAAATAGACACAGTCAGAAAAGTTAAATAGGGCTATTGTTTTGAAATCGGATTAGTACCTTTTCTGTACTTCAACCTTTGTACGCTCATACGGAGATATTTCATTGATGAGCCATGTGATTTCTTGCCAATGCGTTTGGCGCTCGCATCCGGTTATTTGCTGCTTGCCATTGTGGAACCTAGCCAGAACCTCTTCTACCAGCACCTCCAGCTCCTCCTCAATGAAATTGTTTTTACGCCTACTTGGCAGCCCTGGTGCCTGCACATGACTTGGCCCAGCATCAGACATATATCTATTTCAAAGATAAGTCGTGTCTTTATAGGCAATGCACACAGTCAGGTGGTGATACAGAATCTAAGCACATCCAGCCCCTACATAAGGTACCATTTCACAAACTTCTAACTATGTCTAAAACACATGCCCCTTATTATAATAAACATTGTGGCTTGTCTATTTAATGAGCATTGAGTTTGGCCACTACATTTTGACAGACATATTCGTCAAATACTATTGAACATTCTCCTACTACTACTACTACTACTACTCGTCACTTTTCAAACCATAACATTGGTTTACAGGTTAGCAACACACCAAAATGAAGGATATCACTCAGTTGCAAACCCTATATTGTGTAATTAATATTAATATTTGGTTGCAAATCAGCCAGCAACACACTTAAGTGTGTACTCCAAATGCAATTTGGGAGGTATGTGCCAAAATAAGTGTATACATTTGGACCCATGTGTCCATCAATGCAATTAGCTAGTTATTATTGTGTTGGATAAGGTTAAAAAGAACTTAGCATACTGTAGGCTACTATTGCAAACTTTCCATGTTAAATGTGAGGCCAAGGCCCATTTCCATAGCAGTTTATTTACAGTCCGGCCACACATATTTCATAGCAAACAGTTT
Source organism: Mixophyes fleayi (assembly GCF_038048845.1). Lineage (NCBI taxonomy): Eukaryota > Metazoa > Chordata > Amphibia > Anura > Limnodynastidae > Mixophyes > Mixophyes fleayi. The sequence continues at coordinate 114,377,413 of NC_134407.1, read as the reverse complement.
GCTACATTAGGAGATGCAAACAATTTTGAAATCTTACAATCTCTGATTTAGTTTTGCACTTACTGTTTGTTGTTGGCTTCTTAGGCAAAGCATCCAAATAGAATGAAATCTTGATTGTGCTCTATCCAGGCAAAAAAGCGAATGAACAGGCAGTAAACCAAAGCACAGGTGGGTTTAAATGGAGTTTTGGATTAATAAACCAGGTGTACACTCTTCTTCCTAATTGCAGCGCACACAGTACTCGTCTCAGTGCAGGCGCCCGCCATGTTCTTGGTGGGAGAGACAATCAGAGACACAACACAGGTGTGTGAAAGCTCCATGTGTGACGTGAGCACGCCCATACGTGCTCAGCGAACCAATCGGAACGCAGAGGCCCCCATTTTCTGTGATAGACATTATTCCAAAATGAGGGCTAGTATTTTCGCCAGGCGTGAACTGCGAGTCCTTACAGAGGGTATGGACAATGTACCCTCTGGAAGGTATGTGTCCAATGAAGTGAAGGTGCGGGCCTATGAAAGGCTCCGCAGACACCTCCGCCTCCGATACAATATCCGGAGAAGTATTGTTCAGCTCCAACGGCGGTGGAGCGATCTCCGGTGCCGCCAGCCACAGCTTCTGGAAGAGCTCCGTCGTGAGATTAGAATAAGTGAGTTCTTTACTAATCGCAAAAACATGTCTACATATATATATATTTGCTCAATGGGCCTGATTCATGAAGGATCCTTAACTTGAGAAACTTCTTATTTCAGTCTCCTGGACAAAACCATGTTACAATGCAAGGGGTGCAAATTAGTATTCTGTTTTGCACATAAGTTAAATACTGACTGTTTTTTCATTTAGCACACAGATACTTGATAGATTATTTGTACACTGAAGTTTAAAGTTGATATTTGTGTGCTACATGTAAAAACAGTCAGTATTTAACTTATGTGCAAAACAGAATACTAATTTGCACCCCTTGCATTGTAACATGGTTTTGTCCAGGAGACTGAAATAAGAAGTTTCTCAAGTTATGGATCCTTAATGAATCAGGCCCTATGTTTGTAAATATGTTCACCCTAAACACCTGACATGGCCTACATAACAATGTGCAAGCAAACTATAAAGGTCATGCCCCTTCCAGTGCACTCAAAAAGCTTTGGCTCCTGTGTCCTAAATTTGTCTGCTATCCATTTACTGACCTAAATGTTTTTGTGTGACAATTTTCACCATTAAGTGTGGTTTTGGAAATCAGGCATTCTAAGTCTTGACCCGAGTGCTGTAACTTGCTATTCTAACCTTAAAAACATTTTGGAGTGGAAGATGTGTTGTCATTATTGGGCCAAGATTTAAAAGGCATGTTTCAAATACAAAACACCTTAGTGTTTAGACACATTTTTGCAAGGTCCCATAAGATGCAAACAGATTACAGAGTGTACTAGATATAGCTAATAAATCATTACTTAACTGCCTATTTAGACTCTTTTAGACTGTGAGGTAGTCCCAACAAAGGGTGATTTCCAAAGTATACTCAACATTCAAAGATTTTGACCTCCATCCACTAATTCTGTGGTCCTGTAAAGAGAACTAATTGACATCATTACCAGGGCCAAGGGAGTTTGCAGACTTAAATTCACCTACATGAAAAAACATACTACGGGCAAATCTGAACAAAACCTAATTAGGCGGCCAGTAGTATGTTTGGGGAGTGTGTTAGACAACACATGCAAATATGGAGCAAGCCTCCAAACTCCACACATATGAAACAATCATCAGGGAGTTGAACTCCTGACCCCAGTGCTGTGAGAGCAAAGTGCTGAACACTAGGCCACTGTGATATTCCACATCTCTATGTAAAATACCAAGAATTGTGCCAGGTCATCATCATAATCATAATCATTTATGATTCTGCAGTACTGTACAGAGAACTCATTCACATCAGTCCCTGCCCCATTGGAGCTTACAGTCTAAATTGCCTAATATAGACTTTCACACACACACATGCATACAGACATAGACAGAGAGACTAGGGTCAATTTTAATTGCAGCCAATTAACTTACCAGTATGTTTTTGGAGTGTGGGAGAAAACTGGAGCACCTGGTGGAAACCCATGCAATCACATGGAGAATATACAAACTCCACACAGATAAGGCCATGGACAGGAATTGAACTCATAAACCCAGTGCTGTGAGGCAGACGTGCTAACCACTAAACCACTGTGCTGGCCCGACAAGTCATGTGAAATGCTTTGTGTTCATCATGTTTAGCTCCTTGCATTGTTAGTAGCTAATATTTCTGGCTGCTGACAATGTAAAGTTTATTAAATATGTATGATCACCTGATTGTCATAATACTATAAGTTTTTTCAAATGGTGATTGTGTTAACATGTCCTTTTGTTTATATATCCTTGTTTCAAACAGACCGGGCACGCTGGGAACGCCGCCAACGCCGCCGGGCAGTGATGGAGGCGCAGGCAGCGGAGGAGGAGGAGGAGGACCCAGTGGCAGTGGCAGTGGCACTGTCCTCGGAGGAGGAGGAGGAGCCAGTGGCAGTGGCAGTAGACCTGTCCTCGGAGGAGGAGGAGGACGACCCAGTGACGGTGGCTGTGGCACTGTCCTCGGAGGAGGAGGAGGACCCAGTGGCGGTGGCAGTGGCACTGTCCTCGGAGGAGGACCCAGTGGCAGTGGCACTGCGATCGGAGGAGGAGGTAGACCAGCCGGTACCAGTGGCAGTGGCAGCGGTGGAGGAGGAGGAAGTGGCCCAGCCGGTGGGAGTGCAGGAGGAGGCTGACCCGGAGGAGCAACATTTGGAGGAGGCAGCATCGGGCAGCCAAGAGGCAGTGGCCTTTGATGATAGTAAGTATTTGCCAAAAGTGAGGGACCTAATTTGATAAGATTGAGATGTCCATTATACTTGTACATAATCCCTGCTGTGACGCCATGATGTTGATTAAATGGTGACATAAATGCCACCGGTTTAACACATAATATCTGGCTATAATTTTGATATACATGAAACACTCAAACCACAGCCAGAGCCATATTAACACATGGGCACGCAGGCCAGGGCCGTAAAAAATGTGTCCACTAGCCTGGTCAACTTGCCAGTATATTAATGACTTGATTTTAGTTTCAAACATAAACCCAATTCTTTTTAATTCCTGTGAGTGATTGTGTAGGTAGTGGGCCATTATAGTGCTTTGCCCTGGGCCCTATAATGCTGGATAAGACAACCCTGTCCATGGCCCTCTCCCCGTGGCTCACCAGAATGTAGTACATTGATCCAAATGCATTATCAACGTCTAATGTGCATCCAACTGGTTTGGTTGCCAGAAGCGTAACATTTTAAAGTAATGCAACACTACACATCTCTAGTAAATCCTGTCTGTTTGATCAAATAGGTATACATGTATGTAATGTTTATTTTCTGCTTCTTTGCAGCACACATGGAGGAAGCTGACCATTGGCCTCCCCCCCACCAACCCTGTCAGAGATGCAGGCAGAAATTGTTGCATCTTTTGCAAAAATCAAGCAGCTCCAAAAGGAGCAGGACAAAGTAATGCAGGAGCTGGAGCAGAAAATGGTGTATTGGGAGAGCTTGTATGAATAGTTTTTTTTTTTTCTTAAGTTTATATGTAAATAGTTTTTTTCATTCCTGTAAATGTGTTTTTTTTTGTTATTATATGCAAATTTTTATACAGTTTTGAAAAAGCATCCTTGGTGTGTGTGTCTTTATTCATCTAATTCTCCTACATGTGGGTGTAAGGACAAAAGAAATTGTATTTAAGAATCCAAAAAGATTAACATTTAAATGGATGGATTGTTTTGGAGTCCATCATGCTTTAGCTAGCAGAAAAGATTGGGATTTGCTCTTTGCATGTAATCGAAAATAAACATGTGCCCTCCACGAACAAGCCACCCCTATAAGAGGTATTGCATCTGTAGGCCCTGTGTGCAAGAAACATTCCAAAAAGGTCAAACGCACTAGCTAGTTACCAATTCCCCCAAATACATATGTCATTGTAGTGATAGTCCAAGGTAACATTCAAGTATCAGAGCAAAGCCAGTCACACATTGAAGAGAACCTCTAAAGCAGGCCTGTCCAACCTGCGACCCTCCAGATGTTGTGAAAGTACAAGTCCCAGCATGCCCTTCCATCTATCAACAGGTTGTCTACTGGCAAAGCATGCTGGGGCTTGTAGTTTCACAACATCTGGAGAGCTGCAGGTTGGACAGGCCTGCTCTAAAGTGTACCCAGAAGTGGCATCAATGGTGTAAGGCAGAAGTGCAAGCGAGGCCCCCTCTTAGTCCATTCTGAATAATCAATGTCAGCATGCACCGAATAATGTGCATGTGAATTGTAGGCCGTGAGGCTTCTCGGATTTTCCCTCCAAATAAAGATTTTCTTTCAAAACAGGAAGAATCAGAGGGCATATTTTACAATATGGTTGAGTGCATATGACAAATCCAAAATAAAAAATGAAACCATTGTGACACATTCCTGTTTGTTCTTGTTAGGATAATAATTCCAGTCCACAGATTAGTTATGGGTATGCTTAGTATTTGAACTCATGTCTGCTGTGTTGTGAGTCCAAAGTGCTAACCAGTGAGCTACCTGTGAGATTGGTATTTTGTGAGTAATTTGTGTGAATAATGAGTGGTAGTATTAAGTGTGAGTTGCCTGTGTAGCACGCCTGCTGTAATGTTGGTGTTGTCTGTGTATTTTCATGTATCAGGTTTGGGTAGTGGGTAGCTGTCCCACTTTGCATACAGTCATTCCTGAGTTCTAATCCAGACAGAAACCCTTCCTCTATGTGGAAGTTGTATACACTCTTGTGTGTATCCTTTATGGAAGAGTATGCTATGCATTTTGCTGAAAAGGCGAAAGATGTATTTACAGCACATACATTTTGATACATTCGTTATTCATGTGTTTTTAATGTAGCCATGTCCATGCATTTTGCATACTATACGGCGACTTGAAATCCTAAACACAGAAAGATCGTGAGCAATGTGTTTTTTACAAGTGTGTATTACGCTAATTAGTAGCAAAGGAAAAGCAACTGTTCAGAGTGTTGCACATCATTGTTATTTGCAGTGATTAATGAGTAAGAGCTATCTCGTAAAAATAAGCCCCAGGCATTTGTGTTGTGTTGTGTGTAAACAAACTGTTGGTCCCTCCCACAGTGGGCGTGAGGTTTGCATTGCTTGGCTTGCCGTCAATCAGTTGAGTACCGTCCGTCGCTTGTGCTTGTAGCATGTTTAAAGATCCGCAGGTGGGTGTGTTTTCTAACATTTGCACTGCTTATTTCCGTCACTTAGACCACATGGGGGTGTGTTTTTGCTGTTTGAGTTGCTTATTTCGGTTTACGTCACTCAAAGTATGCAATGCAGATGCGTATGCGTTTGCGAACTTTGATGAATAGGGCCCTAGGTTATTTAACATATTATAGTATTTCTGATTAAATAAGACAGGTTGGGGCACTTATAATTTTCTTTAACCTAAAGCTCTCTCAATACATTATAGTCTTACAATACATATGTCTACACAGAACAAATATAGTGATATTTAGTGGGAAAGATATGTGTCAGCAGTACACTTGTCTCCAAATAACTGCTGCATTTGTCCTCCTTTTGTATTTTGGCTCCAAAAGGGATCTACCACCTGCTCACTCAGCGGGGGAGGGGAAGAGGTGCTTCTCAACACATTCCCCTACCGCTGGCATCTCCTTCTGTGTCTCTGCTAACAGCGATTTCCCCTTTCTACTTGGGTGAAATCCTGTTGCTTTATTTTTCTCACATTTTTAGTAGAGAACAAAGCTACCACACCGCAAACTACAGGTACATTTTCCTCTATGAACCAGTCAAAGATAGTATTTCTGTTCCTGAGAGAGCAATAATCTTTTATTAACATTATGCTCTTCTCTAAAAAAATGCGGTCAGAATCTATACTTCTTTATCAATCCTATATAGAGAGTATAAGGTATAATTAGCCAAGGAAAGGCTGCAGCAGGTTTTCCAGAATGACTGCAATTAGCACAGAGCACCTGGGCCAATATTCACAAGCCAATTTAGCATTATATTTGGAACAGACAATATGTTTGGCACGCCCAAATACTTCCACAACATTTATCAAAAAATACAGAGTAGGTTATTTAACATATCATAGTATTTCTGATTAAATAAGACAGGTTTGGAGAGCTTTATAGTTTTCCTTAAACAACAGTTCTCTCAACACATCATTGTCTTATAATATACATGCATACACAGAAGAAACAAAGTGATACTTAGCGGGGAAGATATGTGTCAACAGTGCACTTCTCTACAAATGACTGCTGCATCTGTCCTCCTTTTGAACTTTGGCGCCAAAAAGGATCTTCCATGTGCTCACTCAGCGGGAGGGGGAAGAGGTGTTCCTCAAACACATTCCCCTACCACTGTAATCTCCTCTGTGTTTTTCATTAACAACGATTTGCCGTTTCTGTATTTAGGGGAAATCCTGTTAGAATGTGTTTCCCGCACAGTGCTATTACTAGCGCGCCATCCTTCAAGTACCCCCTACCATCCTATAGGAGGAGGGGACTTGATATGCTCCAGCTGGCTTCCGGGGAATGGCAGCAGTAATGGTGCTTTCTGCCTTTTGGCAGCGCCCATCCTGCTATCAGCGGGGAGAGTCTCTTGCCGACTGCTTCCCGCTGTGAAAAGCGTTTTACCTCCTCTGTCTGCGGGGCCGCCCCCAGCTGACAGGCGCTTCTCCCACGAGTCAGCTCTGTTACAAACAGAGCCTCTCGCCGCTATCAACAAAAAAAAAACCTCTGAAAAGCAAAGAAAAAAACTATTAACAGTGAACAGTGTTCACTGTGGAGCTCTTCTGATGCGCAGCCCTTCTCCTAGGGCACCCAATTCAAACTGAGGTATGTGGGGAATTGGTGGGGGGGATATGCTGTCAGCAGGAAAAAAGTTAACTCTTTAGGTGCCAGACTCCTCCCCTCCCTACTCAACCCCATGGTTAAGCAGTGTCCCCCAGATGGATGAAAGAGAAAGATAATTAACATGTCAAGAAACTGTAGTTCAGGGTTAGTAAGCCCAGTAATGAAAAAACAGCAGTCTCCTATCACTACCACATCATAGACCGTCTGCTGCTACAGTTACTGACTGCAGCCCTCTACCTACAGAAACATGAAAAAGGTGCTGGAATCTAATAATCATATTAATATGTCAGTCTTCTGCATGAACCCCATAGTGCAATATTTAAACAAGTCAGACCTCCTCATAATATAAATCCCTCCAGATTCAGGATAGTTGGCAGACTGTGCTGCTCTCTCCTACCTGTTCTTCTCACTTTCATCACTTGTGGCTCCTGTGTCTTTAGATTAGTTGCTGCTTGTCTGGATCCTGGAATGTTGGAGACCCTATTTGGGAAAAAAAATGGGTACATGAAATTTAGTGAACTCCAACCAGCCCCAGTGTTAAATCAATATAGCACTCACATTTTATAAGTAGGCCTCCCTCCAACCAGAACATTAAATTAATAGTGTTACCATTTAAAAAATAAACCTATTTCCCTCCCACAAACAGCTCCTCACACACACATAATATAAATACACTGGCCCCCCCCACACACACACAGTGGCCCCTCACACACACATAATACACACACCCAGTGGCCCCTCACACACACATAATACACACACACAGTGGCCCCTCACACACACATAATACACACAGACAATGGCCCCTCACACACATAATACAAACAGACAATGGCCCCCCACACACACACACAGTGGCCCCTCACACACACATAATACAAACAGACAATGGCCCCTCACACACACATATTACAAACAGACAATGGCCCCTCACACACACATAATACAAACAGACAATGGCCCCTCACACACACATAATACAAACAGACAATGGCCCCTCACACACACATAATACACACAGACAATGGCCCCTCACACACACATAATACAAAAACACACATAATACACACACACACACTATTAATATACTACCCTACCCCAAATTTCTTTCTTTTTTTTCTCTTGTCCCCCCCAGCTGGGCCCCCCGAAACCGCTAGGCCCTAGGCAGGTGCCAAGGCTGCCTAGCGGAAAATCCGGCCTTGGGAACACTGCTACCACTGTTTCTGTGTGACCAATGGCAATGAGACTGGAGAGTGACAAAAACAATGTGACTGGAGAATGACAAGGATACGGCTACCCCTGATTTTGTTTGTCCAACTGCACAGAGATTGTAGGGTAACAAGAAAAATATGACTGGAGAGTGTCAAGAACACTGTAAATCCTGTTTCTTTGTAACCAATTGCACTGAGGCTGGACAGTGACAAGAAGAATGTGACTGGAGAATGGATAGTGACAAGAACGATGCTACACCCTTTTTCTGTGTGACCAATGGCACTGAGACTAAAGAGTGACAAGAAAAATTTGACCGGTGACTGGAGAGTAACACGAACACTGCTAGCCCTGTTCCTGTGTATCCAAATTGTACTGAGACTGGAGAGTAACATGAACACTGCTACCTCAATTTCTGTGTGACCAATGGCATTGAGACTGGAAAGTGACAAAAAATGTGACTGGAGAGTAGAGATGGGCGGGCTCGGTTCCCCGAGAACTGAACCCACCCGAACTTTGCCGATCCAAGAACCGAGCCGAGCAGGATTCCAAATCGAGGACGAACGTCATTGTGACGTCGTCAGATCTCAGGGCTCGGTTCTCGCGATAATTGAAAATTATAAATACCTGCCTCCACAGCAATCCATCACCATATGACAGAGGGCGAGAGCAGGGTGTAGTCACAGGCTGATAATAGCAGGGACAGAGAATATACCTAAATTCTTCATCCAATTCTGATAACAATTCTGATAACAATTCTGATTACAATTCTGATAACAATTGATAGAGAGGAGAAGAGAGGAGGAAAGAGGAGTCTTTTTTTTCAATATTTGGCACTACAAGTGCTTTGTGGTGTCCCCCACTCTTTTGCATTAATATTTCTGGCTGTCAAAAGTCCTGTTTGTCAGCAGTCTCAAAAAATTATTTTTAGCACTCCCAAGTGCTTTTGGGGTGTGTCCCCCATTCTTTTGCATTAATATTTCTAGCTGTCAAAAGTCACATTTGTCAGCAGTATGTAAAACAATTTGTAGCATTACAAGTGTGTTTGGCTCATAATGGATTCTAAGCAGTCCACATATGAGCAGAATCAGCAACCAGGTTCTGTCACCAATCCTGATGGTAGTGTTTCCACTACGTCATCTGGGAAAGGCGATGTCAAACTACACAGTCTTTTGAAAGCAGTCCAAAAAACATACACCAAAAAATTTTTACCGTGTTGAAGCAAAAAAGAAGAGTAACTGAGGAAAAGTTAAGTGCCGATAAAAAAAAAAATTGCCAACATGCCATTCTATACATGCAGTGGCAAAGAGAGAATGAGGCCTTCACCTTTGTCTATTAGTGGCAGATCAAAAAATGTTACCGAGCCTACAAGTGGTGCACAACTACTGTTACGCGTCAAAGCCGAGCTGCAAGATAACAGTCAGGCATTAGAGGATAATGTTTGCTCTGAATCACAAATGACACCAATCCCTGTGGAGAGTCCATCGAACAGTGGGATGTCTAATCGTGAGCATTCTGTACCCATAAAGAGGGACCATTCAGCAGTTCTGCTGATGTGTGCCTGAACAGCCCGAGTGTAGCCGGTGATACACAAATTGAGGATGCCACTTTGGAAATAGAAGAGGATGAGGGGGAGATTTGTGGAGGCAACGAGAGCGCTAATGAGGATGTTGATGAGGATGAGGTTGTTTATGTCAGTCCTGCACCAGTGGCAGCAGTTCTGGCACGTGACAAGAAAAAGGCCATTGTCATGCCAGGCCATAAAACAAAAAAATCCACTTCTTATGTGTGGAAATATTTCTACCCCAATCCAGACAACAATTGTATAGCCATTTGTAGTGTATGTCAAGCCACAGTCAGTCGAGGGAGGGACCTTAACCATATTGGAACTAGAGATGAGCGGGCTCGGATTATCGTAATCCGAACAGTGCGGATCCGACGGCGATCCGAGCACTGTTCGGGTACTTCCGGCGGGGAGAATGAGTGAAAGCGAGGCTGAGACTCCAAATCCCGCCGTCGGATTCTCGCGAGACTTGGATAGTATAAATTCCCCCCCCCCGCCATCTTCACTCGGGCATTACAGTAGTGGTTAGTGCGTTGTGCACAGGACATAGCTGCAGTCAATCATAATAAAGCACTGGTGTATATAGCCATGAATCTTTAGGATTTCCATGCTGCAGGTAATTCTTGACAGATAAATGCAGACACATTTTGTAAAGCATTGAATGCCAATGTATCCACTTACTTATTAAGGGTATTAACCACTTTCACTATTCACTGATGATTACTGGGGTAGTTTACTTAACAGCCAAGCATTCAGAAGCTAGTTTAATTTTGGTTGCTGCTAAGAGAAACCTCTGTGATGTTCCTCTTACTAATTTGCAGTATATGGGTTTTCCTCTGCCACCATGGTGTAAAAAGAATTGAATCAAAATAATTAAATGGGCAGTGTGCCTCCACCTAAATTCTAAACTAACCCCAGTACTAGCCAGTTTAAACTGATCATTATTCTAACACAAGTGGAAGTTAATATCTGATTGCACACATGTTGCACTTGTCCGATGTGATGGATAGTAATCCTGCTAATCATACTAGAGACATTTAAAGAATCTTGTAGTGTCCCCCCACTTCAGAATTTTGTACTAGGTTTATTCCTTTATTCTTATAATAATAAATTATCTTCTGGATGTTTGGACAGCACTGTAGTTTGTAGTATTCTATCCAAGTACACTTCAGTGAGTGGTGAAAGTGGTTATTGCCATTATTATACATTTTTTTTTCCGGCCAAGCTGTTAGAGAGAACGTATCCTGGACCAGTGTAGGCAGTTGTCCGGACAACCATTGAGTCGTTATGAGTCCTGAGTTGTGTTCTAGCATCATAAGAATGGGGCCAGGCTGTAGTTAGCATTGTCCGGCAAGTTGTTAAGAATTCCAGACCAAACTGTTGTTTAGAAAGTGGTCCTGATGCATTTACTACAACTCCAACAGTGGTACATTAGTATGTTGAGAGTGCTGTACCTCCGGCCATGATGTTTCTATAGTTCCAAAGTATTGGGTTGTGTAGCCTCTGGCCAAACTGTAGTTTGTACCTGGCCAAGCTTTTGTTGATTGTGGTGTTGAGGCAGTTGTGGGGCATGATCTCTGGATCTTTCCTTTCTGAAGCTGCTGTTAAAGTTCAAGCCAAGCTGTTAGTTGTTTACAATTATACTGTAGCATTCTCCAGCCAAGTTGCTATTCTTACTTTCAAATCTTGAGGGTTCCGCCGCCCCTCCACTGTGATCTCTACCAATATGTGAGTGATCTGAATCCCAGTCTCCCTACTCTAGGAGGCTCACCTGAGGAGAGGAGCCTTTTGGCCTAAAAACAATATTGTGAGATGTTCAGAATAGACTGAAAATTAGTGGAAATGAATGTTATTGAGGTTAATAATAGCGTAGGAGTGAAACAAATCCAGAAATCTGGATTTTAGCACTTTTTATGCTTTTTTTCAAAAAACATCAGAACCCAAAACCCAAAATCAGAACCAAAACCTTGAGTGGGGTGTTTTGGCAAAACCAATCAGAACCCAAAACCTCAAGGTAATCAGAACCCAAAACTCAAAACCCGAAAAGTGGCCGGTGCACACCCCTACTTGGAACCTCGTCTATGTTACGCCATTTGACGAGAGTTCATGGCAAAGTACTGAGAAAGCTGAAAGTTCTTCCAAAAAAATTACAAGCACTCCATCATCAGCTAGGACCCTCCGCTCACCGACATCCCGATGGCTACAAAATACACCCACCACACCATCCTCATCAATATCCTCAGTAGCACTCGTAGTTAGTAATGCATCCCACTTATTAAGGCTGCACTATTATTGATTCCTCTGAAGAAAGCGTTAGTCCCACTGCTGCTGCTGTTGCTGCTGCTGGGGGTGAATCGTCAGCCAAGAGGAAGGCCAAGAAAAAGAGCAGTCCTACGTTTCAACAATTAACTGTGAAACAATCATTTGCTAGGGGAAGCAAATATGACACCCAGTCGCCAAGCGAATCACAGACGCCATGGCTGCCATGTTAGTGTTAGATCTGCGTCCAATATCCACAATAAAAGCAGCTGGTTTTTCACAGATAATTGAGGTTTTGTGTCCGCTTTACAGAATTCCATTACAACAACATTTATCCCGTAAAGCTATTCCACAACTCTACCAAAAAGTGTATACAAATGTAGAGATTGCACTGAAAAATGCCATTCTGATCACTGTCCACTTAACCACAGATATGTGGACAAGTGGAAGTGGTCAACCCAAAGACTATATGACTGTGACAGCCCACTGGGTTGCTCATTCACCTTCACCAGCAGGAACAGCAGCAGCATGTACACCATTACGTAACATTTGTCACAGGCAGGCCACTCTTTGTAACACGGGCTTCACTAACAGGCATACAGCTGACAATTTGTTATGCAAACGAAGTGATGTGATTGATACATGTCTTATACCACTTGGACCCTCCCCAGGATATGTAATTTCTGATAACGCCAACAATATAATGCGAGCATTACAGCTGGGTGATTTCCAGCACATTCCCTGTTTTGCTTACACCATCAACTTGGTGGTGCAGAGCTTCCTACGAACTAACCGTGAGGTGCAGGAGATGCTTTCGGTGGCCCATAAGATTTCAGGCCATTTCAGGCATTCGGCCACAGCATGTAGGAGATTGCAGCAGCTCCAAGAGCAGTTTAACTTGCCCTGCCACCAACTTAAGCAGGAGGTGGTAACTAGGTGGAATTCCACCCTGTACATGCTGCAGAGGATGGAGGAACAGCGCAAAGCCATCCAAGCGTATTGCACAAGCCATGACATTGGGAAAGGAGGGGGCATATATTTCACTCTTGCACAGTGGGGAATCCTTTCAGTGCTGTGCAAGGTGCTGAAACCATTTGAAGTTGTGACGTGTAAAGTGAGTGCAGATTCTGCTAGTTTGAGCCAAGTCATTCCTTTAATTAGACTATTGGAAAAGCAGCTTGAGAAACTGAGGGACGAGATGAAAGCAAACAATTCCGCAAAGTATGTTGGCCTTGTCGATCAAGTACTTAATTCGCTTCACAATGATCCTCGAGTTATTAAGATCTTGAGCTCCGATCAGTACGTTTTGGCCACTGTGCTTGATCCAAGGTTTAAGACCTACATTAAGACCTACCTTTGCTTCAAAATGAACAAGATGTGAAATTTTGCAAGGAGCTATTGCTCAGCAAGTTGTCCGCTTAACTGGGCCTTGGCTTGACGACGTGTCCTCCTTCAGTTTCTCAAGCAGCTGCTGCTCGTAAAAAATTTAATTTTCAAAAAAGAAGCAGGGAGGACGCAGAGGGCAAACCAGAACAGTTTAACATCTGGGCTGGTTTGAAGGATTTTTCAAAAAAATGTGTGACCTTGCCAATAACTCCATCCAATATGAGTATTAACACACAAAGGATGGTGGAGGATTACTTTCAAGAGGTAGTCGATATGGAAATGTCAGACAGTTCCTTTCCTTACTGGGAAGAAAGGCAGGCCATTTGGAAACCCATGTACAAACTTGCTTTGCAATACTTAAGCTGCCCACCCTCCAGTGTGTACTCTGAACGAGTGTTCAGCACAGCAGGGAACTTAGTCAGTGATCGCCGTAGAAGGTTACTTCCCAAAAATGTGGACAAAATGATGTTTATAAAAATGAACTACATCTTGCACGAGGATCACCATCCAGGAAATCCAAGCACTGACTGTTCTCTAATGGCGGATTCAAGCGACGATTAAATTGATAGTCTGTGATGATGACGTACACACTGATGAGGGTGAGGATGAAGCTGAAGATGATGACGATTATATCTCTTTGATACTTTCTATTTAAGTGTAGGGTGCAATCTACCCCAAAGAGGAAAGGGACTTGGGGCATTTCCATATCACGTACCGTCTTGAAAGGCTGCTGTTTGGGCAATTTCTCCTTAAGGGTACACAGAGTGACCTCAAACTGGCTTTGTCCATTTCTCTTAATATTGTACAGTCTATGACGGCTGAATTTTTTTGTATTTTATACAAGTGGAGGGTGGCCTAGAGAGACAGAAACTAAACTGGCTTTCTCCATTTCAATTAATATTGTACAGTCTATGACGGCTGAATTTTTTGGTATTTTATACAAGTGGAGGGGGGCCTAGAGAGACAGAAACCAAACTAGCTTTCTCCATTTCAATTAATATTGTACAGTCTATAACGGCTGAATTTTTGGGTATTTTCTACAACTGGAGGGGGGCCTAGAGAGACAGAAACCAAACTGCCTTTGTCCATTTCTTTACATATTTAAGTATAAGTGTAGGGTGTAATATACATCCAAAGACGATGCCTGCATTGCCAATATTCATAGATGGAGAGGAAGACAATCTGGTTTGTGTGTAGAATTAATAAAGGCCTATCAGGAATTAAACTGTTTTTTGGATAATTTATTAGCTTTACAATTACATTACTTATCCAACAAACAGATGGAGCACTACAATTGGTTTTTTAGGCCCAAAAACATTGATTTTTAAACAAAATAGCAAAACAAAACCAAAAGCAAAACGAAAACACGCAATGACGGTTTGGCAAAACCAAAACCAAAACACGACGGTAATCCAGATCCAAAACCAAATCAAAAACCAAAACACGGGGGTAGCGAGCATCTCTACTGGAGAGTGACATGAATGCTGCTGCCCCTGATTCTGTGACCAATGGCACTGAGACTGGAAAGTGACAAGAACAATGTTACTGGAGACTGGAGAGTAACACGAACACTGTTAGCTCTGTTTCTGTAAAACCAATGGCACTGAGACTGGAGAGTGACAAGAACAATATGACTGGAAACTGGAGAGTGACATGAACACAGCTAGCTCTGCTAGCCCTGTTTCTGTGTCACCAATGGCACAGAGACCGGAGAGTGACAAGAACAATGTGACTGTACACTGGAGAGTGACAATAACACTGCTACCCTTGTTTCTGTGTTAGCAATGGCACTGAGACTGTAGAGTGACAAGAACAATGGTATTCAAAAGCAGAGAGTGATAAGAACAACGGTACCTCTATTTATGTGTGACAAATGGCATTGAGACTGGAGAATGACAAGAACAATGTGATTGGAGACTCGAGAGAAAGATGAACACTCCTAGCCCTGTTTCTGTGTAACCAAATGGTACTGAGACTGGAGAGTGACAAGAACAATATGACTGAAAACTGGAGAGTAAGAAGAACGCTGCTGCCCCTGTTTCGGTGACCCATGGCATTGAGACTTTAGAGTGACAAGAACGCTGCTACTTCTGTTTCTGTTTGACCAATGGCACTGAGACTGGAAAGTGACAAGATGAATGAGACTGAAGAATGACAAGAACGCTGCTACCCCCTTTTTTTGTGTCACCAATGACATTTTTTTTCCCTGACTTAAAACCAATATGCACTTGAACATAGGCTTTAGCAGATGACGTAGAGGGATTACTATCACCAAGACTGGTGCCAGAAGCTACTTGCTGTCCTGGTCTTCTGTGGACTAATGTGAAACCATATTAATGGCACAGAGCAATGTGACTGGAGACTGAAGAGTGCCAAGAACACGGCTACCCCTGTGTCTGTGTGACCAATGGCACTGAGACTGGGGAGTGACAAGAACAATGTCACTGGAGAGTAACAAGAACCCTGCTACCTCTGTTTCTGTGTGAATAATTGCACTGATACTGGAGAGTGGCAAAAACAATGTGACTGGATACTGTAGAGTAACAAGAACCCCGCTACCTCTGTTTCTGTGTGATCAATAGCACTAAGACTGGAGAGTGACAAGAACAATGTGGATGGAGACTGGAGAGTTATTTGAACACTACTACCTCTATTTCTGTGTGACCAATGGCATTGAGACTGTAGTGTGACAAGAACAATGTGACTGGAGAATGGAGAGTGACAAGAACGCTGCTACCCCTGTTTCTGTGTGACCAATAACACTGAGACTGGAGAGTGACAAGAACAATGTGACTGGAGACTGGAGAGTGACAAGAACGCTGCTACCCCTGTTTCTGTGTGACCAATAACACTGAGACTGGAGAGTGACAAGAACAATGTGACTGGAGAATGGAGAGTGACAAGAACAATGTGAGCTGAGAGTAGAGATGGGCGGGCTCGGTTCCCCGAGAACCGAACCCACCCGAACTTAGGCTATCCGAGTACCGAGCCGATTAGACTCGGTACTCTCCCGCCCGGTCGGAATCCAAATAGAGGCCAAAAGTCATTGTGACGTCGTCGGATCTCGGGGCTCGGTTCTCGCGATACTTGAAAATTATAAATACCTGCCTCCACAGCAATCCATCGCCATTTGACAGAGGGTGAGAGCAGGGTGTAGTCACAGGCTGATTAGAGCAGGGACAGACAATACAATTCTGATTCCAATTCTGCTAACAATCGATAGAAAAGAGAGGAGGATAGAGTCTTTTTTTTTTTTTTAATATTTGGCACTACAACAACTATAAAGTCCATGGACAAATGTGTCCAAGGTTTTGCAGGAGCGGCCAACGGAACTAACTGACCTACCGGGCGAGTCCTGGGAACTTTGTTCCTGGCACAAACTTCACAAGACAGGACGTGACTCTTGACGTCAGCAGACAAAGACGGCCACCATACAGTACGGGAAAGGATTTCTAATGTTTTGAAGACTCCAGGATGTCCAGCAGACTGACTATTGTGTGCTTCAGTAAGGACTGCTTTTCTTAGATGAACTGGGACAAACAAGCATCCTACCGGAGTATTATCAGGAGCCAACCTCTGGAACCTTTGTAAGGTACAACTTAAGTCTTGGGTTAACCCGGCATGGATCGTAGACACAGGAACAATAGGCTCTGGACTAGTAACCGGGGCATGGTGTGCCAGGAAACTTCTGGACAGGGCGTCTGCCCGAACATTTTTAGAACCCAGACGATAGGTGATTATAAAGTTAAAACGGGTGAAGAACAGTGACCAACGAGCCTGTCGAGGGTTCAGTCATTTGGCCGACTGTATACACTGTACATTTTTATGATCCGTTATAACGGAGACCTGATGTGCGGCGCCTTCCAACCAATGTCGCCATTCCTCAAAGGCCCATTTAATTGCTAACAGTTCTCGATTTCCAACATCATAGTTGGTTTCCGCTGAAGAGAACTGACGGGAAAAATAGGCACATGGATGTAGGCGGTGAGTATGGGGATCTTTTTGTGACAAGATGGCCCCGGCACCGACATCAGAGGCATCAACTTCAATGATAAATGGTACTTTAGGATCCGGGTGTCTAAGGACCTGAGCAGGCACGAAGGCTTTCTTCAGGGTTTCAAATGCCATTATTGTTTGTGGAGACCAATTAGCTGATCGCTTCCCTTGCGGGTTAAGGTAACGATAGGGGCCACGATATCAGCAAAGCCGCCAATAAATCTCCTGTAATAATTGGCAAATCCCAGGAATCTCTGAACCGCCTTGAGGTTATTCGGCTGTACCTAGTCCTGGATTGCTTGGACCTTGGTTGGGTCCATGGAGAAACCTTCTGAGGAGATTATATAACCTAGGAAGGATACCTTCTGGACCTCAAACTCGCATTTCTCGAGTTTAGTGTAGAGATGGTGTTCTCGCAATTTCTGTAGGACTTGTCTGACGTGACCCTGATGTACTGACAACGATTCAGAATATATGAGGATGTCGTCCAAATAAACAACAACGAAGTGTCCCAAAAACTCACGTAACACCTCAT
The DNA here is from genome assembly GCF_038048845.1 of Mixophyes fleayi. Classification (NCBI taxonomy): domain Eukaryota; kingdom Metazoa; phylum Chordata; class Amphibia; order Anura; family Limnodynastidae; genus Mixophyes; species Mixophyes fleayi. The sequence continues at coordinate 114,359,552 of NC_134407.1, read as the reverse complement.
TAATCAAATCCTGGAATACTGCAGGGGCATTACTAAGGCCAAATGGCATGACCAGATATTCGTAGTGGCCCGAGAGCGTGTTGAATGCCGTCTTCCACTCATCACCAGCTCTAATACGTATGAGATTATAGGCACCACGAAGATCGATTTTTGTGAAGATAGTTGCCCCTCTTAATTGGTCAAAAAGTACGGATATGATAGGAAGGGAATAGGTATTTTTAACCGTAATAAGATTCAGCCCTCGGTAATCGATACAGGGACTGAGTGCCCCGTCCTTCTTGGATACAAAGAAGCACCCTGCTTCTACTGGAGACTTGGATGGCTTGATGAAGCCTTTCTCCAAGTTTTCGTCAATATATTATTGCATGGATTGGGTCTCTGTACCGTAGAGAGAGTACAAGCGTCCCTTGGGTAGTTTTGAACCCGGAATGAGCTCAATGGCACAGTCGAAATCTCGGTGCGGTGGTAGAGTGTCAGCAGCCTTTTTGGAGAAAACATTCCAGAAGTCACGATAGTGTAAAGGAAGCTGCTCCGGAATAGGCTGAATCACACGCAGAGGTAGTGTCAAGCAAGACTGAGTACAATAAGGGCTCCACTGGACAATCTCTCCTTTTACCCAATCTATGACAGTGTTATGGCGGGATAGCCAAGGATGGCCCAGAATCAAAGGAACTGACGGGCATTCGAAAAGGCGGAAGACTATGGATTCTGAATGGAGAGCTCCAATGTTCAATTGTAGTAGCGGGGTCTCACAGGTAATCTTACTGCCTGGCAATGGAGTGCCATCTAAGCCACATACCGTGATGGCAGATTTGAGATTAACCCGTGGGATTCCAGCAGAGCGGGCAAACTCGAAGTTAATGAAGTTGCCTGCAGCTCCACTGTCAATGAAGGCCGACAGTTCCACAGAACGAGCACTGAACGTGAGCTGTGCAGGGATCAATACAGCATTTTTCGTGGAGACAATCCGCAGACCAAGGTGAACTTTCCCCTCATGCCCTAGGCATGCTCTTTTCCCGGCTTATTCGGGCAGGCACGGGAGAAGTGGCCTTTTGTGCCGCAATAGAGACATAAGCCCTGTGATCGTCTCCTGTGTCTTTCCTCAGGGGAGAGACGATACACTCCTAGTTGCATGGGTTCCTCACCATCCGTGGAAACAGGAATGAAGGCGGATGGAGGTGAAGATGCCTCCTTTTCGGTTTTCCGCTCTTTAAATCTCCTGTCGATTTTAATGGAGAGGTGCATCAGATCCTCCAGAGAGGTAGGAGATGGGTATTGTACCAGAGAGTCTTTAATCTGTTCCGACAGGCCGAGACGGAACTGGCTACGTAAGGCGGGGTCATTCCATCCACTATCAGGTGACCATCTACAGAATTCAGCGCAATATTCCTCTGCCGACCGCCGGCCTTGTTTCAAGGCCCGTAGATGAGCTTCTGCAGAGGCCATTCGATCCGGGTCATCATATAGTAGATCTAATGCCTCAAAGAAAGCGTCTACAGACTGCATGGCAGGACTGGTCTGTGGCAAAGAAAAAGCCCAGAATTGGGGGTCACCTTGTAGGAGGGAAATGATAATCCTGACTCTTTTTTGCTCTGAACCAGAGGAGCGGGGTCTTAACCGGAAATAGAGCATGCAGCTCTCCCTGAAATTCCAAAACAGGGATCTATTTCCAGAGAACCGATCCGGTAAATTCACCTTAGGTTCACAGGTGGAACTCGGAGTGGGTTGTGAAGTTTTTCACGGCTTCCTCTTGAACGGACAACCGCTCAGCCAATCCCTGGATCATCTGGTACAAGGACTCAACATGGCCTGCTAAGGCTTGTGCCGGAGACGGTGTGGATCCGCTTTCATCCATCGCAACCTCGTCTCAGTGTATGGGCCGGTTATAATGTTAGGAACCCCTCCAGCCGGCACAACACAACCCGGAATCTACTCTGCCAGTCAGGTGTTCACTGGAGCCCCTGATGGTGGGGACAGACTGGGCCGCAGACTGACAGAGGGTCGTGAAGTGTGTACCGGCTGGGGAGAACCCAGGCAAGCGGAGTGAGGTCCACGCAGAGGTCAAGGGCCGGCAGCAGACAACAGTATCAGTAAACAAGCTGAGGTCAGGGGTCACAGGCGGATAGCAAAAACAGTAAACAGGCCAGAGATCAGAGTCACAGGATACACAAGCGAAGTCCAATTCAAAGCCAAGGGTCATACACGGGAAATCAGTAGCGATCTCAGAAGACTAGAACAGGAACAAGCAGGTCAGCAGACTGGAGCACAGAAACTATAACCGGCATTGAGGCAGCAGACCTCATTGCCCTAAATACACAGCTGGCCTAATCCGAACTAACATACACCCCTGCAGACTAATGAGCAGTCTAGCACCAGACCAATCAGGGCTAGTCCCTGATTGATACACACAGATGCAGGCTAATGCCTGTGACATCCAGTCCCCTTAATTAGCCCACAGGCTGTGTTCTTTTTTGCGCATGCGCCCGGCTTCTAACACCGCCGGGATGCAGCGCTATGTGACAGCCGTCTGGCCGTTGCCTTGGCGACGGCCGGGTAGGAAAGGGAAGTGACGTCCCAGTCGTCATGATGAAGGCCGGGACGCTGGGGCAGGCAGGAAGCGAGCCGCGGAGGCTGTGAGTACCGCCGTGGCTCGTGACACAAACAATACTAATTCATCCCACCATCATAGAAGTCTGTGTAGTATGATGTAATTGCCGATAATGTCCTTAAAAATGAAATTAGTAGTTCATTTTAGGGCAGAGCTGTCACGATTTTTGGCGAATTCTTTAAAGCAAAGCAAATATCTAAATGTTGTGCAGAATCATCTGCATCACCGCTGGGTGTCTTGGGAAAGCAATTTTTGGTACAACAAGCAGTTGCCTGAGAAACTGAAGGAGAAGACGTCTAAACAAGATGTCGATAGGTCTTGGATCCTTGTGAAGCTAATTAAGTATTTTGTCCACAATTAAAATATAGTTAGCACATTTACTTAGTTTTATGTCACACGTTACATTTCTGTAGCTCCTTGTGAAAATGTATTATTAAGGCAATCACTTGACTCAAGCTAACCGTGTCGACACTCTCTTCACAGATGGACTAAAGTACATTCCCCTCAAATGCTAGTCTTCTTGTAGCTGCTGCATTCTCCTACATGCTGCTGCAGAAAACTGAAATTGGCAAAAATTTTACCGGACAAAAACAGCATCCCCTGCATGTCATTTTTTAAAAGTTCTATAACACCAAGTTGATTGTGTGTGCAAAACAGGAAATGTGATGGAATTCAACCCCGCTGTAATGCTTGAACAATATTGGGGTTGTCATCAGAAATGACATAGCCTCAGGAGAGTCCAAGCAGGATTAGCCATCTTTCAATGACATCCCTTAGTTTTTGGAACAGATTGTCAGCTGTATGCCTCTTAGTGAAGCTGCTGATACACAAAATAGCCTACTTATGAAAAATGTGACGTACTTGGGTACATGCTGCTGCTATCCCTGCTGGTAAAGGCAAAAGACCAACCTAGTGGCCTGTCACAGTCATATAATCTATACTTTGCCCAGTTCCGCTTGCCCACATATCTGTGGTTAAGTGTACAGTGGGTAGAATGGCATTTTGTAGCCCAATGATTACATTTTTAAGAACTTTCTGGTAGAGGTGAGGAATAGCTTTTGAGTAAAATGGGGTCGTCATGGAATTTGGTAATAGGGAAAGAACACCTCAAGTAACTGTCTAAAACCAGCTGCATTAATAATGGACATTGGACGCAGATCTAATACTAGCATAGTCCTTATGGCGTCTGTGATCCGCTTTGTGACTGGGTGACAGATTTCATACTTGCTTCCTCTTGCAATGGATTGTTTAACTGTAAATGATTGCTTCTGGGGATATTGATGATGAAGGTGTTGGGGGGGGGGATTGCAGGTGCTGGGATGTAGATGAGAGAAGGGGGGCAGATGATACTGGACTGATTGTTGTTTTTTTTTTTTAACCTAAGTTTCTGATTTTCCCAACAGCTTTCCAAGAACTTGCTGAAAAATTACAAAACATGGATGAGGATCCCAGATGATTAAGGTCCCTACCTCTACTGAGTGTGGCTGTAAAAACGCTACAAATGGCTACACAACTGTTGTCAGGATTTCTGTAAAAATAATTCCACACTTAAGAGGTGGATTTTTGGTCTTATGCCCAGGCATGACAATGGAATTTTTCTTATCACTGGCAAGAACTGCAGCAATTTTTTTTTAAAGGGTATAAAAATCATATTGTGACCTAGGAGGTGGGCAGAATTGAATGGAAATGACTGGAAATTAGTTTTAGTGAGGTTAATAATAATGTAGGTACAAAATAATACTGAAATTATGTTATTTTAGGCCCAAAAAAATGTAAATTGTTTAACAAATAGCAAAACAAAACCAGACAAAACCAGAACCAAAACACGCAAGGGAGGTTTTGCAAAAATCAAAACCAAAACACGAAGGTAATCCAGATCCAAAACCAAAAATAAAACCAAAACACGGGGCTCAGTGAGCCTCTCTAGCTGAGAGTGACAAGACACGTTTACCCTTGTTTCTGTGTGACCAATGGCACTGAGACTGGAGAGTGACAAGAACAATGTGACTGGAGACTGATAAGAACACTTCTACCCCTGTTCTGTGTGACCAATGGTACTGAGATTGGATAGTGACACGAACAAATAGACTGGAGACTGTTGAGTGACAAGAACAGTTTCCCCTGTTTTTGTGTAACCTATAGCACTCAGACTGTAGAGTGACAAGAACAATATGATTGAAAACTGGAGAGTGAGAAGAACGCTGCTGCCCCTGTTTCTGTGACCCATGGCATTGAGACTGGAGAGTGACAAGAACAATGTGGCTTGAGACTGGAGAGTAACACGAACACTGTTACCTCAATTTCTGTGTGACCAATGGCATTGAGACTGGAAAGTGACAAGAAGAATGTGACTGGAGACTGGAGAGTGACAAGAATGCTGCTACCCCTTTTTTCTGTGTGACCAATGACACTGAGACTAAAGAGTGACAAGAAAAATGTGACTGGAGAGTGACATGAATGCTGCTGCCCCTGATTCTGTGACCAATGGCATTGAGACTGGAGAGTGACAAGAACAATGTGACTGGAGACTGGAGAGTAACACGAACACTGCTAGCCCTGTTTCTGTATAACCAATGGCACTGAGACTGGAGAGTGACAAGAACAATATGACTTTAAACTGGAGAGGGACATGAACACTGCTACCCCTGTTTCTGCGTTACCAATGGCACTGAGACCAAAGAGTGACAAGAACAATGTGACTGTACACTGGAGAGTGACAATAACACTGCTACCCTTGTTTCTGTGTGAGCAATAGCACTGAGACTGTAGAGTGACAAGAACAATGTGATTCGAAAGTAGAGAGTGATAAGAACAACGCTACCTCTATTTATGTGTGACAAATGGCATTGAGACTGGAGAATGACAAGAACAATGTGACTGGAGACTGGAGAGTGAGAAAAACACTGCTGCCACTGATTCTGTGACCAATGGCATTGACACTGGAGAGTGACAAGAACAATGTGATTGGAGACTGGAGAGTAACACGAACACTGCTAGCCCTGTTTCTGTATAACCAAATCGTACTGAGACTGGAGAGTGACAAGAACGCTGCTACTCCTGTTGCTGTTTGACCAATGGCACTGAGACTGAATAGTGACAAGAACAATGTGGCTGGAGACTGGAGAGTTAGAAGAACGCTGCTACCCCTGTTTCTGTGTGACCAATAACACTGAGACTGGAGAGTGACAAGAACAATGTGACTGGAGACTGGATAGTTGTCACGAATACTCACCTCTCCTCGTTCCCCCGCCGCTCCATCGGACACGGAAGCCGCACTTCCGGGTCCGGCGGTCACGTGATCGCTACGTAGGGCGGTCACGTGATTACTACCCCAGGGCGGGGAATTCAAATGGGACACACTATAAAAACATAGCTCTGACACTTGGTGAGTGTCAGAGCAACTTACCAGTTTCTGGCTCCTGATTCCTGTGTCCTTCCTTGTTCCTGCTTCATGTGTATTGACTCCCAGTGTACCGACCCGGCTTGTTCACTCTTCTGGATTCCGTTGTCCTCTGTGTACCGACCCGGCTAGCTGATCTCGCTTCTGTTCTTGTGACCCGTGTACCGACCCGGTTTGATTGACTCCGAGACCGCCTCCTGATTCTGTCTGCATTGCCCGCCTGTGTACCGACCCGGCCTGTCCGACTACTCTCATCTTGCTCCTGCTCCGCTGTACTACACCTTGGGGCAAACCTGAGGACCGCGACCTGCGACTCCTGGCAGCAAAGCCCATCCCGCCTTGCGGCGGTTCTTGGTGAATACCGGGGAGATCGTTAGACTCCGCACCTCAGGTAAGCCAGCATTAATCAAGGTTAGTAGAGAATCCAGTAAATCCGTTACAGTTTGCTCTGACCATGGATTCAGCGGTCAAAGATCTCCTGGAGCATTTAGTGGGTAGAATGGACAAACAGGAAGCAAACCAAGAACAACTTTTAAAATTCCTCCAGAGCCTATCTACTCGGCTGGATGTTGTTCAGAACACCTTAGTGGCCACCGGCCCTCCTGTACCTGTGATTGCGGCAGACCCCCCCTCAGCAGCAGTAGCTTCTTCCTCCCAAGTACGGATGCCTAATCCGCCTAAATTCGACGGAGACCCTAAACTTTGCAGAGGATTCCTGAACCAATGCTCCATCCACTTTGAACTATTGTTGGGGAATTTTCCTTCTGAGAAGGCTAAAGTGGCCTATGTGATATCACTGCTCTCTGGTCAAGCCTTAGCGTGGGCATCCCCATTATGGGAGCGGAATGATCCTATCCTGCATAATTTCTCCACCTTTTTATCCACCTTTAGAAAGATTTTTGACGAACCCGGAAGGGTTTCCAATGCCGCTGCTGGGTTATTGCGTCTCCGCCAAGGGACAGTATGCGGTCCATTTCAGAACTATGGCCTCTGAACTCAGCTGGAACGATGAGGCTCTAGTAGCGACATTCTGGCAGGGTCTTTCGGATCGAATTAAAGACGAGCTGGTGTCTCAGGAACTCCCTGCATCTTTGGACGATCTCATCTCTCTTTGCGTTAAGATTGACTTACGATTCAAGGAGCGTAGTTCTGAGAAGGAACAGTCTCGTCGCAGTATGATCCGTCTAGCTCCCAACTTCCAAACACCTGTTCTTCCACCCGAGGAACCGATTCAATTGGGAAGGACCCGCCTATCGGCTGAAGAGAGAGAGAGAGAAGATTCCGAAACAAATTATGTTTATATTGTGGAGAGAGCGGACATCTTCTGAACTCTTGTCCCAAACGTCCGGGAAAACGACAGGGCCTAATGTGTTCAGGAACTGTGTTTAGGCCTCCTTATTTCATCTCCCTCAGTTCCTTATTGTAATGATTGTGTCACCATTTCCATTTCCTTACAGTCTGGACAATATACTTTTTCTCAGTCCGCACTCCTTGACTCAGGAGCAGCTGGGAATTTCATTTTGGCTGCCTTGGTAAAGCAATTCTCTATCTCCACGCAAGCTCTAGAACAACCTATCTCCCTTTTAGCCATCGATGGGGGAAGAATTCCAGAAGGTTCTATCTTCTTACGCACCACTCCTCTTTGTCTCCAGATTGGAGCCCTACATCAAGAGAGTATCTCCTTCTTCGTCATCCATAAGACTACCAATCCTGTTATCCTTGGACTTCCGTGGCTCCGTCTCCATTCTCCTAACGTGGATTGGCAATCCGGCCATATCTTATCCTGGGGACAACATTGCTTTAATCATTGTCTATCAAAAGGTAGTTCCCAAGGAGGATCCCAAATGCCACAGGAGGTTACCCTTGGCACTCCTTCCTGAACCCTACCAAACCTTTTCCGATGTCTTTTGTGAACAGGAGGCCACCAAACTCCCTCCACATAGAATTTGGGACTGTAATATAGATCTCATTCCCGGTAAACCGGTACCCCGAGGCAGAGTGTATCCACTTTCTGTTCCTGAATCCAAGGACATGGAGGATTATGTCCAAGATAATCTGGGAAAAGGCTTTATTCGAAAATCCTCTTCTCCTGCTGGGGCAGGTTTTTTCTTTGTTAAGAAGAAATACGGGGGCCTCCGCCCCTGTATTGATTATCGAGGCCTAAATGCCATCACCGTAAAAAATCGGTACCCTTTACCACTGATCTCAGAATTATTTGATCGTATAAAGGGGGCTACTATTTTTTCTAAATTGGACCTCAGAGGAGCCTATAATCTGGTGCGCATTAAAGAAGGAGACGATTGGAAGACTGCCTTCAACACTCGGGACGGGCACTTTGAATACTTGGTTATGCCTTTTGGATTGTGCAATGCCCCGGCTGTTTTTCAAGGTTTCATGAATGAACTTTTTCAAGACCTATTATATCAATGCGTGGTCATCTACCTGGATGATATCCTCATCTTCTCCCAAGACTTAGTATCACATCACAAACATGTCTTGGAGGTTCTGTCTCGTATTAGAAAGAATCATCTATATTGTAAATTAGAAAAATGTATCTTTGAACAGAGACAAGTTCCTTTCTTAGGTTATATTATCTCCGGCACGGGATTGCAAATGGATCCTACCAAGTTAAGAGCCATACTAGATTGGCCTCAACCCTCAGGCCTTAAAGCTACACAACGGTTCCTAGGGTTTTCCAATTACTACCGTCAGTTCATTAAAGGATATTCTACCTTGGTGGCACCCATCACTGCCTTAACCCGTAAGTCTGCGAATGCCAAAGTATGGACTGAAGAGGCCACCCAAGCCTTTGCTACTTTAAAATCTCTCTTTTCCTCAGCACCCATCCTCCAACAACCTGACTGTTCTCGCCCGTTCATTCTAGAGGTGGACGCATCCTCTATAGGTACGGGAGCAGTACTCTCTCAACAAGATTCTACCGGTAAACTACATCTGTGCGGATTCTTTTCCCATCGCCTGCTACCTGCTGAAAAGAACTACGGTATCGGTGACAAGGAGCTCCTAGCCATCAAATTGTTTCTTTCTTCATGGAGGCATCTCCTGGAAGGAGCCCAGTTTCCTATCACCATCTATACTGACCACAAGAACTTACTATATTTACGTACCACACGCTGCCTAAATCCTCGACAAGCAAGATGGTCCTTATTTTTCTCCCGATTTGACTTCAACATTTCCTTCCGTTCTGGATCTAAAAATATCAAGGCAGATGCTCTATCTCGCTCATTTGATCCTGCTGACTCGGAACCCTTGGAGGAGAATAAATTTATTCTGGATCCCAGTCGAATATTGGCAGCAACTCATATCAAAAAGACCTGTCCTCCTGGCAAGACCTTCATTTCTGCACCTCTTCGCATCAAACTCCTACGATGGGCTCATCGTTCTCTCTTCTCAGGTCATGCTGGCATTCGTAAAACTTGGGCCTTGTTATCTCGCAACTACTGGTGGCCTTCCATACGGGAGGATGTAAGAAGATTTGTGTCTTCATGTTCCATATGTGCCCAACACAAGACCCCCAGGAGGAGGCCTTATGGTCATTTACTTCCATTACCAGTTCCTGATTACCCATGGTTACAAATTTCCATGGATTTCATTACGGATCTACCTCCCTCCAAATCTTGTACAGTGGTCCTAGTGGTCATGGACCGCTTTTCCAAAACTGCCCACTTCATTCCACTAAAAGGTCTTCCATCTTCCTCCTCGTTGGCTGACATCTTTATCAAGGAGATATTCCGCCTTCATGGTTGTCCTCTTCACATTGTCTCCGATCGAGGATCTCAGTTTATATCCAAGTTTTGGAGATCGTTTTGTCACAAATCTGGAATCAAGCTTGATTTTTCCTCTGCATATCACCCCCAGTCTAATGGCCTCACAGAGAGAACCAACCAGGAATTGGAGAAATTCTTAAGAATATTCATATTTGCCAATCAAGACAACTGGGTAGATCTCCTTCCATGGGCTGAGTTTGGACATAATAATCATTTCCACGAGGCTCTCTCTAATTCTCCTTTTTTCGTTCTCTATGGCTGTCATCCGAGACTACCCACCTTTTCCCAAATTTATGCCTCCGAAGTTCCTGCAGTGGACATATTATTTCGTAACTTCTCTCATATCTGGGAACAAACCAAATCAAGTCTCAGAGAGGCTATCACTCGTTCTAAGGAGGCCTATGATAGAAGGAGAAGAGCGGGCCTAATTTCTCCATCGGTGATAAAGTCTGGTTATCTACACAGAACATTCGTCTAAAGGTTCCCAGCAAGAAATTTGCTCCCAGGTTTATTGGTCCTTTTTCCATCTCTGAGATCATCAATCCAGTAGCTTTTAGACTAAACTTACCACGTTCTCTACGTATTCCAGATGTTTTTCATGTGTCGTTGCTGAAACCAGTAGTTACTAACAAGTTTGCCACCTCTCCTAGGGCTCCTCCTCCTGTTATTATTCAGAATCAGGGTGAATATGAAGTAAAACAAATCTTGGACTCCCGTAAAGACAGAGGTGCTGTACAATTTCTAGTAGACTGGAAAGGATATGGTCCCGAGGAACGCTCCTGGGTAAGAGCAGTCGACCTGCATGCTCCCCGTCTACTCAAACTCTTTCATAAAAAATTTCCCTGTAAACCTGTGTAGGTGTCCGGAGTCCATCTTTAAGGTAGGGGGTACTGTCACGAATACTCATCTCTCCTCGTTTCCCCGCCGCTCCGTCGGACCCGGAAGCCGCACTTCCGGGTTCGGCTGTCACGTGATCGCTACCTAGGGCGGTCACGTGATTACTACCCCAGGGCGGGGAACTCAAATGGGACACACTATAAAAACATAGCTTTGACACTTGGTGAGTGTCAGAGCAACTTACCAGTTCCTGGCTCCTGATTCCTGTGTCCTTCCTTGTTCCTGCTTCATGTGTATTGACTCCCAGTGTACCGACCCGGCTTGTTCACTCTTCTGGATTCCGTTGTCCTCTGTGTACTGACCCGGCTAGCTGATCTCGCTTCTGTTCTTGTGACCCGTGTACCGACCCGAGACCGCCTCCTGATTCTGTCTGCATTGCCTGCCTGTGTACCGACCCAGCCTGTCCAACTACTCTCATCTTGCTCCTGCTCCGCTGTACTACACCTTGGGGCAAACCTGAGGACCGCGACCTGCGACTCCTGGCAGCAAAGCCCATCCCGCCTTGCGGCGGTTCTTGGTGAATACCGGGGAGATCGTTAGACTCTGCACCTCAGGTAAACCAGCGTTAATCAAGGTTAGTAGAGAATCCAGTAAATCTGTTACAATAGAGACAAGAACGCTGCTACCCCTGTTTCTGTGTGACCAATGACACTGAGATTGGAGAGTGACAAGAATAATGTGAGCTGAGAGTGACAAGAACACGTTTACTCCTGTTTCTGTGTGACCAATAGCACTGAGACTGGAGAGTGACAATAACAATGTGACTGGTGACTGGAGAGTAAAACGAACACTGCTAGCCCTGTTTCTGTGTATACAAATTGTACTGAGACTGGAGAATGACAAGAACAATATGATTGAATACTGGAGAGTGAGTAGAACGCTGCTGCCCCTGTTTCTGTGACCCATGACATTGAGACTGGATAGTGACAAGAACAATGTGGCTGGAGACTGGAGAGTAACACGAACACTTCTACCTCAATTTCTGTGTGACCAATGGCATTGAGACTGGAAAGTGACAAGAAGAATGTGACTGGAGACTGGAGAGTGACAAGAATGCTGCTACCCCCTTTTTCTGTGTGACCAATGACACTGAGACCAAAGAGTGACAAGAAAAATGTGACTGGAGAGTGACATGAATGCTGCTGCCCCTGATTCTGTGACCAATGGCATTGAGACTGGAGAGTGACAAGAACAATGTGACTGGAGACTGAAGAGTAACACGAGCACAGCTAGCCCTGTTTCTGTATAACCAATGGCACTGAGACTGGAGAGTGACAAGAACAATATGACTGGAAACTGGAGAGTGACATTAACACTGCTACCCCTGTTTCTGTGTCACTAATGGCACAGAGACTGGAGAGTGACAAGAACGATGATACACACTTTTTCTGTGTGACCAATGGCACTGAGACTAAAAGAGTGAGTAAAAAAATATGACTGGAGATTGACATGAACACTGCTATTATCAGAATAAACACAAGAAATATAAATTACCTGAGTGTCATTCTACAAGATCCCCTTTAATCAAACTTCCTCCAACCAGAGGCAAAGTTCAAAGGGTTTACAAACCGCTAAATCCCCTAATATTAGCTGCAATCAATCGCCTAAACACCCACATAGGGATCCACACCCAGTGGTAGCAAAACAGCAATATCAAAAAGGGAAACAAGAGGCGGCTGCGGAGTGGAAAAGGACTAAGCAGGCCTTCCTTGACAAAATAAGCAGCATTAAGGACAATTCCACATTAGTGGAAACAGGAAAAGAGCAATTTACAAATAGCCTATATCCAGAACAAAATCTGGATCTTTTTTTAGAACTTGCCAACAAGACATCCCCCACCTCCATGTACAGCTACCCAGTCCATCAGGAGTATGTCTCAAAAGGAGAAGATAAACGTGGGAAGGAGAGGAAGCAGAATTTAAACCCAAAATAAGAAGGTAACCAAGAATAATCAGGGTATATTCAACCTTAGCAGCTTTGCACTAACTACAGCACCTACAAATATCCACCATAAAGGTCTGAACTTTGCCCCTGATAGGAGCCTCAACAAATTCAACACTTTCATTGACATATAAAAATTTATCAGGAAAATTAATAGAAAGAAATATTTCTCTGACCCTTCAAAAGCTATTATCTCTAACCACAATCAAGAGCCACAGGATGGCTTTAAGCATACCACTCTGAAAAATCCATCCAAATTCAACCCCAGCTATTGCAAAGGCCCATTTATCAAAACCTTTCAACAACTGGTTGAAAACGACTTAGAAAAACTTACTCTGAATACAAAGCCTCCCAAACCCAACCTCAGTTGGACAGACAATCGAGCAATTAAAGAATTAGTCAAAAACCAAGAAATAATCATTAAACCCGCAGATAAGGGGGGAGGGATATCCATTCTCGACACAAAGGACTATATGGCTGAATTGGAAAGGCAGCTTACTTATGAATCACTAAAATGTGATCCTTACTGCCACTTACTTTCAAGAACTGGATCAGCTTGTAAAACCAGCATTTATGCAAGGAATATTAGATAAGCACGAACGTGACTTCTTACTCACTAAACATCCGAGACTCCCCGTCATTTGCCACATCCCAAAAATCCACAAATCTCTAACCAACCCACCGGGCAGACCCATAGTGTCCGCAATAGGTTCACTCACCACGAACCTTTCGGAATATATCGATTGGTACTTACAACCTTTAGTAGTAGAACAAAGAAGCTACTTTAGGGGGGACAGGGTACCTGCTTGACATCATCAGGAATATTAACTGGGAACCTGGGGCCCGATTCATCAAAGTTCGCAAACGCATACGCATCTGCCTTGCATACTTTGAGTGACGTAAACCGAAATAAGCATCTCAAACAGCAAAAACACACCCCCATGTGGTGTAAGTGACTGAAATAAGCAGTGCAAACGTTAGAAAACACACCCACCTGCGGATCTTTAAACATGCTACACGCATAAGCGACGGCTCTCAACTGATTGACAGCAAGCTAAACAATGCATACCTCACGCCCACTGTGGGACGGGCCAACAGTTTATTTATATACAACACAACAAACATGCCTGGGGCTTATTTTAACGAGATAGCTCTTTACTCATTAATTACTGTCAATTAACAATAATCTGGAACACTCTCAACCTTGTTTTTCCTTTGCGAATAATTAGTGTAATACACACTGTTAACAAACACATTCTTCACGATCTTTCTGTGTTTAGGATTTCAAGTCGCCGTATAGTGCGCAAAATGCATGGACAATGGCTACATTAAAAACACATGAATAACGAATGTATCAAAATGTATGTGCTGTAAATAAATCTTTTTGCCTTTTCAGCAAAATGAATGCATAGCATACTCTTCCATAAAGGATACACACAAGAGTGTATACAACCTACACACAGAGGAAGGGTTTCTGTCTGGATTAGAACTCAGGAATGACTGTATGCAAATGGGGACAGCTACCCACTACCCCAACCTGAGACATGAAAATACACAGACAACACCAACAATACAGCATGCGTGCTACACAGACACCTCACACTTAATACTACTCTACATTATTCACACAAATTACTCACAAAATACTTATCTCACAGGTAGCTCACTGGTTAGCACTTTGGACTCACAACACAGCAGACATGAGTTTAAATACTGAGCATACCCATAACTAATGTGTGGACTGGAATCATTATCCTAACAAGAAATGTGACACAATGCTATCTTTTTTTATTTTGCATTTGTTATACACGCTCAACCATATTGTAAAATATGCCCTCTGATTTATACTGTATTGAAAGTAAATATTTATTTGGAGGGAAAATCCAAGAAGCCTCACGGCCTATACTTCACATGCACAGTATTAGGTGCATGCTGACATTGAGTATTCTAAATGGACTAAGAGGGGGGGGGGTGTTGTAGGTGACAGCTTCCTTGGAGGTAAATGCAACATTGTCAGCAAATAGACTTTCATCTGGATCCATGGCGTACACGTTATGTCATGTACTCAGCTTTATCCAAACAGGCCGCTCTCCACACTCCAGTACCATGGTCCTTTGCCTTGCTTCCACTTCTGCCTTACACCACTGACGCCACTTCTGGGTACACTTTCGTGGCTCTCTTCAATGTGTCACTGGCTTTGCTCTGTTACTTGAATGTAACCTTGGACTATCACTACAATGACTTATGTATTTGGGGGAATTGGTAACTAGCTAGAGCGTTTGACATTTTTGGATTTTATCTTGCACACAGGGCCTACAGATGCAATACCTCTTATAGGGGTGGCTTGTTCGTGGAGGGCACATGTTACTTTTGGATAACATGCAAACAGCTAAAGAAATCCTTTTGTTCTATACAAATGATGTTATAAGCAAAACATCTTTCTTCATTACTCTTTTCGGACTATTATATATACCCACATGTTGTGTAATGAGATGAATAAAGACACACACACCAAGGTTTGTTTTTTGATAAAGTTATATATTTTTAAAAAGCAACAATGTTTTCGAACTATTTACATATACATCAGAAAAAAAAAAAATTATCATTGAAATGAGGCCCAGTAGGCCAATTTAAAGCGAAGGTTGCCTACAATATTTCCTAAATGTAGGTGGAGGCCTTCCAGGTCCTCCACAATTTCACCCATGTGGGCCATAAGTTCTGCTGCGGTGGGTGGTGGTGGAGGCCAATTGCCAGCTTCCTCAGTGGGTGCTGAAAGAAATCAGAAATTAAACATTACATACATGGATACATATTTCATCAAACAGACAGGATTTACTAGAGATGTTTACTGTTACATTACTTTCAAAAGTTAGGCCTCTGGCCACAAAACCATTTGCACGCACATTAGACGTTGAGAAGTGATTTGAATCAATGTACTAAATTCTGGTGAGCCACGGGGAGAGGGCCATGCACAGGGTTGTCTTATCCAGCATTATTGGCCCCAGGTCTATGCACTATATGGGCCACTACCTATACAATCACTCACAGGAATTCCAACAATTTTGGTGTATATTAGATTTTATAAACAAGCCATTAATATACTGACGAGTTTACCAGGCTAGCGGCCACATTTTTTTGGCCAATGCCCTGCGTGCCCATGTGTTAAGATGGCAATGGCTGTGGTTTGAGTGTTTAATGCGCCTAAAATGTATAGGCAGATATTATAAGTGTTCAACCTGTGGCATTTAAGGCACCATTTAATCAACATGTCACAGCAGGGATTATGCACAAGTTTAATGCACATGTCAATCTTATATAACTATGTTCATCACTTATCGCAAATACTTACAATCTTCCAACTCCACTGCCTCTTGGCTGCCCGATGTGGAGTCCTCAAAATCCTGGAGCTCCCGGTCAGCCTGCTCCTCGTCCTCCTCCACCGCTGCTGCCACTGGCACCGGCACTGCCACCGCCTCCTCCTCCTCCTGCTCCTCCACTGCCACTGGCACCGGCACTGGCACTGCCTCCTCCTCCTCCTGCTCCTCCACTGCCACTGGCACTGGCACTGGCACCGCCTCCTCCTCCTCCTCCTCCTCCTCCTCCACTGCCATTGCCACTGGCACCGCCTCCTCCTCCTGCTCCTCCACTGCCACCACATCCTCCTCCTCCTCCGATGACAGTGGCACTGCCACCGCCACTGGCTGCTGCTCCTCCTCCTCCGCTGCCTGCGCCTCCACGACTGCCCGGCGGCGTTGGCGCCGTTCCCAGCGTGCCCGGTCTGTTTGAAAAAAAGGAAATATAAACAAAATGACATGTTAACACAATCACCATTTGAAAAAACGTATAGTAGTTTGACAATCAGGTGATCATACATATTTAATCAACTTTACATTGTCAGCAGCCAGAAATATTAGCTACTAACAATGCAAGGAGGTAAACATGATGAACACAAAGCATTTCACATGACTTGTCAGCCCAGCACAGTGGTCTAGTGGTTAGCACGTCTGCCTCACAGCACTGGGGTCATGAGTTCAATTCCTGACCATGGCCTTATCTGTGTGGAGTTTGTATATTTGTGTTTGCGTGGGCTTCCTCCGGGTGCTCTGGTTTCCTTCCACACTACAAAAACATACTGGTAGGTTAATTGGCTGCAATCAAAATTTACCCTCGTCTCTCCCTCTCTGTCTATGTCTCCAATGGGGCAGGGACTGATGTGAATGAGTTCTCTGTACAATGTTGTGGAATTAGTGGCACTATATTAAAAAATGCTTATGATGATGACCTGGCACAATTTTTGGTATTTTACATAGAGATGTGGAATATTGCAGTGGCCTAGGGGTCAGCACTTTGCTCTCACAGCACTGGGGTCAGGAGTTCAACTCCCTGATGATAGTTTCATATGTGTGGAGTTTGGAGGCTTGCTCCATATTTGCATGTGTTGTCTACCACACTCCCCAAACATACTACTGGCCGCCTAATTAGGTTTTGTTCACATTTGGCCGTAGTATGTTTTTTTCATGTAGGTGATTTTAAGTCAGCAAACTCCCTTGACCCTGGTCAATTAGTTCTCTCTTTACAGGACCACCGAATTAGTGGATGGAGGTCAAAATCTTTGAATGTTGAGTATACTTTGGAAATCACCCTTTGTTGGGAGTACCTCACAGTCTAAAAGAGTCTAAATAGGCAGTTAAGTAATGATTGATTAGCTATATCTAGCACACTCTGTAATCTGTTTGCATCTTATGGGAGCTTGCAAAAATCAGTCTAAACACTAAGGTGTTTTGTCTTTGAAACGTGCCTTTTAAATCTTGGCCCAATAATGACAACACATCTTCCACTCCAAAATGTTTTTAAGGTTAGACTAGCAAGTTACAGCACTCGGGTCAAGACTTAGAATGCCTGATTTCCCAAACCACACTTATTGGTAAAAATTGTCACACAAAAACATTTAGGGCAGTAAATGGATAGCAGACAAATTTAGGACACAGGAGCCAAAGTTTATTGGGTGCACTGGAAGGGGCAAGATCTTTATAGTGTGCTTGCACATTGTTATGTAGGCCATGTCAGGTGTTTAGGGTGAACATATTTACAAACATAGGGCCTGATTCATTAAGGATCCTTAACTTGAGAAACTTCTTATTTCAGTCTCCTGGACAAAACCATGTTACAATGCAAGGGGTGCAAATTAGTAATCTGTTTTGAGCATAAATTAAATACTGACTGTTTTTTCATGTAGCACACAAATATCAACTTTAAACTTCAGTGTACAAATAATCTATCAAGTATCTGTGTGCTAAATGAAAAAACAGTCAGTATTTAACTTATGTGCAAAACAGAACACTAATTTGCACCTCTTGCATTGTAACATGGTTTTGTCCAGGAGACTGAAATAAGAAGTTTCTCAAGTTAAGGATCCTTCATGAATCAGGGCCATAGAGCAAATATATATATATATATGTTGACATGTTTTTTGCGATTAGTAGAGAACTCACTTATTCTGATCTCCCTACGGAGCTCCTCCAGAAGCTGGGGCTGGCGGCGCCGGAGATCGCTCCACCGCCGTTGGAGCTGAACGGTGCTTCGGCGAATGTTATATCGGAGGCGGAGGTGTCTGCGGACCCTGTGATAGGCCCGCACCTTCACCTCGTTGGACACATACCTTCCAGAGGGTACATTGTCCATACCCTCTGTAAGGACTCTCAGCTCACGCCTGGTGAAAATAGCAGCCCTCATTTTGGTATAATGTCTATCACACAAAATGGGGGCCTCTGCGTTCCGATTGGTTCGCTGAGCACGTATGGGTGTGCTCACGTCACACACGGAGCTTTCACACACCTGTGTTGTGTCTCTGATTGTCTCTCCCACCAAGAACATGGCGGGCGCCTGCACTGAGACGAGTACTGTGTGCTCCGCAATTAGGAAGAAGAGTGTACACCTGGTTTATTAATTCAAAACTCCATTTAAACCCACCTGTGCTTTGGTCTAGTGCCTGTTCATTCGCTTTTTTGCCTGGATAGAGCACAATCAAGATTTCATTAAATTTGGATGATTGGTCTAAGAAGCCAACAACAAACAGTAAGTAGAAAACTAAATCAGAGATTGTAAGATTTTATTATTTTTTGTGTTCTCCTAATGTAGCAAACTGTTTGCTCTGCAATATGTATGGCCGGAATGTAAAGAAACTGCTATGGAAAGGGCCCCTGGCCTCACATTTAACATGTAAAGTTTACAATAGTAGCCTACAGTATGCGAAGTTCTTTTGAACCTTATCCATAATCAAATTAGGAGGTTAGCTTTGTTTACCACATTACCTTTCCTTGCTTTTAAACATTAATTTGTTTTTTTATTGCAGGCCATACCACGCATTACCCAGTTGACTATCAAAATATTTTTTGTCTTTTGTGCCAAACTTTGGAGGAAAGTAAGTATAATACTTTATCTGAAATTTCTGGATATTTCAAAAATATTTTTATCTCCTAATGTAGCAAACTGTTTGCTCTGCAATATGTGTGCCCGGAATGTAAAAAAAACTGCTAAGGAAAGGGCCCCTGGCCTCACATTTAACATGGAAAGTTTTCAATAGTAGCCTACAGTATGCTTAGTTCTTTTGAACCTTATCCATGTTCAACAGCATAATAACTAGCTCATTGCATTGATGGACACATGGGTCCAAATGTATACACTTATTTTGCCCACATACCTCCACAATTGCATTTGGAGTACACACTTAAGTGTGTTGCTGGCTGATTTGTAACCAAATATTAATAATAATTACACAATATAGGGTTTGCAACTGAGTGATATCCTTAATTTTGGTGTGTTGCTAACCTGTAAACCAATGTTATGGTTTGAAAAGTGACGAGTAGTAGTAGTAGTAGTAGGAGAATGTTGCAATAGTATTTGACGAATATGTCAGTCAAAATGCAGTGGTCAAACTAAATGGCCGTTAAATAGACAAACCACAATGTTTATTATAATAAGGGGCATGTGTTTTAGACCTAGTTAGAAGTTTGTGAAATTGTACCTTATGTAGGGGGTGGATGTGCTTAGATTCTGTATCACCACCTGACTGTGTGCATTGCCTATAAAGACACGACTTATCTTTGAAATAGGAATATGTCTGATGCTGGGCCAAGTAATGTGGAAGCACCAGGGCTGCCAACTAGGCGTAAAAACAATTTCATAGAGGAGGAGCTGGAGGTGCTGGTAGAAGAGGTTCTGGCGAGGTTCCACAGTGGGAACCGGCAAATAACCGGATGCGAGCGCCAAACGCATTGGCAGGAAATCACACGGCTCATCAATGAAATATCTCTGTATGAGCGTACAAAGGTTGAAGTACAGAAAAGGTACGAATCAAATTTAAAAATAATAGCCCTATTTAACTTTACTGACTGTGTCTATTTGTCAAATAATATATATATATATATCGCTAGAGATAAATATGGATATTGTGTCACCTGTGAGGTGAAACCACCTTGTGACTCCAATGCATTTGTTGATCAGGCCCTTTGTTTTCAGAAACTAACACCATGGCCCTTGGTCACATTAACATAATATGTTTACCACATTATACGCGCTTCAAAAGAGCAAAATCTGTATTACTGTATGTGAAGGTTAAATTGGTGTGATTAGCAAACGTGCAATGTATTTTATTGAAAAATGTGTCATTTTGAGTTGAAGGTACTATGTGAGGCAATAATGTTTGTCTATTCCACAGATGGGCAGACTATAAAGGACGCCTGAAAGCGAAGCTCGTTGAGATTCACAGGCATGCTCAAGGCACTGGTGGGGGCCTCCACTACGTACTATTTTAACACCCCTCGAGAAGCGGGCGAGGGCTGCAATAGCCCTGGTGGAGATAGTTGGGGTGGGCTCTAGCCCATCCCGAACAGGAGAGGCCGCTCCACTAGGTACATGATGAGTTTGCTTACTTAATGTCTGTAAAGCTTTGTATCTGTCTGAGTAAAAGTGTCAACTCTCAGGATGTGTGTGTGAAGGTAAACTTCAATTGCACAATGTGTTTGCCTATCACATAGTAGGAAATTAAATTTACACACTGAAGACAAATGGTCTCAATATGTAGGGCTCATCCTAAAATGTGAGACCATAAGTGGCAATGTATGTATTTGGGGAGCGGAAAGGGCTGCTAGCACATTCAAGGGAAGCTGACACTTTACCAATGCTACATCACGCGTTGTAAGATGTTTTTGCCAATATAATATCGCACCTTACTCATTGATTCTAATTACTTTATTTTACTTATTATCTCTCTACAGAATGTGAGCAGCAGGCGCCTGCTTCACCAGTGGATGATGAAGTTGCCCGTGATGTGGAGGAGCCTCAGCTGGCTCCAGCTGAATATGTAAGGCAGCGGGCACTTGCACACGCAGCCCAAAATCTTAAAAACGCCACTGATGCACAGAATGTTCACCTGTCACAAATATCGAGCACTGTCCAACACACGGATCAGCAAATCACCAGTCTCACTAACACACTCTCTGTTTTCATGAGCACACACACCTCTTTACTGACGACACTCGCCACCAAAATGGATAATTTAAATACTTCAGTGACAAATATTGCAACACTCCTGGGTGATATCTTGCATGCCCACTCCCAACGCACCTCCAGCACAATCCCTTCACCCAGCTCAGATTATTTGTTCGGCAGCCCCCATACCCAGTTGTCTGTCGCCTCCGCCCTCCCTGGTGTGTCTGTCGCGTCCACCCTCCCTGACCCCGAACTATGTCGTCTTATGTGTTTAGCCTTTGCCGTGGCTATGGCCAATCCCCTGTTGTGCCCACTTCCCCCTCACCTGTCGTGGCCCCATCCCCATCCCCTGACCCTGCACCTTCACCTCGTCGGACACAACCCGCTTGCCTTGCCCGATTGCCTGGTTCCTCTGACTCCTCTACATCACGGGTGACAAGAAGTCGGAGTAGGGGAGCCTCCCTTCCAACCCCCTTCAAAAAGGCTCGGAAAAAATAATTTGTATTGTTTTAACCTAAAAATATAGTTTAATATATGACGAAAATATGTATATATTTTCTTTGGAATAAAAAAATTCCTACTACTGAAATGTGTATTTATTTAGTAAGGCATATTCCATAATGTTTTTTTAATAACAATACTTGTTATCAACTCTAACCAAAGTATAATCTCCAAACAACCAGGCTGATTCATTAACGTATTCAAACAAATATGTATCTAATATCAGTGTGCTGACCAAAACCATGCCATGGCCCTGATTGAGTAATGAACCTAGATGTCAAGGATACATATTTTTGAATGCTGCTCAAAAGCCTTTTAAAATGCAAGTGGTGCAAATTAGCAATAGGTTTAGAGCACGAAAAAAAATAAATGTCTGTATCCTAATGTACCGCACAAATACTTGATAGCTTTTTTGTACACTGAAATGTTCATGTCAGCTAGGACCTCTCCTACCCCAAAATTAGATCTCCAATGACATTTTTTTGTTTACATCCCCCTCCAAACTCACATGCTTTGCCCTTGCTTAGTTACTTTGCCTTACCTTTCCAGAATGATTCTGGCCCATGGTTTGCTGAAGAAGACTTAAACAAGAAGTGTATCAAGGTAAGCTTCTTAATGATTTTGCCACAGTGTTTCTTTATTTGCCTGAGTAAATAATTTCAAACACAGCGTGCAACTACAGTGCCCCTTTAGAGGTAGGGCAAATCATCCTGTAAAGAAAGTATTGCATTTGCAAACTGTAACCTGACACAAAGGAGCCACAAGACAGGTGTTAAGGTAACCAAATTAGTTGTTTTTTTTTCCATGATGGCACAGGACAAATATTGTTAACTACTATTTTGTACAGGTAAGATTCTGTGCTAATTCTAAAAATCTAATAAGGGATTTGTATTTAAGAATAGTGCTAATGCACAGTGTGTGGTACACTGGACGTCATTTAGCATAACAGTTGTTTACATGTAACCTCATGACCTTATTGCACTAAGCACATATAGGCTGGGTCTCACATTTGGATCTTAGGTGCACTTACCCCATCAGCCGTCATATCACGGCTACCTGGGTGCCTTCTGGTCGTCAGCAACATTCCCGTCCTCCACAGCTCCGTTTGTAATCAAACACACACTGTTTGTTCAGCTGCATGTGCACAGGCATCTTGGATGCAGTCAGGTGATCATTCCAGATCAACCAGATTCGGCACCTGTGATCCCATGAAGTGCTCAGCCAATAGTTGCTTGGGACAACCTATTTAAAGCTGCTGCTGTGATTTGTTCATTGCCTGAACAACACACTTCTCTCCAGAGGATAGTTATTGGCTCCAGTGTTTCTGGCTGCATTACAAAATCAGTGTTTGTGTCCACATTCTCAGACTGCTCATTCCCCTGCTAGATTGGACAATCAGCAAGAACATGAGCAGGAAGATCATCCAGGCTGCTCTGTTCAGATTCAGACCTGCTGCAGGTAATCCCAAGGGTCCCTGATTCGGATAAAGAAATACAGACTAACGTGACAGTTTGACACACTAGAAGGGTGTATGTAGTGCTATGTGTGTCTGACTAATCATGTAAGAAGCAAATGAAAAACCTTGCAGTATAGATATGGTTTGGTCAGGCAAAGAAGCACACTCTGTAATACAGGTAAGTAGACTCCAAGAGGTAGTTTGTCCACCAAACTCCTCTATCATGGAAAGACTTTTCCAAACTCTATGATCTGATCCCCCCCAATTCATGATAGTTTAAACCAATCTGGAACCTTTAATACATTATTAAAACAAACAGACCCTAGAGTTTCTTACGTTATGTACACTGATTCATTCATTGTTAAAGTGGGCACGTCACTTGGATTTAGCTCCCTTCCAGTTTTGGAAAACATTTATGCAAGGCCAAGCTATTTTATATAACGGGCAACATATTATAATTTGAAGCTTGGTATGTTGTGATTTCTTGCCAATACAGACACAGGTACCCATTGCACACATTCACCATCTATAAGCCAAAAAAACTGGATGCCTCACCTAACAAACAATGTAAATATCAATATCTACCAGACATTAAACCCTCAAATTACTGTGTGCTCGGCCCAACACTCTTGGATTAGATGGTGTTAAAGGAATTTGAACATGGACCCATCATCCTAAAAGGGAGGATATCTGTACATTAAGGATTTGTACTTCCCTTGCCCATGGACAAATGCTGCAAATTATTGTTAACATTGATTAGCATGTTTAAACAGACATAGGTGGTATTACGACACACACACACAGGGTTTGAAGAGAAACAAAGGTGGAATGTGAATGTCACTACTTTCCACTTTCAGAGGGCAATCTACCTGAAAATGGTATTGAGAAACAATTACACATTTCTACACCACAATAACATTGGAGACCTACATTGTCAGGTTCAGCAAACATGTCAAGTGACTGCTGCCTAACAATGTGTGTAATCAGACTAATGTAACTAGTTCTCATGTGGAGTATCTGTGTTGGCTGTAAGTGCAAATATAGGTGGCTTGACCAATTAGCAAACTAGGGGCCTGATTCATTAAGGATCTTATGTCATTTTTTGCTTATCTTAAGCTAATCCACTCTGTTCATGCTCAGAAAAGGGAGATAAGAAGCAAAATCCACTGCATAAGTGAAGAATTTCTTACGTTACAATGAAAATCCATCTTTGCTTCACTCTTATCTCCCTGTTTCTTCGTAACAATAAGCATCTTACCTTTTGCACAAGATAAGAAGATCACTAATGAAGCAGGCCCTAGCTGAGGTATTACATAACCCAGCAAATAAACATTGTAAAAACACCAAGAAGAGGGTGGAGACTGGAATATTTGCTACACCAAAGGTGACTAACACATATTGGTATTATGGCCTTGTAGCAAGACTCCACTAGCTTAGTGCCCTAGCGCATTCCCCATAATTGTTAGTGTGGGGTTTATGTCTGGCATGTGGGTGTTGGACCACTTTGAAACAAAGTGCCACTAGCACAAGAGAAGAAGATTGTTATCCTGTTTGGCCAAGGGCCAAAAGTTGGTAGTGTGTGACCTGACACTGCTAAAATTTTTGCTTTCTTTATATACATTTACCTGTAATGTGATGCCTATATTCCTACACACATCCCATGTTCGCTCTAAAAGCTGAAAGTGTCCAAACAATTTACTACTAAGCACCAAACACACATACAAACCTCCACACTATAGACATTTTCTAAAACTATACATTTACCCCATTGAGCGTGTTTGTAGGCTATGGTGTATCTGTGGCAAAGGAGAAAATAACCACACCTAGATTTCATATATTCATTTAAAAAAAAAACCTGTTCCACAATAGTTTTTAAAAGCACTACACATGGATTTATGGGTATTAAAATATTAATCAGTGCACTGTAGTAATGGTACAAAATGGCATGACAACTGATTGCTGACACATTTGCAGCATAGGCTAGATTTATTACATATATGAATTCAAACGTGCTGACAAAAACAAAGCAAACAAGGTAATGGTCTGTGTGTGTAAAAGTTCTTTGGATTAAGATCTGGCCAGACTGAAGAGGTACATAAGCAGGCTTGGAGCTCTGGAGAAATTCAACAACATGTAGTGAGACACGAATTGCACAAATCCAAAATCCACGCCAACACACCCTGTTGAACGAAAGGCAACAAATTAATATGGCAATATTAGCTCAGACAACTTGCATTTTGATATCAAGAGGTTGAGCACTGTATTGGCATGTGTAAAAAAGCCAGTAATATTATAGTGTATAATAATGGCTTGTGTGTTTGGACTATACCTAGGATTCTGAATGCACTATTTGACTTCATTAGAAACACCAAACCCATATGTTACAGCTAGCATCTGCCCATATGTTTTGTTTGTGCAACCACACATTGCAGGCTTAGTAACGACGACATTATTGTATGGAGCACACTCACTGGCCAATCACATTTTAGTGCAGATAGCACAATACTACTTACATTTGACAACACCCTTCACCATGGCAACATCCACCAACTCCAAAAGGAAGTGCAATGGCAGAAAAGCCAGCACTGCAGGCCAAGTGTAATCTAAAGGCTGTAGATATAAGAAAAATAAATAAAGTGTGAAAAATGTGCACTTCTCAACACTATATGTGCTGATCAATAAACTGTAGAAAAACCAAACATCAATTATGTTGCCACATTAGGCTGTAGATTTAAACTACCCCATTAACGTGCATTTAGCTAAAGACATTAAGGCTATACTTTCTACACACATTGTAAAGGTAAAATACAGGTAGCCATGGTTTTTCCCCTATTATTACACATATTAACCATTTCACTAACACACCAGACCATGTTTATTCATATTCCCATTTTGAATTACCATACCTTAGATAATCAACCCTTGACTAAGCTTGCACATGATTTGACCACCGATCTTTTAAATGTGAAGATATTTATGTTTTGTTCCAAAAATAAACAAAAAATACATTGACCCATTACATTGTAACATGCTTTGTCCACTAGAACATTTACTTATTTTTTATCCTTTGCTCTCCTTAATGACTCAAGCACAGAGTGTTAATGTGTCTTTAAGGTAGGGTCTGAAAAACCACACTTCAAATAAAGGTATTAGAAAAAGAAAAACAAAAAAAAATAAAAATATAACAGCATGGACATTCTTAATGCAAAGTGTTTTAACAAGGGGTATGTAATAAAACAATATCTGGTTTCTACTTACCACACACACAAATGTGGAATGTCAATAAGAAATCACTAGACACCCAAAAAACATAATCCAGGACAAAGATCTGTGGGGGGAGGGTAAACAGGTAACAAATAAATAAATATAGATAGATGGATAATCTTTATGTGTGTCACTACAGTCGAGAGGTATCTATGCAGAGACACATCCCAAGTCTACACAGTTGCCTCAATATTCAAACTCTGCAGCTAATTAAAGACTTTTCCACTAACCTTCAACATAAAATTCTTTACCATTAGGACCTTTCAGCATAATTTTCTATCTGTATCTCACCAATATCTTTTCCTAAAAATAAACATGAGTGTTAAGCAAGGTACAGCAATAAACTGCAGAGATTATGAAACATTTCACCATTAAGGGCTACTTACCCAGAACTGTGAATCTCCCAACAACACAGAAGGCCAAGCAAGGTATTTTTAAGTAGCACTGTAATTAGTGAATTAAATGCAGGTGAGTAGGCCGGAGAGTATGCCGGACACGTCATTAGGAGCACGCAGGTGCGTTTTAATTAGCCAAGTGTGGTTTTGTGTAAAAGTGACCTGACATGTGAGCAACGTTTATTTTCTGTAGGGTAAGTAGAGATTATAACGATTATTACAGATGTCATTAATGAGCTAAGCTGTTAGTGTTGTGGCAATAGCATGGGTAAAATAGTTTTAAGTACAATTATATGACGTATGATTCATTTGCATGTGCTACATTTAGATGTGCCACGATAGTGTAGTGGTTATGTATTTCACCCACCAATACTAAGTGCAGAAGTTCAAGGCCCCAGGTCAACCCTAAGCACCAAGTGAGTTAATAAAACACATTATTAAGCATACTCCTAAAAGTAAAAAACTATATGCAACTGCTTGTATTTAGCATAAGATTCGCAAACGCGCTTAATTCGCATTTGTTTGGTGACATTTTTGCAGCTCCTGTTGCTTTAGTAAAACAGTGTTTTTATTCATGTGTGTGTTTATCTAGGGTTCATATTTTAATACCACATTATCCATCATGCTGTTCATATTAATTGCAACATGGCCAATTTATCAGGTCTAAGACAGTCATTCAGCTGTGCTAACTAGTTAATGTGCAGTTTGGTGTTGGTGTTTCAATGTGAAGTATACCTCAGTGAATAAAGAAATGAGCTTGCAACAACAAGGTAATGAGTTTGAACCCTGAATGATGCGTGTATGTGGCTAACCTTGGTATATTTACAAGTTTGAGGGTATTTATTCCACTCTGTGACTTAGTATATGTTTTGGTGTGTAAGGTGGCTATATGTAATGTTCAACAGTGTTATCAGCTACAACACAGCAAAGCAGTTGTTGGCAAAGACTTTGGATTTCAAAGACATAGGAATTCTGTACTGGCAACAGTGGAAAAAGCTAAGTGCTCCACCAAATCAAATTGTAGAAATGGGAGCAATAAATGTTCTATTTTTTATTTGTATTTATCAACATGGATATATTTCGATATGCATACATTGTGACTCTGCATGCACCAAATTTTTCTGGGTATAATATTTCCAAGTATTGGCATTTTTCCCCATGTTTTAAGGGAAACAACTTATGCTAGAAGTTGCTGGTCATCTTTAATTTGTATTCTATTCCCTTGACATCACCACTTGTACAGTGGTGTAGCAGTTAGGCAATCCACCTTGCAAGCTTGCTACGTGGGTTCGAGTTCTCTCGGCTCTTAGGGATCATTAATATCCTTACACTATTTGTGTTGCTGTTAAAAGTGTCCCTGTGGTAATAGTACACTTGTTTTAAATTTGCATAAATCATGTGTGTAAAACCCTAAAATATAGTTTCGAGTTATTATATGTCTATTAATATTATTTGTTATTGCAAACGCACCATCACCAACTGTCAAATCAGGCA
The DNA here is from genome assembly GCF_038048845.1 of Mixophyes fleayi. Taxonomy (NCBI): domain Eukaryota; kingdom Metazoa; phylum Chordata; class Amphibia; order Anura; family Limnodynastidae; genus Mixophyes; species Mixophyes fleayi. Next base: position 114,331,321 of record NC_134407.1, on the reverse strand, counting down.
TGTAACATATTGAGACTAATGATATTGGTAATTGTTCAGAATGGTTGGAGATTTATCATAAATATTTATGACAAAGTCTATTGTTTGGGAGACATTTTAGATAAAATGAAATAATTACCCATGCAGTGTGCACAACAATTCCGGCAGTGGAATGAATGTGGAATGCACTGAGGCAACCATTCCGGCAGCCGTAATGAATGTGGAGTGCACTGAGGCAACCATTCCGGCAGCCGGAATGAATGTGGAATGCACTGAGGCAACCATTCCGGCAGTGGAATGAATGTGGAATGCACTGAGGCAACCATTCCGGCAGTGGAATGAATGTGGAATGCACTGAGGCAACCATTCCGGCAGCCGGAATGAATGTGGAATGCACTGAGGCAACCATTCCGGCAGCCGGAATGAATGTGGAATGCACTGAGGCAACCATTCCAGCAGTGAAATGAATGTGGAATGCACTGAGGCAACCATTCCGGCAGTGGAATGAATGTGGAATGCACTGAGGCAACCATTCCGGCAGCCGGAATGAATGTGGAATGCACTGAGGCAACCATTCCGGCTGCCGGAATGCACTATGACCTGGATTCTCCCCATAATGCTGAGAAGATATGTGGCTAGCAGTGTACAGGCCTATAAAAGCCAGTCCTCTTTACTGAAGAGGCAGTAAGCAGCAGAGGGCGCTATTTCCAGATAACTAATTCCGGCATTCCGGCATTTCCGGATTGAGGCCAAAGGGCCAAAATAACATCAAACATGTTGCACTTGCGAATTGCATTGATTAGAAAGGGGTATGTAAAGCAAAAAAAGCTTAATTTACACAAACATACTAATGGAACATTTGTAAGATATCTAAAAGCTCAATAAAAAAAATTTTTTTCAAAAAAAAAAAAAAATGCCACAGGCAGTCTGTATTGATATGTATGTATGTTGTGCATATTTCGTTTTGCATTTTAAACGCAAAAGATGCTCCTAAAGGCGTTTAATAGTGGTTTTAGCTAGCTGTATTGGAGTTAAACATGACCCTGGCCTTCCTTAACTTTTGTGAAAGATTTGAGACAGGAGTGACGTCAGTTTCACTCATCTGGGCAGAGGGAACGCCTTCTATTCTCAAGTGAAAAAGCATAACGCCTACTTTACTCAAGTACTATCTCATCTCTGCCCAGTCCGCGCCTACTCTCCGCCCATTCCCACCCATATGTTCTCAAGTGGTCAGCAGTCATCTCAAATCTATTTGCGTTGGAGTTTGAGATTGAGTCGCCTTTTGAGAGCTGTATCTGCCGTGCTTGAGTAGCGTATGTAGTGTTTTGCGCTGTTTAAGTGTTGTTTCGCGCATGCGCAAAGCCATTTAGCAGATGCGTATGCGTTTGCGAACTTTGATGAATCGGGCCCCTGGTTTCCATCTGATGACATGCGATGTGGTCTCTTTATATACAATCATTGATCACCAAGCGGGGTGCAAACATATCAGAGCCATCTTGGAACAATCTGCCACACTTCCACAACCACAGATAGATTTTCTTATTAATAGCATTGATTTTGTGCTAAATCATAATTTCTTCTAGTCCAGTGGGACGTACTACAGGCAGGTTTGCGAAACTGCTATGGGTGCAAAGTTTGCACCCATTTACGCGAACCTGTTTGTGGCCCATTGGGAAAACACCACGATATGGAATCACAATCCATACAAGGACTAAATCGTTAATTGGTATTGATACATCGATGATATATTATGCGTGTGGGCAGGTACAAAAGACCAGCTATCCTTTCATTCAGTACATTAATGATAATAACCTCAACATGAGCTTCACCAGCCAAGTTAGTACTGAAAAAGTTGAATTCCTAGACCTAGATATTTTTATTCATGAAGGACAACTTGCCACTAAAACGCATTTCAAACAGGTCGATACCAATTCCTTTATACCTACTTCTAGCAGCCACCACAAGAACTGGTTGACAAACATACCCAAGGGTTAATTCACCTGCCTTAGGCGAAATTGCTCTGACATTACCTACTATGATGAGCAGGCAGTCACCTTAAAAGAAAGATTTCAAGAAAAAAACTATGACACAAAAACCATCGAGGAAGCCTGCCACCAACTTCGAGAAACAGACAGGGAACTTCTGCTTACTCAGAACAGGCATTGTAAAAATAATTCCGATCAAAATACGCCAGCACTTTCCTTTGTCACCCAATACAACAGGGAACACAAGATGTTTGAAAACATTATTAACAAGCATTGGCACATCTTGATGGGAGACATAAACCTTATAAAAATACTTCCCACAAAACCTAAGTTTATCTACAAAAGGGCAGCAAACCTTAAAAACAGTTTGGTACAGAGTAGCATCCCACCAAGCCAAGGGGATAAAAATAAAAACTACACATGGCTTAAAGAAAAAGCAGCAGGTTTTTACCATTGTAACCGCTGCCAGGCCTGTAAGACAAGTAATACTTCAAGCACTAAACTAGCTACTACATTCAAATCAAGCACCACTACGGAAAGTTTCAGCATAAAAGACAAACTTACTTGTGACTCCGTTGGTGTAATCTATCTTCTCCAATGCCCCTGTGGTCACCAATACGTTGGTAGGACGATCAGAAAACTTTCAACCAGAATAGGAGAACATATCAGAAATATAAAAAACCAACTACTGACCCACAGTGTCTCTGAGCATTTTTCCACACACCACCAGCATGACCCCTCACTCCTAAGGTTTCTAAGAATCTGCAAGGTCAACAAATTATGGCATTTTGAGACTAAGTGGATTTACAATTTAAAGACTCTGGCACCAAATGGTCTTAACATTGACATCAATATCAATAGCTTTTTGTAACACCATATTTCCACTGCACAACTCCCTGCTAAGGATGCCTCTCGCAATACAATATGTTCTACCCATCTTATTAGCCATTTACACTTTATGATGGTATCTCTTAAGTTACCACCCTATACATACACATGTATTTATAGTATTTTAACTTCTTAAATCCCTCTAGCATCAATCTGTTTAAGAGAGGAGTTATCATTGTGGATTTAAATGCTTAATTCAATTGCTGATTATTTCCATTGTAACCATCATCATTTTATTAGCGTGTGTCATCCAAACTACAAAGAGGATATGTTACCTCGATTGAGGATTAACATCGTTCATTCTGTTGCTAATTATCTTTATTGGGACTGCTACCTCCAAATTGATCGTGTACCTAAAAGAACGGCCCCCATACAGATGTCAATCCAGCGGAGGACCCAATTAGAAGCCTGTAATCCATGGCTGCCTCCCATAAATAAAACACACTGAAGAGACGCAGCCATCACACACCTACAATCCCTGACGAAACCCCATGTGGGCGAAACGCGTAGGTTCTACTGATATATCAAATACCAGCTCATGAGCATAATACTTAACAATTTTTCCTTACACCGCTAATCACTGCACCTCTGCGCATGTGCACCGACCTCGGCAACATTCACAGACGTGAATACACATCTGCAAAGAGAGGAGGGGCGGTCGGCTAGGAACTCCCCTCCGGGTTGGCACAGGACCCGGGACAGCTGTTCTCTAACACGTGGAGCCCTGACTACTGGACCAGGATCACCCTGGGCATTCACTCCAGATTTAGGTTAGTAACTAATGTTGTTCCCAGTGAACTTTCAGTCGGCAAACACCGATATTGTACCATGTGTATGAACTCAACTTTCTCTGACCACACATAGCGGTACAATTACTGACACTTTTCAACAGACAACCTCCACGGGATTTCCACAGTTTTTCATCCTGTGGATGTAGTTTTATTATCAAGTGTCCATCTGGATTTTTGGACTTATTGAGCACATGTTCTTGGATCCAGTTGGTCCCCGGTGCACACAGTATTATTACACCAACCTATGAGACTTTGCTGACATTGTTTATCGAGCATTCAGTGCCATTCTCTATTATTCACTTGTGTGTGTATCAATACTGTTGCAAACATGCTATGATTGATTCAACACGCTTGTTTATACCATTCTGCAACTTAGATTGCAATATGTCATGTGTACTCATTGCATATGTTTAATGCGTGCCATTCTACCATATATCTTTATTTGTTATCAGCCTTTGTTATTAATAAATTCTGGCCTACAGCCATCTTTCATTACCACATATTTCATTTCATTACATACACCAACTTCAGCGCCTGGGAACCTATCTATTAATCTATGAACACTGCTATCCCTGTTTCTGTGAGATCAATGACACTGATAGTGGAGAGTGACAATAACAATGTGTCTGGTGACTGGAGAGTAACACGAACACTGCTAGCCCTGTTTCTGTGTATCCAAATTCTACTGAGAATGGAGAGTGAAAAGAACAATATGATTGAAAACTGGAGAGTGAGAAGAATGCTGCTGCCCCTGTTTGGGTGACCCATGGCAATGAGACTGTAGAGTGACAAGGAAATTGTGATTCGAAAGTAGAGAGTGATAAGAACACCGCTACCTCTATTTATGTGTGACAAATTGCATTGAGACTGGAGAATGACAGGAACAATGTGACTGGAGAGTGAGAAAAACACTGCTGCCCCTGTTTCGGTGACCCATGGCATTGAGACTGGAGAGTGACAAGAACATTGTGGCTGGAGACTGGAGAGTAACATGAAAACTGCTACCTCAATTTCTGTGTGATATATGGCATTGAGACTGGAGAGTGACAAGAATGCTGCTACTCCTGTTTTTGTTTGACCACTGGCACTGAGACTGGAAAGTGAGAAGAAGAATGTGACTGGAGACTGGAGAGTGACAAGAACGCTGCTACCCACTTTTTCTGTGTGACCAATGACATTTTTTCTCCCTGACTTATAACCAATATGCACTTGAACATAGGCTTTAGCAGATGACGTAGAGGGATTACTATCACCATGAATTGTGCCAGAAGCTGTTTGGTGCTCCTGGTCTTCTGTGGACTGATGTGAAACCATATTGATGGCACAGAGCAATGTGACTGGAGATTGAAGAGTGACAAGGACCCTGCTACCTCTGTTTCTGTGTGAATAATAGCACTGACACTGGAGATTGACAAAAATAATGTGACTGGATATTGGAGAGTAACAAGAAGCCCGCTGCCATTGTTTCTGTGTGACCAATGACACTGAGATTGGAAAGTGACAAGAACAATGTGACTGGAGTCTGGAGAGTGACAAGAACACTGTTACTCCTGTTTCTGTGTGATCAATGACACTGAGACTGGAAAGTGACAAGAACAATGTGACTGGAGAGTGGACAGTGACAGGAACACTGCTACCCCTGTTTCTTTGTGACCGTAGGCACTAAGACTGGAGAAAGACAAGAACAATGTGACATGAGACTGGAGAGTGACAAGAATGCTGCTGCCCCTGATTCTGTTACCAATGGCATTGAGACTGGAGAGTGACAAGAACAATGTGACTGGAGACTGGAAAGTAACACAAACACTGCTAGCCCTGTTTCTGTGTAACCAAATGATACTGAGACTGGAGAGTGACAAGAACAATATGACTGAAAACTAGAGAGTGACAGGAACACTGCTACCCCTGTTTCTTTGTGACCATAGGCACTAAGTCTGGAGAAAGACAAGAACAATGTGACTGGAGACTGGAAAGTAACACGAACACTGCTAGCACTGTTTCTGTGTAACCAAATGGTACTGAGACTGGAGAGTGACAAGAACAATATGACTGAAAACTGGAGATTGAGAAGAATGCTGCTGCCCCTGTTTGGGTGACCCATGGCAATGAGACTGGAGAAAGAAAAGAACAATGTGACATGAGACTGGAGAGCAACACGAACACTGCTACCTCAATTTATTTGTGACCAATGGCATTGAGACTGGAGAGATACAAGAACAATGTGACTGGAGACTGAGAGTGAGAAGAACGCTGCTACCCCTTTTTCTGTGTGACCAATGGCACTGAGACTGGATAGGGACAAAAACACAGTTTCCCCTGTTTTTGTGTAACCTATGGCACCGAGACTGTAGAGGGACAAGAACAATGTGACTGGAAACTAGAGAGTGATAAGAACAATGCTTCCTCTACTTCTGTGTGACCAATGGCATTGAGACTGGAGAGAGACAAGAACAATTTGACTGGAGACTGGATTGTGAAACGAACATTGCTAGCCCTGTTTCTGTGTAAGCAATGGTACTGAGACTGAAGAGTGACAAGAACGCTGCTACTCCTGTTTCTGTTTGACCAATGGCACTGAGACTGGAAAGTGACAAGAAGAATGTGACTGGAGACTGGAGAGTGACAAGAACACGGCTACCCCCTTTTTCTGTGTGACCAATGACACTGAGACTAAAGAGTGACAAGAAAAATGTGACTGGAGAGTAACATGAACGATACTACCCCTGATTCTGTGACCAACGGCACTGAGACTGGAGAGTGACAATAACAATGTGACTGGAGACTGGAGAGTAACACGAACACTGCTAGCCCTGTTTCTATATAACCAATGGCACTGAGACTGTAGAGTGACAAGAACAAGGTGACTGGAAACTAGAGAGTGATAAGAACAACACTACCTCTATTTCTGTGTGACCAATGGCATTGAGACTGGAGAGTGACAAGAGCAATGTGAATGGAAAGTGAGAAAAACACTGCTGCACCTGTTTCTGTGACCAATGGCACTGAGACTGTTGATTGACAAGAATAATGTGACTGGAGACTGGAGAGTAACACGAACACTCCTAGCCCTGTTTCTGTGTAACCAATGCTACTGACACTGGAGAGTGACAAGATCAATTTGACTGGAGACTGACATGAACACTGCTACCCCTGTTTCTTTGTGACCAATGACACTGACACTGGAGAGTGACAAGGACATTTTGACTGGAAACTGGAGAGTGACAAGATCACGGCTACCCCTTTTTATGTGTGACCAATGGCACTGAGAGTGGAATGGCACTGGAGACTGCCAAGAACTATATCACCCCTATTGTTTTTTTTTCTGCAAAGGCGCCTAGCAATGGCACTGACCCCGTTGAAGGTAAAGAAACTGCCAAACTGTTTCAGTGTGAGCTATGGCACAGAGCAATGTCACTGTAGACTTTTGAAAACACTGCCACCCTTATTGTTTGTATTTCTGCAATGACGCTAAACAATGGCACTGATACTGTAGCCTGCCAAGTACACTTCCACCCCTCCTGTTTCAATGTGAGCTATGGCACAGTACAATGTCACTGGAGACTGTCAAGGACTCTGCCACCAGTCCTCTTTTGTTTGAACAATGACGCTGGCCAACTGCGCTTGAGACTGCCAAGAACGCTGCTACCCCTTCTGTGTCTGCCTGTGAAATGGCATCGGATATCTGTTGAGGGCAGTACATCCAAAAGTCGCGAGAACCGATGACAAAGCAATAACGTTTTCACCCGTTTTCAGTTATGAGTGCATGTGAAAGTACTTAGCCGGCTCAGCTTGGTACTTTGATCTGTAATGTTTGGGTGGGCTCGGTATTCGGAAAACTGAGCACGGGCATCTCTACTTACAATCCAACCTGCATTTGTATATCTGCCATATACAAGTGTGTACTGCATAAAAGTGTATTGCCTACTGCATCTGTTGAATACTGCTTTACTACAAGCAACTGTGAGTAGCTGCATATATCTACTGTTGTTATTATCTTTAATAAACAGCAATCTGTTTAAGTTACAAAAGATTTGCGGCTTAACATCCACATTAACACAACTGACATCTTTAATTCCAGCAGAAGGTATAACCAACAAAGCATACTGTTATTACTCCTATTATGACCCACACTCTCTCTCAGAACCAAACTCTCTATCTCCAATGATCCTCCAAGATTTTTGAGAGGCTTGTCTACACTGGCCTCACTTGTTTTTGCTGGTCACACAACCAATTGGACATTCTTCAATAAGGATTTTCATTCCCATCATTCCACAGAGACAACATTAAGGTGGTGAATGATTTAATAATGTCTAATTGTACAGACCACTATTCTAGTTCTAATTTTCCTGGACTTATGTGATGCTTTTGACTAGTTGCACAGGAAAAAACTACAAGTGGCAGCGCTGTAGTTTTGTATGCTGCTAATATTGGACTTTTGGCTCTTTTCAGCTTGTAATCAAATGCTTTATTTCTGTATGGCGCTATTTTAAGGCTCGCTGTGAGTGCTATATCTAGTTATTTTTTAATATTCAATAAATTATGCTATTTTAGAGATACACCAGCGCTGCCACTTGTAGTTTTTTCTTTTAGTTTTCAATTGTGGAACAAGTTCCATTACTTATTTTATGTGGAGGGCTATAGGTTTATCTATAGCAATTACAATATCCTGCTATTAAGTATTATTGTTATTGAATCAATCATTTTTCCTAACTAATGCCTGGTGGATTTTTTATTTAATTCTGTATAGTTCCTCTGGACACTGTCCTATCCTGGTTCTCATTCTGTTTGTCAAACTACTTGTTTATTGAGTTGTATTCAGGTGATTACTGACATGGCAGAGGCAGGGAGACGAATTTCCACACAGTATATAAACCTGCTGTGGCCTGTCATTCCTTGCCAAAGTATTAGCTCTGCTGTTCCGAGCTATTGAGCATCTTATCCTGTTTATTACTCGATTACTGGTTATTGATCAAGCTTGATCCTGACTTCATGATAACTGGCAGATTGGTTTTGACCTTTGGCTTTTCCTGACTAGTCCTCTGCTTGCTGATTCTGTTCAGTTAACTTGCAATCTACAACCAAAAACATATTTTTAACCTCCCTAGACTATTCTACCTAATTTCCACCAGTATCTAAAGTATACTCAAAATGTAAATATATTCTATTTCTACTGACAATAATAATAATCTGACCTCAAAACCAACTTTACTGTGTGGCTGGATCATATAGACCCACTAAGCCCTTTTTTCTATTGCAATATTGCTGGACAAATAGGCATTATGTGACTTATGTGTCAAACTCCTATATATTTTTATAGATTGTACACTTGCAAATGAGGCTCTCTTACGTAATTTTCTGTCTGTTAATACCTTGAGTGCTAAGGAGGAGTGGGACTTGTTCTCTACATGACAAGTGTTAAAGAGAACTCCCACTCATCCTCTGCATTTTAAGGGTTAAGCAGTATCACTTCCCAGGATCTGTCGGTATTATGATAATGCTGGAGGCAAGGAACTTCCTGACATTAGAAACATGCTTAAATGATGGTAAATATTTCCTCAACCTCTCTAGTCTATTTAAACCAATGAGAATAAGAATTGAGTGGTGAATTAAGCTTAAGGGAAAATAAAAGGTGAGGTTGTGTTCATAGCTAATTTGCACCTCTCTAAAAAGTTAAAGAGTAGGCAAGGGATGTTAGTACGACCACTGGTAGTGTCACTAGGGGAGGGCCAAGGGTCAGTATATAAAAGTACTTGGCTGAGAAGGAAGCTGCTCTTGGATCCAAAAGATTGAGAGATAAGTATGTTGCCCCTCCACTTCACCTTGCCTCTCTTTTCTTTTCTTTTCCTTGACTCTATTTTGACTTGACTCTATTTTGACTTTTCCTTGACTCTATTTTGACTTGACTCCCACTCTCTGACCACCATCTCCTCTCCTTCACTCTCTCCTCCTGCCAAGCTCCCACCTCACCTAAATCTACTTCACTAGGCGCAACCATGATGCTATTGACCCTACCGCTTTCTCCTCCTCTCTGGAAACTCTCCTCTCACCTCTTCCCTCCCTGACCTACCCTGACCAGGCGTCCTCTCTCTACAACCTTTCCCTCACTACTGCCCTTGATGCTGTTGCCCCAGCCTCCTCAATCCGCCAGCGCCGCCTCATTCCCCAACCCTGGCACTCCAACCTTACCCGCTTCCTCCAAAAGTGCTCTCGCACTGCTGAATGCCTCTGGAGAAAATCTCGCTCCCTGGCCGACTTCCTCCATTTTAAATTTATCCTCACTTCATTCTGCTCCGCCCTCTCCCTTGCTAAACAATCCTTCTTTAAGTCCCTCATTTCTTCTCACTCCTCCAATCCTTGCCGTCTCTTTGCCACCTTCAACTCCCTCCTCTCTCCACCCCCCCTCCCATCCTGCCTTCCCTCTCTGCCTCTGACCTCGCCACCTTTTTCACTTCCAAAATGGAGGCCATCAGACTCAACATCTCCTCCTCCCATCCCGCTCTTGCCCCCCTTTTCCCGCCTCCTCCCCCCAACATCCAACCCTGGTGCTCCTTCTGCCCCACCTCGGGTGAAGAAGTTCGCTCACTTATTCTATCCTCTCCACCCTCCACCTGTCCTCTCGACCCTATCCCCTCTCGCCTCCTTCGCTCTCGCTCTTCCACTGCTTGCTCTAACCTCGCTCACCTCTTTAACCTTTCACTCTCCTCTGGAGTAGTCCCCTCCTCATTCAAACATGCTTCTATCTCTCCCATCCTCAAAAAACCTAATCTTGACCCCTCCTCCCCTGCTAACTATCGCCCTATCTCACTTCTCCCCTATGCCTCCAAATTACTTGAGAGGATTGTCTACAGCCGCCTCACCAAACACCTCTCGGACTACTCCCTCCTCGACCCTCTCCAATCACTACACTGAAACTGCCCTGGTGAAAGTTACCAACGACCTCTTATTAGCCAAATCCAAGGGTCACTTCTCCCTACTCATCCTCCTCGACCTCTCTGCGGCCTTCGACACCGTTGACCACACCCTCCTGCTACAAACTCTTCTCTCTCTCGGCCTATCTGGGTCTGTCCTCGCCTGGTTCACCTCATACCTTGCGAACCGCTCCTTCTCTGTATCCACGTCTGGCTCTTCCTCCACCCCCTCCCCTCTCCCTGTTGGAGTTCCTCAGGGCTCTGTTCTCGGCCCTCTTCTATTTTCACTCTATACCTCCTCCCTTGATGCTCTCATCTCCTCCTTCGGTCTTCAGTATCACCTTTACGCTGACGACATCCAACTCTACATCTCCTCGCCCGATCTCTCCCCCTCCCTTCTCTCTCGTGTATCCGACTGCCTCTCGGCCATCTCCTCCTGGATGTCCTCGCACTTTCTCAAAATTAACATCTCTAAAACTGAAATAATTGTCTTTCCTCCCTCCAGGCTCTCCTTCCACCATGACCTCTCTATCACTGTCAACAACACCTCCATTTTCTCTGTCACCCAACTTCGCTGCCTGGGTGTTCCCTTCAACTCCTCTCTCTCCTTTACCCCCCACATTCAATCCCTTGCCCAAGCCTGTCGCTTTCATCTTCGCAACATTGCCCGCATCCGACCTTTCCTCTCTCAGGATGCAACCAAAACCATCATTCACACTCTCATTATCTCACGCCTCGACTACTGCAACCTCCTTCTCACCGGCCACCCCCTCTCCCACCTCGCCCCCGTCCGCTCTATTCTGAATGCGGCTGCCAGACTCATCTTCCTCTCTCGCCGCTCCTCCTCTGCTTCCCCTCTCTGCCTTGCCCTACACTGGCTCCCCATCCCCTATAGAATCATCTTCAAACTCCTGACCACCACATACAAGGCACTCTCCCAGTCTACTGCCCCCTACATCTCCAACCTCCTCTCCATTCACACTCCTGCCCGCTCCCTGTGCTCGGCCAATATCCGTCGTCTCTCCTCTACTCTAATCACCTTTTCCCACTCCAGAATCCAAGACTTCTCCCGAGCAGCCCCCCTTCACTGCAATGACCTTCCTCGCTCCTTCCGTCTCTCTCCCACTCTAAGATTCTTCAAAAGGGCACTAAAAACCCACCTGTTCCTCAAAGCCTACCATCCTTCCTCCTAACCCGCTCTCCCCTCCCTCCTCCCGTCCCCTCTTCTCTCCTTTACATCAACTGGCCCCCTTTGTACCTGAGTTTTGTTCACCCTCCCTTAGGATGTAAGCTCATTTGAGCAGGGCCCTCTTCCCTTCTGTGTCCTTACCTACTCTTCTGCTCCGTCTTTTCTGCATCAGCCTGCTTGGAGCTTCCGAAGTTTTGGTATTTTTGTTTACTGCTCAGTAATATTTTACTCTGTACTGTCTATTGTTTGTGCATTGTACGGCGCTGCGGAACTCTTGTGGCGCCTAACAAATAAAGGATAATAATAATAATAATATTTTTCTCTCCTCTGTCTTTTTGGGTTATGCTTACTTCTGCCTATTTCTTGTTTTCTGACCCAATTTTTCCCTTAATGCCACTATATATTGTTTTTCTCCCCCATGTGCCTAGCTCTCACGGTTCAGTAGGCCCATTTGCTTAATGTCACAATTTATGGCATGTCCCTAGTGTCCTGGTTGGTCCAATGGAGGGCCCTAATGGTGCCTCCACAGACTGGGCTTTCCCTCTCCCCCTTTTCTGGCACCTAGCTGTGGTGGAACAACTAAAATAGGAGAATAAGGCACAAAGGAAGTTCTGTAAAATAGTGAAATTATCAGGTGTAGTGTAAACTGTCTCTCGTAAATCACCGAAATGGCTGTCAATAGATTTAATATGAAGAAATATATTACATGCAATAACACGCAAATTACATATCCGAACATAAAACAGGGAGCAGCCTGGCATAAGATCTGGGAAGCTGCTTGGTCTAGTATGAAGTCCCTTCTGACACAATACACATGCACTGAGTTTTGCATATTGCATTAAGTAATGAGTATCAGCTGGGATGGGGTCACCTCAGTTTTCGGTTTTGAGGTCATCTCACTGTGCTCAAATGTGCATTTAACCTGGCGAAATGTGTGCTATCTGTATTTGTAAATAATTCTCTATGGTAATGGATAAACACGAGATCAGCGATATTAAGTTGCAGATTACATTATTATTATTATTATTATTATTAATTTTTATTTATAGAGCGCCACTAGGTGTCCGTAGCGTCGTACAGGGACAAACAAAATTACAATACGAGGTGAGACAGCACAGTACAGTAAACAATAAGCACAGTAGCTCAGTGAGCTCAAAGTACAGCTAGAGTAGGGGGAGGGGAGAGGGGAGGGTCCGCATATGACGGAGCCCAAGAGGGAGGGCACAGGTGACAGGGAAACTCCCAGAGGGGAGAGGAAGGAGCGAGAGGGGACGGGAGGCAGTGGGTCCTCGAGGAGGAGGGCTAGGTAGCTGGAGAGCAGAGTTAAAAGTGGTGAAGACAGGAGGAGAGATGACCCTGCTCAAAGGAGCATACAATCTAAGGGGTGGGGTAGACAGACAGAGAGACACTGGGGAGAGAGGGAGAGAAGGAGGAACGGAGGATAACGATGAGGGAAGGGGAATGAAGGGGAAGAGGAGGAAGAAAATGTAGGAAGTTAAGTGGGAGACTGGAGAGCTTTAAGAAAAAGGTGGGTTTTTAAAGCCCGTTTGAAACTGGACAGATTAGGGCAAGTTCTGATGGAGGGGGGGAGCTTGTTCCAGTGGAGGGGGGCAGCGTGGGTGAAGTCTTGGATATGCGCATAGTAGGAGGTGATCAGGAGGGAAGAGAGGCGACAGTCATTGGCAGATCGGAGGGGACGGGATGGAGCATGAATAGTGAGGAGGGTGGAGATGTAGGGTGCAGTGGAGTTGGCGAGGACCTTGTATGTAAGAGTGAGGAGCTTGAAGAGGATTCTGTAGGGGAAGGGGAGCCAGGAAGGGCTTGGTAGAGGGAGGAGACAGATGAGGAGCGGCAAGAAAGGAAGATAAGCCTAGTGGCTGCATTAAGTACAGATCGAAGGGGAGCGAGATGAGATTGGGGGAGGCCAGGGAGGAAGAAGTTACAGTAGTCCAAGCGGGAGGTGATCAGAGAGTGAATAAGACATTTGGTGGCATCTTGGGAGAGGAAGGGCCGGATGCGAGCGATGTTATGCAGCTGGAAGCGGCAGGATTTGGCAAGAGAGAGCATGTGGGGGCCAATGGAGAGAGTGGAGTCGAGGATGACACAGAGGCAGCAAAGTTGGGGGACAGGGGAGATAGAGGTGTTGTCGACAGTGATAGAGAGGTTGGAAGGGGGCGAGGTGTGAGGCGGAGGAAAGACTATGAGTTCAGTTTTGGCGAGGTTAAGTTTGAGGAATTGAGCGGACATCCAGGAGGAGATGGCAGAGAGGCAGGTAGACACTCTAGAGAGAAGGGAGGGAGAGAGATCAGGAGAGGAGAGGTATAGTTGAGTGTCGTTGGAGTAGAGGTGATAGTTGAGGCCGTCGGAGCTGATGAGTTCACCCAGGGAAGAGGTGTAAAGAGAGAAGAGTAAGGGTCTCAGAACAGAGCCCTGAGGGACCCAGACTGGAAGGGTGGATGGGGGGGAGAGAGACCCAGAGGTCGTGACGGAGAAGGAACGGTCAGCAGGGTAAGAGGTGAACCAGGACAAGACTGGGCAGGAGAGGCCAAAGGACTGGAGGGTGTGGAGGTAGAGGGGGTGGTCAATGGTGTCGAAGGCTGCAGATAGATCAAGGAGGATGAGAAGGGAGAAGTGGCTTTAGCAGAGAGGACGTCATTGGTAACTTTAGCCTGGGCAGTTTCAGTGGAGTGAAGGGGCGGAAACCAGACTGGAGAGGATCAAGGAGGGAATGTTCAGAAAGGTAGGAGGAGAGACGGTTGCAGACGAGCCTTTTGAGAATTTTGGAGGCAAAGCGGAGGAGAGATATGGGGCGATAGTTGGAGGGAGAAGTGGGGTCAAGATTAGGTTTCTTAAGAATGGGAGATACGAGAGCATGTTTGAAGGAGGAGGGTAAGATGCCGGAAGAGAGGGAAAGATTAAAGATAATACGGGAAACTTTTTTCCTCTAAATGACTTGTTTTTCTTCACTTTCCTTTCTGTAGGGATGATCCCCATGTGATATACAACAAATGGCGCATGCTCCTAAAATACCCCAGTCACTGCACTGATATTACTGATGCATTTTCCAGTTTTTGTGGTCATTATACACAGATTTTGAATGGCTTTGATAATGATACTTTTATGATCTGCTCCAATGTACATTGTAAGCGGTGATGACAGATATGTAGTAGAAAAATAATAATAAAAAAAAAAAATCAAAATAAATCAAAATAGTCTATATCATGCCTTCCCATTTCATATATTTCACCTTGGGAATTATATGCTTTTGCTGTGGTCAGGATTTGCTTCAGCCCTCTGCATTATATGCTGATTGCATTGGCAGATCCTGCCTCCTGGACTTTGGACTTTTATGTATTATCTGCAGTGCATTGTATCTTTCCTTTCATCACTAGGGGTTAACTTGTTGCACCAATTATCTCTTGCACCTGGCTGTCTCTCTACTTATACCTGTAACTCCCAGTATACCTTGCTGGTCATTTGGGTCTTTTCAGCTTTTATTTCTATATGGTGCTATTTTAAGACTCGCTAAGCATGCTATATCTAATTATATATATTATTTTTTTATATTCAATAAATTATGCTATTTTAGAGATACACTGGCGCTGCGACATATAGTTTTTTTCTTTTAGTTTTCAATTGTGGAACAAGTTCCAGTACTTAGACCAACAAATCACCAGCACTGAATAGACCAAAGTATGTACTAGTGGCAAAATATAGTGGTGGTGAGAGATTCCTACAGCTGAGTAGGACCTGTGCATCCTATGTGAAAAGTATTGTAATACGAAAGCTTCACAGCACTGGAAAATGTCTCATCACCATTATATTAATAAATATACAATAGAACTCGTGGAATATTATAAAAGAAATTTTATTTTTAATAGAAACTAATACAATGAAAATAAAATAAAATCACATACTGTTCGGTGCACTGACCTAAAAATAAATATAAAAAATATGTAAATCTCATAAAGTTATGATCGGAAAAAATGACGTGAGGATTCTCCTTGAATAATCTTTAATCCCCTAGTTTGATTCTCTCTTAATAATGTATACACACTGTGCATCTATAATGAGTGGACAAATGCAGAATTAACATGTCACTTAAAATATTTAGAAAAAAACATAAATAGTCATACCACCATAGATCCTGGTATACCATCAACATTGAATGAACAATCTATGCTAGAATAGAGGTGTGATAAAATCAGTCCACCAGCAGTCTGAATGCACAGTTGGCTCTGAATACAAGGTAAATACTTAGTAGCAATGTCAGTGTAGCTATATAGATGTATCTCTGGAAGATAATAACCAAGGAGAGCTAAGGAGAATCAGCGGCATGGAGCGATAACCAATATTCTGGCAAGGAATTTCAATAGCATGTAGAAAGATATTTACAAAGTATCACTGGTATATCGAGTAGACAGATGTCTCATGTGATATTGAAAACAGATACTGTATTAGGGATCCAGCAATGGTATGCCGGTGACCCAGCTCTCTTCCGTGTAGTTTCTCCCTTATTGGCCGCTGTCTCACTCCCTCCTCTCACTGAATAAATTGCAGTCAAGCTAACTCTAACAGCTGGAAGTCTCTTAATCCGATGGTTGAGTCTGTCGGTGAACCTCATGGTGACAAAGAGTTGGACTCACAAGAGGCCTCTGGATGATCTGGCTGGGCAGCAGATTCTGGGCCCTCTGGCTGGACAGCAGACTCTGGAGAGTCCCCGACTGGGACGGCAGAACAGGAGTCCCCGACTGGGAAGGCAGAACAGGAGTCCCCGACTGGGAAGGCAGAACAGGAGTCCCCGACTGGGACGGCAGAGCAGGAGTCCCCGACTGGGACAGCAGAGTGGACAGCACTGTGTGGAGCCTTTGTGCGGACAGCAATGTGAGGAGCCTCTGCGCGGACAGCACTGTGAGGGGCCTCTGCGCGGACAGCACTGTGAGGAGCCTCTACGCGGACAGCACTGTGAGGGGCCTTTGGGCGGACAACACTGTGAGGGGCCTCTGCGCGGACAGCACTGTGAGGAGCCTTTGAGCGGGCAGCACTGTGAGGAACCTCTGAGCAGACAGCACTGTGAGGAGCATCTGAGTGGACAAGACCAGAAGACATCTCAGGCTGAACTGTACCGTTTGGCAACTCAGGCTGAAGCGCATTAAGTGGCAACTCGGGCTGAAGCGCATTCAATGTCAATGTCTCTGGAGCAGACTGGATGGGCAGTGCCCACTCTGGAGAAAACAAAGTGTCTGGAGTGGTGACTGGTACTTCAGAACTAGACGCAGAGGCTGGTACCTTGGCACCCAACAGTTTGGCAGGGGGAAGTTGATTGCTTTTATGTATGTGTGTGGCTTCTCTGCTATGCTGAATTTCTCTTCTTTCTTTTTGCTCTTTCTGCTTTCGGACAACACAAGGATTTTGGTCGCTTGTTGCTTTTGGAGGCAAGGGCGCAAAAGGATTTTGCCTAATTTTTCCTCTACCAGTGTGTCTGATTGGCTGTTGTTAGCCACAAGGTTTTTTAATGGTTTTACCTTTCCTTTTATCTCCTGTTGAATTTCTCTTGCTTGTTCTTCTCTTGTTTCTTTCTCCTTCCCTTTTTTCTTTCACTGGCTGTTTTTTCCTGGCTGTTTCCTTTTGAGCCATATCTCCTTCCACTCTCCACTTTATTAAAGGTCAATTTTAAGAGGGTAAGAGAGGTTATATAAAATAAGAACTTCAACCGTTATGCATTTTAATGCCAGTGATGGGTGGAGGTTATTTAGAGCCCCTTTCTCCATATCCCTGTAGCAAGCTGGGGATAAACTTGTTTGAAAGATGAAAATCTACTATTTCAAATTATAGTACTTCTGCTAATTTATGGTCTGCTGATGTTTTTTGACCAGCAGGCAATAAGTAAATATGTGATGAACCCAAAAATGCTCAGAACAGGGGTGAGAAAAGCATCAGCAGCATAAGGATATTGTTTTATTGCTGTGTTTGTTCCCAATTGCAAAGCCCTGTGGATTATGTATCTCATTCTACCCTGCTCAAGCTATCTCTAAAAGATCAATTGTGCAGATATTGTAGTTTATATGGTAAATATCTCATTCTACCCTGCTCAAGCTATCTCTAAAAGATCGATTGTGCAGATATTGTAGTTTATATGGTAAATATCTCATTCTACCCTGCTCAAGCTATCTCTAAAAGATCGATTGTGCAGATATTGTAGTTTATATGGAAAATATCTCATTCTACCCTGCTCAAGCTATCTCTAAAAGATCAATTGTGCAGATATTGTAGTTTATATGGTAAATATCTCATTCTACCCTGCTCAAGCTATCTCTAAAAGATCAATTGTGCAGATATTGTAGTTTATATGGTAAATATCTCATTCTACCCTGCTCAAGCTATCTCTAAAAGATCAATGTGCAGATATTGTAGTTTATATGGTATGGTTACCCTCTATTTGTTTGTTTAAGACTTTTATTACTTTGTTTGTAGTGTGTGTGTGATTAGTGGGGGTTAACTCATGAAAGTGGTCACATGGCTATTTGAACCTTTTTAAACAGCAGTATTAGGCTGTTAGCTAGTGAGAATTCTTCTAAGTGAAATTCTTACAAGTGTATTAACTAGTATAGTTAGAGATATACAAGAGGAGAACAGGAGGGGAACCTTTTACCTGCAAACACTGCTACATGAGGACAACATTCAACAATCAGCCCTGAGCTCTGATATCCCTCACCACCTGGATTACTAACTGCCTGGACACTCCCTGCTGAACTGTTTCTCACACATATTCAGGTCTGCTGCAATATTATGACTTGGTGATTCCTCTTATGCTGCTTGGATTCCCAATTTTAATCCACACTGTTGCTCCACTTAGCTTGAACTTTGACCTGGCTCCCTCTTGTCCTGTGGATTTGTATAACCAGCTCAGTGCACCTTGTATTACGCTTTGTTTTATAGTATTGCCTTCCAATCATGCCTGATGTTACCGTTTCACCTAACTGTTTTTTCTAAACCCACCCATCTCCTATCTCTGCTGTCCTTTCTGCTTCTTATTCCCTGACTCCTACTTTACATCTCTTCTTCCTCTTTTCTCTCCTTCTTCTTTTGCATTCTTTTTATTCACCTCTTGTGCTCTCACCATTTCCTCACTACACTTGTAAGCTCTTACCATTCTTGATTTCTGAATTCTTTCAACTGTCTATTCCACACCTTCACTAGCTTTGTCATGATTTACTCCTCTCTTACTTCTGTCCTCTCCCTCTATCCCCCTGCTTCCCATGTCCAACCTTTCCATATTCTTCCTCCTCCTCACTCCCCCCTCTCACTTCCCACCCCCCTCCCTATTTCACTCCTCTCATCTCTTCTGTGCCTCTGGGCCCCTGATCTAACATGCTGCCCCCTCTTACATCTTTTCCTCTCTCCTCCCTTTCCCCACTCACACCCTTTCCCTCTTGTCCCCTTCGCTGCTCTTGTCAATCTGCTCCTACCTACCTCCTCCCTCTCTTTCCCCCCAGCTTATATTCTCCCTCACGTCACTTCTACCTTCTGCCTCTCCCATTCATAAACCCCCTTATCTGCCCCATCTCCACTCCTTTCCCACCTCTTGCTCCCCTGCCCCTCATCTCCTGTCTGCTGACAAATCCCCTCTTATTTCTGTGTCTCGTCAAATTCCAACCCTCTCTTCCTGTCATTCCCCTCGCTCCATATCATACTCACCCTTGCAGACGAGCAACCCCAACAATCTCATCCACATCTCTCCTCTTCCCTCTCTTCCACTATCTTGTGGTCTCTGGAATGCCAGATCAGTCTGTAACAAATTGACCTCTATCCATGATCTCATTATCTCTAGATCCTTCAACCTGCTTGCCATCACTGAAACCTGGCTATCCCCCGAGGACACTACCTCTCCTGCTGCTCTCTCTTTTGGGGGTTTGTCCTTCTCCCACACACCCAGACCTGGGGAACGGCAAGGTGGTGGCGTTGGCATACTTCTCTCCTCTTGCTGTTCTTTTCGGGTTCTTCCCCCTGAACCCTCCCTCTCTTTTTCCTCCTTTGAGGTACACTCTATCCGCCTATTCCACCCAGTCCACCTTCGTGTTGCTGTTATCTACCGTCCTCCTGGTCCTGTCTCCCAATTTCTTGATAACTTTGCCACCTGGCTCCCTCACTTTCTCTCCTCTGACCTTCCCTCCCTGATCTTGGGGGATTTTAATATCCCTATAGATAATCCCTCAGACCCTGCTGCCTCCAAACTTCTCTCCCTCTCCTCCTCCCTTGGCCTCTCTCAATGGACCTCCTCTCCCTCCCCCCGCAGTGGCCACTCCCTAGATCTGTTTTTTTCACACCTCGGTACTGTCTCTGACCTCATTAATTCACAGTTTCCTCTCTCAGACCACCATCTTCTCTCTTTTAGCATCTCTCCACCCCTCCCATCGTCCCCGGCCCCCAAGGTTACTCTCACCAGGTGTAATCTTGACACAGTTGATCCTACCAGTTTCTCCTCCTCCCTGGGCTCGCTCCTCTCCCCCATTACCACTATTTCTTGCCCCGATAAGGCTGTCTCCTTCTACAATCGCACTCTTACCGCTGCACTTGACTCTGTCGCCCCAGCTGTCACCATCAAGCTTCGTCGGTCCCCGCCACAACCGTGGCACACTAAACTTATCAGCTATCTTCAAAAATGCTCCCGCAGTGCAGAACGGCTTTGGTGAAAGTCACGCACTCATGCTGACTTCCTCCACTTCAAGTTCATGCTTGCCTCTTATAGTTCGGCCCTTTCCCTCTCTAAACAATATTTCTTCAAAGCTCTCATTTCTTCCCAATCCTCCAACCCCGTCGGCTTTTTGCCACCTTCAACTCCCTCCTCTCCCCTCCCCCTCCCCCACTCCCCACCACACTCTCTGCTGTCGACTTTGCTACCCACTTCTCCTCCAAGATTGAGTATATACGTCATGACATCTCCCAGCAGTCCCTTCTTACCCCACCCTCTCCCCCCTCCATGCCCATTCTGTCCCCCTTCTCACCCTCCTCTGCTGCTGCTATCTCCTTTCTCCCCTCCCCTCCAGCTAGCTCACCCTCCTACTCTTTGTTCACTCCGGTATCTGCAGATGAAGTCCATACCCTTCTCTCTTCCTCTCCCCCCTCCACTTGCACACAGGACCCAATCCCCTCCCAGCTCCTCCGCTCCCTCTCTCCCGAAGCCTGCTCCCACCTTGCACACCTCCTCAACCTCTCACTCTCCTCTGGAATCTTCCCCTCCTCTTTTAAACATGCTCTTGTCTCCCCCATAGTCAAGAAACCGTCCCTTGATCCCCCCTCTCTCTCTAATTACCGCCCTATTTCGCTCCTCCCTTTTGCCTACAAACTCCTTGAACGGGTTGTCTACAACCATCTCACCTCCTTTCTTTCCTCTCACTCACTACTTGACCCGCTCCAATCTGGTTTTCGCCCTCTCCACTCCACTGAAACTGCCCTCACTAAGGTCACTAATGACCTTCTCCTCGCTAAATCCAATAGGCACTACTCCCTTCTTATCCTTCTTGACCTCTCTGCTGCCTTCGATACTGTTGACCACGCACTCCTTTTGCAAACTCTCAAATCTTTAGGCCTATGTAACACTGTCATCTCCTGGTTTTCCTCTTACCTCACCAACCGCTCCTTCTCAGTTTCTACTCATGATTCTACATCACCCTGTCTTCCCCTACCCGTTGGCATTCCTCAAGGCTCCTTTCTTGGCCCCCTGCTTTTCTCCCTCTACACCTCCTCCCTTGGTATCCTCATCCACGCCTTTGGCCTCCAGTACCACCTCTATGCTGATGATACTCAAATCTATCTTTCATCCCCTGACCTCTCCCCTTCCCTTCTGTCTCGTGTCTCCTCCTGTCTCTCGGCCATCTCATCTTGGATGTCCCAACGCTTCCTTAAACTCAATATTTCCAATACCGAGGTTATAGTCTTCCCCCCTGCCAGGACTCTCCCACCTCCCCCCTCTCTATTTCTGTTAATAACACTACCCCCGTTTCTGTCCCCCAAGTCCGATGCCTTGGGGTCATCCTTGATTCCTCCCTCTCATTTACGCCTCACATTCTGTCCCTCTCTAAATCCTGTTACTTCCACCTTCGGAATATTTCTAAGATACGTCCCTTTCTCACCATGGAAGCCACGAAAACCCTTGTTCACTCGCTTATTATCTCTCGCCTTGACTACTGTAACCTTCTTCTCTCTGGCCTACCTGATTCTCGCCTTGATCCTCTTAAGTCTATCCTCAATGCTGCTGCCCGCCTCATTTTTCTCTCCCGCCGCTCTATCTCTGCGGTCTCCCTCCAACAGTCACTACATTGGCTCCCCATACCCTACAGAATTAAATTTAAACTCCTCACCCTCACCTTTAAAGCTCTTAGTCAATCTTCCCCTCCCTACATCTCCAATCTCATCTCTACCTACACTCCTACCCACCCCCTCCGCTCTGCCTCTGACCGCTGCCTCACTACTTCACTGATCACCTCCTCTCACTCTCGTCTTCAGGACTTTGCCCGGGCTGCTCCCCCGCTGTGGAACGATCTTCCACGTTCCCTCAGGTTAGCATCTACTCTCAAAGGCTTCAAGCGTGCCCTTAAGACTCATTTCTTTATTCAAGTCTATCAGTCCTCCTAACTCTCTTGTCATGGCTCTCTCCCCTAGTTAGTACCACCCTTTTTTGTGTCTCCCCTTTCCCTTTAGGTTGTTAGCTCTCATGAGCAGGGCCCTCTTTCCTTGTGTGCTCCTTCTACTGTTCCTTCACCCTCTGTACCTCTTGGCCTGCTTCGCTAGCCCTGTTTTACCTGTTTTATTAAGCTTCGGCGTTCTTCCTGCTGATTTCTACCATCCCTTTCACTATCTGTCAGATATAATCTGATTTGCTTTACCCATGCACCTGTGTTTGTATATATTTGTGTATCATGTTGTGTCTTGGTTCTGTTTTCTGTATATGTAATGTACGGCGCTGCGGATCCTTTGTGGCGCCTTATAAGTCAAAGATAATAATAATAATAATTATGATGACACTATATAAATAAATGTAAATATATAATACTGGTTAAAGGAAACGGGAAATCACACCTTTCTGAAAAGTGTTACATTTGCAAATTTATTTAGAGAAGCCTAAAAACAAAATAGAGGAATAAGCAAATGTTTGCGGTAAAACTATACTGTTTTAGAAAAATTAATATCGTTCTTCCTAAAATATGTTGCAAAAGGACACTGGTACTTCTCAAGGAAGCAACAGATATCAATAGCATCTAGACATTTGGGAAATATGATGATGCATAATAGTCAATAGGTATAAAGGAGTAGATAAAAAAGCACATCATTTTATAATAGATTTTGTGTTTCTGTGGTAATATGTATTTTTTTGTCTCAGATTTGCATCTCTTATTTTCATTTGTTATCAGTTGTACTCTAGGTCAATTTATCCTAGAAACAGTCTAGACCAATTCTATACCTCTAGACAACAAAAGGTATAGAATTTCTCCTATTTAGAAAAATGAACATTTTTTTCTTGAAATTTGTTTTCAGTCTTCCAACTTCATATTGTTTGTAGATACTGTATATATTATGGCCTAGAACACTTCAAATGCTAACCATATCTGTATATCAGATCCAAAAGTCGGAAAAAGGGTGGAAAAAAAGGATTTGTACAGGGAAATGTTTTAATAAGTCAGTATAAGGCTTACAGTCGGGATACTTTAGTAGCTGTTTCAGCTATTATGTGCTACTTTCAGAGATTGTCACGATCTAGGGTCTACTTGTGTTGATGCTACCCTCCAAGAGATGCCGAGTCTAATGGAGAGGGAAGTATTCACCTGGGACCCCCGCAAGGGAGTTTGGACTTTTCGGCTCCCTAACTGCAGGTCGTGGTTCTTAAGGAGGGTCACAAGCGAGACCAAGAAAAGAATCAAGTCACAGGAGTAAGATGGTTGCTGATAGGAGTAATAATGAGAAATATATTCTGCAGGTAGATGAGGCTCAGAGGTCTTGTGCAGCTAGGAGTCCCATATGGTCAGGATCATGAGGAAGTACAATGGTCTACAGGTAGATAGCGAACAGAAGCACTGATGTGCAGGAGATGGAGACAGGTAGAAACACCCTGCAGCAGGATGATGCTGTAACACCGGAGAGCTGAGAGCAGGTATTGGTGGTAATGCTCTGCAGCAGGATAGTGCTGTAACACCGGAGAGCTGGAAGCAGGTGTAACAAAAGATTCCTTCTCGTAGCACTTTTAACACTTTCTAACACCACTTGTTGCAAGAGCACCCTGCAGACGTCAGCAACAAGAACAACTTCTTGATGTAATTAATACAGACATTTATTGTTTGCATACAATAAACGGTAACACTTCTTCAGGATAACACCCGTAAGCAATACACTTTGCTTACACCTTCTGGTGACCCTAATGCTAAACATAGTTCGTCTCTCTCTTAATTGGCCAGCTAGTTCAGCATCAGTCACCTCTAACAAGAGCACAATTCAGGATTAAATACACAAGTCTCATCCCTATTGTCTAATTACTTCATTATACCACCTGTGTGTGTGCAGACTAGGAGCCTGACTCTGCAAGGTTTTAACCTTGTATGCACCTTTTCTCTGAAGATTCCCCAGGACCTCACCTGTCTCTATGCAGGAAAGGTGTTGCAAATAGACCTCTTTGCCACATACCCTTCCCCTTGGCGTTCCCAACCTTGCTGACGTGGACATCACCTCTCTGTGAAAGAGAGATTCTTTTATTACTTCAAGAGTCCTCTCAACCATCTCTATAAGTGCCCTAACAAGGACATTATCTTCTTTTACACTGAGAACACTGTTCCTTAACAGCATGTCCTCTCTCTGTTTCCATTGATGGCCCCTTACGTTTCTATTTCTAAAAGGACATTAGTAAGCAAACGTGCACTCAAAACTCACCTCTTCCTCAAAGCCTACCAACCATCTACTTAACACCCATCTCCTCCATTTGCTCGTCCTCCCTTCTCTCGACTTGTCTCAACTGGCTCCTCTTGTGCCTTGTCTGTTTACCCTCCCTTAGGATGTAAGCTCGTATGAGCAGGGCCCCCTCCCGTCCTGTCTCCATACCTGTTCTTCCGCTCCGTCTTTACTGCATATGACTAGCCGGAGTTTCTGAAGTATTGGTACTTTTTGTTCATTGTTCTGTATGGTTTCACCCTGTATAGTCTACTGTTAGTACTGTGTGCGGCGCTGCGGATACCTTGTGGCGCCTAACAAATAAATAATAATAATAATATTAAGCCCCATCCAATTGTGGCTGTACTGTGACGTTGGGGTAGATTTTCTTGCACACTGTACAAGTCCTACAGAATCTGATAATGGCTAAGTAGACCCCGGGCCAATAAAACCTGCACAGAACACGTTCCTGTGTTCTCCCTTCCCCTAAGTGTCCACCACCCACCTGTGTGTGTGCAGCCTCCAACACTAATGGTAAATGAACTCTTGGAATCACTAACTGTTCTCCTCTCCTCCCATTCACAGTAGCAATACGAAGCAAAACATTTTCTTTCACAATTACATAGGCATACAGCCTGGCGAGTTGACAGGTCCCACAAAAGCATCAACATTATTAACCATGCTGTAAAATCCCATCATTGCTCTGGTATTGTGCCAAGTTCGTCACACTAAAGAATTCTTGATAATTAGACCTTCTTCTCCCCAACAGATGAGACGGGCACATCCAAGAGGCCACCAGCCACTTCCAATTTAGTCTGTCCAGGCTTGCCAAAACAATAACACTTTTGTGGCAGTTTTACTGTGTCACCCAGGACAGGATTCTGGGATAGCAAGTCCCCACGAAAGAGATACACATGCTGTGAGTTCCCTGGCAGATCCGTTAAGACTGGACTTCAGTTTAGTGTTTCAGTGCCTACATGAGCAGTCGGACCCGCTCACAGCGGACCTCTTTCCGATCTTGTATATGGGGTTTGTTGCACTCGGCTTTAAAGTGTCCCAACTGTCCATACCTGAAACACCTTCTGTTCCACAACTTCACAGCTGGATCTTGAGCAATAGTGACACCACAAAGCATTCCTGACCGGACAGTGCTATGAGGTTCCACGGACTGGACAGTGCTAGGAGGTTACACAGACCGGACAGTGCTATTAGGTTCCATGGACCGGACAATGCTATGAGGTTCCATGGACCAGACAATGGTATGAGGTTCCATGGACCAGACAATGGTATGAGGTTCCATGGACCAGACAGCACCATGTGGTGCCATGGGTGGAACAGTGCTGGGAGTGACCTCAGGCTGCACAAAGCTGGGAGTGACCTCGGACTGAGCCTTGACAAGCTCTTCTTTCAGCGCAGCAATCTCGTTGGCTTTCTCCAATACTATGTCTTTAAGAGCTTCTTAAACAACTCTTGTAATTTACTTCTCAGGGACTCAGAAATAGCTTCTTGGATTTTCAACACAATGTTGCTTTGAGTCCCTCAATTCTTTCTCTAGCCAGGAGATTTCTTCTCTAAAAGTCCTCAGCGATCATGCTCTGCCATGCCTACAAAATCTTCCATGAATGCTTTCTCCAAACAATCATATTGTTTCCTGGCCGCATAGTCTGACCCAGGTAACACCAGGCTTGCACAGAGAGCATGATATTCTTCACCTTCTTTTACATTCTACAAAGTATCCTTCTATTTCTCCAATTCACTCTGCTGGGAATTAATTTCAGTCACATCTGTTTGTGCACTTCTTTCTGACACATTTTATTCTTTATCTTGCCCATCTTGGCTGAAGTAAGAAAATTTATGCTGGCAGCAATTACGTTTGTTTCTATTTGTAGCTTTTAGACATCAAACTTTACACATATCCAGCACTTTCCACTGGTAATCAGAAGGACAAACAGATACTTTATCCTGCACACACAGGTAAACAGCAGACTTGTGCGGACCACACCCAGCTCACAATTCAGAAGCAAACAAGGTGTGGCACTACAATATTCAGCAATTTTTAAAATTTTGGTTTCTTTTGCAAAACAAAAGATACTGTACAGTTCCAGTCACATTGCTCATATATTTCTCTCTGTAGAAAAGTTATTTGCTTTCTCAGCAATCCAGCAATCTGTTCTCTGTAACTGACAGCTTAATACACAGTTTGGTTGGTGTGTGACAGTGATATTCAATTTCTTCCACTCACCACCTTTTTCATCTGAAGTTTAGGTGGACAACTGTGCATTGGCTGTCCTTGGCGATCCCACGATGACACCTCTTGTAACAAAAGCAGCCTTCTTGTAGCACTTTTGACACTTTCTGACACCACTTGTTGCAGGAGCACCCTGCAGACTTCAGCAACACAGTCAACTTCTTGTTGTAAATAAAACGGATATTTATTGTTTGCATCACAATAAACGGTAACACTTCTTGTCAGGATGACACTAGTAAGCAATACCCTTTGCTTACACTTTCTGGTGACCTTAATGCTAACTAAACATAGTTCAGCTCTCTCTTAACTGGCCAACTAGTTCAGCATCAGTCACCTCTAAGAAGTGCACAATTCAGGATTAAATACATAAGTCTTCTCCCTTTGGTCTAATCACTTCATTATACCACCTGTGAATGTGCAGGCTAGGAGTCTGACACATGTCCCTATGCAGGAAAGGTGTGGCAAACAGGCCTCTTGCCACACAGATCAAGGTGGTAATACTCCGCAGTAGTACAATGCTATAACACTAGAGAACTGGAAGCAGGTAAAGGTGGTAATACTCTGAAGCAGGAAAATGCTGTAACACTGCATAGCTGAAAGCATGTATTGGTGATAGTACTCAGCAGCAGCAGTAGAATAGGAGCCAGACTGGAACACGTCTAGAAAGGAGAGGAGACTTGAAGATCTGGCACTCAGGTAAGGAGACAGGTGCTTTAAATAGACAGGTCTGACAGGCAAACAATCAATCAGGTGAATGGAAGGAGTTTTGAAAAGGGCTGGTTTTGCACATGTGCAATACAGACTAGGGATGTGCACCGGCGACTTTTGAGGTCTCGTGTTTTGTGTTTTGGATCCGGATTTTCGTTATTTTTGAGGTTCGGATTTGTCTCGCAAAACACTTGACGAAAGGTCTCGGTTCGGATTTAAGGTATTGGATTCGGATTTTTATTGAAAAAAACATAAAAAGTTTAAAAATCAAGTTTTTGGGCTTATTTTCACTCCTAGGCTATTATTAACCTCAATAACATTCAATAACAAGCATTTCCACTAATTTACAGTGTATTCTGAACACCTCACAATATAGATTATTAGTCCAAAACGTTGCAACAAGGTATCTTTCTGGACTGCGTAGAGGAGTGGGTCACCACAATATATATTAAAAACCCTGAACTTTTATGATTCGCACCAATAAATGTACCTGGACTGCGTAGAGGAGTGGGTCACCACAATATCTTAAAAACCCCGAACTTTTATGAATCGCACCAATAAATGTACCTGGACTGCGTAGAGGAGTGGGTCACCACAATATATTAAAAACCCTGAACTTTTATGATTCGCACCAATAAATGTACCTGGACTGCGTAGAGGAGTGGGTCACCACAATATATATTAAAAACCCTGAACTTTTATGATTCGCACCAATAAATGTACCTGGACTGCGTAGAGGAGTGGGTCACCACAATATATATTAAAAACCCTGAACTTTTATGATTCGCACCAATAAATGTACCTGGACTGCGTAGAGGAGTGGGTCACCACAATATATATTAAAAACCCTGAACTTTTATGATTCGCACCAATAAATGTACCTGGACTGCGTAGAGGAGTGGGTCACCACAATATATTAAAAACCCTGAACTTTTATGATTCGCACCAATAATTGTACCTGGACTGCGTAGAGGAGTGGGTCACCACAATATATTAAAAACCCTGAACTTTTATGATTCGCACCAATAATTGTACCTGGACTGCGTAGAGGAGTGGGTCACCACAATATCTTAAAAACCCTGAACTTTTATGATTCGCACCAATAATTGTACCTGGACTGCGTAGAGGAGTGGGTCACTACAATATATTAAAAACCCTGAACTTTTATGATTCGCACCAATAATTGTACCTGGACTGCGTAGAGGAGTGGGCACTGGGCACCACAATAAAATATATAAAAAACCTTCAACAGATCTGCATTACACTACACATACGGCTGCTCCTCCATCCTCTCCATCATATACATGTTGGAGTTTTAGCGTGTGACAACCTCTTGTTTTTGATAATGTCAGTGCATTTTGAATATTTTTCAATTTGCCCCACACCACTGAATGTACTTTATCTATGATACGCAATACGCATCTATCTATCTTGACTGCGTAGTGTGGTGGCCCCGGTACACAATTTGGTACCGAGGCCACAATATAATTAAAAAACCCTCCACGTGTCTGAATTCCACCAAACAAGTATCTGGACTGCATAGTGGGGTGGCCCCGGTACCCAATTTGATACCGGGGCCACAATACCTCCTCCAAACATGGTACAGACAATTCGTCATTGAGAGACCCCAGACAGACAGGGTCGAAGTGTTATTGTTTGACTTTGTAAACCCAAAAAAATGTCCCTGTTGCACATAGTCGTGCAATGAAGACTGACTTTTTCATTTAAAGGCACGATCTTTAAAGTGTAGTGTTTGTAAGTCTAAGTCATATTATACTTTTGGTAAGATTGGTTTATTTTGTTCCTCTTTATGGTAATTAATTAGTAATAGAATTAAAGTAGGAAATAGAATTAAAGTAGGAAATAGAATTAAAGTAGGAAATAGAATTAAAGTATGAAATAGAATTAAAGTAGGAAATAGAGTGGTATAGAGTTGTAGTGTGGTATAGATAGAGTGGTCCACACAATATAATAATAAAACCCTCAACTGGTCTGAATTCCACCAAACAAGTATCTGGACTGCGTAGTGGGGTGGCCCCGGTACACAATTTGGTACCGGGGCCACAATACCTCCTCCAAACATGGTACAGACAATTCGTCATTGAGAGACCCCAGACAGACAGGGTCGAAGTGTTATTGTTTGACTTTGTAAACCCAAAAAAATGTCCCTGTTGCACATAGTCGTGCAATGAAGACTGACTTTTTCATTTAAAGGCACGATCTTTAAAGTGTAGTGTTTGTAAGTCTAAGTCATATTATACTTTTGGTAAAATTGGTTTATTTTGTTCCTCTTTATGGTAATTAATTAGTAATAGAATTAAAGTAGGAAATAGAATTAAAGTATGAAATAGAATTAAAGTAGGAAATAGAATTAAAGTATGAAATAGAATTAAAGTAGGAAATAGAGTGGTATAGAGTTGTAGTGTGGTATAGATAGAGTGGTCCACACAATATAATAATAAAACCCTCAACTGGTCTGAATTCCACCAAACAAGTATCTGGACTGCGTAGTGGGGTGGCCCCGGTACACAATTTGGTACCGGGGCCACAATATAATTAAAAAATTGGGCATCAACTGTCACCGTTGTTTAATATCTGATACACCTAAATATGGACTGCACAGTGGAGTGGCCCCGGTAGTAAATTTGGTGCCGGGGCCACAATACCTCCTCCAACTTCCAAGTGTAGTGTTTATAAAGACACACAGCGTCGAAGTGTTATTATTAGTTGACTTTCTTAACCCTAAAATTGTCCCTGTTGCAAATATTCGTGCAATGGACAGTTACTTTTCTATTGAAAGACTCAAGCTTTCAAGTGTAGTGTTTATAAAATATAAACAACAATACAGTAGTTTTAGAGCACGTCAATACCTCTTGTTTTAAATTATGACACGGCATTTTACTTTTGGTTTAATTTCTTGAATTTTTTTACATTTGGTTTTACTTTTTGAACATGGCAAACGACTGTTGCTTGGTCATATAATGCAAAAAAAAAAGTTCCAAGATGGAATTGTACTTGGGCCCTCACACCCACCCTTATGTTGTTGAAATAGGACATGCACACTTTAACAAACCAATCATTTCAGCGACAGGGCCTACCAAACAACTTTGGCTGAAATGATTGGTTTGTTTGGGCCCCCACACCAAAAAAGCTATTCATCTCTCCCTGTACAGACTAAACAGGCTCTACTGAGGCAAGATGTCGTCCTCATCCTCAACCTCTGATTCCTCTCCCCCTACAGTGTGTACTTCCTCCTCATCACACATTATCAATTCGTCCCCGCTGGACTCCACAACCACAGGTCCCTCTGTAGTATCTGGAGGGCAGTGCTGTACTTCATTGAGGAATTGATTATTCATTTTTATAAACATCATTTTTTCAACGTTGTGAGGAAGCAACCTCCTTCGCCGCTCACTGACCAGGTTCCCCGCTGCACTAAAAACTCTTTCCGAGTACACACTGGAGGGGGGACAACTCAGGTAAAATAGAGCCAGTTTGTACAGGGGCTTCCAAACTGCCTTTTTTTCCTGCCAGTAACAATATGGACTGTCTGACATGTCTACTTGGATGGTGTCAGCAAAGTAATCATCCACAATTTTTTCTATTGTGACAGCATCCAATGCAGCGAGAGTAGACATGTCTGCAATGGTTGGCAGGTCCTTCAGTCCGGACCAGATGTTATCAGCATCCCCGCCAGTGCCTCTTTTGGGAAAACTGAGCTTTTTCCTCGCAGCCATAGATGTGGAAGAAAATGAGGGTGGAGCTGTTGGCATGTCACGGTCCTCTTCAGAGGACAATCTCCTGACCAGCAGGTCTTTGCACGGCTGTAGACTTGTGTCCGCCGGAAACAGAGACACAACATACGCTTTAAACCGAGGATCGAGCACGGTGGCCAGAATGTATTCCTCTGACTTTAAAAGAGTGACCACCCTCGGATCCTGGCAAAGCGTACGAAGGGCTACATCCACAAGAGCTACATGCTTGGTGTAATCGCAATGGCTTACCAGCTCCTCCCTCACTTTCTCCAGCTGCTTCTGCAACAGCCTGATCAGGGGAATGACCTGACTCAAGCTGGCAGTGTCGGAACTGACTTCTCGTGTGGCAAGTTCAAATGGCTGCAGAACCTTGCACAACACGGAAATCAGTCTCCACTGCGCTTGACTGAGGCGCATCCCCACTCCTTTGCCTATGTCGTAGGTGGCTGTGTAGGCCTGAATGGCCTTTTGCTGCTCCTCCATCCTCTGCAGCATATAGAGGGTGGAGTTCCAGCGCGTCACAACCTCTTGTTTGAGGTGATGGCAGGGCAGGTTCATGCTTTTTTGATGTGCCTCTAGTCTGCGGTAGGCACTGGCTGAATGCCGAAAGTGTCCAGCAATTTTGCGCGCCACCGCAAGCATCTCCTGCACACCCCTGTCACTCTTGAGGTAATGCTGCACCACCAAATTAATGGTGTGGGCAAAACATGGGACGTGCTGGAAATTGCCCATATTTAATGCCCGCACAATGTTACTGGCATTGTCTGACACCACAAATCCCCATGAGAGTCTAAGTGGGGTAAGCCACTGGGAGATAATTTCCCTCATTTTCTCTAATATGTTGTCAGCGTTGTGCCTCTTATTAAAGCCTGTAATGCACAATGTTGCCTGCCTTTGCATGAGCAGCCATTTTGTAGATGCTGCTACTGATGCAGCTGTTGCTGTTGCTGCGGAAGGGGATGCATCTACCCAGTGGGCTGTCACAGTCATATAGTCCTTCGTTTGCCCAGAACCACTTGTCCACATGTCCGTGGTTAAGTGGACAGTGGGTACAACCGCATTTTTAAGAGCACTGAGGACACTTGATCGTACTTCTCTGTACATTTTTGGTATCGCCTGCCTAGTGAAGTGGAATCTCGAGGGGATTTGGTACCGGGGACACAATACCTCCATCAACCCTCTAAATCCCACTCCACTGATGGCGGACACCGGGCGCACGTCTAACACCAACATTGCAGTTACAGCCGCAGTTATACGCTTTGCAATAGGGTGACTACTATCGTATTTGGTGGTCATGGCAAACGACTGTTGGACGGTCAATTGTTTTGTGAAAGACTTAGCGGTCTTACGACTTCCCCTCTGGGAAGATGACCGACTAACAGCAGCAACAGCAGCAGTGGCAGTAGTAGGCGTACCGCTGCAGGATTCCTCGGATGAATCCTGTATTGAGGAGGACTCAGTCTGGCTGCTGACTTGGGCTGCAGGACTGAATCTGATGGAGATTGTGGAGGAAGTTGACGAGGAGGGTGTTGCTGGTGTGTATCCAACTGGACCACGGGATTTAGGTGTCCCTGTACCGATGAGGGTCCTAGCCCCAGTTCCTGAACTAACCACTGAACTATGAAGGTTATTCAGGTGACGTATAAGGGAGGATGTTCCTAGGTGGGCAAGATCCTTACCCCTGCTTATTTGAGCTTTACATAAGCTACATATTGCCATACATTGGTTGTCTGGATTTGGATAAAAATAACTCCAGACCGAAGAGGTGCATTTTTTGGTCTTCTGACCAGGCATGACGATGGGCTTTTTCATCCCATGGACATCAGCTGTTTCCCCCCCTGGTGCCTCATTTACAATAACCACATCACCATCCTCATCATCAAGTTCCTCCACAGCGCCAGCTACATCATCAATAGCCTCCTCCCGAGCCACCTCTTCCCGTACAGTGATGGGAAGGTCAGGCTTGACAACCACCAACACCCTTGGACTCGCCTTGGGGATTTGTGATAATTTCTCTTTAGAAGGCAGAGTTGTTTGCTGTTTTGTTGCTGACAGCATAACTCTCTTCAATTTTTTGTAGGGGGGGGAGGAGGAGGAGGGCTAAGATCCGTGGGTGAAGCTGAACCACTAGTCATGAACACGGGCCAGGGCCTAAGCCGTTCCTTGCCACTCCGTGTCGTAAATGGCATATTGGCAACTTTACGTTTCTCCTCAGATGATTTTAAGTTTCTCTTTTTGCTACTTTTTCTTAACTTGGGCTTTTTGGATTTTACATGCCCGGTACTACGAGATTGGGCATCGGGCTTGGAAGACGACGTTGATGGCATTTCATCGTCTATGTCATGACTAGTGGCAGCAGCTTCAGCATTAGGAGGAAGTGGGTCTTGATCTTTCCCTACTTTATCCTCCAAATTTTTGGTCTCCATTATATGTAGCACAAGATACTGCAGAATGTGTGAACTTGGTAATATTGCAGTACCAATGGACTTATACTGCTGGATTGGTTTTGCAAATTTGGTTATAATTATTATATATTTTTTTTTTTTTTAATTTTTTATTTTTTTTTACTTTTTTTTTATTTTTAAAAAACTTGGGAATAGTGGGGAAATAACTATGCCCTTAGAAGCACAGAGCACAGGACACAGCACCACTGGACT
This sequence comes from Mixophyes fleayi, assembly GCF_038048845.1. Classification (NCBI taxonomy): domain Eukaryota; kingdom Metazoa; phylum Chordata; class Amphibia; order Anura; family Limnodynastidae; genus Mixophyes; species Mixophyes fleayi. Next base: position 114,297,298 of record NC_134407.1, on the reverse strand, counting down.
GAACAGGACACGGCACAGGACCCAGCAGCACTACGGAACTCAGCAGGACAGAGCACAGGACACAGCACCACTGGACTGATACTGCAGAATGTGTGAACTTGGTAATATTGCAGTACCAATGGACTTATAATGCTGGATTGGTTTTGCAAATTTGGTTATAATTATTATATATATTTTTTTTTTTTAAATTGTTTTTTTTTTTTACTTTTTTTTTATTTTTAAAAAACTTGGGAATAGTGGGGAAATAACTATGCCCTTAGAAGCACAGAGCACAGGACACAGCACCACTGGACTGAACAGGACACGGCACAGGACCCAGCAGCACTACGGAACTCAGCAGGACAGAGCACAGGACACAGCACCACTGGACTGATACTGCAGAATGTGTGAACTTGGTAATATTGCAGTACCAATGGACTTATAATGCTGGATTGGTTTTGCAAATTTGGTTATAATTATTATATATTTTTTTTTTTTTTACATTTTTAATTTTTTTTTACTTTTTTTTTATTTTTTAAAAACTTGGGAATAATGGGGAAATAACTATGCCCTTAGAAGCACAGAGCACAGGACACAGCACCACTGGACTGAACAGGACACGGCACAGGACCCAGCAGCACTACGGAACTCAGCAGGACAGAGCACAGGACACAGCACCACTGGACTGATACTGCAGAATGTGTAAACTTTGTAATATTGCAGTACCACTGGACTTTTACTGCTGAATGTGTGAACTTGGTAATATTGCAGTACCAATGGGCTTATACTGCAGGATTGGTTGTGCAAATTTTGTGGTAATTAAAAAATATTAAAGTAGTTTTTGGTATTTTTTAAAAAAACTTTTTTTTATTTTTTTAAACACAGGGGAATATTGGGGAAATAACTATGCCCTTAGAAGCACAGAGCACAGGACACAGCACCACTGGACTGAACAGGACACAGCACAGGACCCAGCAGCACCACTGACCTCAGAAGGACAGAGCACAGCACACAGCACCACTGGACTGATACTGCAGAACACAGCACAGCACAGCACAGCACAGCACAGCACAGAACTAAACAGCACAGAACTAAACAGCACAGAACTAAACAGCACAGAACTAAACAGCACAGAGGACCACCTAACACACCCTCCCTCTACCCTGATCAATGCCCGAGTGAAGATGGCGGCGACTAGCGGGGAATTTATAGGATCCGAGTATCGCGAGATCCGACAACGGGATTATGAGTCAGAGCCTCAGTTTCACTTTTGAATTTGGCGCCAATACCCGGATCTGTCTCGGATCCGCAACGTTCGGGTGGGCTCGGATTTCATAAATCCGAGTGCGCTCATCCCTAATACAGACAGGCAAGATGGCACCCACCAGAGCAAGCCACTGGGGGTGGGGTACGAATTTCCTGAGGTGGTAAAAACGACAGGCAGTAGGACAAGAAGAAAGAAACAAAACTGACTTGGCCCACTCCTAATAAGTGATAACTGACCTTTACAATGACAGAACAAGTCCCCGACAGTGTGGTCACAAATCACGAGCACCAGTAAGAATGGTAGCGTGTTTTGAAGTCAATTTAAATTGTGACCTGTATCTCAGTATATTTAAAGCGCCAATGCCGGGTCCCTAACCCTAACCTTATTCCTGACCTAACCCCTACCCTTATTCCTATTCCTAACCCTATAGCTAAGCGTAAGACTTAGCTCCGACAAGAAGCTGGTGCTTGTAATTTGGGAGCACACTGTCGGGGACTTGTTCTATATGTAAAGGTCCGTCATCATTAATTAGGATTCGGCCAACTCAGTTTCGTTTTTTTTTATTCGTGGTAGTCATTGTCAGTGTTATCAGCACCGTTACACACACATATATATATATATATATATATATATATATATATATATATTTTACACTCGGAGTCCCTTCAGCTAGAGAATCAGACTTACTAACTTACCTGTCAATCGCCGTGTTCGATCCCCTTCTCTTCTTTTTTCGGAGTCCTTGTTCCGTGCTGTGTTCGCAGTGAATGTCGGGCGTGATGATGTCATCACGCCAAATATTCACCTTACCTGTTAGGTGACCGCAAAAGGTGTTTCTTTTTTTGTTTTGTTTTTTTACAGGATTTTTACAGGATTTTTTACAGGATTTTTTATTTTCATCCTGCCTTGGGCCCCTTTTCCTACTGGCCCCCGGGCACCTGCCCATTGTGCCTAGTCGGAAAGACGGTGTTAAAAGGATCCTGTGCCTGACAGAGATATACTGCTATGATGGTTTACAGGGCGCATGGTCTAAAGAAAAGAATCATGTAGTAGGAACAGAGAGATTTTCAGAGAAAATAAAGCTGTCTGATGAGGTTATTTTACCTGTATAGAAATTCAGGCAGTGCAAAAGGCTGGACTAATGGTGAACAAAATGACAGTTGACTCTGCTCTGCTTTTGTGTTTGCAAATGACAATAGGTGCTGAGGGATGGGCTGGATTTTTTTTTTTGGCCGGGGGGTTGCAGTAAGCCTTGCATGGATCTCACTGTTTACTTGGACTCATTGAAATTGCAGTAGACTTAGAATAGCGACTTTTTTTTATAGTTTACTGATACACAATGATGATAATGATGATTTGCAGCAGCAGCATCTTGCCTGAATGGCTGATTATGTATTTATCCCTGATGATACTACTTAAATCATTACTGTTGTGGCTAAATTATATCAAGCAACATCCATCTATTTGCATTACTTGATTAACATTTTGATTTGGACTATTTATTTATTCAAAACGTTTTATATAAAAAAAATGTGACTTTAGCATTTATTAATAACTAACAAGACAATATTCCGTCTTGTGTATATAACACTTCATCACAAAGTTATATTATGTACAAATAGGGTGATGCAACTTTTGCATTTACTACTAAAACATCTCTATATCTATGCTTTGTCAATGTTACAGTGAGGCGTAAATATGCATACTTCTTAGTCTAACGTACACCTAGCACAAATGCTACCGAGTTCACAAAAATATTACAATGAGTTCACAATCTTATGCTCAATTGAAAAAATGTCTAATTTGTACAGATGACGGCATTTTCACATGAGATTAACTCAACATATGGATGCAAATAAGCCCTGCATTGTGCTTTCACCTCCGGACAAATATTGTCACGTCTTTCTAATTAGTAACACCCAGAGGTAACATTGCAAATTCCATGGGATTTTAGTAATATTGTAAATGCAACGCTTTAACTTTTTCATTGTAAGTATAAAGGCTGTAGAGCAATTTACTGTCTGACCTACATTCAGGCGTCCATTGCCATAAATCCTACATTGCATGGCATTCACTCTAGCATTCAAAGCTACTGTTATTTAATGTAGAGTTACCATTTTTTAGAGACACATCCAGGATCTGGGGAAGTTATCTTATGAGCCTTGAAAACTCTCTTAAGCTGTTTACACAATATAGAAAATTACTGCAGATGCAATTTCTGTAACGATTTTACCGATGACTAAAGGTCCTGATGAGCATGCAGATTTACCTTCAGATCTGTGTTCTTCATTCGTCATAACCACCTGCTGAAAAGATGTGACTCTGCACACTCTAGAGAGCTGCCTTCACTGCTGGTGATGAGTGCATACACACTTCCGCATTTGCCTGACTTCGTTCCACCATTGCTAATGATCTTTAGTCAGTTTATAAAATCAAACCAAATTATATGATGTTCTTTGGTATGATAAAACATCGTACACACGTAGAAGTGTACACATTGATACAATATCAGTGATTATCATTTGATTGGCAGTATAAATGTTTGAAAAACATGTAGTGTACCCAGCTTAATTGCTTACTCCCTCTCATGTTATATTACAGTATTTCAATGTCTGTCCTGTGAAACCATTGAGTGAAAACGGCATTTAGGTCCTTCAAGAAATAGTGTTGTCACTATTGTCTCAGTACATGCAGCTTCAGATCTGTGTGAGTGTTTTGTAGGGAGAATTTTGCATGCTTATACAATAATAGACATTTTGTCAGTAAGTATAATAAATGATGGGAGCAATGTAGCAAACTTTGTTTAAAAACAATGATTACAATGAGTATGTAAAATGTTTACAATGAATTAACATTCTTATGATAAATTGACAAAATAGCTAATTTGTACAATCTTCCTTGGCTCATTGAAGATCATAAAAATCATGCCAATCTTGCATTGAACAGGGTAGTGGGGAAAACACAAACTGGAATTAATTACAAGTGATATCACATTAAATGTTAATAGGACCGCTGTAGTGAGAGCAGGGTGTCAGACAGATCCAATAAAATAGTGAGCATCTCCCTTCAGCCATCCACTTCTAAATTTTTTACCATATGTGTACTTTATGTTACAATTACACTGTTCTGAAATGTTGCCAAGTGGGTTCCATATGTATAAATGTATTCCTATTATTTTTACAGCGTGACTGGCATATTATTATAATGGCACAAACACAGAGAAAATTCCTCCAGCACACTGCTACAGCCAGCAAAGGATCTTCCATTTCTACTGTAACAAAAGATGCAAAAGTCTCAGTTGCACACATTTGCAAATGTATGTTAAAGCCACCCGCCACTCCACGGTGCTTTTGCTAATAGGGTGGTCCTAACTCTAAACAGTGAGAGTCCCATATATTTCGGCCATACATATATGTGTTTTTAAATTGAGAGCTAACTTACCAAGAAGTACCCCAGAAGCCTCCAAATAGCAATACAACGTCAGCACTCCCCCTTATCTACTGACACCAACATGCTTCTCAAACATATACAGAAGTGGCAGTTGCTCAATCAATTTATAGGCTCATAACAGGTGCTTGAAAAGGTGGGGTTATCCTAAAAGAAACAAACACAGAGAAAAATCCCCTAGCACACTGCTATAGGATGGAAATTGGTAAACGAGGAAAGGACATAGGAGCCCAATAAGAGGTAGACTGTGAATCAGCCACAGGTTGTACACTCTTGCCTTACATTGCTCAGCACCATCATAGGTTAGAGCAAGTCCAGCTCTGGAAGAAGTCAGAAGCACACCTACCTCCTCAATTTTTGAGTCAAAGCATCAAACTGGAGTTTCTACACAGTGCAAGGTAAGATGGAGTTGTTGGGGAAAGAGAGCAACAGCACAGCTCTGACCTATTCCTGACCTGTACCTAAAATCCCAAAACTGCTCCCCCATTTCTGTTCTTCACCTGCTCTTCAAAAGCTGCTTCCCCACTACTGCCCTTCACCTACAATCCAGAAATTGATCCCCCACTACTTACATGCACCTACTGACCTACAACTACAATCCAAAAACCTCTTCCCCATTACTTTCCTGAACCTACAATCCAAAAACTGCCCCTCCATTACTGTCCTGTATATACAATCACTTTAGATGGGGCAGCGTATTATGCTCTCATCCCAAGTGCCATACTTCTTTGTCTAGCACTGATCCTGAAGTTCATAGAGAACAATAATTTACATAAGTGAATGATGTATTGTGAATTATAATATTATTGCAGAACAATATTCCTTAAGAATGTTGAATAGATACACAAATAAATAGTAGTTAAGATGACTATTTAAAATGATTTCAGTTTTATGTAGATAACTTAAATTCTGGTGACTTATTGACTGATGAGAGACCAGACTTTCTTATTAATGTGGGGGATGCTTCAATTTTATGTCACTATGATTCCCTTCTTATACAACTATTTAAAGAAGGAATTAAGGTGCAATTTTGCATCTCATCAAACAATATGCGGCAGGGGGAAGGTGATCAAATTTAAAATACACAGATTTATTGTTTGGAGGAGGTGAGTGTCACGAACATGCTCCCAGCTTTCATGACTTTGGGGTGTTTGCTGTATGAGGTTACGCACAATTCCAGCTTGCAGCCTCTCTATACCTATCAAACAGGTTATAGACCTACTGAATCGCCCCCACACCGCGCTCTCACATCCTCCACACACTTCAGGTTTGCCATCACCTATTGAAAATGGGCAATAGGACCCCAATATACTGTCCAACACTGGCGCATAAGGCTTCTGGCTACCCACAGGCTAGCAAGGACCACACAAGCAAGCAAAGGGTTAACTCTTCACACCTCCAGAATGTTACACAGATGTAAATGCAAGCACACGCTAGGCTGGTTAGTAAAATGTATCAATAAATCACCCACCGGTTCAAAGGGTTAACTTGGTCGAGCTATATTTTTTTAACAGGTTAATGGATTCGTTAGTGTATCAAGGACGCCACTTACTAAATTTATAGATTAAATGTACAAAGGTGAAGGGCATTAACTATAAAAAAAAAAAAAAACTTTTAATAAACAATTGACATAACATACACAAGCAAAGCAGTTTAAAATAGAAGGGGCTACATTCAGAGTATAATCTAGTTGTATAATGTGTGCCATGGGAAATTGGCTAGGAAGATGGACAACTTATCAATGTGGATTGACTTTCCCAAAAGACTAACCATTTGGCCCTTCTCAACACAGGTTTTTTAGCAAAAAATAAACTTCATTAAACCGGTCATAATCTCCTGCACATTTAAATACCAAACATGATGGAATTATGACAATGTGACATACCTTTCCCAAAGATATGTGATTGTAGCTATTCCCGGATACCGCCAGTACCTGTCATTCACAACCCTGGTGTGATATCTGCTCCTCCGTATGGAGTGGCACCCAGATTTCCCAAAATATGAACTATGAAGACATTTTCCTTTGTAGCTCATATTTATATATACCTGTAAAGCAGGTAAATGCTGCCTTTGGCTGCAAGGATGTCAAGCTGTGACCGGCCCCCACAAAGTCTATTCAGGGGTCCAAAAACTAACTTGTGTCAGGATATAGCTCACAACAGGGGCCCTTTGAAGCTGCTACAAGTGACAGTGCTATCTTCTAAAACTGAGGTGTGCAGCTTCCCCCTGGTGAGAGAACTCATCCGTGTTCCCGTGCTCACTCCCCTTCTTGTGTTGAATAGTGAAATCATACTGCTGTTGGGCGAGGCTCCACCTCAGTAATTTTCTGTTATCACCTGCCAGCCTGTGTAACCAGCTAAGAGGGTTGTGATCGATCAATCCTGTAAAGTTCCACCCATACAGGTAGGATTGTAACTTCTGTAGTGCCCATACAATGACTAGAGATTCCTTTTCTTCAGTGGCATAGGCCACCTCTCTTGGAGGAAGCTTTCGACTCAAATACAATACTGGCTGTTGCTCCCCGCGGGGATTAACCTGGCTGAGTGCGGCACCTAAGCCATAGGTGCTAATATTTATCTGCACCACAAACCGGTTGGTGGAATCCCGGGCCTGTAAGACCGGAGAGCTGGCAAGGTCAGATTTCAGAGCTGACAGAGAGCCCTCGCAGTTTGCTGTCCAGGTAATTATATCAGGCAGCCTCTTCTTGGTCAGATCCATCAGAGCCTTAGCTAGTGTGCTATAGTTAGGGAAAATTTTCTATAATTCCCAGCTGTGCCCAAAAAGGACATAACCTGCTTCTTCGTTGATGGCATCTACCTTCCCTGGCTCTGGCCTCAGAATTCTCCCTCCCACTCGGTGTCCTAGGTATTGTACTTCTGTCATGCTATCTGACACTTTCCAGATTTGATTGTCAGGCCTGCAGATTGGATCTTCCGGAGCACCTGTGTCAGGTGCGACAGGTGTTCCTCCCAAGTATGGCTGAACACAGCTATATCATCCAGGCAAGCTACAAACCCCTCAAATCTCTCTAGCAACTGGCATTGAGACTGGAGAGTGACAAGAGCAATGTGAATGGAAAGTGAGAAAAACACTGCTGCACCTGTTTCTGTGACCAATGGCACTGAGACTGTTGATTGACAAGAATAATGTGACTGGAGACTGGAGAGTAACACGAACACTCCTAGCCCTGTTTCTGTGTAACCAATGCTACTGATACTGGAGAGTGACAAGATCAATTTGACTGGAGACTGACATGAACACTGCTACCCCTGTTTCTTTGTGACCAATGACACTGACACTGGAGAGTGACAAGGACATTTTGACTGGAAACTGGAGAGTGACAAGATCACGGCTACCCCTTTTTATGTGTGACCAATGGCACTGAGAGTGGAATGGCACTGGAGACTGCCAAGAACTATATCACCCCTATTGTTTTTTTTTCTGCAAAGGCGCCTAGCAATGGCACTGACCCCGTTGAAGGTAAAGAAACTGCCAAACTGTTTCAGTGTGAGCTATGGCACAGAACAATGTCACTGTAGACTTTTGAGAACACTGCCACCCTTATTGTTTGTATTTCTGCAATGACGCTAAACAATGGCACTGATACTGTAGCCTGCCAAGTACACTTCCACCCCTCCTGTTTCAATGTGAGCTATGGCACAGTACAATGTCACTGGAGACTGTCAAGGACTCTGCCACCAGTCCTCTTTTGTTTGACCAATGACGCTGGCCAACTGCGCTTGAGACTGCCAAGAACGCTGCTACCCCTTCTGTGTCTGCCTGCGAAATGGCATCGGATATTTGTTGAGGGCAGTACATCCAAAAGTCGCGAGATCCGATGACAAAGCAATAACGTTTTCACCCGTTTTCAGTTATGAGTGCATGTGAAAGTACTTAGCCGGCTCAGCTTGGTACTTTGATCTGTAATGTTTGGGTGGGCTCGGTATTCGGAAAACTGAGCACGGGCATCTATACTTACAATCCAACCTGCATTTGTATATCTGCCATATACCAGTGTGTACTGCATAAAAGTGTATTGCCTACTGCATCTGTTGAATACTGCTTTACTACAAGCAACTGTGGGTAGCTGCATATATCTACTGTTGTTATTATCTTTAATAAACAGCAATCTGTTTAAGTTACAAAAGATTTGCGGCTTAACATCCACATTAACACAACTGACATCTTTAATTCCAGCAGAAGGTATAACCAACAAAGCATACTGTTATTACTCCTATTATGACCCACACTCTCTCTCAGAACCAAACTCTCTATCTCCAATGATCCTCCAAGATTTTTGAGAGGCTTGTCTACACTGGCCTCACTTGTTTTTGCTGGTCACACAACCAATTGGACATTCTTCAATAAGGATTTTCATTCCCATCATTCCACAGAGACAACATTAAGGTGGTGAATGATTTAATAATGTCTAATTGTACAGACCACTATTCTAGTTCTAATTTTCCTGGACTTATGTGATGCTTTTGACTAGTTGCACAGGAAAAAACTACAAGTGGCAGCGCTGTAGTTTTGTATGCTGCTAATATTGGACTTTTGGCTCTTTTCAGCTTGTAATCAAATGCTTTATTTCTGTATGGCGCTATTTTAAGGCTCGCTGTGAGTGCTATATCTAGTTATTTTTTAATATTCAATAAATTATGCTATTTTAGAGATACACCAGCGCTGCCACTTGTAGTTTTTTCTTTTAGTTTTCAATTGTGGAACAAGTTCCATTACTTATTTTATGTGGAGGGCTATAGGTTTATCTATAGCAATTACAATATCCTGCTATTAAGTATTATTGTTATTGAATCAATCATTTTTCCTAACTAATGCCTGGTGGATTTTTTATTTAATTCTGTATAGTTCCTCTGGACACTGTCCTATCCTGGTTCTCATTCTGTTTGTCAAACTACTTGTTTATTGAGTTGTATTCAGGTGATTACTGACATGGCAGAGGCAGGGAGACGAATTTCCACACAGTATATAAACCTGCTGTGGCCTGTCATTCCTTGCCAAAGTATTAGCTCTGCTGTTCCGAGCTATTGAGCATCTTATCCTGTTTATTACTCGATTACTGGTTATTGATCAAGCTTGATCCTGACTTCATGATAACTGGCAGATTGGTTTTGACCTTTGGCTTTTCCTGACTAGTCCTCTGCTTGCTGATTCTGTTCAGTTAACTTGCAATCTACAACCAAAAACATATTTTTAACCTCCCTAGACTATTCTACCTAATTTCCACCAGTATCTAAAGTATACTCAAAATGTAAATATATTCTATTTCTACTGACAATAATAATAATCTGACCTCAAAACCAACTTTACTGTGTGGCTGGATCATATAGACCCACTAAGCCCTTTTTTCTATTGCAATATTGCTGGACAAATAGGCATTATGTGACTTATGTGTCAAACTCCTATATATTTTTATAGATTGTACACTTGCAAATGAGGCTCTCTTACGTAATTTTCTGTCTGTTAATACCTTGAGTGCTAAGGAGGAGTGGGACTTGTTCTCTACATGACAAGTGTTAAAGAGAACTCCCACTCATCCTCTGCATTTTAAGGGTTAAGCAGTATCACTTCCCAGGATCTGTCGGTATTATGATAATGCTGGAGGCAAGGAACTTCCTGACATTAGAAACATGCTTAAATGATGGTAAATATTTCCTCAACCTCTCTAGTCTATTTAAACCAATGAGAATAAGAATTGAGTGGTGAATTAAGCTTAAGGGAAAATAAAAGGTGAGGTTGTGTTCATAGCTAATTTGCACCTCTCTAAAAAGTTAAAGAGTAGGCAAGGGATGTTAGTACGACCACTGGTAGTGTCACTAGGGGAGGGCCAAGGGTCAGTATATAAAAGTACTTGGCTGAGAAGGAAGCTGCTCTTGGATCCAAAAGATTGAGAGATAAGTATGTTGCCCCTCCACTTCACCTTGCCTCTCTTTTCTTTTCTTTTCCTTGACTCTATTTTGACTTGACTCTATTTTGACTTTTCCTTGACTCTATTTTGACTTGACTCCCACTCTCTGACCACCATCTCCTCTCCTTCACTCTCTCCTCCTGCCAAGCTCCCACCTCACCTAAATCTACTTCACTAGGCGCAACCATGATGCTATTGACCCTACCGCTTTCTCCTCCTCTCTCGAAACTCTCCTCTCACCTCTTCCCTCCCTGACCTACCCTGACCAGGCGTCCTCTCTCTACAACCTTTCCCTCACTACTGCCCTTGATGCTGTTGCCCCAGCCTCCTCAATCCGCCAGCGCCGCCTCATTCCCCAACCCTGGCACTCCAACCTTACCCGCTTCCTCCAAAAGTGCTCTCGCACTGCTGAATGCCTCTGGAGAAAATCTCGCTCCCTGGCCGACTTCCTCCATTTTAAATTTATCCTCACTTCATTCTGCTCCGCCCTCTCCCTTGCTAAACAATCCTTCTTTAAGTCCCTCATTTCTTCTCACTCCTCCAATCCTTGCCGTCTCTTTGCCACCTTCAACTCCCTCCTCTCTCCACCCCCCCTCCCATCCTGCCTTCCCTCTCTGCCTCTGACCTCGCCACCTTTTTCACTTCCAAAATGGAGGCCATCAGACTCAACATCTCCTCCTCCCATCCCGCTCTTGCCCCCCTTTTCCCGCCTCCTCCCCCCAACATCCAACCCTGGTGCTCCTTCTGCCCCACCTCGGGTGAAGAAGTTCGCTCACTTATTCTATCCTCTTCACCCTCCACCTGTCCTCTCGACCCTATCCCCTCTCGCCTCCTTCGCTCTCGCTCTTCCACTGCTTGCTCTAACCTCGCTCACCTCTTTAACCTTTCACTCTCCTCTGGAGTAGTCCCCTCCTCATTCAAACATGCTTCTATCTCTCCCATCCTCAAAAAACCTAATCTTGACCCCTCCTCCCCTGCTAACTATCGCCCTATCTCACTTCTCCCCTATGCCTCCAAATTACTTGAGAGGATTGTCTACAGCCGCCTCACCAAACACCTCTCGGACTACTCCCTCCTCGACCCTCTCCAATCACTACACTGAAACTGCCCTGGTGAAAGTTACCAACGACCTCTTATTAGCCAAATCCAAGGGTCACTTCTCCCTACTCATCCTCCTCGACCTCTCTGCGGCCTTCGACACCGTTGACCACACCCTCCTGCTACAAACTCTTCTCTCTCTCGGCCTATCTGGGTCTGTCCTCGCCTGGTTCACCTCATACCTTGCGAACCGCTCCTTCTCTGTATCCACGTCTGGCTCTTCCTCCACCCCCTCCCCTCTCCCTGTTGGAGTTCCTCAGGGCTCTGTTCTCGGCCCTCTTCTATTTTCACTCTATACCTCCTCCCTTGATGCTCTCATCTCCTCCTTCGGTCTTCAGTATCACCTTTACGCTGACGACATCCAACTCTACATCTCCTCGCCCGATCTCTCCCCCTCCCTTCTCTCTCGTGTATCCGACTGCCTCTCGGCCATCTCCTCCTGGATGTCCTCGCACTTTCTCAAAATTAACATCTCTAAAACTGAAATAATTGTCTTTCCTCCCTCCAGGCTCTCCTTCCACCATGACCTCTCTATCACTGTCAACAACACCTCCATTTCCTCTGTCACCCAACTTCGCTGCCTGGGCGTTCCCTTCAACTCCTCTCTCTCCTTTACCCCCCACATTCAATCCCTTGCCAAAGCCTGTCGCTTTCATCTTCGCAACATTGCCCGCATCCGACCTTTCCTCTCTCAGGATGCAACCAAAACCATCATTCACACTCTCATTATCTCACGCCTCGACTACTGCAACCTCCTTCTCACCGGCCACCCCCTCTCCCACCTCGCCCCCGTCCGCTCTATTCTGAATGCGGCTGCCAGACTCATCTTCCTCTCTCGCCGCTCCTCCTCTGCTTCCCCTCTCTGCCTTGCCCTACACTGGCTCCCCATCCCCTATAGAATCATCTTCAAACTCCTGACCACCACATACAAGGCACTCTGCCAGTCTACTGCCCCCTACATCTCCAACCTCCTCTCCATTCACACTCCTGCCCGCTCCCTGTGCTCGGCCAATATCCGTCGTCTCTCCTCTACTCTAATCACCTTTTCCCACTCCAGAATCCAAGACTTCTCCCGAGCAGCCCCCCTTCACTGCAATGACCTCCCTCGCTCCTTCCGTCTCTCTCCCACTCTAAGATTCTTCAAAAGGGCACTAAAAACCCACCTGTTCCTCAAAGCCTACCATCCTTCCTCCTAACCCGCTCTCCCCTCCCTCCTCCCGTCCCCTCTTCTCTCCTTTACATCAACTGGCCCCCTTTGTACCTGAGTTTTGTTCACCCTCCCTTAGGATGTAAGCTCATTTGAGCAGGGCCCTCTTCCCTTCTGTGTCCTTACCTACTCTTCTGCTCCGTCTTTTCTGCATTAGCCTGCTTGGAGCTTCCGAAGTTTTGGTATTTTTGTTTACTGCTCAGTAATATTTTACTCTGAACTGTCTATTGTTTGTGCATTGTACGGCGCTGCGGAACTCTTGTGGCGCCTAACAAATAAAGGATAATAATAATAATAATATTTTTCTCTCCTCTGTCTTTTTGGGTTATGCTTACTTCTGCCTATTTCTTGTTTTCTGACCCAATTTTTCCCTTAATGCCACTATATATTGTTTTTCTCCCCCATGTGCCTAGCTCTCACGGTTCAGTAGGCCCATTTGCTTAATGTCACAATTTATGGCATGTCCCTAGTGTCCTGGTTGGTCCAATGGAGGGCCCTAATGGTGCCTCTACAGACTGGGCTTTCCCTCTCCCCCTTTTCTGGCACCTAGCTGTGGTGGAACAACTAAAATAGGAGAATAAGGCACAAAGGAAGTTCTGTAAAATAGTGAAATTATCAGGTGTAGTGTAAACTGTCTCTCGTAAATCACCGAAATGGCTGTCAATAGATTTAATATGAAGAAATATATTACATGCAATAACACGCAAATTACATATCCGAACATAAAACAGGGAGCAGCCTGGCATAAGATCTGGGAAGCTGCTTGGTCTAGTATGAAGTCCCTTCTGACACAATACACATGCACTGAGTTTTGCATATTGCATTAAGTAATGAGTATCAGCTGGGATGGGGTCACCTCAGTTTTTGGTTTTGAGGTCATCTCACTGTGCTCAAATGTGCATTTAACCTGGCGAAATGTGTGCTATCTGTATTTGTAAATAATTCTCTATGGTAATGGATAAACACGAGATCAGCGATATTAAGTTGCAGATTACATTATTATTATTATTATTATTAATTTTTATTTATAGAGCGCCACTAGGTGTCCGTAGCGTCGTACAGGGACAAACAAAATTACAATACGAGGTGAGACAGCACAGTACAGTAAACAATAAGCACAGTAGCTCAGTGAGCTCAAAGTACAGCTAGAGTAGGGGGAGGGGAGAGGGGAGGGTCCGCATATGACGGAGCCCAAGAGGGAGGGCACAGGTGACAGGGAAATTCCCAGAGGGGAGAGGAAGGAGCGAGAGGGGACGGGAGGCAGAGGGTCCTCGAGGAGGAGGGCTAGGTAGCTGGAGAGCAGAGTTAAAAGTGGTGAAGACAGGAGGAGAGATGACCCTGCTCAAAGGAGCATACAATCTAAGGGGTGGGGTAGACAGACAGAGAGACACTGGGGAGAGAGGGAGAGAAGGAGGAACTGAGGATAACGATGAGGGAAGGGGAATGAAGGGGAAGAGGAGGAAGAAAATGTAGGAAGTTAAGTGGGAGACTGGAGAGCTTTAAGAAAAAGGTGGGTTTTTAAAGCCCGTTTGAAACTGGACAGATTAGGGCAAGTTCTGATGGAGGGGGGGAGCTTGTTCCAGTGGAGGGGGGCAGCGTGGGTGATGTCTTGGATATGCGCATGGTAGGAGGTGATCAGGGGGGAAGAGAGGCGACAGTCATTGGCAGATCGGAGGGGACGGGATGGAGCATGAATAGAGAGGAGGGTGGAGATGTAGGGTGCAGTGGAGTTGGCGAGGACCTTGTATGTAAGAGTGAGGAGCTTGAAGAGGATTCTGTAGGGGAAGGGGAGCCAGGAAGGGCTTGGTAGAGGGAGGAGACAGATGAGGAGCGGCAAGAAAGGAAGATAAGCCTAGTGGCTGCATTAAGTACAGATCGAAGGGGAGCGAGATGAGATTGGGGGAGGCCAGGGAGGAGGAAGTTACAGTAGTCCAAGCGGGAGGTGATCAGAGAGTGAATAAGACATTTGGTGGCATCTTGCGTGAGGAAGGGCCGGATGCGAGCTATGTTATGCAGCTGGAAGCGGCAGGATTTGGCAAGAGAGAGCATGTGGGGGCCAAAGGAGAGAGTGGAGTCGAGGATGACACAGAGGCAGCAAAGTTGGGGGACAGGGGAGATAGAGGTGTTGTCGACAGTGATAGAGAGGTTGGAAGGGGGCGAGGTGTGAGGCGGAGGAAAGACTATGAGTTCAGTTTTGGCGAGGTTAAGTTTGAGGAATTGAGCGGACATCCAGGAGGAGATGGCAGAGAGGCAGGTAGACACTCTAGAGAGGAGGGAGGGAGAGAGATCAGGAGAGGAGAGGTATAGTTGAGTGTCGTTGGCGTAGAGGTGATAGTTGAGGCCGTCGGAGCTGATGAGTTCACCCAGGGAAGAGGTGTAAAGAGAGAAGAGTAAGGGTCTCAGAACAGAGCCCTGAGGGACTCAGACTGGAAGGGTGGATGGGGGGGAGAGGGACCCAGAGGTGGTGACGGAGAAGGAACGGTCAGCAGGGTAAGAGGTGAACCAGGACAAGACTGGGCAGGAGAGGCCAAAGGACTGGAGGGTGTGGAGGTGGAGGGGGTGGTCAATGGTGTCGAAGGCTGCAGATAGATCAAGGAGGATGAGAAGGGAGAAGTGGCTTTAGCAGAGAGGACGTCATTGGTAACTTTAGCCTGGGCAGTTTCAGTGGAGTGAAGGGGCGGAAACCAGACTGGAGAGGATCAAGGAGGGAATGTTCAGAAAGGTAGGAGGAGAGACGGTTGCAGACGAGCCTTTCGAGAATTTTGGAGGCAAAGCGGAGGAGAGATATGGGGCGATAGTTGGAGGGAGAAGTGGGGTCAAGATTAGGTTTCTTAAGAATGGGAGATACGAGAGCATGTTTGAAGGAGGAGGGTAAGATGCCGGAAGAGAGGGAAAGATTAAAGATAATACGGGAAACTTTTTTCCTCTAAATGACTTGTTTTTCTTCACTTTCCTTTCTGTAGGGATGATCCCCATGTGATATACAACAAATGGCGCATGCTCCTAAAATACCCCAGTCACTGCACTGATATTACTGATGCATTTTCCAGTTTTTGTGGTCATTATACACAGATTTTGAATGGCTTTGATAATGGTACTTTTATGATCTGCTCCAATGTACATCGTAAGCGGTGATGACAGATATGTAGTAGAAAAATAATAATAAAAAAAAAAATCAAAATAAATCAAAATAGTCTATATCATGCCTTCCCATTTCATATATTTCACCTTGGGAATTATATGCTTTTGCTGTGGTCAGGATTTGCTTCAGCCCTCTGCATTATATGCTGATTGCATTGGCAGATCCTGCCTCCTGGACTTTGGACTTTTATGTATTATCTGCAGTGCATTGTATCTTTCCTTTCATCACTAGGGGTTAACTTGTTGCACCAATTATCTCTTGCACCTGGCTGTCTCTCTACTTATACCTGTAACTCCCAGTATACCTTGCTGGTCATTTGGGTCTTTTCAGCTTTTATTTCTATATGGTGCTATTTTAAGACTCGCTAAGCATGCTATATCTAATTATATATATTATTTTTTTATATTCAATAAATTATGCTATTTTAGAGATACACTGGCGCTGCAACATATAGTTTTTTTCTTTTAGTTTTCAATTGTGGAACAAGTTCCAGTACTTAGACCAACAAATCACCAGCACTGAATAGACCAAAGTATGTACTAGTGGCAAAATATAGTGGTGGTGAGAGATTCCTACAGCTGAGTAGGACCTGTGCATCCTATGTGAAAAGTATTGTAATACGAAAGCTTCACAGCACTGGAAAATGTCTCATCACCATTATATTAATAAATATACAATAGAACTCGTGGAATATTATAAAAGAAATTTTATTTTTAATAGAAACTAATACAATGAAAATAAAATAAAATCACATACTGTTCGGTGCACTGACCTAAAAATAAATATAAAAAATATGTAAATCTCATAAAGTTATGATCGGAAAAAATGACGTGAGGATTCTCCTTGAATAATCTTTAATCCCCTAGTTTGATTCTCTCTTAATAATGTATACACACTGTGCATCTATAATGAGTGGACAAATGCAGAATTAACATGTCACTTAAAATATTTAGAAAAAAACATAAATAGTCATACCACCATAGATCCTGGTATACCATCAACATTGAATGAACAATCTATGCTAGAATAGAGGTGTGATAAAATCAGTCCACCAGCAGTCTGAATGCACAGTTGGCTCTGAATACAAGGTAAATACTTAGTAGCAATGTCAGTGTAGCTATATAGATGTATCTCTGGAAGATAATAACCAAGGAGAGCTAAGGAGAATCAGCGGCATGGAGCGATAACCAATATTCTGGCAAGGAATTTCAATAGCATGTAGAAAGATATTTACAAAGTATCACTGGTATATCGAGTAGACAGATGTCTCATGTGATATTGAAAACAGATACTGTATTAGGGATCCAGCAATGGTATGCCGGTGACCCAGCTCTCTTCCGTGTAGTTTCTCCCTTATTGGCCGCTGTCTCACTCCCTCCTCTCACTGAATAAATTGCAGTCAAGCTAACTCTAACAGCTGGAAGTCTCTTAATCCGATGGTTGAGTCTGTCGGTGAACCTCATGGTGACAAAGAGTTGGACTCACAAGAGGCCTCTGGATGATCTGGCTGGGCAGCAGATTCTGGGCCCTCTGGCTGGACAGCAGACTCTGGAGAGTCCCCGACTGGGACGGCAGAACAGGAGTCCCCGACTGGGAAGGCAGAACAGGAGTCCCCGACTGGGAAGGCAGAACAGGAGTCCCCGACTGGGACGGCAGAGCAGGAGTCCCCGACTGGGACAGCAGAGTGGACAGCACTGTGTGGAGCCTTTGTGCGGACAGCAATGTGAGGAGCCTCTGCGCGGACAGCACTGTGAGGGGCCTCTGCGCGGACAGCACTGTGAGGAGCCTCTACGCGGACAGCACTGTGAGGGGCCTTTGGGCGGACAACACTGTGAGGGGCCTCTGCGCGGACAGCACTGTGAGGAGCCTTTGAGCGGGCAGCACTGTGAGGAACCTCTGAGCAGACAGCACTGTGAGGAGCATCTGAGTGGACAAGACCAGAAGACATCTCAGGCTGAACTGTACCGTTTGGCAACTCAGGCTGAAGCGCATTAAGTGGCAACTCGGGCTGAAGCGCATTCAATGTCAATGTCTCTGGAGCAGACTGGATGGGCAGTGCCCACTCTGGAGAAAACAAAGTGTCTGGAGTGGTGACTGGTACTTCAGAACTAGACGCAGAGGCTGGTACCTTGGCACCCAACAGTTTGGCAGGGGGAAGTTGATTGCTTTTATGTATGTGTGTGGCTTCTCTGCTATGCTGAATTTCTCTTCTTTCTTTTTGCTCTTTCTGCTTTCGGACAACACAAGGATTTTGGTCGCTTGTTGCTTTTGGAGGCAAGGGCGCAAAAGGATTTTGCCTAATTTTTCCTCTACCAGTGTGTCTGATTGGCTGTTGTTAGCCACAAGGTTTTTTAATGGTTTTACCTTTCCTTTTATCTCCTGTTGAATTTCTCTTGCTTGTTCTTCTCTTGTTTCTTTCTCCTTCCCTTTTTCCTTTCACTGGCTGTTTTTTCCTGGCTGTTTCCTTTTGAGCCATATCTCCTTCCACTCTCCACTTTATTAAAGGTCAATTTTAAGAGGGTAAGAGAGGTTATATAAAATAAGAACTTCAACCGTTATGCATTTTAATGCCAGTGATGGGTGGAGGTTATTTAGAGCCCCTTTCTCCATATCCCTGTAGCAAGCTGGGGATAAACTTGTTTGAAAGATGAAAATCTACTATTTCAAATTATAGTACTTCTGCTAATTTATGGTCTGCTGATGTTTTTTGACCAGCAGGCAATAAGTAAATATGTGATGAACCCAAAAATGCTCAGAACAGGGGTGAGAAAAGCATCAGCAGCATAAGGATATTGTTTTATTGCTGTGTTTGTTCCCAATTGCAAAGCCCTGTGGATTATGTATCTCATTCTACCCTGCTCAAGCTATCTCTAAAAGATCAATTGTGCAGATATTGTAGTTTATATGGTAAATATCTCATTCTACCCTGCTCAAGCTATCTCTAAAAGATCGATTGTGCAGATATTGTAGTTTATATGGTAAATATCTCATTCTACCCTGCTCAAGCTATCTCTAAAAGATCGATTGTGCAGATATTGCAGTTTATATGGAAAATATCTCATTCTACCCTGCTCAAGCTATCTCTAAAAGATCAATTGTGCAGATATTGTAGTTTATATGGTAAATATCTCATTCTACCCTGCTCAAGCTATCTCTAAAAGATCAATTGTGCAGATATTGTAGTTTATATGGTAAATATCTCATTCTACCCTGCTCAAGCTATCTCTAAAAGATCAATTGTGCAGATATTGTAGTTTATATGGTAAATATCTCATTCTACCCTGCTCAAGCTATCTCTAAAAGATCAATTGTGCAGATATTGTAGTTTATATGGTAAATATCTCATTCTACCCTGCTCAAGCTATCTCTAAAAGATCAATTGTGCAGATATTGTAGTTTATATGGTAAATATCTCATTCTACCCTGCTCAAGCTATCTCTAAAAGATCAATGTGCAGATATTGTAGTTTATATGGTATGGTTACCCTCTATTTGTTTGTTTAAGACTTTTATTACTTTGTTTGTAGTGTGTGTGTGTGATTAGTGGGGGTTAACTCATGAAAGTGGTCACATGGCTATTTGAACCTTTTTAAACAGCAGTATTAGGCTGTTAGCTAGTGAGAATTCTTCTAAGTGAAATTCTTACAAGTGTATTAACTAGTATAGTTAGAGATATACAAGAGGAGAACAGGAGGGGAACCTTTTACCTGCAAACACTGCTACATGAGGACAACATTCAACAATCAGCCCTGAGCTCTGATATCCCTCACCACCTGGATTACTAACTGCCTGGACACTCCCTGCTGAACTGTTTCTCACACATATTCAGGTCTGCTGCAATATTATGACTTGGTGATTCCTCTTATGCTGCTTGGATTCCCAATTTTAATCCACACTGTTGCTCCACTTAGCTTGAACTTTGACCTGGCTCCCTCTTGTCCTGTGGATTTGTATAACCAGCTCAGTGCACCTTGTATTACGCTTTGTTTTATAGTATTGCCTTCCAATCATGCCTGATGTTACCGTTTCACCTAACTGTTTTTTCTAAACCCACCCATCTCCTATCTCTGCTGTCCTTTCTGCTTCTTATTCCCTGACTCCTACTTTACATCTCTTCTTCCTCTTTTCTCTCCTTCTTCTTTTGCATTCTTTTTATTCACCTCTTGTGCTCTCACCATTTCCTCACTACACTTGTAAGCTCTTACCATTCTTGATTTCTGAATTCTTTCAACTGTCTATTCCACACCTTCACTAGCTTTATCATGATTTACTCCTCTCTTACTTCTGTCCTCTCCCTCTATCCCCCTGCTTCCCATGTCCAACCTTTCCATATTCTTCCTCCTCCTCACTCCCCCCTCTCACTTCCCATCCCCCTCCCTATTTCACTCCTCTCATCTCTTCTGTGCCTCTGGGCCCCCTCTTACATCTTTCCCTCTCTCCTCCCTTTCCCCACTCACACCCTTTCCCTCTTGTCCCCTTCGCTGCTCCTGTCAATCTGCTCCTACCTACCTCCTCCCTCTCTTTCCCCCCAGCTTATATTCTCCCTCACGTCACTTCTACCTTCTGCCTCTCCCATTCATAAACCCCCTTATCTGCCCCATCTCCACTCCTTCCCCACCTCTTGCTCCCCTGCCCCTCATCTCCTGTCTGCTGACAAATCCCCTCTTATTTCTGTGTCTCGTCAAATTCCAACCCTCTCTTCCTGTCATTCCCCTCGCTCCATATCATACTCACCCTTGCAGACGAGCAACCCCAACAATCTCATCCACATCTCTCCTCTTCCCTCTCTTCCACTATCTTGTGGTCTCTGGAATGCCAGATCAGTCTGTAACAAATTGACCTCTATCCATGATCTCATTATCTCTAGATCCTTCAACCTGCTTGCCATCACTGAAACCTGGCTATCCCCCGAGGACACTACCTCTCCTGCTGCTCTCTCTTTTGGGGGTTTGTCCTTCTCCCACACACCCAGACCTGGGGAACGGCAAGGTGGTGGCGTTGGCATACTTCTCTCCTCTTGCTGTTCTTTTCGGGTTCTTCCCCCTGAACCCTCCCTCTCTTTTTCCTCCTTTGAGGTACACTCTATCCGCCTATTCCACCCAGTCCACCTTCGTGTTGCTGTTATCTACCGTCCTCCTGGTCCTGTCTCCC
Source organism: Mixophyes fleayi (assembly GCF_038048845.1). NCBI lineage: Eukaryota > Metazoa > Chordata > Amphibia > Anura > Limnodynastidae > Mixophyes > Mixophyes fleayi. The sequence goes on along the minus strand of NC_134407.1, from coordinate 114,276,082 downwards.
AATTTCTTGATAACTTTGCCACCTGGCTCCCTCACTTTCTCTCCTCTGACCTTCCCTCCCTGATCTTGGGGGATTTTAATATCCCTATAGATAATCCCTCAGACCCTGCTGCCTCCAAACTTCTCTCCCTCTCCTCCTCCCTTGGCCTCTCTCAATGGACCTCCTCTCCCTCCCACCGCAGTGGCCACTCCCTAGATCTGTTTTTTTCACACCTCGGTACTGTCTCTGACCTCATTAATTCACAGTTTCCTCTCTCAGACCACCATCTTCTCTCTTTTAGCATCTCTCCACCCCTCTCATCGTCCCCGGCCCCCAAGGTTACTCTCACCAGGTGTAATCTTGACACAGTTGATCCTACCAGTTTCTCCTCCTCCCTGGGCTCGCTCCTCTCCCCCATTACCACTATTTCTTGCCCCGATAAGGCTGTCTCCTTCTACAATCGCACTCTTACCGCTGCACTTGACTCTGTCGCCCCAGCTGTCACCATCAAGCTTCGTCGGTCCCCGCCACAACCGTGGCACACTAAACTTATCAGCTATCTTCAAAAATGCTCCCGCAGTGCAGAACGGCTTTGGAGAAAGTCACGCACTCATGCTGACTTCCTCCACTTCAAGTTCATGCTTGCCTCTTATAGTTCGGCCCTTTCCCTCTCTAAACAATATTTCTTCAAAGCTCTCATTTCTTCCCAATCCTCCAACCCCCGTCGGCTTTTTGCCACCTTCAACTCCCTCCTCTCCCCTCCCCCTCCCCCACTCCCCACCACACTCTCTGCTGTCGACTTTGCTACCCACTTCTTCTCCAAGATTGAGTATATATGTCATGACATCTCCCAGCAGTCCCTTCTTACCCCACTCTCTCCCCCCTCCATGCCCATTCTGTCCCCCTTCTCACCCTCCTCTGCTGCTGCTATCTCCTTTCTCCCCTCCCCTCCAGCTAGCTCACCCTCCTTCTCTTCCTTCACTCCGGTATCTGCAGATGAAGTCCATACCCTTCTCTCTTCCTCTCCCCCCTCCACTTGCACACAGGACCCAATCCCCTCCCAGCTCCTCCGCTCCCTCTCTCCCGAAGCCTGCTCCCACCTTGCACACCTCCTCAACCACTCACTCTCCTCTGGAATCTTCCCCTCCTCTTTTAAACATGCTCTTGTCTCCCCCATAGTCAAGAAACCGTCCCTTGATCCCCCCTCTCTCTCTCTAATTACCGCCCTATTTCGCTCCTCCCTTTTGCCTACAAACTCCTTGAACGGGTTGTCTACAACCATCTCACCTCCTTTCTTTCCTCTCACTCACTACTTGACCCGCTCCAATCTGGTTTTCGCCCTCTCCACTCCACTGAAACTGCCCCCACTAAGGTCACTAATGACCTTCTCCTTGCTAAATCCAATAGGCACTACTCCCTTCTTATCCTTCTTGACCTCTCTGCTGCCTTCAATACTGTTGACCACGCACTCCTTTTGCAAACTCTCAAATCTTTAGGCCTATGTAACACTGTCATCTCCTGGTTTTCCTCTTACCTCACCAACCGCTCCTTCTCAGTTTCTACTCATGATTCTACATCACCCTGTCTTCCCCTACCCGTTGGCGTTCCTCAAGGCTCCTTTCTTGGCCCCCTGCTTTTCTCCCTCTACACCTCCTCCCTTGGTATCCTCATCCACGCCTTTGGCCTCCAGTACCACCTCTATGCTGATGATACCCAAATCTATCTTTCATCCCCTGACCTCTCCCCTTCCCTTCTGTCTCGTGTCTCCTCCTGTCTCTCGGCCATCTCATCTTGGATGTCCCAACGCTTCCTTAAACTCAATATTTCCAATACCGAGGTTATAGTCTTCCCCCCTGCCAGGACTCTCCCACCTCCCCCCTCTCTATTTCTGTTAATAACACTACCCCCGTTTCTGTCCCCCAAGTCCGATGCCTTGGGGTCATCCTTGATTCCTCCCTCTCATTTACGCCTCACATTCTGTCCCTCTCTAAATCCTGTTACTTCCACCTTCGGAATATTTCTAAGATACGTCCCTTTCTCACCATGGAAGCCACGAAAACCCTTGTTCACTCGCTTATTATCTCTCGCCTTGACTACTGTAACCTTCTTCTCTCTGGCCTACCTGATTCTCGCCTTGATCCTCTTAAGTCTATCCTCAATGCTGCTGCCCGCCTCATTTTTCTCTCCCGCCGCTCTATCTCTGCGGTCTCCCTCCAACAGTCACTACATTGGCTCCCCATACCCTACAGAATTAAATTTAAACTCCTCACCCTCACCTTTAAAGCTCTTAGTCAATCTTCCCCTCCCTACATCTCCAATCTCATCTCTACCTACACTCCTACCCACCCCCTCCGCTCTGCCTCTGACCGCTGCCTCACTACTTCACTGATCACCTCCTCTCACTCTCGTCTTCAGGACTTTGCCCGGGCTGCTCCCCCGCTGTGGAACGATCTTCCACGTTCCCTCAGGTTAGCATCTACTCTCAAAGGCTTCAAGCGTGCCCTTAAGACTCATTTCTTTATTCAAGTCTATCAGTCCTCCTAACTCTCTTGTCCTGGCTCTCTCCCCTAGTTAGTACCACCCTTTTTTGTGTCTCCCCTTTCCCTTTAGGTTGTTAGCTCTCATGAGCAGGGCCCTCTTTCCTTGTGTGCTCCTTCTACTGTTCCTTCACCCTCTGTACCTCTTGGCCTGCTTCGCTAGCCCTGTTTTACCTGTTTTATTAAGCTTCGGCGTTCTTCCTGCTGATTTCTACCATCCCTTTCACTATCTGTCAGATATAATCTGATTTGCTTTACCCATGCACCTGTGTTTGTATATATTTGTGTATCATGTTGTGTCTTGGTTCTGTTTTCTGTATATGTAATGTACGGCGCTGCGGATCCTTTGTGGCGCCTTATAAGTCAAAGATAATAATAATAATAATTATGATGACACTATATAAATAAATGTAAATATATAATACTGGTTAAAGGAAACTGGAAATCACACCTTTCTGAAAAGTGTTACATTTGCAAATTTATTTAGAGAAGCCTAAAAACAAAATAGAGGAATAAGCAAATGTTTGCGGTAAAACTATACTGTTTTAGAAAAATTAATATCGTTCTTCCTAAAATATGTTGCAAAAGGACACTGGTACTTCTCAAGGAAGCAACAGATATCAATAGCATCTAGACATTTGGGAAATATGATGATGCATAATAGTCAATAGGTATAAAGGAGTAGATAAAAAAGCACATCATTTTATAATAGATTTTGTGTTTCTGTGGTAATATGTATTTTTTTGTCTCAGATTTGCATCTCTTATTTTCATTTGTTATCAGTTGTACTCTAGGTCAATTTATCCTAGAAACAGTCTAGACCAATTCTATACCTCTAGACAACAAAAGGTATAGAATTTCTCCTATTTAGAAAAATGAACATTTTTTTCTTGAAATTTGTTTTCAGTCTTCCAACTTCATATTGTTTGTAGATACTGTATATATTATGGCCTAGAACACTTCAAATGCTAACCATATCTGTATATCAGATCCAAAAGTCGGAAAAAGGGTGGAAAAAAAGGATTTGTACAGGGAAATGTTTTAATAAGTCAGTATAAGGCTTACAGTCGGGATACTTTAGTAGCTGTTTCAGCTATTATGTGCTACTTTCAGAGATTGTCACGATCTAGGGTCTACTTGTGTTGATGCTACCCTCCAAGAGATGCCGAGTCTAATGGAGAGGGAAGTATTCACCTGGGACCCCCGCAAGGGAGTTTGGACTTTTCGGCTCCCTAACTGCAGGTCGTGGTTCTTAAGGAGGGTCACAAGCGAGACCAAGAAAAGAATCAAGTCACAGGAGTAAGATGGTTGCTGATAGGAGTAATAATGAGAAATATATTCTGCAGGTAGATGAGGCTCAGAGGTCTTGTGCAGCTAAGAGTCCCATATGGTCAGGATCATGAGGAAGTACAATGGTCTACAGGTAGATAGCGAACAGAAGCACTGATGTGCAGGAGATGGAGACAGGTAGAAACACCCTGCAGCAGGATGATGCTGTAACACCGGAGAGCTGAGAGCAGGTATTGGTGGTAATGCTCTGCAGCAGGATAGTGCTGTAACACCGGAGAGCTGGAAGCAGGTGTAACAAAAGATTCCTTCTCGTAGCACTTTTAACACTTTCTAACACCACTTGTTGCAAGAGCACCCTGCAGACGTCAGCAACAAGAACAACTTCTTGATGTAATTAATACAGACATTTATTGTTTGCATACAATAAACGGTAACACTTCTTCAGGATAACACCCGTAAGCAATACACTTTGCTTACACCTTCTGGTGACCCTAATGCTAAACATAGTTCGTCTCTCTCTTAATTGGCCAGCTAGTTCAGCATCAGTCACCTCTAACAAGAGCACAATTCAGGATTAAATACACAAGTCTCATCCCTATTGTCTAATTACTTCATTATACCACCTGTGTGTGTGCAGACTAGGAGCCTGACTCTGCAAGGTTTTAACCTTGTATGCACCTTTTCTCTGAAGATTCCCCAGGACCTCACCTGTCTCTATGCAGGAAAGGTGTTGCAAATAGACCTCTTTGCCACATACCCTTCCCCTTGGCGTTCCCAACCTTGCTGACGTGGACATCACCTCTCTGTGAAAGAGAGATTCTTTTATTACTTCAAGAGTCCTCTCAACCATCTCTATAAGTGCCCTAACAAGGACATTATCTTCTTTTACACTGAGAACACTGTTCCTTAACAGCCTGTCCTCTCTCTGTTTCCATTGATGGCCCCTTACGTTTCTATTTCTAAAAGGACATTAGTAAGCAAACGTGCACTCAAAACTCACCTCTTCCTCAAAGCCTACCAACCATCTACTTAACACCCATCTCCTCCATTTGCTCGTCCTCCCTTCTCTCGACTTGTCTCAACTGGCTCCTCTTGTGCCTTGTCTGTTTACCCTCCCTTAGGATGTAAGCTCGTATGAGCAGGGCCCCCTCCCGTCCTGTCTCCATACCTGTTCTTCCGCTCCGTCTTTACTGCATATGACTAGCCGGAGTTTCTGAAGTATTGGTACTTTTTGTTCATTGTTCTGTATGATTTCACCCTGTATAGTCTACTGTTAGTACTGTGTGCGGCGCTGCGGATACCTTGTGGCGCCTAACAAATAAATAATAATAATAATATTAAGCCCCATCCAATTGTGGCTGTACTGTGACATTGGGGTAGATTTTCTTGCACACTGTACAAGTCCTACAGAATCTGATAATGGCTAAGTAGACCCCGGGCCAATAAAACCTGCACAGAACACGTTCCTGTGTTCTCCCTTCCCCTAAGTGTCCACCACCCACCTGTGTGTGTGCAGCCTCCAACACTAATGGTAAACGAACTCTTGGAATCACTAACTGTTCTCCTCTCCTCCCATTCACAGTAGCAATACGAAGCAAAACATTTTCTTTCACAATTACATAGGCATACAGCCTGGCGAGTTGACAGGTCCCACAAAAGCATCAACATTATTAACCATGCTGTAAAATCCCATCATTGCTCTGGTATTGTGCCAAGTTCGTCACATTAAAGAATTCTTGATAATTAGACCTTCTTCTCCCCAACAGGTGAGACGGGCACATCCAAGAGGCCACCAGCCACTTCCAATTTAGTCTGTCCAGGCTTGCCAAAACAATAACACTTTTGTGGCAGTTTTACTGTGTCACCCAGGACAGGATTCTGGGATAGCAAGTCCCCACGAAAGAGATACACATGCTGTGAGTTCCCTGGCAGATCCGTTAAGACTGGACTTCAGACTAGTGTTTCAGTGCCTACATGAGCAGTCGGACCCGCTCACAGCGGACCTCTTTCCGATCTTGTATATGGGGTTTGTTGCACTCGGCTTTAAAGTGTCCCAACTGTCCATACCTGAAACACCTTCTGTTCCACAACTTCACAGCTGGATCTTGAGCAATAGTGACACCACAAAGCATTCCTGACCGGACAGTGCTATGAGGTTCCACGGACTGGACAGCGCTAGGAGGTTACACAGACCGGACAGTGCTATTAGGTTCCATGGACCGGACAATGCTATGAGGTTCCATGGACCAGACAATGGTATGAGGTTCCATGGACCAGACAATGGTATGAGGTTCCATGGACCAGACAGCACCATGTGGTGCCATGGGTGGAACAGTGCTGGGAGTGACCTCAGGCTGCACAAAGCTGGGAGTGACCTCGGACTGAGCCTTGACAAGCTCTTCTTTCAGCGCAGCAATCTTGTTGGCTTTCTCCAATACTATGTCTTTAAGAGCTTCTTAAACAACTCTTGTAATTTACTTCTCAGGGACTCAGAAATAGCTTCTTGGATTTTCAACACAATGTTGCTTTGAGTCCCTCAATTCTTTCTCTAGCCAGGAGATTTCTTCTCTAAAAGTCCTCAGCGATCATGCTCTGCCATGCCTACAAAATCTTCCATGAATGCTTTCTCCAAACAATCATATTGTTTCCTGGCCGCATAGTCTGACCCAGGTAACACCAGGCTTGCACAGAGAGCATGATATTCTTCACCTTCTTTTACATTCTACAAAGTATCCTTCTATTTCTCCAATTCACTCTGCTGGGAATTAATTTCAGTCACATCTGTTTGTGCACTTCTTTCTGACACATTTTATTCTTTATCTTGCCCATCTTGGCTGAAGTAAGAAAATTTATGCTGGCAGCAATTACGTTTGCTTCTATTTGTAGCTTTTAGACATCAAACTTTACACATATCCAGCACTTTCCACTGGTAATCAGAAGGACAAACAGATACTTTATCCTGCACACACAGGTAAACAGCAGACTTGTGCGGACCACACCCAGCTCACAATTCAGAAGCAAACAAGGTGTGGCACTACAATATTCAGCAATTTTTAAAATTTTGGTTTCTTTTGCAAAACAAAAGATACTGTACAGTTCCAGTCACATTGCTCATATATTTCTCTCTGTAGAAAAGTTATTTGCTTTCTCAGCAATCCAGCAATCTCTTCTCTGTAACTGACAGCTTAATACACAGTTTGGTTGGTGTGTGACAGTGATATTCAATTTCTTCCACTCACCACCTTTTTCATCTGAAGTTTAGGTGGACAACTGTGCATTGGCTGTCCTTGGCAATCCCACGATGACACCTCTTGTAACAAAAGCAGCCTTCTTGTAGCACTTTTGACACTTTCTGACACCACTTGTTGCAGGAGCACCCTGCAGACTTCAGCAACACAGTCAACTTCTTGTTGTAAATAAAACGGATATTTATTGTTTGCATCACAATAAACGGTAACACTTCTTGTCAGGATGACACTAGTAAGCAATACCCTTTGCTTACACTTTCTGGTGACCTTAATGCTAACTAAACATAGTTCAGCTCTCTCTTAACTGGCCAACTAGTTCAGCATAAGTCACCTCTAAGAAGTGCACAATTCAGGATTAAATACATAAGTCTTCTCCCTTTGGTCTAATCACTTCATTATACCACCTGTGAATGTGCAGGCTAGGAGTCTGACATATGTCCCTATGCAGGAAAGGTGTGGCAAACAGGCCTCTTGCCACACAGATCAAGGTGGTAATACTCCGCAGTAGTACAATGCTATAACACTAGAGAACTGGAAGCAGGTAAAGGTGGTAATACTCTGAAGCAGGAAAATGCTGTAACACTGCATAGCTGAAAGCATGTATTGGTGATAGTACTCAGCAGCAGCAGTAGAATAGGAGCCAGACTGGAACACGTCTAGAAAGGAGAGGAGACTTGAAGATCTGGCACTCAGGTAAGGAGACAGGTGCTTTAAATAGACAGGGCTGACAGGCAAACAATCAATCAGGTGAATGGAAGGAGTTTTGAAAAGGGCTGGTTTTGCACATGTGCAATACAGACAGGCAAGATGGCACCCACCAGAGCAAGCCACTGGGGGTGGGGTACGAATTTCCTGAGGTGGTAAAAACGACAGGCAGTAGGACAAGAAGAAAGAAACAAAACTGACTTGGCCCACTCCTAATAAGTGATAACTGACCTTTACAATGACAGAACAAGTCCCCGACAGTGTGGTCACAAATCACGAGCACCAGTAAGAATGGTAGCGTGTTTTGAAGTCAATTTAAATTGTGACCTGTATCTCAGTATATTTAAAGCGCCAATGCCGGGTCCCTAACCCTAACCTTATTCCTGACCTAACCCCTACCCTTATTCCTATTCCTAACCCTATAGCTAAGCGTAAGACTTAGCTCCGACAAGAAGCTGGTGCTTGTAATTTGGGAGCACACTGTCGGGGACTTGTTCTATATGTAAAGGTCCGTCATCATTAATTAGGATTCGGCCAACTCAGTTTCGTTTTTTTTTATTCGTGGTAGTCATTGTCAGTGTTATCAGCACCGTTACACATATATATATATATATATATATATATATTTTACACTCAGAGTCCCTTCAGCTAGAGAATCAGACTTACTAACTTACCTGTCAATCGCCGTGTTCGATCCCCTTCTCTTCTTTTTTCGGAGTCCTTGTTCCGTGCTGTGTTCGCAGTGAATGTCGGGCGTGATGATGTCATCACGCCAAATATTCACCTTACCTGTTAGGTGACCGCAAAAGGTGTTTCTTTTTTTGTTTTGTTTTTTTACAGGATTTTTACAGGATTTTTTACAGGATTTTTTATTTTCATCCTGCCTTGGGCCCCTTTTCCTACTGGCCCCCGGGCACCTGCCCATTGTGCCTAGTCGGAAAGACGGTGTTAAAAGGATCCTGTGCCTGACAGAGATATACTGCTATGATGGTTTACAGGGCGCATGGTCTAAAGAAAAGAATCATGTAGTAGGAACAGAGAGATTTTCAGAGAAAATAAAGCTGTCTGATGAGGTTATTTTACCTGTATAGAAATTCAGGCAGTGCAAAAGGCTGGACTAATGGTGAACAAAATGACAGTTGACTCTGCTCTGCTTTTGTGTTTGCAAATGACAATAGGTGCTGAGGGATGGGCTGGATTTTTTTTTTGGCCGGGGGGTTGCAGTAAGCCTTGCATGGATCTCACTGTTTACTTGGACTCATTGAAATTGCAGTAGACTAAGAATAGCGACTTTTTTTTATAGTTTACTGATACACAATGATGATAATGATGATTTGCAGCAGCAGCATCTTGCCTGAATGGCTGATTATGTATTTATCCCTGATGATACTACTTAAATCATTACTGTTGTGGCTAAATTATATCAAGCAACATCCATCTATTTGCATTACTTGATTAACATTTTGATTTGGACTATTTATTTATTCAAAACGTTTTATATAAAAAAAATGTGACTTTAGCATTTATTAATAACTAACAAGACAATATTCCGTCTTGTGTATATAACACTTCATCACAAAGTTATATTATGTACAAATAGGGTGATGCAACTTTTGCATTTACTACTAAAACATCTCTATATCTATGCTTTGTCAATGTTACAGTGAGGCGTAAATATGCATACTTCTTAGTCTAACGTACACCTAGCACAAATGCTACCGAGTTCACAAAAATATTACAATGAGTTCACAATCTTATGCTCAATTGAAAAAATGTCTAATTTGTACAGATGACGGCATTTTCACATGAGATTAACTCAACATATGGATGCAAATAAGCCCTGCATTGTGCTTTCACCTCCGGACAAATATTGTCACGTCTTTCTAATTAGTAACACCCAGAGGTAACATTGCAAATTCCATGGGATTTTAGTAATATTGTAAATGCAACGCTTTAACTTTTTCATTGTAAGTATAAAGGCTGTAGAGCAATTTACTGTCTGACCTACATTCAGGCGTCCATTGCCATAAATCCTACATTGCATGGCATTCACTCTAGCATTCAAAGCTACTGTTATTTAATGTAGAGTTACCATTTTTTAGAGACACATCCAGGATCTGGGGAAGTTATCTTATGAGCCTTGAAAACTCTCTTAAGCTGTTTACACAATATAGAAAATTACTGCAGATGCAATTTCTGTAACGATTTTACCGATGACTAAAGGTCCTGATGAGCATGCAGATTTACCTTCAGATCTGTGTTCTTCATTCGTCATAACCACCTGCTGAAAAGATGTGACTCTGCACACTCTAGAGAGCTGCCTTCACTGCTGGTGATGAGTGCATACACACTTCCGCATTTGCCTGACTTCGTTCCACCATTGCTAATGATCTTTAGTCAGTTTATAAAATCAAACCAAATTATATGATGTTCTTTGGTATGATAAAACATCGTACATACGTAGAAGTGTACACATTGATACAATATCAGTGATTATCATTTGATTGGCAGTATAAATGTTTGAAAAACATGTAGTGTACCCAGCTTAATTGCTTACTCCCTCTCATGTTATATTACAGTATTTCAATGTCTGTCCTGTGAAACCATTGAGTGAAAACGGCATTTAGGTCCTTCAAGAAATAGTGTTGTCACTATTGTCTCAGTACATGCAGCTTCAGATCTGTGTGAGTGTTTTGTAGGGAGAATTTTGCATGCTTATACAATAATAGACATTTTGTCAGTAAGTATAATAAATGATGGGAGCAATGTAGCAAACTTTGTTTAAAAACAATGATTACAATGAGTATGTAAAATGTTTACAATGAATTAACATTCTTATGATAAATTGACAAAATAGCTAATTTGTACAATCTTCCTTGGCTCATTGAAGATCATAAAAATCATGCCAATCTTGCATTGAACAGGGTAGTGGGGAAAACACAAACTGGAATTAATTACAAGTGATATCACATTAAATGTTAATAGGACCGCTGTAGTGAGAGCAGGGTGTCAGACAGATCCAATAAAATAGTGAGCATCTCCCTTCAGCCATCCACTTCTAAATTTTTTACCATATGTGTACTTTATGTTACAATTACACTGTTCTGAAATGTTGCCAAGTGGGTTCCATATGTATAAATGTATTCCTATTATTTTTACAGCGTGACTGGCATATTATTATAATGGAACAAACACAGAGAAAATTCCTCCAGCACACTGCTACAGCCAGCAAAGGATCTTCCATTTCTACTGTAACAAAAGATGCAAAAGTCTCAGTTGCACACATTTGCAAATGTATGTTAAAGCCACCCGCCACTCCACGGTGCTTTTGCTAATAGGGTGGTCCTAACTCTAAACAGTGAGAGTCCCATATATTTTGGCCATACATATATGTGTTTTTAAATTGAGAGCTAACTTACCAAGAAGTACCCCAGAAGCCTCCAAATAGCAATACAACGTCAGCACTCCCCCTTATCTACTGACACCAACATGCTTCTCAAACATATACAGAAGTGGCAGTTGCTCAATCAATTTATAGGCTCATAACAGGTGCTTGAAAAGGTGGGGTTATCCTAAAAGAAACAAACACAGAGAAAAATCCCCTAGCACACTGCTATAGGATGGAAATTGGTAAACGAGGAAAGGACATAGGAGCCCAATAAGAGGTAGACTGTGAATCAGCCACAGGTTGTACACTCTTGCCTTACATTGCTCAGCACCATCATAGGTTAGAGCAAGTCCAGCTCTGGAAGAAGTCAGAAGCACACCTACCTCCTCAATTTTTGAGTCAAAGCATCAAACTGGAGTTTCTACACAGTGCAAGGTAAGATGGAGTTGTTGGGGAAAGAGAGCAACAGCACAGCTCTGACCTATTCCTGACCTGTACCTAAAATCCCAAAACTGCTCCCCCATTTCTGTTCTTCACCTGCTCTTCAAAAGCTGCTTCCCCACTACTGCCCTTCACCTACAATCCAGAAATTGATCCCCCACTACTTACATGCACCTACTGACCTACAACTACAATCCAAAAACCTCTTCCCCATTACTTTCCTGAACCTACAATCCAAAAACTGCCCCTCCATTACTGTCCTGTATATACAATCACTTTAGATGGGGCAGCGTATTATGCTCTCATCCCAAGTGCCATACTTCTTTGTCTAGCACTGATCCTGAAGTTCATAGAGAACAATAATTTACATAAGTGAATGATGTATTGTGAATTATAATATTATTGCAGAACAATATTCCTTAAGAGTGTTGAATAGATACACAAATAAATAGTAGTTAAGATGACTATTTAAAATGATTTCAGTTTTATGTAGATAACTTAAATTCTGGTGACTTATTGACTGATGAGAGACCAGACTTTCTTATTAATGTGGGGGATGCTTCAATTTTATGTCACTATGATTCCCTTCTTATACAACTATTTAAAGAAGGAATTAAGGTGCAATTTTGCATCTCATCAAACAATATGCGGCAGGGGGAAGGTGATCAAATTTAAAATACACAGATTTATTGTTTGGAGGAGGTGAGTGTCACGAACATGCTCCCAGCTTTCATGACTTTGGGGTGTTTGCTGTATGAGGTTACGCACAATTCCAGCTTGCAGCCTCTCTATACCTATCAAACAGGTTATAGACCTACTGAATCGCCCCCACACCGCGCTCTCACATCCTCCACACACTTCAGGTTTGCCATCACCTATTGAAAATGGGCAATAGGACCCCAATATACTGTCCAACACTGGCGCATAAGGCTTCTGGCTACCCACAGGCTAGCAAGGACCACACAAGCAAGCAAAGGGTTAACTCTTCACACCTCCAGAATGTTACACAGATGTAAATGCAAGCACACGCTAGGCTGGTTAGTAAAATGTATCAATAAATCACCCACCGGTTCAAAGGGTTAACTTGGTCGAGCTATATTTTTTTAACAGGTTAATGGATTCGTTAGTGTATCAAGGACGCCACTTACTAGATTTATAGATTAAATGTACAAAGGTGAAGGGCATTAACTATAAAAAAAAAAAAAAAAAAAAACTTTTAATAAACAATTGACATAACATACACAAGCAAAGCAGTTTAAAATAGAAGGGGCTACATTCAGAGTATAATCTAGTTGTATAACGTGTGCCATGGGAAATTGGCTAGGAAGATGGACAACTTATCAATGTGGATTGACTTTCCCAAAAGACTAACCATTTGGCCCTTCTCAACACAGGTTTTTTAGCAAAAAATAAACTTCATTAAACCGGTCATAATCTCCTGCACATTTAAATACCAAACATGATGGAATTATGACAATGTGACATACCTTTCCCAAAGATATGTGATTGTAGCTATTCCCGGATACCGCCAGTACCTGTCATTCACAACCCTGGTGTGATATCTGCTCCTCCGTATGGAGTGGCACCCAGATTTCCCAAAATATGAACTATGAAGACATTTTCCTTTGTAGCTCATATTTATATATACCTGTAAAGCAGGTAAATGCTGCCTTTGGCTGCAAGGATGTCAAGCTGTGACCGGCCCCCACAAAGTCTATTCAGGGGTCCAAAAACTAACTTGTGTCAGGATATAGCTCACAACAGGGGCCCTTTGAAGCTGCTACAAGTGACAGTGCTATCTTCTAAAACTGAGGTGTGCAGCTTCCCCCTGGTGAGAGAACTCATCCGTGTTCCCGTGCTCACTCCCCTTCTTGTGTTGAATAGTGAAATCATACTGCTGTTGGGCGAGGCTCCACCTCAGTAATTTTCTGTTATCACCTGCCAGCCTGTGTAACCAGCTAAGAGGGTTGTGATCGATCAATCCTGTAAAGTTCCACCCATACAGGTAGGATTGTAACTTCTGTAGTGCCCATACAATGACTAAAGATTCCTTTTCTTCAGTGGCATAGGCCACCTCTCTTGGAGGAAGCTTTCGACTCAAATACAATACTGGCTGTTGCTCCCCGCGGGGATTAACCTGGCTGAGTGCGGCACCTAAGCCATAGGTGCTAATATTTATCTGCACCACAAACCGGTTGGTGGAATCCCGGGCCTGTAAGACCGGAGAGCTGGCAAGGTCAGATTTCAGAGCTGACAGAGAGCCCTCGCAGTTTGCTGTCCAGGTAATTATTTCAGGCAGCCTCTTCTTGGTCAGATCCATCAGAGCCTTAGCTAGTGTGCTATAGTTAGGGAAAATTTTCTATAATTCCCAGCTGTGCCCAAAAAGGACATAACCTGCTTCTTCGTTGATGGCATCTACCTTCCCTGGCTCTGGCCTCAGAATTCTCCCTCCCACTCGGTGTCCTAGGTATTGTACTTCTGTCATGCTATCTGACACTTTCCAGATTTGATTGTCAGGCCTGCAGATTGGATCTTCCGGAGCACCTGTGTCAGGTGCGACAGGTGTTCCTCCCAAGTATGGCTGAACACAGCTATATCATTCAGGCAAGCTACAAACCCCTCAAATCTCTCTAGCAACTGGTTAACCAAGCGCTGGAAAGTGGCAGGGGCATTTTTCATGCCAAAGGGCATTACACTAGACTCGCACAATCCAAACGTGGTAATAAATGGAGACCTTTCCTGGGTTTCTTTAAACATGGGAATCTGCAAGTATCCCCTGGGCGCTAGCTAACTGATCCAGCAGCTAATCCATGCAGGTCATTGGATATGCATCAAAAACCATGATGGCGTTTAGTCTCCTGTAGTCCACACAGAAATGAGTGGTCTGGTCCTTCTTGGGGATGAGGAGTACAGGGGAGGCCCATGCACTCAGACTTCTCGATTACCCCAAGTGCTAACATCTCCTCTATTTCATGCTTATTATCAGCTCTCACTTCTAGCGAAACTCAGTAGGCAGATTATCTAACTGGAGGATGATCCCTAGTGTCCACGTAATGGACTGCTAGCTGAGTCCTTCCAGGCTTTCCAGTAAAAGTGGCTAGGAAGGGGTTAAAAATATCTGTTTTAAGGACCCATTAAAATGTTCACATACCATTAGTCTGGGGGTGATAGGGACTAGCTACAATATGTTGCACCTGCATTTTCTTAAAGAGACACTGCATCAAGTTGGACATGAACTGGGTCCCTTGATCTGTAAGCATTTCCCTGGGAAACCATACATGAGAAAATTTAGCTACCAGGGCATCTGCCACTTTATCCACCCTAATGGAGTATAACGCTACCGCTTCCAGGTACCAGGTAGCATAATCTACCACCGTTGGGATGAAACGCTTCTCAGAGCTGCTGGCTATGGCCAAAGGCCCAATAATATTCACAGCAACTCTCTGGAAGGGTTCATCAATTACAGGCAAGGTATTGATGGGGCTTTGTGGATATGTCCAGGCTTCCACACCTTTTGAATGGTCAGAGAAGAATGGCAGTAGTTAGCTACGTCAGCCCCCAAGTGAGGCCAGTAAAAGTTGTGTGCTAACCTGGCTTTTTTTTTTAATACCCCTAAATGTTCAGCTAGGGGAATCTCATGGGCAACTCTCAGCAGTTGTACCCTGAACTTATGAGGTATGATAAGCTGCCGGTCTCCTAACTAGACCTGCTGTGGGATAGTATGAACGGTTTCCCTGTACAGACTTCCTTGATCCTAAAACACCCCTTCTTTGTCCGACTCCTCTGGTGTTTTGTCTGGAAGACTCCTCAGGTTCTCTAAGCTAGGATCAGTGTGTAATGCCGTCTGGAACTCCTGAATCTGAATTTCTAAGTGGGAGGGTAAAGTAGCATAGGTTTTGGGCCCCTCAGCTACCCCATTTGTGTCTCCTGAAAGTGGTTTAAAAGAGTGTGGGCTAGTAGATGACCCCCTCCCTCTACAGACCACTCAGGTGAATGTTCAGAACGCTGATCAGGGCTTTAAGATGCGAATCCTAGGGTTCGTACAGTTAAGCGCTACTACAGCAGGACGCAGAGTCTAACAAGAAGACGGTGTTCACCAGGAACGCCACAAAGCAGTATGGTCTTAGCTGCGTCTGACTCGCAGATCGCGGCCCCTGCTTAGAGTACTGAGCGAGACCCTTTGGGGAAGTCTGGAGATAAGGAACAGTCAGCAGAGGTGAAGAATAGATGAAATACCGGTACACCCAATGGAGCATCAGCTTTGTAGACAAGTAGAATGATATGCAGGTACTTGGATGGAGCGTCAGCTCTGTAGACAAGTATAAAGATTTGCAGGTACTTGGATGGAGCGTCAGCTCTGTAGATAAGTAGATAGGTATGCAGGTACTTGGATGGAGCGTCAGCTCTGTAGATAAGTAGATAGGTATGCAGGTACTTGGATGGAGCATCAGCTCTGTAGACAAGTAGAAAGGTATGCAGGTACTTGGATGGAGCGTCAGCTCTGTAGACAAGTAGAAAGGTATGCAGGTACTTGGATGGAGCGTCAGCTCTGTAGACAAGTAAAAAGGTATGCAGGTACTTGGATGGAGCGTCAGCTCTGTAGACATAAAGAAAGGTATACAGGTACTTGGATGGAGCATCAGCTCTGTAGACAAGTAGATAGGTATGCAGGTACTTGGATGGAGCGTCAGCTCTGTAGACAAGTAGAAAGGTATGCAGGTACTTGGATGGAGCGTCAGCTCTGTAGACAAGTAAGATGCAGGTAGCCACGTCTAGCACCAAGGGGTAACTAATAGAACAGGCACTGGATGTTCAGAGGAGGTGCCTTTTATATTTGTTGGCAAAAAAGCCTGGCCAATAGGAAAGCAGCAAGAGGCTTTATATGCTGCGGGTATGCGCATGCGCAGACCTGAATCCAAGATGGCGGCGCCCGGTACGGAGCGGACCACCGGAGGAAGGTAAGTCTTTTGGGTGATCAGGTGTGCTGCCCGATAACCCGGCGAGTGGCAGTCTGGGTGCTGAACTTTCTGACTATGGGTTACAGTGGCAATGTAAGGACTACTCCAACCCAGTTCTTCCCGTTGATAATGTGTATGTGCCTCCCCCACTGCCCGATTCCTATCTGCAATAGTGTCAAGCATCAAATTGGTGGAAACACAGTACCCTGTCCTTACCTCAGGACATGATGTAGGTGGAGAAACAGGGTTTTATTTCTAACACAGTAACAGTTCTGGCACTAACGTTATTACACACTTCTCTAGCATTTCTAGGTTCAAGATTAATATGGACTGCTGCATCATTATCACACAATTCTATCAAATCACTGAATTCCACATTGTTACATACTACCATAGATGAGTCACACATTTCCATAGAGACGGAAGTATCCGGGTTAGCATTAATAGAAACATACTGTGATATCAAGTGCCTCAGATCAGTGTCCAATAAAACATTTGTGGGAATATCATCATACCCTCCCACCTCCTTCACCCCCCACCCTCTCCCCAATCCAAGTACACTCGTGCCATGGGAACAGTAGGGCTGACACCTCCAATCCCTTTGACAGTCCAGGTTTTTCCTGGAATCAGATCCTCATAAATCACCAGTTCTGGACATACCAATGTCATTTCAGCAGCAGTGTCTCTCAATCCCTATGTGACAGTATTACCCACAGTAACTGAGTGGAAGTTGTCAATGTGTTTCTGGTCCACCTTGGCCACAAATAAAACAACTGGAGCTCGGCCAGGAGGCTTTGACGGGGGGTAGACTTCCTTTGTCTGGACAAGAGACACTGACATGTCCCACTTAAACACAAAACACCTGTGGGTGTCTCGCAAAACAGGTTTTGCCCCACCCTCCCAAAAGATGAAGGAACAGGGGCTGATGGTGTTGAGGGGGCTGGTGTGGTCCTCCTGGTCGCCCCCCTTTCCAGGCAGACTGCCCTGGCGCAAAAGTCCCTCTCTTAGTTGCAGGTGCCCGGATGACTGTATACTTGTCAGCCAGTCTAGCTGCTTCCACATATGATTCCGAGTCCTGATCCACCACCTATTCTTTCACATCAGCTGGGCACAAAGTGAGAAACTGCTCCTGGATCATTAAATCTTTAAGAGCATCAAAGGTGGTGATCTTTAACCCTATAATCCAATGTTTGAAAGAAGTAGACAGTTGGGCCACAAGTCCCAAATAAGTGTCAGATGCACTGCGTTTTAAATCCTGGAACGTTTGTCTGTGAGCCTTCGGCGTGATATTAAAACACTGCAACAGGGCACTTTTGATAGCCTCACAATCTCTGTCAATCTCAGGTGGAAGGTCTGCAAAGGCCTTTAATGCTTTCCCTCGCAAACCTGGGGTTAAATACTGCACCCACTGATCTTTGGGCAGTCCATACTTGGTCAAGCATGGACTTTAGATACAAATTTATTTTGGACATTGGTGACAGCCATTTTGGGATTAAAAGCTGCTGACAACAGTGGAAAACTTCATTGGTGAGTATAGGGGATTTAGAATTTTTAATAAAAATATGTGGTGTAAATGAGGGTGTTTACTGTCTTTAATGTGGGTTTATATATATTAATGTTTGTGGTTTTAACCAGGGTGTTGTGATTTTGTTAACATTTTATTTTGTGGAACTACAGGTCCCAGCCAGCCCTGGGTGTCAGGGCTTTTTGGCACTTGTGGTTCTCCAAGTGCCAACATGCCCTGGCTGCTGTGGGTATGCTGGTGTTTGTAGTTATACAAGTAGCAGCATGCCACCACTATTTAGGGCAACCTGGCTGGCTGGGACTTGTAGTTCCACAAAACAAAATGGCGTCTGTTTTTTTTTTTATCAATTACATCTCCGTTATTACCCTACACCCACCGCCCAGCAGTGTAGGAAGAGCCCTAGTGCTATCAGCACTGGGCTGGGTGTCCCTAGGGGGAAGGTGCTCGTTTTTTTCGGCGGACCCCACTCCCTAGGGAATCCAGGCCAGCGCTGAACAGCCTGGGGTTGGTTAGTCATTATGGCAGGGGGACCCCTGCTGTGTGTCCCCCTGCTATAGTGTCTCCAACCCCGGCTGGTTTGCCTAGTGCTGGTTCCGTGAAAATAGGGGGGGCCCCACGCATAATTTTTCCACCAATTTTCTCGGAACCAGCAGTTGTCTGGCAGCACTAGGGTTAAGACTAAATAGAGGGGGGACCCCACGCATTTTTTTTTTTAACTTGGATCTATATTTAACACCTTTGACAGGGCAGTGTAACAGTGATGTGTTTATACAACACCCTACTAGAATGCAGCGTGTTGTATCTGGTGTGTTTGAAAGCAAACTCTCCTGAGTTTGCTTAATCGCAGCTTCATACATTTGAGACTTGTATAGGCAGAGTGGCAAACAGTCGGGAGTTTGATCTCTATCGATTTTGCAAAAAGCGATTTTGACAGAAGCACAACTCTGGCGATTTTACATGAAATCTCAGCTTCATACATCTGCGAGTTTCAGCTCTCCTGAGAAAATCGCTGTATTTGCAAAATCGCACCTTGATACATTTACCCCTAGGTGTTCATTAGCCCATCATAGGAAATATAGGTAATAGGGATATGTTCTCACATCCTGTCCTATCAGGGGTTCCTGTAGGAGATGTGCACAGAATTCCAATCAGTCACAAGATCACCGCGTATATGAACCACTTAAAACTCAGTAGAATAAGAGCACGGCCTACCGCATGTATATAAAGGATAAGGACACCGCTACATTTCATCCCCTGATGAAGTCGGGACACCGACAAAATGCATTGGCAAAAAACACCTGTCTACAGTAAATTGACTCTTACAGGCTACCTAAGCCCTGTGTGACTGTACCAGTTGAGTTATAACTGCTGTTGGCACACGGAAGCCAGCATGATGCGACGACAGAGAGACAGCGTGGACCTATGCCCTCCGTTGAATGAGAAAGCACTCACTACGGACATCTTGTAAAGCGAGTTTTTTAATCGTTTGTGTAAGTGGATTAATACGTTTAAGGAATAAAGTGTGTATGTATATGTACTTCACTTTGTTTGGCTTTTTTCCCTCTACAATAACCACTCACATCTAAATATGTGGTAAGTAGAATAAGTAGAATAGAAGCCTCCGACCAACAAAGGAAGAAGGTTTCCTTGGACTTATTGTTCTACATGCCTAACCACTATACATCTAGACATAAGTGAATTATTAATGTGGTATACAGATTATAAAGACATACTTCACCATCTATGTGTTTCTCTTATATGTCTTTCATGATAATATCCTTGGAACATTTGGGAACAGAACAAAGACAAGTTGACTGAGGATGAGCACTGCAGGAAAACCTGAAGGACAATACCTCAACTGAACTGTAGGATACATCCTATCAGCAAAAGTGCCATAATGTACCACTCATATGTGCAAATACGCATTACATTACCTCATAATTCACACTACTGATATTAGTAATCAGGAATTTCCTGTTATCTAAGCAGCGTCATAATCCACATGACTATAATATATACCATTAGAATGTGTACAGACTACAGGACATTGAGTAAATGAACCCTGGTGGATAAGTACACAGTACCTTGAGTGGATGAAGCACTGGATTGCTAAAAAAAAGAAAGGGGCTTTAGACCTAAGGAATGAATATTATCCGATAGTCATGAATCCAGAGGATTCTGCCAAGACAGCCTTTATATGCTCAGTCAGATTCTTCCAGTCTCTAAGAATGCCTCAAGGAATCTCAGGTGCTTTGGCTATTTTCCAATGGTGCTTGGATAATGTGACTGGGGAAATGACCTAACGAGAGGTATTAGTTTACCTAGATGACCTAAAAGTATTTGGCAAAACATTGGCAGAAGACAATAGTGAATTACTGAAAGTCCTGAACTGCTTGTTGAAACTTGGGTTAAAGTTGTCACTGGACAAATGTAAATTCTGTCAAACTAACGTTAAGTACATTGGATACATTGCCAGTAGGGAAGGCATTTCAACTGACCCAGAGAAGATCAAAGTGGGGGATGAGTGGCCCAGGCCAGCAATATTGGGATTTTGTGGCTATTATAGGAGATTTGTACTTAATTATTCAATACTAGCTAAACCACAGACTGACCTGATTCAAGGGTACCCACCACTGAAAAGCAATCATCTTGTAAAAGATTAAAAAAAAAACCTGTACAGGACCAATGAACTGTTTGGATAAACATGGAATATTGCCTGTGAGAAGGCATTCCAAAGTTTGAAGATCTATCTAACACAGACACATGTTCTGGCACATGCTGATCCAAAACTACCATACAACATATTGATGCTTCCTACGAAGGACTGGGGGGAGTACTTTACCAGATGCAGTAGGGGAAACAGAGAGCTATATATTATATAAGTTGATTATGATCACCATGTGAATGTAATTACCCAGTCCACAAATTGGAATTCTTCGCCCTGAAATGGGCCTTCGTAGTCATACTGCATGATTATCTATAAGGAGGAGAATTTGAGGTGCATATGGATAACAATCCATTAACCTATGTGCAAACCACTGCCAAGCTTGATACTATGGGACATCACTGGTTAGCAGCATTTTCTGTGTACAAATTTACTGTGAAATATCGCTCTGGTTCTAAGAATATTGATACTTATGCATTGTCAAGGTTACCTGGTCGGTGTTCTGAAATGAATGAGGAATATTGGGTAGAAGCACCTTACATCAGAGTCATGTGTAGTGAAGATAGAGTAGTAATACCTCCTATAAGAGAGTGTATCTCCTCTTTTGGAGCTATAAGCAAAGCAATGCCCATGTTTGCTGAGCCAGTTTTAAATCGGTGATCTAAAGCGACTTCGCTTGAGCAACTGTAGAAAGATCAGCCATGTAATCTGTCAATAGAGCCACACCACAAGAAACTACATTAAGCTGCACTAATGACGAAAGTTTCTAGACTGATAGCTCGACAAACAGAGTATTAGTCACAAGAGGAGAGCTATTATACTGCGAGGCAACCAGGAAAGATGATAGAACGCATCGGCATATGGTCATAAAAGCTATTCATGATAATCACAGGCACTTGGGATTAGAGAAAACACTTTGGGGTATATTTTCTAAACTGCTGGGTCGAAAAGGTGGAGATGTTGCCTATAGTAACCAATCAGATTCTAGCTGTCATGTTTTTAGTACATTCTACAAAATGACAGCTAGAATCTGACTTGTTGCTATAGCCAACATCTTCTCTTTTTCAAACCAGCAGTTTTTTTACTGACCTAGAATGGAAATTGAAGTGGTGGAATATTGTAAAACATGTGGGGTCTGATTCATTAAGGAAAGTAAGGCAAAAAAAAAGAATAAGTTATTTTCTGGACAAAACCATTTTACAATGCAAGAGGTGGAAATTAGTTTATTATTTTGCACATTACATAAATACTGGCTGTTTTTTCATGTAGTACACAAATACTTAATAGCTTTATTCGTACACTAGTTGGTCTAGAACATGCTATATAACTATAAATCTTCCAACACATTTTAAATTTGCCTCCCCATCCAATTCAACATGGTTTTGCCAAGGTGCAAAGTTACTTATTTATTTGGCTTTACTTTCCTTAATTAATCAGGTCGTGGAATCTGCATACTCAGGATAGTGCAACACCCTTGAAAAATATCTACATCAGTGGGCCTCTGGAGCTAGTTTGTATAGACTTTCTGTTTCTGGAACCAGATGAAGAAAATATAAGTAACATCCTGATAATCACTGACCATCATACCAAATATGCACAAACATATTCCATGAAGGATCAGAAAGCAATGCAGTGGTAAAAATATTTTGGGAAAAATTGTGTGTGCCAGCATCCACTCTGATCAGGGTTGCGACTTTGAGTGTAAGTTAATTCATCAGATATGTGAAAAGTGTGAAATAAAGAAGTCACGGAATATGCCATTCCATCCATAAGAGAACCTGGAATTGGAGCAATTCAACCAAACCCCTCTCAACATGATGGGCACCTTAAATCCTAATCAGAATGTTCACTGGAGTAGACTGTAAAAGTCAAATAATTGGATGAAGTAAACGAAATTGATTAATATTGTTTAGCGTGCGATTGCGATTAGTACGCCACATGTAATGACGCAATAGCACAGATTAATAACACACACATTTACATTCACACTTACACTTGTAAATAATACACATTTATTAAAGTTCTGATCCACATTTATTTATTAGTAAAATATATTAGAGATTATTTATACATAGATCAAACTATAGTAAAGGTACTTATGGTACAGGTAATCTAAAAGGTAAAGAGCTTGGTCTCATATCGAAGCTTATTTCAGCAACAAGTACCCGGTTTCGACAGAGTAACGATCTCATCTAGTGGTCGCAAGCTATGAGCAATATGAGATTAATACTCCAAAGTACTTTGTTTATGTGTCAGTTTGAACTGATTTTTCAGCGGGAAGACATGTAAGGAACAGTTGGGGGAAGTTGCCCCCCACCCTTTGAAAAATATCAAATGAACTGACCTATGACAAGAAGACAACTGGAACATCATTAATCCTGGACTAATGAAGACCCCTCTGAGTGGTATTTGTGTACATTGTGACATCATCAGTTTTTTTTTGTTAACTGGAACTGTATATTTAAAAGCTCCTGGGCCATTGTTAAAATCTCTATCTTTTTGACTGCAAGCTACATGGACCTGGACCCAGGTGAAACGCTAGTGAAAATGTAATGTATTTGGTTTTTATACTTGTGGGGTCTAGGGTCATATGAAGTAAGGGAAAAATGTTGATAAGGTTATCCTATTACTTAGGGCCTTAAGCTATATTCATAAATAGTGTTTTGCAATGTTCTATATGTTTCATCTTTCTCAATTCTATTAAGATGTTGTATCTCCTTAAATCAAAGAAGAGGTAGAGAGTAGAAGACGTGTATATTAGGGGCACTCTATGATTGTTTATTTATATAAAACATACATTTTAATGGTTCATTTAAAACGATAATGAAGTCCCAAATTAGTACCTTAGTACCACTAGTAGCGAAATAAAACCAAAATAATAATCAAAAATAAATTTGTTAAAAAGGCAGAACCAACTGCCTAGCCTCGCTGTGTGATGTATTTTACAATTCCCTTAATTATATTATATCTGGGTAATATCGATCGTCATGCTGTCCAGGTGTCTGGCATAATAAGCAGTTTAACCAAATCAGTATAGGCACTATTCAAAGTGCAAGAGAGATAAGCTATATCATTACAAACAAATCCTATTTACATATATAGTGTTATAAATCTAGTTCAAATGAATTATTTCCTTTCAATACTCTATTAATAGAGGGAGAGACAGTTTGATAAAGTTGAATATATAACATTTAGGATCAAATCAAGACCATTATGTTTTCTTTTATAAAGTGAATAGGTCTAGATATCCCTATATAGTGAGAGTTGGTAGCGCGATTATATTATATCCCGTTTTACACCACTGTGATCTTGTTTATCACAGAGAACACCAAATTAGCTACCTTCCAATGTCACTCCCTAATGAGATTGATATGGTATCCCTCTTTGAACTGCAAACACTTCCTAACAGATTGGTTGTAATCACGTTCCCCTCTATACAGAGTTGTGGGGTAAGGTGAACATATAGTGCAGACCACCTCTGTTATATTGTAGCCCCTTAGTATATTGTAGCGTATCTCCCTAGTTTATACACAAAACGGCAGCATGAGTCACACATATAAGCAGCACAGCGAGGCGGACGCCGACGCGCGTTTCGCTTACTCGCTTTAACAAGGCAACCTTGCCTTGTTAAAGCGAGTAAGCGAAACGCGCGTCGGCGTCCGCCTCGCTGTGCTGCTTATATGTGTGACTCATGCTGCCGTTTTGTGTATAAACTAGGGAGATACGCTACAATATACTAAGGGGCTACAATATAACAGAGGTGGTCTGCACTATATGTTCACCTTACCCCACAACTCTGTATAGAGGGGAACGTGATTACAACCAATCTGTTAGGAAGTGTTTGCAGTTCAAAGAGGGATACCATATCAATCTCATTAGGGAGTGACATTGGAAGGTAGCTAATTTGGTGTTCTCTGTGATAAACAAGATCACAGTGGTGTAAAACGGGATATAATATAATCGCGCTACCAACTCTCACTATATAGGGATATCTAGACCTATTCACTTTATAAAAGAAAACATAATGGTCTTGATTTGATCCTAAATGTTATATATTCAACTTTATCAAACTGTCTCTCCCTCTATTAATAGAGTATTGAAAGGAAATAATTCATTTGAACTAGATTTATAACACTATATATGTAAATAGGATTTGTTTGTAATGATATAGCTTATCTCTCTTGCACTTTGAATAGTGCCTATACTGATTTGGTTAAACTGCTTATTATGCCAGACACCTGGACAGCATGACGATCGATATTACCCAGATATAATATAATTAAGGGAATTGTAAAATACATCACACAGCGAGGCTAGGCAGTTGGTTCTGCCTTTTTAACAAATTTATTTTTGATTATTATTTTGGTTTTATTTCGCTACTAGTGGTACTAAGGTACTAATTTGGGACTTCATTATCGTTTTAAATGAACCATTAAAATGTATGTTTTATATAAATAAACAATCATAGAGTGCCCCTAATATACACGTCTTCTACTCTCTACCTCTTCTTTGTGAATATTAGTTTAACGTGTGTAGGGTGCACCAACCCAGCCATATAATAATAAATATTACAATAATAGACTGGGTATATGATTATCTGGTGCGTCGGTATATCTCCTTCTCCTTAAATCAAGTCAGATATTTTGTGTTAATGTTTGTCGGGAATGAAAAAGCTAACCACAAAGGAAATTAGCTGAGCGCCTGCTACTGTGAAACTTTGTAGAATCAAGAACTTATGCCAGCCTTAAGGACCCCTGATTGGATAAGCAATAAGGAACTTCATGACATTTAGCAATAAGCTCGACCGCTACCTTATTTTATACCTGTTTTTTTTAATAAGAACTTTCCAGAATATTACAGATATTTTCCATTGACGTGATTGTTGTGACGTGATTATTGTTTATAAAACTATTAGCTATTTCCTTGAGTAAAGCAGTTCAGTTTGGACACCAGACACTGTGCGTCATCTCTTATCTCTGGGCTCCGATCGCTCGTTACAGCTACTACTACATCTGATAACTAACATTGGCTTGTCAATTGAAGGTAGTTATTGCATCTGTAGAGGAAATACAGAAAACTGGCCCAGCATTTTGGTGCCGAAACATGGGACCTCACATCAACTGCTAGGAGTACTGGAACTTTCATAACGATCCACAACAACTGACTACAAATCCATGGTGAGTAATCAATTGCATTGTGATTTACACCTTTGATTACTCAGTATTTAGTACTTGTGTTTCATGGAAGTACTTCTTCCAAGTTGATCTATCGAGGTCCCATGGACCCAATTGATAAGTCATACTTTGAAATTAAATTGTAGATGTTTTTGTTTTCAATCTAAAGTTCAGTATAATTACTATGATATACGGTTTATTGTACATGCAAAATATGTTAATAATGGAATGGTACTAATTGGTTACAACTAGATTTTCTCAATTGTTATACCTGTATTGATAAGACTTTTCTTAATTACTGTAATTGTTTAGTTATTTGACAGTATATGGCCACAGTGGTTACAAGGAAAGGGTTTTTAATAAGTGTACTTGTACCATAATATCGAGAAAATATTGTATGTTTAGTGGACCATGTTTAGAGGCTGTGATAAGGGGACATGCATGCTTTGGTTATGTAGAAAACGGACCAGAATACTATGCTACAATAGGTTTGCCACCTAAATTCAGAATATTTGAAGGATGAACTGGGAAAGGATTGATCAGATTTAATTCTTGAGTGGCCCCATAATTATTTTCCCAAAGATCATAGGGCTTTTTATTTATACAGCCTAAAGAAACTACCAAAAGGTCCAGAAAGTGAAATAATAATTAAGGGATATCCAGAAGATCGTTATAAACGGGATAGCAGATGGTTAAGACTTTGAGTGGATAATATTATAAAGTGAATGGTGTTATGGATCAGTGGTTTGGTTTGGGCTGTAGGGACTGCACAGGTCACATTGTTTTGTAAACAAAGGGAAATTGTACACCTATACTTACTGGAATATTACCTAAAGAATCACACAGTAGTAGAAGGCATGGAAGAATGCCAGCAGGAGACTGAACACCTGTTAATTTTCTTCGCAGAAGAAGATTGTAGGGTCTCTGAAAACAATATACAAGAGGTTCACGAGACTGTGACATTTTTGGGACATTGCATCTCTCATGGTATGAAACCTCTCACACCTGAAAGACTGATGGTTATAATGGAAGCAAAAGTGCCAGAAACACAGAGACAGATCAGAGGACTGTTGGGAATAGTAAGCTACATCAGAGAGTGGCTACCAGGAGCCTCAAGACTCATGCAACCCTTATACAACTTGTTAAAAAAACCTGTAACGACCCCAATTATCAAGAAAGAGAGGAAGCACTTCAAGCTACTAAAGAAGCAATATGCTCTGCGCCAGGATTAGGACTACCCAATTATGACAAACCATTTGCACTATTTTGCCATAACAATAAAGGGCATTCTTTGGGAGTCCTTATGCAAGAACACGAAAGGAGACAAAGACCTTTAGCCTACTACTCAACAATGCTTGACCTCATTGCACTGGAATTACCAAACTGCATCAAGTCAGTAGCAGCAGCCGCTATATTAAAGGACAAATGTGCAGATATTGTTTTGGATCATCCACTCACAGTCCAAGTCCAAGTTCCACATGCAGTCATGGATATACTACATCAAGCAGCCACAAGACATATCTCCAGTGCCAGATTGACGAAATATGAAGTAGTGCTTCTCAGCTCTTCAAATGTTACCATAGAATGGTGCACAGTCCTAAATCCGGCAAGACTTCTACCCTGGAAAAGATGCAGAAAGAAGCAGGACCACTGGAACATGCGAGATGGGGAAAACGTGGAGTTAAGGAGTCCTGCACAGGACTCTGGATCAAGGGAAACCTTGATTGCCTGCCATGGACCTTATATGCTCCCATGATACAAATAGCACATAAAGGAAAGGGTCAGACAGCAGCACAAATACTCCAACATTGGATAGCACCAGGTATCCATAAAGCAACAGATGCATTTGTGAAACAGTGTTGGATCTGTGCAGAAAACAATCCAGGACAAAGGGTAAAAACACCAACCGGAAATACTCCAAGTGCCGCCTACCCCTTCCAAAGGCTACAGATTGACTATATTCAATTACCCAAATGTGGCACATATGAATATGTTTTAGTGTGCACTGATTTATTCAGTAGATGGGCGGAAGCAAAAAAATACTGCAGAAAAGGTGATAGCAGAAGTAGTTTGCATATATGGGGTTCCTGAAGTGATTGAGTCAGACAGAGGAGCAAATTTTACAGCAGAAGTTATGCAAAATATATCGGCAGATTTAAAGATCACACAGGCATTCCAAACTCCTTACAGGCCGCAGGCCAGTGGAAGAGAGGAGAGGTTAAATGGTACATTGAAACTGAAAACCCAGAAAGCAATGAGAGAAACAGGGATAACATGGGTTGAATGTTTGCCTATATAGCCTTGCTTGCTGTTAGAATCACTCCATTAAAGAAATTGAAGCTGAGACCCTATGAAATATTGTTTGGGTCAGCACCAAAAACAGGTTGTTATTTTCCCCAAGAGTTACAGCATAACATGGGTACTTAACAGGGTATTTGTTGTGTCTCACAATGGCCTGGATGTTTCTCCCCATAACATGGGAAGAATGGGTCACGTATGATTTCAATGATACTTTCAACATGGAAGCGGTTTTTAAGACCCTCCTAGAATAAAAGTTAAATTACTCAATCAGAAAACATCCTTTTGTATTACCATTAACCCCCCCCCCCAATATGGTGAATGTATGGGGTATGGAGACCAAGCCATAACTCCTATTAAATGGTATTAAGGAGGAGCACAGTGTAAAGAAGCTCTGATCAGGGTAGGTCACTGGACGCACCCTGGAAGAAACACCCCTTCCGATTACACAAATCCTCCATATAGTGTACATTGAATAATACAATGTTGATCCTAGTAGGGCTCTGGTTAGGAGGAGAACTGCCACACTGGATGAACATGACAGGGAGAGACAAAACAGTACTTTATGTAAATGCCACCATAGCAAGACAGGGAATACAGAACATTAGAAAGATATGGAAAGGAACACCCTCTTTGCTGCCAGACAAGCTTTATTTCCTATGTGGTAGCTATGCCTACAAGTGGCTGCCCTATGGTGGGTATGATAACTGTACTGTGGGACGAGTGGTGCCAGCAGCATATATATTATCACACCAAGGGGTAAATGTATCAAGCTGAGAGTTTTCCGGCGGGTTTGAAAAAAAAATCAGATTCTAGCTATCATTTATTTAGTACATTCTACAAAATGATAGTTAAAATCTGATTGGTTGCTATAGGCAACATCTCCACTTTTCAAACTCTCAGCTTGATACATTTACCCCCAATAGTTTAAACTCACTAAAGGTGGGCCTTGCACACATCACTCTATCCAAAAAAGGGAAGTCAAAACAATATTGGAAAAATCAAAAGGACACAGAGTACCAATCGGTCTTGGTAATATTATATCCTTTGGAACATGGGGAACTATGTCCAACTATAATATGATAATAAAGTTAGCAAACTTGTTGGACAATATTACTGAAATCTATGATGAATCTTTTAGATATGTGGGCAAGGAACTGCAAGCTTTAAAAAACGCAGCTTGCACAACACCAACTGGTCTTATATTATCTAACAGCACAGTCTGGAGGGTAATGTCTTACACTAGAAACGGAGTTTGGAATACACTGCTTTAATTTCATCCCCAACATACTTTTCTGTTTATTGTTATATCTTTCATGCTCCACCATGGCTTGTTGTAAATTCCTGCTATATTTTGCAATTACATTTCTTTGTGCATTGGAACCACAATAATCGCACTGGGCAATGTTCATTGGTAACGATATAACGTACATAACAAGACATATACAGTACATCAGCTAGTTCATGCTTACAACTGTATGCGGAATGAATCCACAGGTTACTTGCTGTATGTTCTAATGTCCATTGACATTTCACTAGGAGTGTTCAACAGAGAGCCTACAACTGAATCTTATCTGAAATATGTTGTTAAATTGAGAGAAGGACTAAAACAGACATATCAACTAGCTGAGAAAGCTACCACCCTATCTGAACAGAAAAGAAAATTAAGATTCAAACAGCGAGCTAAGGAGCAGGAACCTGGAGATAGGTTTCTTATCATACATCTCGGTCTCCCTGGTAGGCATAAGCTAGCAAATAGATGGAGAGATACTCTTCATGTGTTTGTCGGTAAGTTGCCAGATATTCCTTCCTATACAGTGAAACCAGAGGTGACATCTGGTCCCACCAAAACTTACCACAGAAGACACTTTCTTTCTTTTGGAAGAGAAGTCAGACTTACTAGCTTTTGAAAAAGAGAAGGATGAGAAAGTGCCAGAGTAGTGCAAAGTTGGGATATTGAGAGAAACTTCTTTGCAGAAACCTAAATAAGGTGGGCTACAGGAGAGAAGGTTTTAGATTCAGAGTAAGGGGAAGAGTATAGCTATGATAAGTCAGAATTTGCAATACCTAAAAAAAGGGAGCCAGACAAACAATTTTTAGGTGACAACAACCTTTAGTTGAACAAGTGGAGATAATGGATGGAAGGCCTGTGGAGGGATGGAGGGAGAAGAGCTCCCAATGAACATAGGTTTTTGAGAGATGAAGAGATTTCTCCAACTCATAAACAGGAGGACAAAGGTTTACAAAGGTTTAGTGTATTGGAAGGAGAGGAAGTGGTTTCTCCTACCCATGCCAGACCTAGGCAAGATATTAGAGCCCCAATTATGCTTGCCTATGGCTAGTTTGGGAGAACTTATGACTGTGCTGTTGTGTACTCAATGTATAATTTTACATGGCTTTCTGAGAGCTATGGTGTGAGTGAAAGTAGGTTTGTGAGTCGGCAGGATATGTTAATGCTTTCTTACTTTGCAACTGTAGAGCCAACCTATGACAATCTGAATCCTGCAAATTATGGAACCATTGATCATGATATTCTTAAGGAGCATACCAATGTCTTATTAGTTTGTGTTCATGTAACCTTAGGTCATGTACTCATCCCATACTCTGTCCATCCCATGGCAATAGTTTTGATTCAAGAAGACTGATTTTGATGTGCAGGCAAGAAAGAAGTTTTCTTTTTCCTCAATAAAAGAGACTCCATTGACCTGAGGCCCTAGACATTTTAGAGGGTTTTACCTTTCTCTGGATCAAAACTCGCTTCCCCACAACTTTTGCTATATATATGTTTATTGCATCTTAAGTTTGTTATGTTTAAGTTTACTGTGTTTTTGTCTGTTCCCACAATCCTATCATAGAGAATATAGCAATCAGTTACCATTCATGAGAAACATCCCATAGGCTGGAACAACTAGTCCCTGAGAAGGCATAATCCAATGTGTATTACCGTAGGTTTTGCTTATCACATGCTGTGTTTGTAAGCATAGCTGCAGACAGAAACGACAGCACTGGGAGCACAGGGTCAGAACACTAGAGCATGCCACAATGTGGTTGGATACCTTGCTTGGTGGCAAGAACTGCGGCCAGCCTGTGAAGTTGGCCCAATTGTTGACAAGAAGAAGTTCCATCTAGCACTACGCTGACAGCAGAGGACACTCTGTTTCTGGGTGGGTGGGTGGGTGATTCATGGGTGAAACAAATGGGTGAGAGATTGTGGATATGCTTTTCCCAGGTAAAGGGGGAGGGAGAATGGTGTGCTCCCTCTGTTTCATGTTTATTGGAGCAACTCCCCCTAAATGAAAGTGGTGTGAACTGGTGTTTAAGCTCTGTTGCCACCCCACTCTTTTGCAATTCAATAAATATTGTGCTTTAGCCCCTCAGTAGCTGATGTGCAATTATTACCAAAACAAGGAAATAAACTGACAATCATAAGGACATTTATAGCATGAACTTGATGGAAGGTACTGAGTATTACTGAGCAAGATAAGCAATCTTTGTTTTGCTGCCCATCCAACAATCTTGGTGGTTAGGACATCTGTGTACCTGCAGTGGAGTCAAATGCTGTATAATTCACATGATGAATACTGTTTATTTTACTATTGTGCTTGACATACATATAGAATGCAAAATTGCCATTGTTTTGGGGACATGACATAAAAAATGGGCATGTCTTAAGTTCTGGTGTTGCATCCTTAACACCTAAAGGCTCATTTAGAGGTGGATGTATTTGCGCACTGAACATATGTATAAGACACACACAAACAGAAGCATACTTACGTGTACATGCAGAGTAGGCTGAATTTCAACGTGTGCCCTTCTTAAAAAACAATAGCATTGCACCAGACATAGAAATTTGTATACAATTGCCTAAGGATGGTGTAGAAATATGTCTTGACAGTGATATTAGTAAATGCTAAAGTTGCATTACCCTATTTGTATAATATGAAGTGTCATAAATGCAAGAGAATAATGTCTTGACAATTATTAATAAATGTGAAAGTTGCATTTTTCATATAAAATGCAATTAAACCCTCCACACCTGTTAAAAGCAATAATGCTAAGCGGCTGTTGTACATAATATAAAGATGGAAAGTTACTACTTTTTTAACAATACAGTGAATAAAAACACACTTCGCAAAGCAAAGAAGTTTTACATTGCTGCAGAGGGTTAGGAAGCCATCTTGTGCACACTCAACTGTTATTCTATTGAATCATGCTAGTCCCTGCCCCATTGGAGCTTGCACTCTAAATCCCCTAGCACTCATGCACTAGGGTCCATTTTTGTC
This sequence comes from Mixophyes fleayi, assembly GCF_038048845.1. Taxonomy (NCBI): domain Eukaryota; kingdom Metazoa; phylum Chordata; class Amphibia; order Anura; family Limnodynastidae; genus Mixophyes; species Mixophyes fleayi. Next base: position 114,243,591 of record NC_134407.1, on the reverse strand, counting down.
GGAAACCAATTAATCAGTATGTTTTTTGACTGTGTGGGAGAAAACCAGAGTACCCAAAGAAACCCATGCAAACATGGGGACAGCACAGAAACTCAACACATATAAGGCCATGGTAGGAATCAAACTCATGACCGCAGCTTTGTGAGGCAGTAATTCCAACTACTGTGTGACAGTGAATAGAATATTTCAATCACCTTATTACAATGATAAATGATGAGTATATTTATCTATATTTAAAACATTTTACAATAATCTTCTTATAAATGATCTTGCATGAGTGATGGGATATGTCAAAATGGAACAGTTAGACAACCATGCAGAGACATATACTTTAACTTTCTGGTAGAAGAACAATATGTGAATTTCCCCTTTTTGCAGTAGCACTCACTTTAGAATGTTGAATGTGGTCTTCAATATGACTTTTCATCGGTGTGTTATATCTCAGGATGTCACTTGCTCCTACTGATAGGTAGTACTCCAAGGTTCCTCCCAGACCTTGATATTTTCAACTTCTCAAGGTAGAATCATCAGAGCTCCCTTGGAACTCATTCTTATGGACTTTAAAATTGTCTCGAAAAAAATAAAAGAAAGAAAAGGCAGGAAAAAGATCCTTATGGAGCGTTTAAAGAAGTTCTTTTTGATTGTCTTATTAATGTAACTTCCACATCTGTTGTTTACCTCTTCCAATGGAAATCTTCTTTCCTGCAGTGGTCCAAATGGAAAAGTCAATTAAGTAATGCAAATTGATGTCAGTGATTTGATATAATTTAGCTGCCATGCTAATGATTTAAGTACAGTATCAGCCATCAGAATCGGCTAGATAGTACTGCTGATAGTCATTATCATCATTGCACCAGCCCTTAAGTACCTGCAATAGATAATGCTCTTAAAATATGTATCTAGGAAGGCATCAACATGTAATTGTGTTACAATTATGTAAACACAACCTTACTGTGCTAAGATTATGCTTGCCAATCCTTGCCCATACCCGTTCTACCTCTCCAGGAGTAAGGGGACACAAATCAATGTGTGTATGTACTGATGCATGCGTGCACATTAGGGAAATACATATTTACCCAAAAACAGTTGACATACGTCCAACTCCAAATGAGCCTTCTTATTACTAATCAGATAAATAGGAAATATAATCAATATCTACTTGGTCAAAATAGCACCCTGTTGCCACATGCAGGAAGCAAAAATGATAGGACCATTGTTTGGGATCTGTATCACTTACAGGCTTGTGTCCTCATTTAGGATTAGTCGCATTTGCACAATTAGAAGCGGCTTAACATTGCTAGCATGTCAGTTCACCAGCCCTCCAGAACCAGGAAAAGATACTCCTCCTAAAAGGTGTATCTGGGGTTGTGTATATGTCTGACTTAGTCACACTTATGTGAGCACATACTTACTATCGTCAGTTTATGCTTGACCACCACTGACCATCCCTAAGTATCCCCTACAGACGTAAGACTTACGTCTGCATTAGTCACATTAGAGAGGGTGCTCTCTTTCTATAAACTAAGTTATGATTACTAGACCAGACCAGAAAGTTTTGCATAAATTCACTCTACAGTCCAGTAATTCTTATTATTTTATAAAAGAAAATAATAAAAACATTTTTTATTGAATCCTCATTTAAAATGCAAAACTACTTATCTGGAATTAAGTTGTGGCAAAATATGTTAAAATATTAAAAGAGTAGTGAAAAAGAATAGAAAGAGTTAGTGCTCAGAATATGTTAAAAGAAAGTGGTTTTGAACCTGTCAGAAGGGCTGAGGTATTTTAATTTTAATTATTTTTTTTTAAACATCAATTAAATCACTTAATTACTATTTGTGTTTTAAATAAAAAATATAGAGATATGCAGTGTATTTATATGTTTAGGGTTGATTCAATTAAACAATTATTTTAGAAATAAAACAGAATTAGTGGACTGGAGTGCATTATACTTTTAGTAATCAAATTAAGTTGCTGAGGGATGTGTTAGGAAGGATATCACTAGTCAAAGATCTGTGAAAATGTGACAATACTGAACTTGAGGCATGCAAGTTTAGACAAGGGTTGGCTGTCCTTTAGGCTGGAGAGGTACATCTGTGTTGCACACTGGTAGCAAAGAGTTACAGTAACTGTGGATTGCACACTGGTAACAAAGAATCACAGGATCCAGTGTCCCGAGACAGAAATGCTTCACAATGACACAGATTGCAGATTACTCCTTCTGCTGTAGTTGCAGGCGTCCTGTAGTCATAAAGTTGCTGTCCTAACTGCAGTGTGAGTCCATGTAATCAGTAAGTGTAATAAATCGTGCAAACTTCTCTAGAACTCTCCACTGTGTGACCTCGGAGGGAGGGAGATAAATTAGAATGGCTTCATGGTGATATATGTCTTCAGTGCCTCTTTAAAAGGATCCTATTGCAGCTGACCAATGAATGGATTCCTAATAAACTAGTACCAAATTCACTGTTTATATCATGTTCCATATTTTCAATCAATTTTGGGACTCTATTCCCTATAGAAGCATATCGTAATCAGAATAAAACACATTGAGACAGTTAGGTCCTTATAGGATTGCATCTGCTATATGATTTAATATTAATGTTTTGCTTTTGTCCTTTGTAGTGGCATTGGATTATTATTGATTGTACATTTTGTGGATAGATCATTTTTTAAAAACCTGTTTTTATTTGCCAGTGTCTAGAGTGTAGGGAGTGTGATTAGATTTATGTAATATTTTAAATGTGCATATATTTTTATGCTAATAAATTTGTGGTTTCTATAGTGCTTCATGGATATATTAATATTTAGTCTATACCCTTATATTGTGGTTTTCATATGATGAATGGTTGATCTCTAGTGCTGTATTATAGCATTTGTTTTCTGTGTACACTATGAGGGGAGAGAGCACTAACCACAAAGAATGGACAGCACACAAAGGGGGAGGGGGAGTGTAAGGGAAATGTGAGCAGATGGACACAGACGGTATAGCCTTGCATTTAATATCATCATCATCATCATCATTTATTTATATAGCGCCACTGATTCCGCAGCGCTGTACAGATAACTCATTCACATCAGTCTATCTGTCCCTAGTGATAAAAAGCATCTAAAATGAATTCAAACTATCAAGTTCCTAGAAGCTGCAGGGGGCCCTGGCGGAAACCAGGACACCATTCACTTACATCTCCCATATCGACACTTCTTGATTTATACTTTGACAACTGATTTCTACAGTGTATATGAAGGTTACCACATTTGATGTATGTGCGAAAAAATATTTGTGTAACGTCATGATAAACTGAAAAAAAAACATGGCCCTAGCAAAACTGGGCAGTGCCATTTCATCACCCACTGTCATCCAATTCACTGCAGCGCTCCCAAAAGGACTGGATTTTCTCCCTGACCCATTGTTATTAATTTGGAGTATGGCTTCCTGAGGCTTTCCACTTTCTGCTAAGACCCTTACAGATTTTATAAAAAACGTCCACGTACCTCTCCATAGTCCCATTTTTGGTGAGACAGTCGAAATGTTCAGTTCCCTAAAGTTTGTGACTTTGCTGTAACCAGTGCATGTTTGAAATTGAATCAGGAAGTGACTTGGACAGATAGGAAGAGTAGCTATCAGTGATGGGGCTTATTTTGTTCCAATTGATATGTACAAATGTTAGGAGGTGTAGGTCTGTGTGCATGTGTACCAATATTTGCCATGTGTATACTGGCATATATGTATGATAGTTGTTTTTAGCCCTGTGTTGCGATGGTACAAGCACAAGAGTGTTGTGTATCAATTGATGTTTATTACTGTCTAGTTTGTTGAAATGCCTTGTTTTGGGCAGCACTGTGGCTCAGTGGTTAGCATTTCTGCCTTACAGCACTGGGGTCATGAGTTCAATTGCCGACCATGGCCTTATCTGTGGGAGTTTGTATGTTCTCCCCGTGTTTGCGTGGGTTTCCTCCGGGTGCTCCGGTTTCCTCCCACACTCCCAAACTAGTAGGTTAATTGGCTGCTATTAAATTGACCTTGGTCTCTTTTGGTCTGTTTGTGTTTATGTTAGGGAATTTAAACTCTAAGCTTCAATGGGGCAAGGACTGATGTGTGTGAGTTCTCTGTACAGCGCTGCGGAATTAGTGACACTATATTAATAGCTGATGACGATTGATTGTATTCAATTCATCCCTCCCATTCCCCTGTCTCCCATTTCTCACACAGTGCCCTCCATGCTGCATTTGCTCCCCTTCACTTACCTTCCTATTGACTTCTTTCTTCTCTTCTGTCTTGTCCGTCGCGGCTCCTCACTGCAAATGTCCACTTTTTCTTTATGGACCATACTATGGTGCTCAGGGCCTGATCAACCACTAGGCTGACCAGGCTGCAGACTGGGGCGCTGGGTCCCGGGGGGCGCGGCGCTGCGGGTATTTATTTATTTATTTTCTTCATTCATTTTGTTTTTCGGGGTGGGGGAGGGGGGGGTCGCTGCGGGGGGGGGTGGAGGGCTCGACGATCAAAAGCATTGCCGGTCAGTGGTTAGCAACACACAGCCAATACCCAGGCTGCCTGTTGCTGTGCAGCAGACAGGAAGCAGGACGTCTTCACTTCCTATTTGCTGATCTGAGGAGAGGAGCGACGCTGGCACAACTACAGGTAAGTGAAGGGGGGATCTGCCCTGCATATCTATAGGGAGGGGGGGAACTGCCCTGCATATCTATAGGGAGGGGGGGGAACTGCCCTGCATATCTATAGGGAGGGGGGGAACTGCCCTGCATATCTATAGGGAGGGGGGGGGAACTGCCCTGCATATCTATAGGGAGGGGGGGGAACTGCCCTGCATATCTATAGGGAGGGGGGGGGACTGCCCTGCATATCTATAGGGAGGGGGGGGAACTGCCCTGCATATCTATAGGGAGGGGGGGGAACTGCCCTGCATATCTATAGGGAGGGGGGAACTACCCTGCATATCTATAGGGAGAGGGGGAACTACACTGCATATCTATAGAGAGGGGGGGGAACTACCCTGCATATCTATAGGGAGGGGGGGGGGACTACCCTGCATATCTATAGGGAGGGAGAGGGGGGACTGTCATGCATATGTATAGGGAGGGAGAGGGGGACTGTCATACAAATCTATAGGGTGGGAGGGGGGGGCTGCCATGAAAATCTATAGGGAGGGAGAGAGGTTGATATGTATGAAGGAGGGCAGAGGAGGGGGGCTGATATATGTGACTGGGGGAGTTTTGATGTGACGGGGGGATAGCTACAGAGTGGAGGTAAGGAAAATAGCTGCAAGGGGGTTAAGGAAAATGGCTGTGGGGGGGGGGGTTGTGGTTAAGGAAAATGGCTGCAGGGGGTATTTAAAAAATAGAGCAGCTTTGGGGGGCAGAATCTCATGATTGTGTGGTGGTCACATGGGTGGTCTTAGCAATCACTAGAATACTAAATACTAGTGAGATGGGGCTGGTAGAGGTTTGTATTTGATTGACAACAAATATTCAGATATTGCTTATATATGCCTGTCCAATGGGTACTTTTAGCTGGCCATAATGGAGTGTTTTGTTTTAACTAAAGGGCCTAATCATTCAGGGTTTGCATTATAATACATTTTTGCATTTTCAAAACAGGACGCCAACTTTCCAGAAGCCAGCAAGAGGATAACAAAGTTGCAAGAGAGAAGAGCAAGAACAGGTAAGAGACAATGGCACAATCTGTCTAAATTTGAATGCTGGAGAATACACCTGAACATTCATATTCAGGAGTGTTCCTATACACCTATATATTCGGAGGAGGGGGGGGGGGGGCGCTGCGGCCGTATTAGCCTAGGGCGGCCAAAACCCTTAATCAGGCCCTGATGGTGCTATACGTTGTCCTCCATGGGCTGACCCCATCCCCTTTAATGACTGACCACAACCCCTCTTACAGTTGGCCACACCCCATTGTAGTGGGCCCCTACCGCTGCATTTCCCCCGGTGGGCCCTTCATGTCCCAGTCCGACACTGACAGGATCTAAAGATTGCGCATTAGTAGCAAACAATCACAGGAGCTGAGGATTACCCATAGGCACACAGATAACAAAGTCATGTTAGCTGAAGGTTGCACACAAGTAACTGAGTGTCACAGTAGTAGAAGACTGCACATAGGTAACAAAGTCACAGTAGCTGAAGGTTGCACACTTGTAGCAGTGTCACAGTAGTTGGCGATTGATAACAAGATCACGGTAGCTTAAGGTAGAACACAATTCACAGTGTCACGGTAGCTGAATGTTACACAAAGGTAACAGTGTCTGGAAAAAGGGCCAGGATCAGGATAACAGGGCCAGAATCAGGATAGCAGAACCGAATCACAGAAAGAAAGCACAAGCTCCACAGGTAGCATGGATTTCAGAAAACAGATGGTAGTACAGTGATAACAAGGTTTGCAGAACACACAGGGTAACAAAGTTTGCAGGAACAGAAGCTCAGTTATGAACCACATGGGTTCACAAAAATCAGGCCATGATGTCTGGGAGAGTCAGAGTTTTAGAAGCCAGGCACAGATGGAGTTTGTTAACCGCTGGGGAATACAGCAAAGTGGAATAACTGCTGCACTGCTGGAATAGCAATAATTGCAGAGGAGCGCTTCTGATAGGAGTATGTTTCTGCAACAACAAAATTCTAATTCCACAGAGTTAAGAACTCCAAGTCCTGACAGTATCCCCCCTTCTTTCCTGGTGAATGTCCAGATGCCATCATGCACGTTACTGGTGGTCTGGAAAGGAGAGCAAAAATATGACTAGGTCCTCAGGCCTGGTCAACAGGTTTACCTTTAGGCAAGGGAGGCATCTCAGCTAGTTAAGGTAAAGGGAAGCATTGCACAGACCTTAGCAAAGTGGGCATCTTAGAAACCTTGGAGAAGGCAATCATCTTGGAGACTTTAGACAAAGAGCAGTTGTTTTGCAGACCAGGGACAAAATTAGCAACTGGACTTCCAGAAAAAGGAAGCAACGTTTGGTCCCTAAAAAAAGGAAGCAAATGGCTATGAACTAATCGGAAATGGAGTCCAAGACCAAGGTCAGTACTGGTTTAATTTCCTGAGAATTAGTATTAGGACTAATAATTTACCCTTAAGTACTGTGTTTCACTGGAGTCTGGAGTGTTATCGGATGCTGTTACAGAATGTATTTTCTGAAACTTAATGTTAAGGGAGTAATTGACCATTTAGTACTATGTTACACTGGAGGTTTGCAGGATGGTGTATCAGTAGCAGTAGGAAGGAAACAGGTATAAGGGCACGTGTTTGCTCACTCTTGTGAGCTGCACCATCTCATTATCAAAACAGAGAACCAGAGCATTTTTGTATGCTCTATTTCCAGTAGAAAAGATTAGGGGTGTTGTAATGACCTTTTCCAACTTGGTGTTTTTCGTTTTTGAAAAAGTAGATTACACAACAGAGGCAAAACACGGTTCTCTTGGGAAAAAAACTACAGATGTCAGCACAGCTGTTGATGAGGACTCTGTTGTATAAGCAGGAAAATGTTGTAGTTTATAAAATTATAAACATTTAACCAAGGAATTAACTAGAGATGCAATATTTCTATTTATTTATTCATGTTATTGAGATGAACAATGGCAATGGTTGCAAGGAAAGGGCACACAGGCGGTCGCATCCCGTGTCATGTGATGCGGCCGCCTGTGTGATGACGCGGCCGCATCCCATGTCATGGGATGCGGCCGCCGGTGAAAATCAGCGATTTTAACTCTGGGGGTGGCCGGCCGGCCTTCCAACCGGCCCTAACATCGGTGATTCTGGGTGGCCCAGGGGGCCGATGCCCCCCTGCCCCATGGCCCAGCCCGCCCCTGAGTACTGCTGCATTATAGCAGAGAACTCTGCAGCATGGAGTCCATCTGCCATAGTGACAACCAGTCCTAGATCATTCAGCATGGGGCTGAATTCCCTAGGTGGAGTGCATCTGCAAAAAAATACGTCCCTCCAGGAAAACCCAGCCCAGGGTTGAAAGCACTAAGACATCCCCCACACCCCTGGTGCAGTGGGTGTGGGACAATAAATATAATAAAAAATTGATTTAAGCATTTTTACATGGTGAACTACAAGTCACAGCAATACCTGGCAGCCTTAAAGTGCTTGGGTATGACAGACCGTTGGGCACTGTAGTGCTCCATGTAAAACTGCTGTAATAAAAGAAAACATACACCATTAAAATATAACATTTTATTAGAAATAAATACTTTACCGCACAAACCTAAATTCAGCAAGATCTACAATTTTCTGATTTTCTTCAATTTAACATTTTAGGTTTCTCTGCTATAGATCCACTAGCTGTGACTGACATAGCCATTTTTGGGGAGACCCCATGCTTTTCATATTCCTCAATTTTGCAAATACCAGCCTAGGCTATGAGTGCTAATGCTGGTAGTACTTTATAGGGTTTCGGGTACACACTTTTTAAATGTACTTATTTACAAAAAATGCACAAAACTTAGAAGATGATCCTCATCAACTTGATCATATCATACACTTCAAGTGTATCTCACTGAAACATATATATTTTACGCAGTATGCCTGCAGCTCTGTATACAACGTAGAATGGAATTTTTTTGGGGCACAATTTACACTTATGTTTTTGGCAAAATTTAATCCATCAGCCCCATGTGCACCTCAACTATGCATTTTGAGGTTTGGCCATGCTAGCAATGTGCATATCTGCTAAAGTGACACCTGAATAGTTTCTAGCATGACAGGTATATAACAACAGCACTCTGCTCACCTTGTATAACACTATTTGTAATGTTTTTGTTTTATATATTAATCAACTATTATTAGTAAAATTATAAACATTTAACCAAGGAATTAACTAGAGATGCAATATTTCTATTTATTTATTCATGTTATTGAGATGAACAATGGCAATAGTTGCAAGGAAAGGCTGTATGTGGGCATGCTATATTTAGTTATTAAGTATAGGACATGTCTGCTCAAAAACTAAGCGGAGCTCTGCGCCACCACAGAAGATTAAGGTACACGGAAACGGAGAAAGCCATGAATGCCTTGTGATAAGGATAATAGTACATAGACCACTAAACCACAAATTTCTTTAAAAAAAAAGCACATTTTCTACCCCTTCCTTTATATATATTTTGATATTTCTACCCATCAAATCTTGTTTTTGTATTTGGATGCAGAATCAGGCAAATTACTGTGGCAAACCCACATTCACCTGGAATATTCTGATTACTCATGTCCATACAATTATTCCCAAAAGATGAAGCAGAAATTTGCTCCACCTACAATAGTTGCCATCATGACAATCTAGCATGCTTGTATGTCTATGAAAACTGACATTTGCACAAAGTGAGGTGCGTTAAAAACAAAAACTGCATTTTCTTCTAATGAAATAATTTGCAAAAATCTGCTTTATTTTTTCTCATGCTCAAACTATATCTGGGGCTAGTTTTCATGTTATTGCTTTCAATTCTTAAATGCTTATCTCCACATTGTGGTGTTAAAGCAACTGTAAAGATATAATCAAAACAAAACTGTTGATTATAACCACATTTTTTTCCACATTGGAATTGATGTTCACAGAGTTAAAAGTTCTCTCAACAGTTATTTGTACACAACAATAAGCTTATCAAATCACTGGACACTAGACTTAGTCAACAAATTGATAAAAAAAACAACAGTTTTTCTGAAATAACTTCCTCTATTTTCCTCTAAGATTTCCCTAATATCAGACCTTTAGTTTCCATGTCCTAACATACTTTTTGCTTCTTTTTTAATGACACATACATTTAACGAATATAACTTTATTAGTTGGTAACATCTTTTGCACTTTGTACTGTTTTTGTCATTTTTGTGTGTGGCATGCTACTTTGCAAATCTTCTGATGAATTAAAACTGCACTTTTACTGCATAGCAGTTCCTGCACACATTACTATGCATTTTATTTCAATGACATCACACTAACTCTATATTGGTAACAGAGCTTCAAAACGGATGCTTATATTTATATATATATACATTTATCTTGCTGAATAAAAGAAGTGTTCCAGATAGCAACACCATAAGTATTTTCATTTGCCTTGTATGGGTTTCACTAATATTACAGTGCCTCAAACATGTAAACTTTAAAAAAGGCAGTTTGTTCTTGAAATGTGAAGTTAGAGTTGGCAGCCTATGATGGGATGACTAAGCAAATTCCTTATGAAGTGTTAAATAAACTTTACTGCAGAAACTTCACTTTTACTTAAACCCTTAAAGCTTGTGATTTGCACATTCCTGCATTCATTTGATTACTCTTACGCACTTTTTTGTATGGCTAGAACCATACTGTAATGCTTGGGATATGGGAATTTTACCTATTTGTTGCACTAATGTAAACCAGATGATGATAAAGTGGAGTCAATGTGGCTGTATGCTGGTATTAGTCTTTACAAGTGATCTGTGACCTTCCCTTTGTGTGAGCTTTTGTAAATTTTGGCTATTTTATGATTGTTGCAAAATTCATGAAATTGCTTCCATTGCAAAGTCATCTATATCCTTCATTGAAATAATATCTGGGCTTCTCGACCTGCTAACAATTCTGTTCATGCTTTGTGGAGTCCCTGTCATGCTCTGGTCACGGGAATTACAATCTATGAATTGTTGCATTTTTAAAGAATCTTCTTCTGTGTCGTTCCATGTCTTTGCCCTCTCTCCAAGGTTGAGACTACCTTGAGTTAATAGCTGTGAAGATCCCTTAAATGATTCTATAGAAGAAACTGGAACTGGGGTAAGCCGTGGATATACCATAAATGGACTATTTGACATTTCCAATGCTGGAGTTCCTCTCTCTGATGGAGGTAGGGACATTTGCAGGTATTTTCCTGTTTCTGGATCGAAGAAGGTTTTGATACGTAAATATACAGGAATGTCCACCACAAAGTACTGTCCAGAGTCAGGGTCCTGAAGTAGTTTGCGTTGGGTGATTGGAAGGGATGGAGTTGAGGATTCAGAAATTGTCTCTTCCTGCTGTAGGCATCTGGGTTTGGAGGAAGCCACTTTGAGATGTGTTTGTGGTGTAATTAAGGTTGGCATGACATTGGCTGGTGATGGAACATCTAAAACAATGTCACATTCCTGAAAGTCCCCATCTTGTATCTTGTGAGGAATCTCGGTCTTCCTGCGTTTTTTAGTGAGACGCTTTGCACGCCGTAAGGCTTTTTCTGTTTTGGGAGGAACAGCAGGTGGCTTTGCAGCATGCACCTTCTGTGATTCTAGAGATTGAGACTGCTCCTGTAGGTGTGTTGGAATTATCTTTTCAGGGATTGGGAACTTAAATTTTCCATTTCTCGAATTTATACCTGTTGAAGGCGGGCTTGGCATATCCTCTAATGCAGAAAGAGCTGTAGCAAAGCCAGAGCTTTGTGTATTCACAGACATAGGGCTTGCGACCATGGAGCAAGAAACACTCTCTGACATGGGACTGGTTATGGTGGAACAGGCAATGTGTTCTGAAAAGGACACAGCATCCTCAAACTCTAGCAATCCATTGTCAAGAGGAGAATAGTTTGTATTCTCAGTATCAAGAAGAGGATAACTCATAAGTTCTCCATTCACCAAGTCCTTCATGGACTCACTGACATTGTGTACAAGCAATGTGTTACACTCTGGTGACGGACCTGTGACCTCTGAGACACAGGTCTCAACTGGATGGAAAAAGGGTCCTCCAATGCCTTGTAAAAGGGTGTCATTGCAGATATTGTCTACTTTGACTGTTTCTGCATCTTCTTCAGCATTAACAGAACATAGTTCTGTGTTTTCTTTTCCCTCATTTTGAATTTTCATCTGGTTAAATCCTATTGCTCTTTGTCTTGGAGTTTCTGATGCAGGTCTTGTAGTTAGATGCTTTGGATTATTGCCTACATTATTCATTTCCATATTGTCTCTGCTGGATATGTCTGTATTTGTATCCTTGTTCTCTCTAATGTTGGGCTTTGTTTCTTTCAAGTCTCTTTTCCCCATTATAAAACTAATTTCTTCTCCTTTCTTGAAAGCTAGGCAATCTTCAGACAGACTTCTAAAAAGAGGCAGCCTTACTGACTTTGTTACCGGAGAAGATTTAATTTTATTGTCTTTTATGTGAAACAAGTTTGGTTTAAAAGGCGTTATGGATGATGGTCTTTTAAGATCCTCAGCACATGCACTTTCTACACTTTGCTCATCACTTGCCACTTTCTCTTTGCCTTCTTCTTTCTTTTCAATCTCTGCTTCCAGAAGCCCAGACTGTCCACTTCCTTCTATGCTGCAGTTGCTCACAGCAAAATATTGTAAATTGTCCTTTGTATCACCTTTTCTTACCACATTCTTTCCATCTTCATCTCTTTCCCCAATCCATTCTCTTCCTCTCTCTTGGGAAGAAGTAGATTGTTCTTGGTGGTTTGGTATATTTTCTACTCTTTTTTCTAACAAATACTTTTCTGGCATGAAAAGAATATCTGTATGTTCATCCTGCTTAAACTCTTCTCTTATATTTTGTTCTTGCATTAAATGAGATCCTTCTGCAGTGTGAATGCAATTTGAGCCATCTTCAGTAAGTTCTTTTTGTTTCACATTTGTATCTGTGTCTTCCTTGCAATAAAGGTTCAGTGAAGGATATTCCAATTCTTTCCTTTTATGATTGCCAGTGGGACTGAGACAGCCAGAATCCACTTTCTCCTCAATGTTAGCTGCATTTGTATGAACTTTTTCTGTAGGGATTTCTACATTCTGCAGTATTTTACTTGACATAACCTGTGGTGGTGAGCTCAAAGATAAATAGTTATCAGATGCATTTCCAAGAATATATGGTTTAATTTCTCGTTCAGGACTTTTGTTCAGTGCACATGGTGTATGGCTCAGATCTTCCCTTTCTGACACCAAATGATTTGTTTCCAGCAAAGGAATATTGTGAGTGACATCCTCTTGTACCCTGACATCTGCTGCCAGATTATTTTCATGCCCATTTCTACCATTTATTGCTGAACTGTAAGTGCTTTTGACTCGTTTCCTCATGTCTTTCAGGTTGAACAGTAGACCTGTTGCCTTGGACTTATAATCATCTCTCTTGTGATACAAAGTAGCTTCTACTTGGTCTTGATCTTTAGTTGTAATGATATCAGCAGGTGGAGGTGTTATCATCATAGGGTGCTCTTCCAGGGCTTCTTGTATGTTTTTCCTTCTTATAATTGGAGTTAAAAGATTTGTGATGTTAAAAGAGGAGATACTAGGCTTTTCTTCGGAAAATTCTTCTTTATTCAATGACAACTTTTCTTGGCACTGAGGTATAACTGTCTCTTTCCTAGTCATATTTGTATGGAGCAATTTTTCCTCAGCTTCCATTTTAGGAATATGCTTTGTTCTCCTCCATGGAGGTATGTGACCTTTACTAATTGATAGAGGGATGCAGTTTGAAGATGTTGTAGGTAGAATAGTAGGTACACTCTCTGTGGTGTCATCTTTTGGTAGATCTATCATATTATGTTTCTTTACTTGTAAATTAAGTGGTATTACATCTTTAATGGCTTCTTTTTCCATTTGCTGTATCAACGTTTTTATTCTTCCAGATGGTGGCACGTATTTATCTGGTACTTCAACTTTTTCTTCTTTGCCTGTTTCTGAATTTCCTACTTCTTGTGGGGAAACTACCTTTACTTTAATAGCCTTATTTTGTTTTACAAATGTTTGAGATGTATTGCATACTAGTTCTGCCTCTTGACTTGTAGACAACTCATGTTTTAGCTTTTGTGGAGACTTAGATTTGGTCAATGTATTCATCCAGTTTGGGTGCTCTTTAGATGATGGTTGTCCTTCATCTACCTGCATATTTTCTTCTTGTATTCTAGTGTTTAATGGAGCCCTTATAGTCCTATGGTTAGAGTCTCTATTTTGCTTAACTACTTTTTTGTTTGGAAGTGGGGGAACAGTCCTTAGCATTTGAATAGCATCATAGCTGCTAGACAATGTAGATGCGGGGGAGGCCCAGCCTACATCTAGTCCTGCATCCCTTGTTCTTATTCCAGGTAATGCTCTTGATAGTAAAGGAGAACATGGGGTTGCTGTTCTCAGAATAGGAGGTGTTCCTGGGATTGAACTGTCACTTTCATCTCCTCCAATAACTTTCTTGTTGATATCACTCCATGATTTAAAGGCACTATTTTCACTGTGTAGAAAAGTTGTTCTTCTCAATGAGTCCTTTTTTTTCACAACTTTTTTTAACTGATCAGGTAAAGGAGACTCTGAAGAGCAAGGAGACCCTGAGAGCGGGGAACAAATTTCAACTTTAGATTCCAAGAATACCTCCCTGGCTGTACGCCTGTGCAAATGATGATTTTCATTTAAACCAGTATCAGCTGGATTGATAGATTCTAGTGCCTCATTATTGATGTCAATTTTTTCTACAGTCTCACATACAGGTTTGTCTTCCATAGTCAACTTTCCTGTTTGAGAACCTGTAGGCAAGGGTATTTTTGTGTATAAAGGTGATTCATCTGGTATTTCATTTTCAATATTATCAAATGTCTTTATTAGAGATGACACTTTAGAGCGTTGTTTGTAGGCTCTTGGCTCAGGGGCACACAGTTTGTTGTTGCTTGTGTTTGCATCAATCAACCCTTCCTTTGCATAGTTGAGCAGTGGTTGGAATGTTGGAGCCCACTTTCCTCTCTGGCGTGGAATTGTGGGTAATTGTGCCAGGGGCTGAGTCTTTCTGACTGAAAGGTTAAAAATTCCCAGGTGGTACTTTGTGGAAAGTGGCATTCCCCTAATGGGGGAGGGCAGTTGGAAAACATCATTTAATGGTTCTTCCTCAGCAACACATAAGCTCCTAAAAGCTCGGTCTGTGAAACTGCTCACTTCCCGGTCCGTATCATCCATTACACCCACACCATTTGTTCCAAGGCCATCTACCTGTCTCTTATGCTTCTTGTAACGAAGCATGTAAGCAACTGGTATCTTCCTAATGTGGACAGCAATTGAATGACGATGCTTTCAGAGTCTCAGTGGATCCCTCCTATGGGTAGAAAAAGAACACTGGTTAAGTTCATTTGAATTGCATACCTCTCACACATACTAAGTTATAACAGCATTTTGAATTACATCTTTTGTTTTTTTATTTGCAGCAAACATTGATAGGTACTTATTATTAACCTTGGTGCACCTAATTAACCATTAAATAAAAGCATAAATGTTATATGTTATGTTAACTATCATGGTTAGCAAACTGCTAAGAATGTTCCAGTGTGTTTCTTAGTACTTTTCTAGACAGTTATTCACAAAATAATACTGTCATAACTAATGAGCCTGATTATTATACAATTTTGAGGACTGCCATGAGAATCACAGATGAGACTGGAATTTAAACATTTTGGGCCTGATTTATAGTTAGATCCAACTTCAAATATGGTCCATAAAAATGTGCTTTACTGTATGGTGCATGTACAGTAAAATGTTGCTGGAACAGGTTTTAGCATCTTGCCTTTGGAGCCCCTTATGCTTGAAGTGCAAGTTGAGTAAAGTAGGGTCATGCACACCTGCACATGTACGTGTGTAGAATGTCACACAGAGATGCAGCCTAGTTTGGCCTGGCCCAATCTTCATATACACCTTTTAGGAGCCTTATCTATTGAGTGATACATAAAAACATTATAGTATATCTGAACATTCATCTGAGGATAATAATGGCACAGAAGGATCAATAAGAGACAATAGATTTTTCTACAATGCATTTATACTTTTTCTATCGAATATTTTTGTTTTACAGTATTCCCTGAAATATCTGTGAGAAAAAAGAAACAAATCGATGAAAAAGAAGGATGCAAAAGAAATCTAAATGTTATAGAATAATAGAGGAGATGAGAAAATAACATTTTAGTCAAAACTTAGAATTATTAATTTGTCTAATAAAACTCTGAGTAATAAACATTAAGCTGCCTAACAATCGTTAGGCAGCTTAATGTTTCTTTACTTCACTTCACTTTACATAGTGCCCTTGACAAGTGTACAATTAAATTAGAAATAAAGACATGGGAGACTTGCTTGGTGGAAAAATTTTATTAAAATAAATCAACTAAACTGAAGGTGAAGCAAAAAGCATGGCCAATTAGCTATCAGACATTCCTCATACCATAAAATATGGCGACCAATTGCCCACAGATGCTTTTAGGCCGTGCTGTCCCACTTTCCCTTGTTTGATTCAGTAGCTGGGACCTGCCTGCACAGATGGTGCCCCATAACCATAGATTGTAAGCTTGCAAGCCGAGTCTTCTTACCTCACTGTATGTATATATTACCCATTATCATTTTATTACTGTGTTTGTTCCCAATTGTAAAGAGCTACGGAATTTGCTAGTGCTATATAAATAAATGTTGATGTGCTGACATTGGCCTTAATTTTTATAATAAGCTCCATGGCCTTCAACTCTCCCAATCATTCCCTCTTAGATGTATAATCAGTACACCAAAGCCACAAATTTGGTTTTTGCAATCAGCAAGCAGGGATGTCCTCTGCATATCCTTAACCATCTAACATTCCTATCCCCAATGAAAATATGCATGTTATAAGATGCAGGCTTTTGCTGGCCCAATACACAAATTAATGCTCTACAATCCAAACCTTCTTGACATCCCGGCTTCCACCTGTAACATGGTGGGCGCTCACGGTGTAGTAATTAATGTACAATCAATGAAACTATTGAATGAAAGCAGCATACATTTTTCAAATAAAGATAAAGCTTATCTGTCATATGCTTGATGGATGTACTGCAGACAGGATCCTCTTCTCTCTATTATTATCAATTAATTACCTGTGAAGGAAATACACATCGAGAAGACAACTGGCCATGTGTAAAATCTTTTAAAACAGCCAATTTTTATTTTGAAGTAGGTTATAGACCCTTACAAAAGGTGCCATAAAAACAGCGCTTATCTTAGTCCATGGTGATGTAGATACCAAGGAAGAACACTTGAAGCATTCCAGATCAGCAGGTGTAACAGTTCCACAAATATCACACTGGCAATAAAATATCACTCTAAAAGATGACTAAAAATAAACTCTACATGTTTCGTTCTTTCGAACTTCATCAGGGTTACTTCCAAGGGATGTTCCTCCTTGGTATCAACATAACTGTGCTCTTTCTTCCTATGTTTTTGTATACTAGATTATTTCATTTTGGGTGTGGATGTTTAGAAAAAAGGAGCTGCTATTTGTCTTTGGACTTTATTTATATTTTATTTTTTATGGTTTATATGTAGGGAATTGTTTAAGAATTTAGTGTATGTAATTTGTAGCACAGCAAGGAAACTAAGAAATTGTTTAACATGGAGGTATAACACACTGAAATAAACAGCCTTCAATTAAAAACAAGAACACACAAAAAATATTGGAAAATCCAGTAAATACAGCAGGCCTAGCGGAGGAGTCCTTTGTAAATCACTCCTCATGCCAACTAGAAGGTCAAGGCCCAGCACACAAATCTCCTTTGAGGTAAGCTTTGAAGCCAGCAGACTCAGCAGCACCCGTAAATAGCTGGAAGTTACAGTTAGGCATGAGAGGAGGAACGCACAAGTGAACCCCATTAACATGTTGGATAAACACCCACCAAACTATTAAATTCTCCTTTTAGTTCCCAAGATAGCCTAATGTAATGGCGTGCTTTTAAACACCCCTGCTGTAGCCCTTTCAAACATTTTACAAAATTTCCTACCCATCGGTATTACCCTGCACGAAACATTGTAACATAGTTGATACATAGTAACATAGTTGATGAGGTTGAAAAAAGACACCAGTCCATCAAGTTCAACCTATTTTGGATCTCCTGTGATCCTGCACTTATATTTGAAATTGATCCACAGTAAGCAACCGCCAATCTGTTTCAATTGTGAAAATCCCCCCAGACTCAATATTGCAGTCCTATTTTTACCCTATATCCACTACTATCCTTCCTTTTAATTAACGGTCGTATCCCTGGATACACGTTTCCCGCTAAAAATTTGTCTAACCCTTTCTTAAACACATCTATTGAATTTGCCATCACAACCTTCCCTGGCAATGAATTCCATATCTTGATTGAACCTGCTTAAGGATAACATTACTAGCCCCCTTAAAAATATCCAGCAAACCCTTCAATTTAATAACCTTGGCAGATGGCAACCTGCAACAACCTGCTTTTGCATCGATTGCAATTCCTAAATATGATAATTTGTCTATCGGACATTCAGTTTTGTCGACTGCTATGAGCAGTCCAAGCCCTATGGACAAAGTCTGTGTTGCAAACATAACCTGGCCACAAGTGTCAGAACCCTACAAAAAAAAAAAATCATCAAAGTAGTCTGCCACACCATGGTGCCCTCTGTACGTGCCAAAATGCACCAGTGAAAAAAAGTATGCATATTACACTGCACCACCAATGGGCAAGCATTTATTAATATACAAACTATTCTTAAGTTTAAAACTCATGAATTCAAATTAAACAGGATGCAAAGGAAGGAGAAAAAAGGCTGATTCCACTGTTATCATGATCATCAAAGCCCTTCTCCGTAGCTTGTAACAATCTCCAAAGCATCCTTAAAGACTGATACACTACCTAGCAATCATATTCATTGCATCATTTACTGACCTCCCTCATCAGGTGAGAGAGGTGCTGAATATTTTGGACATCTCCCCTACGAGGGACAATATAAGACATGGTAAAGGGGGTGACTGAAATGGCCCACATATCCTCTCCAACTAGATGTCCCACAAAACCTTTTCATTCAATACGTCTCCCGCTGACTTTGAATTCTACAGAGAACCAACCCAAATTTCTTCTTTTTGCATTGGCACCTGGAAACCTTCAAAAAATTCCCTACATAAAAATTGTGCTGTTGGGAACACTTACCAATTTCTTTAAGCTCTATGGGTAGGGCTGCTTTACTGAGCAGGACCTCCGATACATGCGCACTCTGCTGGAGCCTGACCTGTCCACCTATTGCAGTCTTTTTAGGTCCCTTCCATGCCCTGTACAAGTATGCCTCAATCTGCGGGCTTCGCCATTTTCAAAATGTCTGCTGTTGAATGCAAAAACATTTCCTTCTTGCAGTATAGAGTGTATCAGGCCTCCCCTGCCCTGCTCCACAAGGACCAAACTTCTTGAACAAAAGACCTAGGCTATGTAACTTTCAAATAGAATTCCACATCCTCATTGCAAAAATGTTGCTTCTTGCAAAAAGCCTTTTTCATACCGCCTCCATATATTCCCATTGGACTTCATGTACATGTATTTTATACTATTCATAAGTTCCGTGGGCCTGGACTCCAAATAACAGGTCGAAAAAACAGCAATCAGTTTATGTAACTTCTATAAACATCTTCTATTCCTCCTCTCCCTTTAGCCATCCAATAAGACTTATTTCACTTTGCCTGTTATTTCAAACATATATACAAACTTTCCTTAATATATCCTGTTTTTAACTCTCTTCCTGATGTCCCTTAGAACCATTATGTTGGCACAGGACACAACCTCCTCACCAGCACTACTGTTCAGCCCCTTACCTTTTCTGTTACTATGGTGATTACCTAGCTTCCTCTCCAGGAGATGCATGAGTTTCTCATTTTTATTCCTAGCTTTGATGGAATCCTTGCAATCTGTGGAGCTGAAGGCAATAAACTAAATTCTACCAAGTGGTCACCAGATGCCTGAGATTCTTCTAAATCCTGATGAACCAAACACATGGCTGATGAGTTTGCAGACACATTGATTCCTCCGACTTGACACTTGGGAAGCTTCCACATTGCTCAACTTTGCTGAACCCTGCAATGCTCTTTGGACCAGGAGCCTTCCTCCAAAACCAAAAGAAGCTACAAATTGCAGAACCCACCTTGAGTACCCTGTCCAGGCAGGGGACATACACCAGTTGATCAATTCGGGCGTGTCAAGGCCATAAGCCAGGACAGGTCAAGACAAACCAAGAGCACCTTGCTCAAAAGGGACAGGATCTGTATCTTGGTTTTCCATCAACTACCCATGTTGGGACAAGGGGGAACTTGACTGTTGTTCATGATAATTGGTGGCCAACTGGGTGGTGGGAAGACCAGTGAATAATGGGAACAACTGGAGGACCCTACACTAGGGCAGAAGAAAAGGGGGTGACCTGGGCAGGGTTTTGGGTAATGATTGGGGAGGGGGAAACATGTGGGACCAGGGAAATTAATGATGTGGTTGGAGCCAACTTGGCAGGGTGGAAAACAAAATGCATGGCGGGGGCTGGTATATTTTGTTGCAGTTGGTTGAGTTATGAAGGGACAATGAAAGATTGGTGAGAGGCTGCAGGTTTGGAAGGGGTGTAAATGGTATGGCTTGGCTGGGTGGGGAAAAATGAAGTATAACCTGTGGAACCAGATAGCGGTGGGGCAACTGTACAGGAATCTGTGAAGGCATGATAATGAAGGAAAAACTGTAGGATTGGGAAAAATGGGTCAAACTGTGCAAATACGGTGGAACAGAACTGCAATTTGAGATGCTCAAACACATACCTGCAGGATACCAACTTGTAGGGGTCTCTGGCCACAAGGAAATGTGTAAACGGAAACAGATGAAAGGGGAACTGGGTTGGCCATAGCTGGAAGATCAAATGCGAGGCAGGTATACAAAGTAGGAAGACTGACAGATGCTGGTGACTTAGATTATTGGAACCCAAGCCCATAGAATGCAGATGGTGGCCATAGGACTGGCCAGGATGAAATTTCCAAAGACAAATGGAAGAAACACTCACCTCAACTCGAGCTAATATAAACTTCCCTCAACCCAGAATGTCCCCTTAAACCACATTTGATTGGCCATCAACCAGTATATATACACAAGCAGACAGATTAACTTTTGCAGGGGACCAATGCAGGATCTATAACAACCTTGGTGCTTATACGTCTCTAGTCCAATTGCCAGCCTTCAGTTTGCTAAGGGTTGTTTTCCCCAACTAATGGTTTCAAAAGACCTGTGAGAGAAAGTTAAGTTTATTTCTGGGTGAACAGATTTGCCCACAAATTAAAGTTTTTACAGATTTAGTAGAAGAGATCTTTATTGTCAATTTAAAACCAGTACACTATAAAAACAAATCACATTGCTTTGAAGTACATTTGAAAATAGGGGGTATAATAATTAAATCATCAGATAAAAGAAGAAATGTAGCCATTTGGTGTATTGTTGATTTTTTAAACAGAAACTTATAGACAACTAAACAACATCAAATGTTATAAATGCCTTTTGCTTAACCCAAATTATGATTTTAAAGCCATGTATTGGTCCTTTATGGGGCCTTTAAAAGTTGGATATAAGAAAGACACAATTTACATTTTTAAATGTAAACAATCCAAAAATTCCTTCCTTTTATATCCTTCCTAAGGTACACACAAATCAAACTAAACTTACTAGTAGGCCCATACTAGTTAGTATTTATTGGAAGTCTCACAGAACAGGCTAGTAAATTTATAGGCAAACAACTAAGAAGTTTTGTCATTTCCCTAACATGGGGCCTGAGTCATTAAGGGACGTATGTCCTTTTTGTGTGCGTATAGTACGCAAAAGTCTTGTGCGCACGCCCAGAAAAGGAGCGTTCGTCTGGGCACGAACGCAGAATCTCCACATTTGCACAGACAATCACCACTTACAACGGCCTGCGATTTTGGCGCTTGAAAAGGGCTGTGATGGGGTGTGGTGCCGTAGTCAATTCACAATGAAGGCGTTCCCATGTAGTACTTTAAAGTGTTAAGATTCATGTCTTAAGTTTTATAGCTAAGTAGACATATTACAATGGAGCATTGCAATATAATTCCCAGTTACATTCAATTGTGATGTTTAACTTAAAATACCACCTGGACAGCTACCCATATAAAAAGCTTTTCAAAAGATTTACCCTTGGGTCAAAATAAATTGAATATATTATGTAAGCTTCTCTGAAGTGATATCTGTGTTATTTCTAATTTGTACATTTGCCACTATTTGTCATCCAACATGTTGGTTCTGTTCTTGATGGAGCTACAATTATGTCACTCATATTTTTCCCCTTTGTCCTTCTTGTCACCTCTTCTAGGAGATAATGCTTACCTTCGCCCTTGACTCCTCACTCCTCTTTTGAACCCACGCATGGAGCAGGAGTTCGCATACAACTCCGCACATACAGCCAACCGATCAGTTGTGGAGCGGGCATTTGGTCTTTTAAAGGCCAGATTCCGTTGCCTAGATCAGTCTGGTGGTGCTCTAATGTATGCTCCAACCACTGTGTGTGATATCATTGCTCTGTGTGTGGTGGTGCATAACATCGCCATTAGGAGTGGGGTTCCTTGGGTGGAAGAGGCCGAGGATGCTGGCCAGGAAGTGTTAGATGCTGACCCCAGCCCTCCTGAATCGGTTGATGCTGTCTCCTTTAAAGAATATGTCCTGGACACCTACTTTTCTTGTAAGTTTGTTTTTAACTAAAGAAAACATACATAACTAAGAAGTATATCATTATATATTTAATTTACAATGTAAGGAAAATAAAAAAACCAAAACTTTACTTTGATTTGCGTGGCCTCTTTGGTGGAACAATAGTTGCTGCTGTTCTTGGATGAGTCTGGCTGCGGGTAAACCATGATGTGGAAGGCAACAGTGGGGAGGAAGCAGAGCGTTTGTGTGCAGCAGCGGGCGATTGTGTGGAACGGGTGACACAGGGTGCACAGGTGGCAGAGATGGCAGGAGGGGCATAGATGGCAGAGATTGTTTGACGGATTGTAATGGGTATATTTCTCCTTCAAGAAATATATAGGTCAGTATATAACTCTGCCCAGCAGGTGGCGCTGCAGCTTGGTTTTTTTTTCCACACACGCCACTAGGCATTTATATAGTAGATATATATATATATATATATATATATATATATATATATATGTATTTATATATATATATATATATATATATATATATATATACCTGGAGCTGTGATAGACTCCATGACGGGTAGGCTACGTCCAGTGTCAATGAGGCCCACACCTTGCCCCATCTCCACATCCAAGCAGGCCAATGCCCTGGTCCCCAATTAAGTGAGTTCCAGTTGGGCCGGGGGACCACCGCCTGTTCTTTGTGCATGCCTCCTGTGCTCTGTGAGTTTGTCCTTAAGGCGAAGCTTAAAGTCTTGCCACTTGTGTGCAAAATAGACACATTAGAGGAAGAAATTATCCCCAAAACCTTCACACATTTAATATAAGAACAAAGTGCTAATTGTTTCACAATTCCATATTTACCTTTTTTGAACCTCATTCACCTTGCATCTTATTGGAGCCACGGCATTGACCTCATTTTTTTATTTCTTCCCATATTTTGGATTTTGATTCTGCCGAGAGCTGACGCAGAATGGAGTGGAGCCTATCAACAGCCAATTTCACCAAAATGTCGATTTCGGCATTAGTGAAATTTGGCTTGCGTTTTATTTGGGCCGCAACAGAGGATGATCCGAAAGGCTGACTTACCTCTTGTTCAGACATCTCTACAGATTCAAATAAAATAAGTTTAGTCCATCACTATACAAAAAGGCACACATCTAGGGCCATCTAACTTACCTCAAAATGGAGGATGATACTTTGATGTAAATTTACTGTTAATCAGACTGTTAAACAGAAATGTCAATGAAAGCTAAAGAGCAAAAAAGAAAGACAAATTATTCCTTCTCCTTATATGCTATGTAAGGTTGCACACCTAGGGCCATCTTACTTACCTCAAAATCAACAGGTCAAATCCTATTCCTAACAGCAAGAACTTGTCAGCCATGCATAAATTGTCAGGGCCGACTATGGAATGCAGTGTGAGTTTTATAGTAGATACCGGTGCTAGGCGCCAGCACGCTAGGCCCACCCATTGGCAGGAAAGTCCATTTAATTGACAGGTGAGTCAGCCATCTTACTAATGGTTCTGCACCTGACGTACAGACGCACCGACGTGTACTGAGTACTAATAGCTAGGCAGGATATTGAAGTGTCTCATTTTTCAGAGAACATGCGAGCAGCTACTATCTCACTTACCGAACTGCGGGTCCTTACAGCAAAACTGGACCGTTGCTTTCAACCCGCAAGTCGGTATGTGAGCAACCACGAGAAAGTCAATGACTATTAAGCCGTACACAGGCATCTGCTCATGCAATTGGGCAGTCGGCGCTCCATCGTCCAATTGCAGCGCAGATGAAGCGATCTGTGGAGAAGACAGCCCGACCTCCTTGCAAAATTAAGGGCAGAAATAGATGCTCGTAAAAACGACCAAAACACAGTATTATATGCAAATGGCTCACCACACAGAAAACATTGAGACATGTTTGCAAAGGCCTCTTTTGTGTTCATTCCCTACTAATTTTCATATCATTAATATAATACATCTACTATTACATACTATTATATACTTTTTTGTGCTTATTATGCTTCTTTTAATGCATTTCATTTGTGAAAATATTTGTGGTCCCATGGACAGTGTTTGTCATTGTTTCAAATCTTAACCATTTCATTTATGGAACATGACTGGTATTTACCATTGAAAGCAACCATTAGCTGCATGTTTGTATATTTTGCACATTATAAAAAAATTAAAACAAATATAACACATCCTGCTCTCCAACAGGACGCCAACGCAGCTACCGCCATCACCGCCACAATGAACAAGAGGAGGTGGTCCCACAGGAGGCTCCAGGGGTGGTCCAGGAGGAGCTGGTAGTGGCAAGGGAACAGCCACAGGAAGAGGAGTCAGCAGTGGCAGAAGACCAGCTTTCTATGTCCCCAGTCCTCTTCCAGAGCCAACCTGAACTCCCCTCTCAGCAGCCACAGGTGCTGGTGGAAGAAAGTAAGTACTGGGTAATTGTCATATAGTGGAGTTTTGACATTTTTTGTTTTCTCAAAATAAACGTTGACATGAGAAACAGTTTCCCCTGTCCATTCACAGTATAGGCCATCCTAAGTTACCCCAATGGGGAAACTGCTCCCCCCCATTTCTTGTTTTGTGTGAAGCTGGCTGTATGGAAAATTGCAGCCTAGAGGGTGAGACTCTGCTTGGCAACAATTGCAAGGAAAAAATAAAAAAAATAGGCAAACACACACAATTATACTATTAACTTCTAATTACTACTGCGTTCAGCAGAATAAAAAACTTTGGGTCAGTTTTTTGGTAACATCCCACCTCTGCACTATACCGAGCATGAAAAATGCATACCCATATGTACAGGGACCTAGACCTAGCATTTTACCACATGAATGTATTAAGAGAGCATTAACTAAATTTTTGCATTTCGTTTTTTGCAGCTGGCGAGGAGTTGATGGTTGCAACCACACAGTCAGAGGCTGGTGTATGAACTGGAAAAACAAGAAAAAAAATACAAAAAATATAAACAAAAAGCAAAAAAAGAGCAAAAACAAAAATTAAATATCTAAAAAACTTATTAAATAAGTTCTATTGAATTTTAAAATGTTACTTAAATTGTTCATATTGTTTTTGTTTGAAGATTAAAATTGCTTATTTTGTTAGAAAAACTGGTGTGTGTGTGACTTGATTTATAAATTATTATTATTATCATTATTAAATTAAGTAAAGCAATGGGTTAAAAGGCAATGGAGGAAGAGATCAAGCACGGTATAATAGGGTCACACCTCGCATTAATGCCAGGCTTAGTGGCAAAGTTTACCGATTGTAGAGACAGCAACCACCTATTCATGGGTGTCAGGGCAATAGGCATGCTAACACGTTGGGATTCAGAGACCATTGGTGGTATAGGTGAACAAACAGCGCTGGGGTCATGAGTTCAGTTCCTGACCATGGCATTATCTGTGTGGAGTTTGTATGTTCAACCCGTGTTTGCGTGGGTTTCCTCCGGGTGTTCCGGTTTCCTCCCACACTCCAAAAACATACTTGTAGGTTAATTGGCTGCTATCAGAATTGACCCTATTCTGCCTCTCTCTGTCAGTGTTTGTGTTAGGGAATTTAGACTTTAAACTCCAATGGGCAGGGACTGATGTGAATGAGTTCTCTGTACAGCGCTGCGGAATCAGTGGTGCTATATAAATAAATGGTGATGATGATGATGACAACAACAAGAGGGAACACATATTTTAATGTTCATTGCAACCACCACTATATAACAAACAAGGGTTGTCAGTAAAACATGAACGCTTGAGCGATACACCAATGATGTTACTATGGCATTCAAAAGCGTAGGTTTCGTTTCTGTACTTGCGTATAGCAGAACATCATAGTATTTGCTGAAGTGCATGGGCATGAACACATACGGTAGGAACAGTTGCACCTGAAGTCATTAAGCAGCGTATGTGACAATACGTGTCTTGTTGACTTAGGCCGCTCGCAACCACCAGGTACGTGCATCATTTCACGTACGTGCGCTGCGCTCAGTATGCATCTCTTAATGACTCAGGCCCCATATGTACAAGACACATATAAATGTTTCAACGAATAAAGGTTGCTGAATTGCCATGTGTGATATAAAGTCACCTTATATCATATTCAGTTATTTGTCAGGTAAAATGTTAATACTTTTTGGATATGAATGAATCAGATTATTTTAATGAATCAAAGAATTGGTATTCTATATTTTGTTGCAACTAACTCTTTTCTATTCAATGATAAATCATTCCTACAAATACTTGGATCACTGATTATATGGATAGAGATTTGAAACTCTTCAAATAAAATCCTAACAACCATAATTTAACATTGACCTATTCAGCCAGTAACATTTTTACCAATTTTTCCAACATTATATTTTTGCAAATTTAGACACAGATTTACTTTTTTGCAAAAAAAACCCTGATAACAGCCTGTTACATCCCAACAGTTCACCATCAAAGGTCTAACCTAAAGGATTTTGTAAAGAGATCAGAAGAATTAAGTAAAAAATTATGTGATAACAGCTATAATAAGTGGCATAAAGGTTTATTGATAGAAGTTGGGGCACACACACTGCTCCCCTATGCCTTTGTTCAGAGCAGGAACTCAAAACATAAGGGGGCATGGGTCCAGAAAAATATATTTTTTCAGTATATAATAAATAAAAAAATAAACAAATTGGGCACACCTGGATAATCAAAGATTTTGATCAAATTGACACCACTCTGGTAATACATTGTCTAATTTGCTATAACAAAATGCTGTATCGATATGCCAACCACACCTTCCAAATAAAGGCTCCTTGAGCGCATAGGGAGTATTAAATACATAGTTTAAAATATTTTGCAATGGAAAAAATTAGACTTAGAATTAAAGGGCGAGACATGACACAAACACTACTTAGCAGATAAAGTTATATTTATTTTATATATAGAATAGATTCTGTTGTGTTATATTATAGTAAAGTAAATTGTTAAACGTATTTAGGAAAGAAATTTTCCAACAATAGGAAATTTTACTAACAAAGTGTGTTAGTGATTGTGTACATATGTGTGGGGTGTAGCTAAGAGATTAGTATGTATAAGCACGCAACATGGACAGTTAATAATACTGACTGGTGTTTTGCATTGGTATTGGTATGCAACGCAGATGGCCAAGCGATTAAAATATAGTATACTATTTTAGGCTCCCGTGGCGAAGGACCCTTGGATTTTTCTCCTTTGTAACCCTGCCCCAGATCTTGACAAATATTCTAGAAAGCTAATTGCACACATCCTTACAGCCTCTAAATCCCTTATAGCCCTTAATTGGAAACACAGCTCTCCTCCATCTCTGTCTGCCCTTAAAAAGCAAATATGGCATGTGGCGGCCATGGAGGAGATCACTTACTACTTACACGATAGAGGTTACACTTTCAACCAAGTCTGGGCTCCTTGGCAATTCGCAGAACGTTCGTTCTCCTCAGGCCCTTAAAGACTTCATTATGACCCATGTGCCGCAATCAGGACTCCGCTCCTGTTTCGCCATCTCCTGTCCTTTAACATTTACATTTTATCTTCTTCTGGATCACACTCCTGCATCAGCGTCTGTGGTCTCCCCCCCCCCTTTTCCCTT
Organism: Mixophyes fleayi; assembly: GCF_038048845.1. Lineage (NCBI taxonomy): Eukaryota > Metazoa > Chordata > Amphibia > Anura > Limnodynastidae > Mixophyes > Mixophyes fleayi. The sequence continues at coordinate 114,215,589 of NC_134407.1, read as the reverse complement.
CTAATTCTCCTTCACCCCTCCCCCCATTCTACCGTATTATAGGTTTGAATATTTAAACAAAAGCAAAAAAAATGAAAATATGGTCAATTTAAGTTTCAAGTTGTCAAAGAACATCTTCGTTGGATTTTACTACAATGTTAGTGTCCTTCTACGTACACATTGTAAATGTTTTACCTCAGATTGTACACATTTTTTTATTGACTGACCATCCAAAATAAAGAATTAAAATAAAATATATAGTATACTATAATATATAGTAGATTAAATATATTAATTAAATATATTAAATATACTATATTATATATTATAATTTAAAGAGTATCCTCACTGGATAAAAAGAGTTGACAGATGAGAAGTATTATCCTCACTGGAAAAAAAGTGTTTCCAGACAAGAAGGAGTATCCTCGGAAGCAAGAAAGTTTCCATGTTGGAAGCAGTATCCTCAGTGGGAGAAAGCATTTCTAGTGGGAAGACTAAAGGAATGTCACTTTAGAAATGTTTAGCTCCACAGACACCCAAATCGTGTGCAGCCTGAATTACAGGTAGAAGAAATATTGTCACATATACCAGGTCCCTTGTGGACTAAACACTGAATTGATGGCTAAAGTAGCTCCCATTATGATTAAAAAGAACTGGGGAGGGGCTGCAGATTAGTTGAAGTTTTAAGGAGGATTAATAAAGTAGTTGAGAGACAATTCCCCATAGTGTCCAATCCAGTTGTCATTCTTTATCTGCAAGCCATTTTCACTATTACTGTTCTTTGCTCTTTTCTTATCTGCCCCTACCCTTCCTAACTGTCAGTACCTCTTTGCTTCTCTGATAAAGGGGTACAAAATACAAGGACAAGACTGCCCGAAGAGTTAATAGACAACCTCAGTGTTTTGGCAGAAACCTTGTGTGACTGTTTGCAATCTTATCAGCCAAGAAATGGGTTAGTTCTAATTTAGTATGTAGTATTGCGTGTTCTGAATCGTTTATGCCATCAGTGTCTGATACTAAACACTTGTTGCTTAATTTCTTGCAAACGAGACACAAGGTTGGAAAGGATAAATTACAGCCATGCTAAATAAAGGTCAAATACTTTGGGCACTGTCTCACCCAGAGACGAAGACATTTAGCAATGGACAAGATTCAGGCTATACAAGACATTACACTGCCGCGGAACCAGCAGCAGATTCGTACATTCTTACGGATGAGTGGGTCAATACTTATTCATACTAGCGAAGTCTTTCTTCAGCTGCTTCTTGCCTTCTTCATCTTGCCATTCTTTCAGTACTTTGTGAAGGTCTTCTTTTTAGACTTATACCAATTTTTATAGAAGCACCTTTTGCATTTATCACTGACGTGTTCAGCAAAGATAGTCTTGAAGCTACGGAGACCACATGGAGTCTGGACATAGCTGGCAATTCCAACAATGACCATAGGAGGAGTCTCCACCACCGTAACCACCTCCACAACGTCTTTCTTATTCACCTTTCAGCCAGGCCTATTAACCTATACAATATCGGTCATGCCTGCCTTGTAACCCAAGAAGGCAGTCAGATGGATTGGTTTGTTAGGATAATCCTTAGGAAAGCTCTTGCCCTTGCCCCTATGTCAGTTGCTGCGTTTGCTGGGGCAAGAAACCCAAAGAGCCATTATTTCTTTTATTCTATGCTGGATTTACCAGTGCAGGAGTTAGTTTAATACTCTGAACCTGAGCATGTGTCACACACTGAGGAGTCAGAGCAAGCGTTCCACAACCTTAAATATAGTTTGAATAAGCAGCTGCTTTGGGAATACTAAATGATTATGAAAATCCTTTGAGTTATACTGAAACTTCTGGTTGCTCTGTAGGAGTCTTGACACAAAAACAGGGTGACGATAGCAGACCGGTAGCATAATATAGTGCTTGATTGGAAGCTATGGCAAGGTCTCTCCCTACGTGTTTAAGAAGTGCAGCAGAAACTGCTCTTCTGGTAAGTAAAAGTGAGGATGTATACTAGGATATGACTCAACTGTCTGTACACCACATGTGGTATCTCCCCTCCTAAATTCTGCTCAAAGTAGACATGTCTCCTCAGCAAGATTTACGAAATGTGCCTCGAGATGCACAACAATGGAGTTCTATGGCATCTTAGGAACTTTATGACAGCGACAGGCACACCAATAGTGCACTCACAACACATAAAAGGAGTTTTGATAGCCTTAAAACTACCTAAGGAAGTATCTGTTATCAAGTGTAAAGCACACACATATGACAGTGACCCCATATCACTTGGTAATGACAGAGAAGATGAGGCTGCTAAGAGAGCAACAGCCTTACTCATAAAAACAAATGTAACCAAATTAATGATTTTCGGAGCTCTCAGTATACAGAAATTAATAGAAATGCAGTATTTGTGTTCCCTACAGGAGAACACTATCTGGAAGTAGAAGGGATGTGGTCGAGAGTCCTCTGGACTCTGGAAAGATGGATAAGGTAGGCCAGTGGCCCCCAAGGCATATCTTCCAAGCTTAGCAGAGGCAGCACATGAACTGACTCACCTGTGTAAGGAGGGTATGTGCAAATTAGTAACAGAATATTGGTGTGCACTGGACTTCTCTTCACAGGCTATTAAGAAAGCATTGTCTTGCCTTACTTGTCTGAGAAAGAATATGGGACGACCAGTACTAACAGAGCCATCATACATTCTTCCTACAGATGGATTTTCCAGGTCATACAAATCGACTTCATCCAATTACCACCCTGCAGGAATCTCAAGTATGTATTAATATTTATCAATGCTTATCTAGCTGCTGTTTTTACTGCTAAGAAAATCATTCAGTTTGCTTGAGGGCTTGTTGTCCCCAAAATCATTTAAAGCGATTGGGGTGCCCTTTTTATTGAGGATGTCTTTCAGCTTGTATGTAAACTAATGTTTATTGATAGTAAGTTACTCCCTCTCTATAGGCCTCAAGCCAGTGGGAAAGTAGAGGCATAAATGGTACTATCAAGAACAAATTGAGTAATGTGATGACTGAAACTGGATTGACGTGGCTGGATACTTTGCCACTAGTTCTCCACAGCATCAGAACCACTCATAGACCACCTCTTAACGCGTCACATTTGAGATACTCTTTGAGAGTATCTTGATGGTAGATCCAAAAGATGATTTAAAATGCAACAATGAAGTGACTGTTCAATATCTAATAAAGATGAGTCAACAGTTGAAGCTACAACAAAGACGTTTCAAAATACTGTGTACTGATTTGCCAGATACTAACTGTAACCTGGGGAATGTGCTATGATCTGCAATTTCCTACTCTGAGATGGTTTAGCAGACAGGTGGGAAGGCCCTTACCAAGTTTTGAGGACCAGCACCACATCTCTGAAAATAGTAGAAAGAGACAGTTGGATCCATTCCACCCACTGCAGAAAAGTCAGAAATCCTGAGAAGGTTCAAGACATGGCAGAGGCTGATGTTATAACCCTGTCACTTGTGAATCTGTTCAGTGAGACTTAAAATCGCAGTCAATAACATCTGAGCCAAGGATGCCCCAGTGTCTACTCTTCCATGTTGGGGCAACAGTTTTTCTGTTTTTCTTTTCTAGTGCTTTTCGCGTCCTTATTTTCCCAAGGACAATCTATTTATTGCAATAGTGATCAGAGAATGGAGACTGGTTCAGGTGATGATACTGATGTTGCACAAACTAACATTTTATTCAATTCGGGTGTAAATAAAAATTTCCTGGAGACAATATGAGGGGCTATTGTCTGAAGAATATTGTATTTTTAAGTACTGTTTGTTAGGAACTCCAGCAGCCAATACCACAAAACCCGGAGTCTGCTCCGAAAGTCTGGTGTTCACTGTTGCCCCTAGTGGTCGGGACAGACTTGGCTGCAGACTAACGGAGGGTCGTGAGATGGGTACCGGCTGCGGAGAACCCAGGAATTAGGAGTAATGGCAGGCAGCGAATCCAGTAAACTAGCCGAGGTCAGAGGTCACTTGCAAGCAGGAATAGTCGGTAAACACGCCAAAGGTCGGGGTCACAGGCACGGTAGCAAGATCCAAGGTACAGGCTGAAAGGTCAAGGGTCACTGGCAAACAGGCAGAGTCAAAGTTCAGGCAGGGGTCATACACAAGAAATCAATCCACAGGTTGTCACCAACACGATACAGGAGCAGGTTAGCTAACAGGCAAACTGAACGCTATAATCGGCAGGGAGGCTAAGCCCTCCCTGCCTTATATAGTAACATGAGCCAATCATGGCTTAGCCCTGTGGTGATTGACAAAGTGAGGGGCCAAACAGATAAGGCCAGATTAATTAGCCAACAGGCTGACAATTAGCGCATGCGCCCGGCTTCTGTACTTGCCGGGGCGCAGCCCTTCATACACTCGGCATCCGGCCGTTGCCTTGCCAACGGCCAGGCCCGGGTAACAAGAAATGATGTCTCGGCCATCTCCATGACGACCGGGACGCTTGCCGGGACAGGAAGTGAGTTGCGTCCGCCACGGCTCCTGACACTGTTGTCCTATAAATAAGGAGAAGTGCATCCAGCGATATCAGTCCAGTAATAATGTAATTTGTACCTGGCCAGACATCATTCATTGGTGAGTAAGGTCTTAAACCAAACTGAATGTTGTGTGTGTTCTCACATTCCTCAGGGACAAGATAATGTAGGACTAGTACACTTTCCAATAATTATCTCTGAAGTTCTCGAAATACAGGGGGGTGACCAATAAAAGGGAGGTATAATATTACAAAATCTCCTAGTTTGACATCTCGCCAATACTCGGTAGACAAGTCTCTGTTGTGTCTGAAGTTTACATATGCAAAGAAACTTGATTATTGGGAAGCAGAACGAAACCATCATACAATAGCCTGCTCCACAATTGTTGTCAAATGACCAATTGATATCATTAAAGTACAATTAATCAAAAAGGCAGAAGGATATCATAAACACGGCTATGTTAATAGACATAAGAAAATATTGGGTGGAAAAGTTCCTCTGAGTTACTGTTTAAACATTACCTAAGCTGAAACGTGTCTTAAACAGATAGAAATGCTAGGTATGGGTAACTTCACCAAGACATTTTAATAGACCGTATTGTACTTTATATCCTTCCAAATGATATATATTACATTTGTGGATGAAGGGCTTAGAATGGTTAACTCCAAGCTCCAAAGGAATATGTTTTATAGGAAAGATAGTGTCAAACATTGCATCAGCTACCTTTCATTCTGGTCACTGCTCTTACCTGTTTTCCTTGGTTCTCACTCCCTGCTCTTACTTGCTTGTCTGAACTGAGCATGTGCACACCTGTTCTTTTCAAAACTTCCTGCATTCTCTTAATTGGCTAATTGCCAGTAAGCTCTGTCAATTTAAACCATCTGCTTCTCTACTAAAGTGCCAGATCTTTAGGTCTCTTTACCTGTTAGGACACTGTTCTCTCTGGCTCCAATCTGCACATCGGTATCCTATGTTACCTGTTCCACGAACAAGACCTGTGGCATTATTGCAAGAACCTCGTGCCTCATCATCAGTCCTCTGCTCAAGCTATTCGCTTTCCAGGGATCTCAGTGCATCAGTTCTCTGCAGTTCACCACCTCTCAGTTGGTATCATGTGTTACCTGTTCCATGATCAAGAACTGTGGTATTATTGCAAGAACCTCACGCCTCATCATCAGTCCCGTTCTCAAGCTATTCACTTTCCAAGGATCTCAGTGCATCAGTTCTCTGCAGTTCACCACCTCTCAGTTTGTATCCTGTGTTACCTGTTCCACGATCAAGATCTGTGGTATTATTGCAAGAACCTCATGCCTCATCATCAGTCCCATTCTCAAGCTATTCACTTTTCAAGGATCACAGTGCAACAGTCCTCTGCAGTTCACCACCTCTCAGTTTGTATCCTGTGTTACCTGTTCCATGATTAAGACCTGTGGTATTATTGCAAGAACCTTGTGCCTTATAATCAGTCCTGTTCTTAGCTATTCACTTTCTAAAGACCTCAGCACTTCGGTTCACTGCCGTTCACATAAATCTGTGCATTTATCGCCTAGCAGTCCTGCTCCACTCCACAGTTCCATCTCACCCTGCTCTAATCCCCCTTAGAGGACCACAACCTGCGGCTAGAGAGCAGCTTAGTCCATATTCCCTTGCAGGTGTCACAACACTGCTTCAAAAAGTATCTACGAACGTTGGCACAGCTCTAGTAGAAGGCGCGGAGTCTAACATGCCCCAGGTCTTCTCCAGGAACCCCCGCAAGGAGGTATAGGTTTTGCCGCAGGGAACGCGCAGGTCGCGGTTCTTCACTGAGCCGTATAGCGAGGTACGAGAGAGAGTAGTCAGGCCAGCCGGGTTTGCAATGTGTTAGCAGCGGAGGTAAACATGGAAGAATCCAATAGAATGGTCAGACAAACCAGGTCGGTAACTTCCAGGAGAGATAGCAGTTCACAGGGAGAATCCAATAGAATGGTCAGATAAGCCGGGTCAGTAAGAAAACACTGGAGAGCAGAAGGAATGGTCAGAAATAGACAAATGGTACACTGGAACGCTGGAGCAGAATGACCCAATACTCTGGCACCTTCATGGTGTTAGAATCTGCCTTAAATAGTACCTGTGGCCAAAGAAGTGCCAGCGGCGTGATGTCATCGGCCGCCTGCCCGAAATATCGCGTCTGGTTGCCTGGCAACGAGGCATGGATCCCTGGTGAACACCTCTCTACCATTAGACTCCCCACCTCTCTGTGGGTAAGTCTATCTAGAGTGGAGCTTCGAGGTTTTCTCCAAACTCAGGCTCCGTGTCAGATAGTTACTGAAATAATGACTATATCTAATGATAAAATGATTGACATTCACAGAAAAATCTCACCTCCATACATACACATACAGAACACAGATTCAAAAGAAATATGATTCCAGGGGAAGAACACATGGCTGCAAATTTAATTACAGAATCCACAAGGTTTCAGGTCATGGTTGCATTGGACCCCACCAAAATTACTCGGGGAACCCTAAATTATAAATACATGCAGGATCTGGTTAAATTAATTCACAATATTACAGAGATGTATGATGACACATTCAGGTACACGGGTATGGAGCTGCATGCTTATAAGAAGGAATTAGTACAACATAAATTGGTACTAAAATATCTCACTACAATTACTGATGGATATTTTGTTACATTAGCCATCCAGTTCAGTGTTCAGTGCTGCACTTATATCACTAATAAAACAGGCGACCCTAAAGAAGATCCGTAAAATGGATGAGATCCTACAGTTAAAATGGGAATTTTGTAAGGCCCATAATTCCGCTTTGTATGAAATATGGGAAAACGTAGTAGGATGGATCTCATGTTTGAATCCTGTCAAATGTTTTTCGAGTTTAAGGTAATAGGTACAATAACTGCAGGTATAGGTAAGCTCCTTATCCTTATAGTTGGTGTCTTTATAGTAATTGAATTATGTATCAGTTCTGTTACTGTTGTGTTGAAGAGTTGTGTCGAAGTCAGCAAATTGGATAAAGTAATTTCAATTAATATCGAGCAAACTTGGTTGTCTTTGTCCGAAAATATGCGTAGAGCACGCTACGGAGTGGAAGGGCGTGTCCAGCTGCAACACGTGGCAATAAACAGTTTCTACACTTTTACATACATTCGCACAAACATATACATTTGTAAATAGTACACATTAATTGTAGTTGCAACACATAGTCATTTATGTCGAAAGATAGTAGTATTCATGTTTAATATTATAAGTTATATGCATATTGGTAATACATATGGTACAAGTTAAAGAAAAGGTGTCACGTGTGGTATCATATTAATCCCCTTTACATCAGCAGCTGTCAAGTTCATTCGGCGAAGAGATCGCACACTGCATACTCTAGTTATTGATGTTAGGGAATAAACCTTTAATATGAATGCTAATGGTCTAGTTGTAACTGGAGTCTTGGCGGGAAGAACAGAGCACATCCCCTAGAGAGATAAATTGGATTCTTTAGTTTGAACTAGCCTATGATCTGCAACCCCTTGGACCTTCCTGAAGCCTGGACCAATAGAAGCAAGCCACACCATCTGTATTGTTTTACTGTATTTCTGTTTACATATAAGCAGAAGCTCCCATCTAGTGTTCAGTCATCTTGACCACAGACTTCAGGACTGAATGACTGTTCACTGGATCCAGAGCGCCTGCGATAAGTAACGGCTGTACTTATTATTATCTTGCTTGAATTATTCTGCTACTTTTTGAGAATAAATATTTGTGCGTTGGAAACACAAATCGAGATTCGACAATCGTTATTGGATAGCGACAAAACGTGCATAACAATTTGGGGGCTTGCGCAGAGGTTACGTTGCCGGACGATACGCAAGACCAACGGATTTCGGTTCTGCAACAAAAGGTGGAGACGCGTCATACATGGGTAAGAACGCAATGTGTTCAAAACCTGATTTTTACTCTGTGTTGTGAAACCGAATGTCCGTTTTGCATAATCTGAAGGTGCGCTAACTGGAATCTAGGGACAAAAGAGAAAACTGTTTCTTTTTATTGTCATATTGCATTTTTAATGTATTGCATTACTTATCGTATGTGTACTTCCTGCTTAGCGTATGTGAACTTCCGGTAGATTTGCCACGTGGTTAAACAATCGTTTTGATAGTTGTTATACATGCATAGTATAATCACTTGTTAAAACCTCTGGAACATTATTACTATTGTTGGGAACTTTAATTTTCTGCGCAGAAAAGGTGTATGTTGTGTGATTTGGTGACTTTAAATACACTGAGGTTTGATCTATGGTTGAATAGAGCGTCAGTTGCTGTCTGATGAGGCAGGTGCCCAACTGGTGTACGGTATACATGGCAGGTATACCGGTGGCGGAAACAAAGCATGTTTTCGCGACGCGCACCAAAGAGTAATCGCATAGTTTAATGATAACTAGTATCTTTAAGCGTTGCGATCGGACCGCATGGAAAGGAAAGCCGTGATTGCAACTTGGGAGCACGGGGAGGAATTTACTTTACCGGATGCTGCCAGTTGTGATAAACTCAGCAGATTTGTTGGAGAGTCAGGGGTAATCGAGGAGCTGATAACCCTTTAGTCCACATTGATATTTCTGTATTAGGGGTCCTTGTCTAAGACGAGAGGAAGCGAGTGAATGCGGCTTGTAGCAAATACGTCCACAGGCCGGTAAAATATCTCTAGTGGTAGATTGCGGGTGGCAGAGTGTTGAAAGTAGTGGCAGCATATTGTGATATTTATATTTCTGGAACCCTATTGTTCAACATGGGTGCTAAGCAGACGCTAGAGATGGCCGAGGTACTGCCTAAGGAAGGGCGTCTTGGTTCAGCGAGGTTTCTCATGTGTAAGAAGTATGGTGCATACGCAACTGCGTATTGCGACACGTGGGTCAAGATGACCAAGGATTGTAGTAGGCCTTTCCCAACAATAGGGAGTTTTAATGCAGAGGTACTAAATAACGTAAAAGATAAAGTGTGGTTGATTAAGTCAACAAAAGTGAGAAATAAACATAATGATTGTTTGAAATTGTGGCAAATGGAAGGCATCACGTGACAGAGCAGCGAATGCACAGTGGAAGTAGGCGTGGCGAAAAAGCGCGCGCACAATGGAAGTAGCCATTGAGAAGCGTGGAGAACTCAGCGCAAGCGCACCCCCGCCACCTTATGTGGCGGGAGGAGTAAATACAGCCGTTATTAAAAAAGAAAAAAAGGAATTGTAATTTCAGCCATTGCCCATGCTGTTAATATGCTAGAGGTTCAGCATAAGTATGGAAAGGGGGCAATGGCTGAGATAGACGAGAGTAGTGTCAATACTAGGAGGAATAACATCCAAAATACTGACGTAGTTACTCCTGTAGTTAATCCTGAAGATAGTGAACCAGTGGGTACGTATCCTATCCACACAATATCAGTTCCCAATGGGAAGGCGGACAAGGATGGTGTAGTTCCTTTAAGAAATGTTACAATGCATTGTCCTTGGACTAGATCAGAATTACGTTCCATTATGACTGAATTCCCAGATCCTAGAAAAGAGATGGCTAAGTGTCAGAAGTTTGTTAAAGACTTAAGAAATGCACACAAACTAACCAATAAGGATTGGCGTGTAGTGTTGTGGGCATGTCTTCCTCCCAATACTAACATACAAAAATTTATTAAAGATTGTTTGTTGGAGGGAGACGACACCTTGACAGAGGAGGTTAATCAAGAAAATATAGAACAAATTGTCACACAGTTAGCCATCTATTTTCCAGTAGTAGTAAATTGGAGTAAAAATTTCACCATTAAGCAGAAAGATAGTGAAACTGCAGCAGACTATTTTGCTAGAGCTCTTGCATCAATGACACAGTTTACTAGGATATCAGATATAAATGAGAATCCACATCATAGGGAAGTAGCTATAACGGTACTGATGGATGGTTTCAAGGAGAACTTAAAGACAAGGGTACAGACCTCAACACCTGGTTGGAGGGGCAGCACGGTAGATTCTCTTAGAGAGATTGCCGTGGAACACGACAAAAATATTTTTAGGAAGAGGGAAGAGAAGAGTAACAGGTTGATGACGGTGAGTATACAAGCATTAGAAGGAATACATACACGACCACCAGAATATAACCCACATGACAAGAAACCTAGAAAGTTGAGATGTTATAATTGCAAAGAAGAAGGACATATCATATGATATGATATGAGGAAAGATTGTAGAAAGGGAAGGTACAATCCTAATGGAGGGTCACATAGATATCCTCCAAGGATGAATTCACATAGACTAGAAGACTCACACCTGTCCGCGCATATTATAGCAGCAAATGCTGCGCGGGAATGCGATAGTCAGCGCTAGGGGTCAGGTCATGCCTCTAGTCTACAGCCAGTGAGGTTAACTGAGAGTCTGAGAGAAGAACCAACAATGATAGTTGACATAGCTGGGAGGAAACAAACTTTTCTTGTAGATACAGGGGCGGCCAGATCTGTGATAACTTCTCTTTTCAATCTACAGGTGACCAGTAAAACTATTCCAGCTATGGGGGTAATGGGAAGAGTGTTACATTATCCTTTAACTAAACCCACAGAAGTTACTATCAGTGGTAGGATAGCTCCAAAAATCCCATTAAAACTGGAGGTGGAACTAGGGGTATATCCTGTTATTGAGAGGCTGTTGCAACAAGGGATTTTAATCCGTACATCCAGCACGGCAAATAGTCCCATTTTCCCTGTGAAGAAGAGTTTGGGGAGGGGCTATAGATTAATCCAGGACTTAAGGGGAATATAATAAAGTTGTTGAGAGCCAATTCCCCGTAGTGCCCAATCCAGCTGTCATCCTCATGCAGATTCCACCGTCTGCTAGTCATTTCACTGTCATTGATCTATGTTCTGCTTTCTACTCAGTCCCTCTTCACCCTGACTGCCAATACCTTTTTGCATTCTCCTACCGGGGAGTGCAATATACATGGACCAGACTTCCCCAGGGGTTCATTGACAGCCCCAGTATTTTCTCCCAAGCCTTACATGACTGTTTACAATCCTTCCAACCTAGCAATGGGTCTGTTCTAATTCAATATGTGGACGATTTGTTGTTGTGCTCTGATTCTTTTATGTCATGTTTACATGATACTAAATTGTTGTTGCTCCAGCTCTCGAAAACAGGGCACAAGGTGGCAAAGGACAAGTTACAGCCATGTCAGACTAAGGTCAAATACTTAGGACTCTGTCTCACCCACGGGCTAAGACACTTGACAACAGACAGAATAAGCCATACAACACATGACTCTGCCGCAGAGTCAAAAGCAAATCCGTAGCTTCTTGGGGATGTGTGGATACTGTAGATCCTGGATCCCAGGTTTTTCTATTCTAGCATTACCATTGCAGGAGCTAGTCTCATCTTTAAAACCAGAGCGTGTCATACACACAGAGTCAGAGCAAGCGTTCTTTAATCTCAAAGATAGTCTGACTAGAGCACCTGCATTGGGAATACCTGATTATGAAAAGCCTTTTGAGCTATACTGTACGGAATCTGATTGTTGTGCAGCAGGTGTCCTCACACGGAAACATGGTGACACTAGCAGACCGGTAGCATACTACAGTGCACAATTGGACACTGTGGCAAGATCACTCCCAAAATGTCTCAGAAGTGTAGCAGCAACAGCTCTTCTGGTAAGAGCGAGGATGTATTATTATTATTATTATTATTATTCATATTATTATTATTATTAACGGGGGGTGGAGGACCCTTGAGGAGGAGGGCTAAGTAGCTGGAGAGCAGAGTTAGAAGTGGTGGAAACAGTAGGAGAGATGGCCCTGCTCAGAGGAGCGTGCAATCTAAGCGGAGGGGTGGACAGACAGAGAGATGCAGGGGAAAGAGGGAGAGTAGGGAGACGGAGGCAGAAGATAAGGTAGGAAGTTACGTGGGAGACTGAAAGGCTTTAAGGAAAAAGGTGGGTTTTTAGGGCCCGTTTGAAACTGGACGGATTAGGGATAGTTCTGATGGAGGGAGGGAGCTTGTTCCAGTGGAGGATGGCAGCACGGGCGAAGTCTTGGATACGCGCATGGAGGAGGTTATAAGGGGGGAAGAGAGGCGATGGTCAGAGGCAGAACGAAGAGGGTGGGATGGAGCATGAATAGAGAGGAGGGTGGAGATGTAGGGCGCAGTGGAGTTGGCAAGGGCCTTGTAGGTGAGTGTAAGGAGCTTAAAGAGGATTCTGAAGGGGAATGGGAGCCAGTGAAGGGCTAGGTAGAAGAGGGAGACAGAAGAGGAGTGGTAAAAAAGGAAAATAAGCCTAGCAGTAGTGTTACGAGCAGATTGAAGGGGAGCGAGATGAGAGTGGGGGAGGCCAGTGAGGAGGAGGTTGCAGTAGTCCAGGCGGGAGATGATCAGAGAGTGGATAAGGCATTTGGTGGCATCTTGGGAGAGGAAGGGCCGGATGTAAGCAATGTTACGCAGCTGGAAGCGGCAGGATTTAGCTAGAGAGACAATGTGGGGGCCAAAGGAGAGAGAGGAGTCGAGGATGACACCAAGGCAGCGAAGTTGGGGGACAGGGGAGATAGAGGTGCTGTCGACAGTGATGGAGAGGTAAGAAGGGAATGAGGTATGAGAGGGAGGAAAAACTATGAGCTCAGTTTTGGCGAGGTTAAGTTTGAGGAATCGAGAGGACATCCAGGAGGAGACATGATGAGTATTAGGACATGATTCAACTGTCTATACATCCCATGCTGTATCAGCTCTGTTAAACTCAGCTCAAACCAAACATGTTTCCTCAGCTAGATTCACAAAATGGGAACTAGCTCTGATGGCACCCTCAAACATCACGATCAAACGATGTTACACCTTAAATCCAGCTACATACCTTCCATATGTGTCTCGAGAGACACAAAGGGTGGGAGGTGAGGAGACCCTGGGTGGTGATGAGTTTTACAAGAGTACTGACATGCTTGATTGTATGGAATACCTGAACCAGACCTTTACTGCCAGGCCCGACATACGTGACACCCCCTTAGAAAATGTAGATTTTACGTTTTATACAGACGGGAGTTGTCACAGACAGACAGAGACGGGAGAACTATGTACTGTTTATGCTGTTGTGGATGATCAGGATGTTGTAGAAGCTAGACCCCTTGGCCCACCTCACTCTGCCCAAGTGGCTGAACTAGTAGCATTAAGGAGAGCGTGTGAGTTGGCAAAGGGTAAATCAGCTAATATATTTACTGACTCTAGGTATACCTTCGGGGTAGGGCATGATTTTAGGGCCCTTTGGCATCTTAGATACTTTACGACAGCAGCAGGCACGCCAGTGGCACACTCAGAACACATAAAAGAACTTCTGACAGCGATACAGTTACCCAGGACAGTAGCCGTCATAAAATTTAAGGCCCACACTTCGGTAGAAGACCCGATGTCATTGGGCAACAACAGGGCGGACGAAGCTGCTAAATGGGCAGCAGGGCAACCTATGACTGTATCGACCGAGACTATGATGGTTTTCAGACATTAGACATGCAGAAATTAATTGAAGTGCAAGATTTGTGTTCCCTACAGGAAAAGGCGGTCTGGAAGGCGAAGGGATGTGGTCAAGAGTCATCAGGACTCTGGAGGGATGGACAAGGTAAGCCTGTAGCTCCCATAACATACTATCCAAGCCTTGCTGAAGCAGCACACGGTCTGAATCACCTGGATAAGGAAGGTATGTGCAAACTGGTGAGAGCATACTGGTGTGCTCCTGGATTTATCTCTCAGGCTGGTAAGAAGGCAATGTCATGTCTTACTTGTTTGAGGAAAAATGTCGGGAAAACTATTCCAACTGAGCCATCCCACTTCCCTCCTTCAGACGGGCCTTTTCAGGTAATACAAATTGACTATATCCAATTACCACCTTGCAGGAATCTAAAGTATGTGTTAGTATGTATTGATGTGTTTTACGGCTGGGTAAAAGCATATCCGGCAGCCACTAATACTGCTGTGTTCACTGCAAAGAAAATTGTACAAGAGTTTGTGTGTAGGTTCGGTATCCCTAGACTCATCGAAAGTGACAGGGGTACCCAGTTTACTGGTGATATCTTCCAAAACATGTGTAAGCTCATGGGAATCAGTATCAGACTTCACACCCCTTACCGACCACAAGCCAGTGGTAAGGTGGAAAGAGTTAAATGGTACTATTAAGAACAAGCTTGGTAAGATAATGGCTGAAACTGGGTTGGCGTGGCCTGAAGCTTTACCACTAGCCCTCCATAGCATCCGAACCACTCCTAGACCTCCTCTTAATCTGTCCCCCTTGCTGCTGACCAGTACCACATCACTGAAGGTTTGCAGAGAGAGACACTTGGGTCCATTCCACCTACTGCAGGAAAGTCAGTAACCTGGAGAAAGTGCGAGATAAAACTGAGACCGACGACACCGATCTGTCACTCGTAAACCTGTTCCGGGAGACCTAAAGCCTGCAGTCAAGACACCTGAACCAGAGACGTTGCCTCAGAACTATCTTGCCAGCAATGGAGTGGCGGTTTTTGTTTTTCGTTTGTTCCAGGATTTTCCTTGTTTTTATTTTTTATAGGACACTCTATTTTTGTGAAGGAGGATGGAGGACAGAGGCAGGTTCTGGTAGTCATACCGATGAGATGGAGATCGAGGAAAAGTTATTAGAATACCCAGAGCAGCCCGTTATCAAGCTTGGTCCAGGGGTTATGAAAAGGTCTGCTAGCTCGGGAACTCGGAGACAGTGTGAGGGGCTTTTGTCTGATTAGTATTGTATCTGTAAGTTCTGTGATTCCCTAGTTGAAGAGAAGTGCATCCAGCGATGCCAGTCCACTAGTAATCTGGACGTGGGCGGGCATCCACTGGAGGATTATCACTCCTTAGTGGGTAAGGTTCTAAACCAAACTGAGGGATGGGTGTGCTCTCACGTGCCTCAGGGAAAGCATAACATAGGACTAATGCCGTTCCCACTAAACATCTCTGAGGTAGTCGAATTGAGAGGTGGGAGGCCCATAGAAGGGAGGTACAATAACACTAGGTCCCCTAGTCTGAAGCTTCGACAATACTCCTTAGACCGATCATTACTATGCCTAAATATCTCTCATGCAAAGCGTCTGGAGAATTGGGAACCTGACCTATCAGATCAGACAATGGCTCACCACACTGATTTTGAAGGGAAACTTACAAGGTTACCAATAGGCAGGAATGTTGATGGACACCACAAATTAGGGTGTGTAACTAAACATAAGAAAGTATCCATTGGAAAGGTCTGTAAAGGTAATTATAAGAATGTCATCTATGCTGACACGTGTCTCAAACAAATGGAGACACTAGGCATGGGTAGTTTTGTCAAAACCTTATGTGATACAATTAATGGGCATACTGTTCCTTATGTTCTCCCTGATTATGTGTACTTTGTTTGTTGGAGAAAAGCTTATTCCTGGGTGACTCCGAGTTCCAAGGGCTTGTGTTTTCTAGCTAAACTGGTTCCTGAAATCATGACTATTACTCATGAAGAAATGGTTGGTATTCAAAAGACTACATCACCACCATACATACACACACAGTATGAACACCGTGGCAAGAGAAATATGATCCCTGGTGAGGAACCCATAGCTACAAAATTGATTAGTGAAACCGCAGGTTTTCAAGTTATGGTTGCTCTAGATCTCACCAGGACCGCTCGGGGAACGTTAAACTTTAAGTATATTCAAGATCTAGCTAAATTAATAGACAATATCACCGAGATGTATGATGACACTTTCAGGTATACTGGAAGGGAGCTACAAGCGTACAAGAAAGAGTTGGTGCAACATAGGTTGGTACTGAATTACCTCACCTCTATTACTGGTGGATACTGTGTGACTTTGTCCACCCAATTTGGTGTCAAGTGTTGCACTTACATCACCAATAATACAGATGACCCCAAAAAGGTTATAGACCAGAAGATGTATGAAATTATGCAACTGAAAACGGAATTTCGAAGGAACCATAATTCTTCGTTATATGAGATCAGGGAAAAGGTGGCAGGTTGGTTCTCATGGTTGAACCCTGTGAAATGGTTCTCCGGTCTGGGGGAGTGGGTACAGGAAATGGTTGCTAGTGTAGGTAAGCTCCTTCTCCTTATACTGGGTGTCATCTTAGCAATTGGTTTATGTGTCAAATGTGTTCCTACTGTTCTGAAGTGTGGAAAACAGTCGTCTGGGAGAAACACTGAGAATGAGACTGAAAGGGTGGTGAGAGATACCGAGATCATGGTCTGTGAAGAAATGTTGTATAATCCTGAACTTGAAACGGTGATTATGTGATAGTTTAGTACACTATCAAAGGGTGGAGCTGTCGAAGTCAGCAATTTGGATAAAGTCATTTCAATTAATATCGAACAAACTTGGTTGTCTTTGTCTGAAAATATGCGTAGAGCACACTACGGCGTGGAAGGGCGTGTCCAGCCGCAACACATGGCAATAAACAGTTTCTACACTTTTACACACATTCGCACAAGCATATACATTTGTAAATAGTACACATTAATTGTAGTTGCAACACATAGTCATTTATGTCGAAAGATAGTAGTATTCATGTTTAATATTATAAGTTATATGCATATTGGTAATACATATGGTACAAGTTAAAGAAAAGGTGTCATGTGTGGTATCATATTAATCCCCTTTATATCAGCAGCTGTCCAGGTTCATTCGGCGAAGAGATCACACACTGCATACTCTAGTTATTGATGTTAGGGAATAAACCTTTAATATGATGCTGACTATAAAATGCTAATGGACTAGTTGTAATTGGAGTCTTGGTGGGAAGAATTGAGCACATCCCCTGGAGAGATGACCCCCACCTCTGGATTCTTTAGTTTGAACTAGCCTATGATCTGCAACCCCTTGGACCTTCCTGAAACCTGGACCAATAGAAGCAAGCCACACCATCTGCATTGTTTTACTGTATTTCTGTTTGCATATAAGCAGAAGCTCCCATCTAGTGTTCAGTCATCTTGACCACAGACTTCAGGACTGAATGACTGTTCACTGGATCCAGAGCGCCTGCGATAAGTAACGGCTGTACTTATTATTATCTTGCTTGAATTATTCTGCAACTTTTTGAGAATAAATATTTGTGCGCTGGAAACAGAAATCGAGATTTGACAATCGTTATTGGATAGCGACAAAACGTGCATAACAGTTGTAAACATTCGACTAAGGTAACCACAGAAAATGACAATGTTATGATTGATGGGGTAAAGCAAAGTACTGAGTGGCTCAGTGGATTAATAGCCTGTCGCTATTCTAGTCATTCATGGCTGCGTCTTAGGCTCAAATCCTCTTACAGGCTGGTCTCAAGAGGGACAGTATCACAAAAAACCAAGTATTATAGTGTTATATTACGATCTTGCAATCGATTTTTGTGAGAGTGTTGAATATACTCTCAAAGGGTGGACTGTTCATAATTGGATGAAAGTGGTAATCAATATTTTCTGTACACTACTATTGGTTGCAAGGCCATTAGTATGCAGTAGAATAATTATTTTAGCAAACAACAAATAAGTTTAATCTATTTATTATAGTTAATATAAAATGTAATGTGTTGAAAAAGTTAATTAATGTTTCCAACATATTAATTACATCAAGTTTGGTTTCTTTCTGTCTGCAATCACATGATAACGTTTCTGGTGTTATTTATACAGATCAAGAGGCGGGAATCTCAAGAAACAATGACCAGAAGTATACACCAATGTCACATCGAGTTCTTGGGAGGTCAAGACCCTTCAACCTATGAATGAAGATCTTAATACTGTAACTGTGTATCTTTGTGATGTCACTGCATTTTACAACTGTAATTTGTATAAATTGTTCACCTCTGGCTTTGGAAACCAAAGTGTTCTCATAGAAGCTTGTGCTAGTGCTAACAGCGCAAACGTATGCATGCCAACTTTGATTCAATCTTTATTGCAACTAATATGCATGCATATAACAGTTTTGTCACCCAATGGATTAAATTGGAATAATATTTTATTTTTGCTTTACTAACAAGTACAATATCAGAGATTATACATAATTTTATTGACTAAATTACATCAGCTGCAGCTTTCCCTTTACTAATAACATTTATCATTATTGTAATATCAATAATTTTTTGACATAACTCACATATTTTTGTAATCACAGACACTTAGATTATTTAATTACCTATTTCATTTTTTTATTCATTTTTATTTCACCATTATCCCAATAAAATTGCTAACACAATTATACACTCTATCCAACACTATCCAAAATCAACACCAACATATTTTATCCTATATCTCTTAATTACTTATCACTTATATATTTGAATATCTATTTTTAATTTTGCCCTGAAAATTTGTTATTTATATGTAAATAGCTGAGCATAAAATGAATATAATTCTGAACCTATGAAACTGCAAACTATGATATTGTAATTTGGAAAGTTATAGTCAATTCTGTGGAACATAAAGAAAAGGATGTGATGAGAGTGGAAGAGAGACGTAGATCTTGTGCAGAACGGAGGTGTCGAGTAGGGAGGTATTTCGAGACAAGTGATGAAATGTATGTCGGTGCAGTTTTGTTGATGGCCTTGTATGTTAGTAGAAGAATTTTATATTGGATTCGTTGAAATACAGGCAACCAATGTAGAGACTGACAGAGTGACTCAGCAGAGGAAGAACGGTTTGCAAGGAAAATCAATCTAGCTGCTGCGTGCATAATAGATTGTAGGGGTTCAAGTCTGTCTTTGGGAAGACCAGTAGGGAGGGAATTGCAATATTCGATGCGGGAGATCATGAGTGCATGAATTAATGTTTTTGCGGTGTCTTGTGTGAGATATGTGCATGTTCTGGAAATGTTCTTTAGATGTACGTAACATTATTTAGATATGGAGTTGATGTAAGGAATAAATGATAGTTGTGAATCAAGGATAACACCTAGGCAGTGAGCTTGCTGCTGGGATTTATGGTCATGTTATCAACAGAAATAGAAATGTCAGGCAGGAAGCTTCTGTTTTTGGGTGGGAATTTTATTAATTCAGTTTTTGAAAGATTGAGTTTGAGTTGGCGAGAAGACATCCTAGATGAAATGGCAGAAAGACAATCAGTAACACGAGACAACACAGATGGTAAAAGATCAGGAGAGGATAGATAGATTTGTGTATCATCTGCATAGAGATGATACTGAAATGCAAAGCAGGTTATTAGTTTTCCAAGAGAAGTGGTGTGGATAGAGAATAGCAGAGGATCTAGTACTGAGCTTTGCGGTACTCCACCTGATAAAGGAAGCAGAGCAGAGGTGGATCCAGAGAAATTAACACCGAAAGAGCGATTAGATAGGTAGGATGAGAACCAGGATAGGACAGTGCCTTCAAGACCTAGGGATTGTAGCATTTGTATGATGAGAATGTGGTCAACAGTGTCAAATGCAGCAGAGAGATCCAGGAGAATTAGAAGAGAGTAATGGTTTTTACTTTTTGCTGTGATCAAATCATTAACAATCTTGGTCAGCGCAGTCTCTGTGGAGTGTTGAGAGCAAAAGTCTGACTGAAGAGGATCCAATAGGTTATTTGCTGTAAGCAAGTGTGTGAGGCGACTGTAGGCAATTCTCTCGAGAAGCTCGGAGGGGCACGGGAGCTGAGAGATGGGGCGGTAATTTGCGAGAGAGTTAGGGTCAGAATTTTGGTTTTTTAAAATGGGAGTAATCACTGCATGCTTGAATGGTGATGGAAAAATACGTAGAGAGAGACAGATTACAGATTTTAGTTAGGAAGGAATGAGCACAGGAGACAGGGACCTATTAATTTGTGAGGGAATGGGATCAAGAGGACAGGAGGTAGAGTAGGAAGATGAGAACAGAGTAGAAACTTCCTCTTCATTTGTGGGATCAAATGAAAAGAGAGTGTTAGAGGGTGCTACAAAGGAATTGAGCTGATTGCTTGTCGAGGGAGATGATACCATTTCAAGTCTGATCTTATCTATTTTGTCCTTGAAATAGGAAGCAAGATACTGGGCACAATGAAGAGAAAGAAAAAGAAATGATCTAGTGGGGCACTCACATGGACGAGTACATTTGAAAAATAATAAATTCTGTAAAATTAATCTTTATTGAATCTTTCCATTAAAACTTTCTAGTAGCGAAATATAAAAAGTGCATATTGAAATGAAACATGATGTAAATTTAACTGATAAAATAGACAATTTTAATTGTCTGACCGTGATACTGCTCAGATTAACCATAAAGCATACTATAATTAAAATTAATTTATATATTGTGCTTGGTTACTATGGTTTCTATAATTGATTCCCTTGTAGTTATTATTATCAGCCTCCTATCTAAACCCTTAGACTCATAGGTTGGTATAATGGAACTCATTTTTCTGCACACTCTGGAAACAGATCTATCTCCATGCTATACACCTCTATGAATATTATTACCACTCATAATACAGCGTGGAGCCTGTGCCCTACTCAAGGGTTTGCCTTGTTAAAGCTAATAGCGAAACGCGCATCGGCGGATGCCGCGTTTACTGCTCAGAGTTTATCAGTTCAGCCCACCCCCCCCCTCTCGGCGGCCCTGCTGATGTGGGCAGGCCTTTAGTATTATAGGGATATTGGGATATGTTCCTGCTTCACATATAGACAGGTAAGAGCTTTTCTGGGAAAAATGCCTACTCTCACAGGTATCAAGAAGGTTTCACCATAATTCGGGAGTCTGCCAGACATTCTGGGAGAGTAGGTAACTATCCACTTTTACACATTGCACCAGGTTAATAAATAAGCCTCTGTGTGTTGACATTTCAAACAAGCACATTAAAACAGGTGTGATGATGAAACAAATATTGCAGGTCTGCAGGTGTTTTTATCAGAGATATGGTATCTCCCTATATATAATGGAGTCACCTCGAGCAATAGTACTGCTACCACACGTGACAAAGACTTGCAGGGTCTCACGATGATTTGAAGTCTAAAGCTGGGTACACACTACACTGTTTTCGTCCAATAATCGGCTGAAACAGCCGACATACGACCGCTCGTTCAAAAGTCGGGTCAGTGTGTACAGTTACACAATGGTCGAAAGTCTGCCCAAATGAACTATTGTCGCCTCATTTGGTTGGTCGCACCGTTTAATATTTTCAATCCAATCTCGTTTCCGTTGTGTATAAACTTCCGACCGATCCACAACAGTGAGTACGAAATTACAGTCATTGCTCACGACAACATGGCTGTAAGAAGTCGCTAAAGGGACGTCCGCTCTTCCCTTTATCGTTCTAAACAAGGCTAGTGTGTATGCAGTCCATGGATCGAGCGATCGGACCATCGATTGCATGTAAAATTGCTCGGCATAAAAAGTTGGTCGAAATTTCTGTAGTGTGTACCCAGCTTAAGCCCATTGTCGAGCATACAACAAACCCTCACTAGACAAAACACTAGAAATGTTGCCTGAGAGTTGACCCAAACCCAGTGTCTCTTCTTCTTCTAGGCAAATATAGTGGTGACCAATATCAGACTAAATGGGGCCTAGAGCTGATACATATGGAGGCTCATTTTGAGATGGACATAACACTGTTTTTTTGTGTGTCAGATATGCTTTTTCATACTGTGCGTGTACACCAAAAATTCATACGTCTGTATATAGTAGAGATGGGCGGACTCGGTTCCCCGAGATCCGAATTCATCCGAATTTAACCTATCCGAGTACCGAGCCGAGCACGCTCGGTACTCTCCCGCCCATTCGGATTCGAAATCGAGGCAAAACGTCATTGTGACGTATTCGTATTTCTGAGCTCGGTTCTCGCGAGATTTGAAAAGCATAAATACCAACCTCCACAGCAATCCATCACCATTTGACAGAGGGAGAGAGCAGGGTTAGGTCACACTGGCTAGATCAGCGCAGGGACAGATCAGTATTTGGACACATTATTGTTTGTATGCAATACCATTGTAATCTTAATACCAGTTGTTACAGCAGTAAGAGGAGGATAGAGGAGGGTTTTCTTGTGCAGTTTCTGGCACTCCAAGTGCTTTTGAGGTGTCCCCCATCCTTTTGCATTAATATTTCTGGCTGACAAAAGTCCTATTTGTCAGCAGTCTCAAAAATAATTTTTAGCACTCCCAAGTGCTTTTGGGGTGTCCCCCATTCTTTTGCATTAATATTTCTGGCTGTCAAAAGTCCTGTTTGTCAGCAGTCTAAAAAAATAATATTTAGCACTCCCAAGTGCTTTTAGGATGTCCCCCATTCTTTTGCATTAATATTTCTGGCTGTCAAAAGTACTATTTTTCAGCAGTCTCAAAAAATAATATTTAGCACTCCGAAGTGCTTCTGGGGTGTCCGCCATTCTTTTGCATTAATATTTCTGGCTGTCAAAAGTCCTATTTGTCAGCAGTCTCAAAAAATATTTTTTTAGCACTCCCAAGTGCTTTTGGTGTGTCCACCATTCTTTTGCATTAATATTTCTTGCTGTCAAAAGCCCTTTTTGTCAGCAGTCTGAAAAATAATTTTTAGCACTCCCAAGTGCTTTTTGGGGTGTCCCCCATTCTTTTGCATTAATATTTCTGGCTGTCAAAAGTCCTGTTTGTCAGCAGTCTAAAAAAATAATATTTAGCACTCCAAGTGCTTTTGGTGTGTCCAGCATTCTTTTGCATTAATATTTATGACAGTCAAAAGTCCTGTTTGTCAGCAATCTAAAAAAATAATATTTAGCACTCCCAAGTGCTTTTGGGGTGTCCCCCATTCTTTTGCATTAATTTTTCTGGCTGTCAAAAGTCATATTTGTCAGCAGTATCTAAAACAATTTGTAGCACTACAAGTGCTTTGGGCTCATAATGGATTCAAAGCAGTCCATTTATGAGCAGAATCAGCAGCCAGGTTTTGTCACCAGTCCTGATGGTAGTGTTCCCAGCACGTCATCTGGGAAAGGCGATGTCAAACTACACAGTCTTTTGAAATCAGTCAAAAAAACACACACCAAATTTTTTTTTTACCGTGTTGAAGCAAAAATGAAATGTAACTGAGGAAAAGTTAAGTGCCAATAAAAAAAAATGCAACATGCCATTCTACACACACAGTGGCAAAAAGAGAATGAGGCCTTCACCTTTGTCTATTAGTGGCAGATCAAAAAATGTTACCGAGCCTACAAGTGGTGCACAACTACTGTTACGTGTAAAAGCCGAGCTGCAAGATAACAGTAAGGCATTAGAGGATAATGTTTGCTCTGAACCACAAATGACACCAATCCCTGTGGAGAGTCCATCCAACAGTGGGATGTCTAATCGTGAGCATTCTGTTAGTGTACCCATAAAGAGGGACCCTTTCAGCAGTTCTGCTGATGTGTGCCTGAACAGCCCGAGTGTAGCCGGTGATACACAAATTGAGGATGCCACTGTGGAAATAGAAGAGGATGAGGGGGAGATTTGTGGAGGTAACGAGGGCGCTAATGAGGATGTTGATGAGGATGAGGTTGTTTGTGTCAGTCCTGCACCAGTGGCAGCAGTTCTGGCACGTGACAAGAAAAAGGCCATTGTCAAGCTAGGCCATAAAACAAAAAAATCACACAAATATCAACTTTAAATTTCAGTGTGCAAATAAGCTATCAAGTATTTGTGTGCTACATGAAAAGACAGTCAGTATTTAACTTATGTGCAAAACAAAATCCTAATTTGCACCCCTTGCATTGTAACATGGTTTTGTCCTGGAGACTGAAATAAGAAGTTTCTCAAGTTAAGATCCTTAATGAATCAGGCCCAAGATTCTCAAGGGCCGGTACATAGACATGTTCACAGTCATTGAGAAGGTGAAGAAAGCTGTGGCTGAAGCTCTTGAAAAGGGCGGGGGCGGTGAGGCTAGATTACAATTTACTGCATTCGGTTGAGCGCGGCATATTTATTTATGGCATGTTACCTGGAGTCTCTCCCTAGGGTATACGTGGAGGTAATTAAGTACCTTCAAATGATCCACGAGGCGTATCATCTCGACCTAGTACATGGCTGATCTCTGTCAAAGAGTTCCGGTCCAAATGCGATGATCACCTGTCATGCATTCAATAGAACATTATAGCCGGGGAGCGGCATGCCGGTACAGATTGAGGTGATGCCTAGGAAGGCGCTGGGGAAGTTTCACCTTATTTAGCATTTATCATTTTCACCTTGTGCGTTGTTGAATGACGCTACCCCACCATGGTACTGCAGCATTTCTTATCAGTCCTTTGAATCTGCGTAGTTTTGGGATCGGGGCTTAGTTGTTGACGGTCAACATTGAGTCCAGGTTCTGGCTTCTTACTTTACAACCGGATTCCTTTCCTTTCATGGGATTTAAAATGGAAAAAGGATTCTTAGTGGACAAGTGCCTTCCCATGGGCTGCGCTGTCTTGTGCTCTTTCTCCAAGCACTTTTATGCACTGGTGTGTGATAGCTGGTACAGGTCACCACAGGATTGCCCACTATCTGGAGGACTTCCTGATGATGGGCACGGGTCAGTCCGCGACCTGCGGAGATGTGTTATTTTCCTTGGTCGCCCTTGGCTTTACTCTTTGACCCGGCTGTCTTATCTAGGGATTGCACTCGACACTCAATTGGGTCTGTGTAAGTTACTTGTGGGTAAGTTTGTGACATTGTAATCGCTGATCTGTGAGGCCATAGAGGATATGCTTAAAGAAGGCACAATCTCTGATGGGCATGTTCAAACCTTCTTGTAGGGTAATCACGATGGGCAAAATCTTTTGCCGCAAGTTAGAGAGAGCAACTGTTGGTTTCTCCTGTCTTTACTGTTTCATTCCTCTGTCCCATGAAATCAATGATGACCTGTAGGTGTTGAAGCTTTTCCTCCAGGATTTTAACGGTGTCCATGTCTTGCACGACCCACCCTCCCCCCCTAATTTCCAGTCGGGAGTTGCAGCTGTTCACGGATAGCGCGGGATCAGTAGGATTTAGGGCCGACTTTGCCAGTGACTGGTGCATGTCACACTGGGCTGGTGATTGGGTCCGTGCCAGCTGGACAGCTAATCTGTTCCTGCTGGAGCTGTTTCCCATCATAGTCGCGGTGGAACGGTAGGCATGCGTTAAATATGCCTGGTGTGAGAACAGTCTGGCAGATGCTCTGTCTAGGGATAATTGGGTCAAGTTTTGGGCGCTTTTACTGGAGGCGAATCTCACTGGTTCTCCCTGTCTCGCTTATGTTTGGCAGATAGTGAAGCCGGAAAAAGGAGCCTGGCGGAATCCTCTATAGCCCCTGCTACTCTGTGTAAATATCGGTCAGTTTGGCAGGAGTGGCTTGCTTTCCATGATGCAGTGCTTGGTGATAGTAGAGAGGGGTATGACCGGATGCAGGGCTTTGTTTTGGCTGGTTATAACACAGGTAAGTCAAAGTCAGCAATCTCCACCGCAATGACGGGTATATCCTTCTTCTCTCAACTGTATGGTTTAGTTGATGTTACAAGGGGACTGTTGATTTCTAGAGCATTGTGCGGATGAGTGCGAAAGCACCCCGTCCTTCCTGATGGCAGGAGACCTGCCATCAGGAATTCTTCCAGAATCCACGGGATTCTGAAAGACTTGCTAGGGGCTCTTTCTGGTGTAGCACATGATCCCTATAAAAGAAGTCTATTTAGCTTGGACTTTGTAATGCTGTTCTTTGGGACAATTTGGGTGAGCGAGTTGGTGGCCTCCGGGTGGTCTGTTCCGCTCTCTGGTAGCAAAGGACGTTTTATTGTCCCCTCATTCAATATCTTGTAAAGTAAGAGGGTCCAAGACAGACCAGTTGGGTAGGGGATGATGGGTTACGCTGTCGCTCTGGCGCAGTTGTTTGGTTTGCCCGATACAGGTGGTCACTAGTTTTTTCTGGACTTAAGCCGCAGGATGTGTTGCCGTGGCTGGTGCATACTAATGGGTCCTCCCTCACTGGGTTCCAGTTCACGGCAGTCTTTAAGCGCATGCTGGATGCTCTAGCCGTGAATAGCGGGGAATTTGCAACGCTTTCATTTAGAATAGGTGCGGCCACGTCTGCGGCTGTGAATGGGAAGTCAGGCCCATATATTCAGCAGTTAGGTAGCTGGAAGTCCATTGCATATCGCCAATAAGTGAGACCCTCTCTTCTATCTTGAACTTTCTTCTACCTCTCTTACTGGGTGGACACAGGACTTTGTTACTTGCTGGAACCCGTCCCCTTCGAATAGTCGGCTTAGGTTCTGTGCAAGTACAGCTTCTCTGGACTGGCTTGCAGTGCATTACAATTAGCCCAGAACGGTGTGGGTTCCAGAATGCCTGGGGACGGTTGTCCCATTAACGTGTCCCATACTAGGGTGCGCTTATGTATAGACAAGGTTGAGTACAGTGTTCTCCAGCCACTATAATAGCAAACGGTTATTTAAATAAAGAAGTTTTTATTTGCCAACTAGTCGGTGTGGTGTGTTTTATTATAACACATAAGGGTTAAGGTTAAGACCAAGAAAGGTCTATGGTTATGTTATTAATTGTTAAGCATTTTATGGAATGACAACTCCTTACATACTACAAAGAATCTTGATTATACAGCAGTGGCTATAAACACTTTCAGCATTTCTCAGCACACTGCTTCGCATGTAGCAGGTATTGAAAGGAAGTTCATGTCAGTGAGTGTTGGCAGTAGAAGCAAGAAAGGATCACGATGTAGAACATGTCAGTGGAGTTTAAGCTTTAGTGACCAAGAAAGCTAAACTTGTCAATTTTTCACAAGCAACTGTGACTATGCTGATGGCAGTATGGAACTCAATGGGAAAAACATCAGCAGCAAAGTGTAAGAGTGGGTGGAAACACCTAATCCAGGATTGTTATATAGGTGCATTAATTTGAAGTGCAAGAAATAAACAGACTGCCGATTTCACTCTATAGTGCAAGCAGCCAGTTTCATCAAAAAAGGCCCAATGAACTCCACAGAGCAGAGTATCTTAATTAGGTTACAGTACATAAAGTGCTCATTACACCTGGCAATGCACATTTGTGCCTTTAGTGGTGCAAAAAACACAGACATTGACTACTGAACAGAGGAGGAAGGTCACATGAATCATCTTTCATCATGTTCTTGAGAAACAGACAAGTGCATGTGTGGTGCCAACCTAAAAACACTACAGTTCTAAGTTCTTGTTTTCCAAAAGTGAAGGATATTGGTAGATACTTTCTGTTATGGGATGCAATGGTTTAGGTGCAGCCATTCCCTGACAAGGCAAGGACAATGCTAAAGTCTACTTAATGGTCCTGAGTTATCATCTCACTCCATGTTGCAGCATTTCTTTCCAGATGTGTTGGGTCTATTCCAGGATGATAATACAACCATGCATAGAGTAGGAGTGTTCACTCAGTGATTTGATGATCATGACACTGATGTTATCCATATATCATGATTTTCTCAGTCACCAGAGTGCTTTTGTGATATCCTGGAACAATGTCTGAGATTAAGTTTTCCAGGAACCATCAACCATTACAGCATGTACAACACTGTAAAATGTATCTGCACAAGTCTAAACACCCATGTTGTCTCAGATCCATATTGTGAAACACTCAGTTTCAAAGTCACCTAGTAAAGTCATTATATCCACCTGATGAAACCAATGGTTTTAATGACTAACTGCAATGGAGGGACTCTCATGATTCTCTTTATTGGGGAGTGTAACCTAATGGCAATATTATTGTATGTTCCTGTCTTTTATTGTGCGTTGTAAGAGTAAGGGTTTATGAAGTGCTAAGGCATAGTTGCCACAGTATTTAAATACATTTTCCAACGCTCAACATCAAAGGTTTATTTTATGTAAGCTCCTCCCTATGTACATATCTTATTCTGATTGTTATTGGTTTTGATTATGCTCATAACAACTTTGCTTGGAGAATAGACATTAATTTTATAACAAATCTTTAACATTTTCCACCTGTTCTGACCTCTGCTTGCCCCCAAATTTCTCTGACCCCTGTCTGAACTGTTGCTTTTAGCATTTGGATCCACATTCCTACAAAAGAACTATATTTGTTCGAATTGCTAGCCAACTGCATTGTGGTGATGGGTATCCAATGGCCCATCCTGCAGGGGCATTTATTGACAGAAGTTGTTTTGGACAATATTGGGCCTGGTATGTGTGGCCACCACAATTATGATTTGGATTTAATCAAGCAGAATGGAAAAGTTATGGCCTGTCATTCTCATCTGTGCTTGTAAGGTCATTGAACAACAAGGAAGCAAGAAAAAAAAATGTAAAAAAATATATATAAAAAAGAAAATAAAGGTAGCAAAGATTAAAACTTAAACCTAAATTGCTAAAAAAAAAGCTTTCCAAGTACATTAATTACACAAAATTAAAAGCTGATAAAATGAAACTACTAAAAATTACCTGGGAAAATGATTGCAAATTAAGAGAAAGCTGACTTATTGATTTAAATATTATTTTTAACTGGGTTTTCAAAGGAAAACAAAAAGTTCTAAATATATTGTGTCATAATAATCCATGTACACATTTAAATATTATTGGGGAAATACAGGACAAAGTGTAGTTATGGTTAGACATGATTAAGATTGATAAATCATCCAGCCCAAATGATATTCCCCCACCTATGCTGAAGAAGCTATATTTAGTTATAGATAAACTATTATATCTTATATTTATTGTATCAGTGGCACAAGACTGGCAGAAAGGCAGATGTGAAGCAAAATCACACCCAGAAAATGACAAACCTGTAGGACTGACATTAATGATGCGTAAAATATTTAGGAATTGATTTTGGCACTGCAAGTATGGTACATAAGATTAAGACACTGAGACACTATAAACATGTAAATATGAGTTGATTACTGCCTGATGTGTAGGAAACAGAATATTTATTTTTCAAAAAAAGATCTTATTCATATTGATCTAAAGTAATTACTGATGTAAAGCAGAGATCAGTATTGGACCCTGACTTTTATTAAAAATGTTGTTGAAGGCCTAAGAAGTAAGGTTCATAGGTCCAGTTTTGAAGATGAAACTAAAAACTTTGTAAGATTAATGACACAAAAGACAGCAGCTCCCTGTGATGATTCAATGTAGAACAATGTTGAAAGTACCTTAGAATGCACATAGACCTTAAGACGAGTAGCAGTAGTGTCAGACAGCTACAGCAAGAGCTAATAAAATCTTGTGATGAATAAAATTGAGGATAAGTGAACATAATTTTACCATTGTATAAGTTACTGGTTGCATCTTGAAGATGAAAAACTCTTTTGGGAACCTGTATAAAAGGTCAAGAGACATACTGCTTAATAATAAAGAAATGGAGAGGTTAGAATTTAATAAAATATTTAGGTTGCTTACTTCGTAATTAATGAAGAGTCCTAAAGTGCTAGTAGCATGGGCTGGCTGGCATATTATAGCCTGGGGGCAAGTCTCGACTCAGCAGCCTATTAAGAATATTTTAATGGAAAAAAATTGCAGGTGGCCAGTGACCCAGGCCAAGGTAGCCCACTATGGGACTGGCTTGGGAGGGCAGATGCCCCATGGTCCCCAGCACAGCCTGCCCCTGACTAGTAGACAGAACTACATTAAGGAGCATAACACAGGTAACACACTGATTACTACATTGAAGGACAATGTTCGTTTAATGGTACTAATAATACTTCAATTGAAAAAAAATATTTGTCTGTTGTAACTGTAAGGCCTCTATTTATTAATTATTTTTTAAAATGTGGCGATAACACACTTATCTCAGTGATAGGAAATTGAAACAATTTATTATTAAAATATTGCCAAAGCAGCTGAGTCACACTAAGCTAACTAGCAGTACTTGCCAGCAAGGTTAAGGGTTTACTTGCCTCTTTGCTAGGCTAGTCTTGGGGCATATGTACATGCATGACCCGCCTAGCCGGGTCTTGCGCAGTGGAACTGAAATCCGTGGCTTGGGCTTTAAATTCCACTTAGTGAAGAAAAAATTAAAACAAAACAACTCCTGAGATGACGATAGTGAAAGGAGGATTGCGGCAGGACATGTCCCACTACGATCCTTTTTAAATAGGTTTATACATGCTTTAAATTAGGATTTTTTTCTGGAGAAAGGCAGCAAAACTCTTCACAAGTAGGGTCTACCGCCAGTGATAGCAGGACGTTAGCCTTTGATAGATCGGGAGAAAACACCCATTGGGGCTTTTCTATGTATAGTAAATAAGTAATTCTGAGATTGGGTCTCCAACAATACTTAGAGGAAACATTTAAACATTTTTTTTTTTTTAAAAAAGCTATCTGTTCTGGAATTGAAAGTCATCTGTGAAAGAATTCAAGCAAAATACATCTAGCCTAGAGTTAAATGTTTAGGAGGAATTCCTGAAGGATGAAAATGCGTTTAGTGTCATTGACAACAGTTTTAAACAGAAGCACTGTATAGAGGGTTACTTCCAGAAAAATAAATTGAAATGTGTGTCATTAAATATGTGATGCCAGCTCATACCACAGCAATGGCTTGTCTTTAGAAAGAAGCAATCATGTCATGGTGATTTAACCCCAATAGAAAAAAAACAAGCAACAAAGTACAGCAAAGAGGTCATATGAACCACACACTCAATTAAGTCCTAGTAGCAGGTGTTTCTGAAAGCACATTCCTGCAACATGGCCAGAAATTGTGAATATGTTAAATAGAAAAGGAAAATTCATTTTGCCAACATGTTCTAGACTACACACAATACATTAACAGAGATCACTCTGAAAATGTTCTACTTATAAATCAACACAATACCTTACTGTGATTTTCCATAAAATGACACCCTATACACCTATATCATGTGATATTTCAGTACTATATAGAACATCAGAAACCATATCTTACACTGTGCAAACATTCTCTACCTGTTGTAGGCTCTTGTCTCAGGTTCTGTAGAATAGGGAGGGGGCTGGCATGTTTCCTTTCCTCTTGCTTTTTCTTCCCATCTATAGTGAGGAGTTAAATTTAGTTCAGTAAAGTGTTTCTGTGCAGAGAGCTGATTTCATGAGCTACGACCTTCAGCTATTTCTACCGTGACACATACACATAGTATTAAAGGATGCGGTCTATTTATATAGACTTTCTCTGTGTAATTTTGTTTTTATAACTAGTGGCTTACAGTTCACACACCTGTGAACATCTACAGCAGACCAATGGTATACCATTGCATTTTGCACTTGTGTACTGTATGAAGATATAGATAGATAAGCATGCTTAAGTGTCAGGAATTACAGTTGTGAAAAAAAGTTTGTAAACATTTTAGTTATTCACAGTCCTGCATTAATTTGATATTTCTTCATCTAAATTCTAATAGTAAAGAGAAACTGAATATATAAATAATCCAACATTCAATCATTGTTGGGGAAAGTAGGTGACTTGCTAGGACACTTAGATAACCAACTACAATAAAGAGCAGGGGCCTGATTCATTAAGGATCTTAAATGAAGAGGATCCTTATTTCAGTCTCCTGGACAAAACCATGTTACAATGGAAGGGGTGTAAATGTGTGTTCTGTTTTGCACAAGGGTTAAACACTAACTGTTTTTTCATGTAACACACAAAAATTTGATAGCTTATTTGTACACTGAAATTTAAAGTTGATATGTGTGTGTTACATGAAAAAACAGTTAGTGTTTAACTTATGTGCAAAACAGAACACACATTTGCACCCCTTCCATTGTAACATGGTTTTGTCCAAGAGACTGAAATAAGGATCCTCTTCATTTAAGATCCTTAATGAATCAGGCCCCAGATTACTAAACAATCAGCTATGAGTTTGGCATTTCTATATTCAAAATTTCATTTATGGCACAGGTTTGTCCCCTCTCAAAATTTATTTATAAGGGCACAGATACAGAGTTTACAATACTGCAAATGAATATTAGGCATAAACTGATACTAAGTCAAAAAGGGGACATGGAGGACCTGAGTCATTAAGGCGAGCAAAGCAACAAAAGGAGTAATTTTGCACCTTGGCAAAACCATATTGCATTGGAGTGGGAGGTAAATTTAAATTGTGGGGAAGATTTATAGTTGTGGTAGGGCATGTCCTAGATCAATTTTAAATTTCGATGTAAAAATAAAGTTATCAGGTATTTATTTGTGTGCTACATGAAAAAACAGAGTATTTTCCTTACATGCAAAATAATGACTAATGTGCACCCCTTGCATTGTCATCTGGTTTGTCCAAGATCAAATTTACTCCCTTTTTGCCTTGCTCTCTTTAATGATTCAGAATGGAATGCTTAATACTCAACAATAAATATGCAACCAAGGAAATAAGACATTTATTCAGAATGCAATAAGAGAAAAATATTGGAAAACAGGACAAAAGCAATGAACACTATGTAATAAGACATGCAAAACAAGCCCACCCAATCCTTCCAATGAAAGAGAGTTACTCAAAATCTGGGTCTAGGTTGATCCACTAGCGACAAGACGTGATTCAAAAATAAACAAAGCCGACTTTGGGCATAGCTATTTTTTTTATTCAGTAACAGAGTTTGCACTTTACTCCCACTGCGAACATTTTTCATTTAACTCTCACCCTTGCTTGGAACTTGTGTACATTTCAGGAACATGTGTACATTTCAGGAACATGCATTATTTATGTTATATTTAGTAGTGTGCATTACACATTTATTTTTGTCTCTAAGCAGGTGGACATTATTATTATGTATATGGGAACTGGCATACTATGGCACTATTGGAATTTGAATAAGGTATTTATAGATTCTATATTTATATTATATAATTAATTCAATCTGGATACATAATGCAATTGCTATCAGTCTTGTGTTCAAATCTTTTTGCAAGGAGAAAAATACTCTGCACCCTTCACACTAAATTGAGTGCGATCCCTAAATGCACTTTCTCCATCCTTTCAATCTTATTTAAATAACCATGTCCTGTAAAACAAAATGTGGGTGCATAATTAGATTAATTTGTTCACCTAACCCACACTCAGCAAGGAAGGGTCAAAGCTTCTCCCATAAAAGCATGCACTTTCATGTGTAAAATTGGTAACATTTATGCAAAAACAGTATTTGCGGCGGGAAAGGTTCATTTTTTGCAGTTTTGAAAACTAGCCTTAGTGAATGTTGGGTTTAATAAAGATATAACAAGTAAGGTGTCACTTTTTAAGTTAAATTAATATAAGAATACAGATAATTGAAAGGGGTTCACAATCATTTTATGCCATAGATTTGCCCGTCAAGATGACCACGTCTACAAGTGTAGAAAAATTTGCACCTTTAGTAGGTGAAGCAAGGTGTTCCTCACTAAGGGCTAGATTTACTAAGCTGCGGGTTTGAAAAAGTGGGGATGTTGCTTATAGCTTTCATTTATTTAGAACCTTCTACAAAATGACAGCTAGAATCTGATTGTTTGCTATAGACAACATCCCCACTTTTTCAAACCCGCAGCTTAGTAAATCTAGCCCTAAGTGTTGGTTAAGTGCATGAGTTTAAAGATATTTGAAATTTAATTTCTCAGGGAGCAATTATACATGGGCGGGAATACCCAAGGTGCATTTTCAGGAGGTGTTGCCTGTTAGAGTAGGCACACAGCTCTTTACTCAATGCAAAAAGATTTTAATTGTCTGGATTGCGAAAGGTGTCAGAAACTCAACCTTGGCAAAATAATTTTATTGGTTTCCATTTTGCACCTTCCAGTTCAAATTTTGTAGGAAAGCATATTTCTAAGTGCACAAAAGGTCTGTTGTCAGTGGTGGAGAAAAAGGTGAAGGAACGCGTCAGTTTAGGAGATCTCACTGTGCCATCTGACACCCCATTGAGAGGGAGCATACTGCAGCTCATTTCTACACCCGAGATTTATCACCGGGAACCTAGATTACCTCAACCGTTTGTTCCAGTCCACAGGCGCTTCCCTCAGCTATGTTACGGCTTTGAGACTACAGTAATATCGGCATCTCCCTCCGGAGCTACGGATCACATTCAGTGTTCAGTGAACCAGTGTCCCACGTATCTTCAGCCCGCTTATGGGACTGACTTTTAGAACCAGGTCTGTATTACACATTGCTGATGTGGTGAGTGGGATAGACAATCTGGAGCGGAGCCTAGCCGTAGCTTGATGGTAATTTCTGACACTTACACCAGTTTCTGAGGAACATTAATTTTACCACGTTGGAGTGACTTTTTTCAATACAATTGAGGAATTATTAATTTGTTTTATTTGGTGTGGCCACACAGTCGTATCATATATTCCGTATTCTGAGTTTATTGGATCCATCTGATTGCGCAATAGCCGCACAGAATTCTCCACAAACTGTGGCACATTTATCTCACAATACATATTGTGTTTTTGTGCTGCCTCATACGTATTAGATCATCTCAGATTGTATTTGCCACCCGTATACTGCAGTTCATGTCACACGCTGGACTCCCGCTGTCTCCCCGGGAGCCGGCGCCTGTGTCCGCTGACCCCGGAGGCCTCCTCCACCAGGATCCCTCCTATTAAGTAAAAATCACTTACCTGGGTCCACGCCACTGCAACCATCCAGCGCTGTCTCTCCCCTTCTTCCGTTCGGCACTCAGTGGTTCTGCGCATGCGCAGAACTGTCTAGCTGTTTTCTGTGCTCTCACTGCCCTCTATTGGCTGCCTAATAGGAACTGCACTATATCTACCCCCTCTGACCAGAACTCAATGCTGGTTCTTTCAGTCAGTCCCTGATTTTAGTATTGGATACAGCTCCTGTGTTTTTGCTCTCCTCCGAGTTTCCAAGCTGCTATCTCTCCGGGAAAACCACCTCTAGGTGGCTACGCTACCGAAGTTCCGGTCAGCACCTCCAAGTGGCAACTTTATTCTATTTCTGCAAACCAGCTTCCGATTGACTACGTTGCAGTACTTCCCTGCTATTTCCACTCCCAAGTGGCAACGTTGCTGAACATTCCGGCTAATCACCTGTATCAAGTGGCAAGTCTATTCCTAACTGATTCTACGCTCCCTCTGTTATGGTTCACTGAGAACTTCCTTAGGGGACCGTGACCTGCAAGTGGAAGCCGCAAAAGTCCATATTCCCTTGCGGGAATCACTGGTGAACACCTTTCACTTGTTAGCCTCCGCGCCCCTAGCGAGAGTAACCCCAATCCCAGCTGAACTACCAGGATCCGGTTGAAAACCCTCTGGTAAACGTGACCATTCATATATATTTTTATATTACACTGGCCAGTGACTCTTATGTATTGATTTGTTTTTAGCAATAAATTGTTATATTTTACCTCATGGATCATTTGTGGGTGGTGTTTGTACCAGTTATCAGTGCTGATTTTTGTGTTTTTGATCAATTCTGAAAGATGTCCATTATCTGGCTGGCGGACACAAACACTATCTGTTTTCTACATAGAGAGAGACTCACAGCTCTTAACATATCATGTGAAGGCAGAGGCGGAAGAAGGAGGAAGATGATGTCACAGTGAAAACAGAGCTAAGGAAGGGTGTGCCAAAGCCTCTCTGCTCACTACATCATATGCCATTGGTCTGTGATTGCCATGGTAGCCCAAGACACTTAGGAAAATCTAAAGAATTATCAAACAATAATAGCACTCTAAAGACCAAGCTACTTCTCAAAGCTTGCCACAGTTATTTATAGAGATGAGCGGGCTCGGATTATCGCAATCCGAGCCCACCCGAACAGTGTGGATCCGAGCACTGTTCGGGTATTTCCAGCGGAGAGAAACAATGAAAACGAGGCTCTGACTCCAAATCCCGCCGACGGATCTCGCGATACTCGGATTCTATAAATTTCCTGCTTGCCGCCACCATCTTCAGTCGGGCATTGATCAGGGTAGCGTGAGGTTGGGTTTTTAGTGGTGCTGTGTCCTTCTCCTCTGTCCTGCTGAGTCCAGTGGTGCTTTGTCCAGTGCTCTGTCCTGCTGAGTCCAGTGGTGCTGTGTCCTGTGCTCTGTCCTGCTGAGTCCAGTGGTGCTGTGTCCTGTGCTCTGTTCTGCTAAGTCCATTGTTCTAAAAAAATTCTACAAAAATACTAAAAAAAAATATAATTTTTTTTTAAAAAAAGTATAAAAAAATTCTACTGCAATATTTAACTATGTTCACTCTTCCTGCAGTCCAGAAATATTAGTACTGCAATAATAAACTACGTTCACTGTTCCTGCAGTCCAGAAATATTAGTACTGCAATATTAAACTACGTTCACTGTTCCTGCAGTCCAGAAATATTAGTACTGCAATATTAAACTACGTTCACTGTTCCTGCAGTCCAGAAATATTAGTACTGCAATATTAAACTACGTTCACTGTTCCTGCAGTCCAGAAATATTAGTACTGCAATATTAAACTACGTTCACTGTTCCTGCAGTCCAGAAATATTAGTACTGCAATATTAAACTACGTTCACTGTTCCTGCAGTCCAGAAATATTAGTACTGCAATATTAAACTACGTTCACTGTTCCTGCAGTCCAGAAATATTAGTACTGCAATATTAAACTACGTTCACTGTTCCTGCAGTCCAGAAATATTAGTACTGCAATATTAAACTACGTTCACTGTTCCTGCAGTCCAGAAATATTAGTACTGCAATATTAAACTACGTTCACTGTTCCTGCAGTCCAGAAATTTTAGTACTGCAAAATTAAACTACGTTCACTGTTCCTGCAGTCCAGAAATTTTAGTACTGCAAAATTAAACTACGTTCACTGTTCCTGCAGTCTAGAAATTTTAGTACTGCAATATTAAACTACGTTCACTGTTCCTGCAGTCCAGAAATATTAGTACTGCAATATTAAACTACGTTCACTGTTCCTGCAGTCTAGAAATTTTAGTACTGCAATATTAAACTACGTTCACTGTTCCTGCAGTCCAGAAATATTAGTACTGCAATATTAAACTACGTTCACTGTTCCTGCAGTCCAGAAATTTTAGTACTGCAATATTAAACTACGTTCACTGTTCCTGCAGTCCAGAAATATTAGTACTGCAATATTAAACTACGTTCACTGTTCCTGCAGTCCAGAAATATTAGTACTGCAATATTAAACTACGTTCACTGTTCCTGCAGTCCAGAAATATTAGTACTGCAATATTAAACTACGTTCCAGTATATAAATAAACTGCAGTCCAGAAATATAATATAATGGAGTACAAAAATTTGGAGGATAAAGTAGGGAAAGATCAAGAACCACTTCCTCCTAATGCTGAAGCTGCTGCCACTAGTCATGACATAGACGATGAAATGCCATCAACGGCGTCTGCCAAGGACGATGCCCAATCTCCTAGTAGAGGGCATGTAAAATCCAAAAACCCAAAGTTCACTAAAATTAGCAAAAAAAGGAAATTAAAATCATCTGAGGAGAAACGTAAACTTGCCAATATGCCATTTACGACACAGGGTGGCAAGGAACGGCTTAGGCCCTGGCCCGTGTTCAGGACTAATGGTTCAGCTTCACCCAAGGATCTAAGCCCCCCTCCTCTTCCCCCTCAAAAAAATTTAAGAGAGTTAAGCTGTCATCAACAACACAGCAAACTACTCTGCCTTCTAAACAGATGGCATCACAAATCCCCCAGGCGAGTCCAAGGGTGTTGGTGGTTTGCGAAGCCTGACCTTCCCATCACTGGGAAGAGGTGGCTCCTTCCACCATTTGCAGCACACCCTCTGCATATGCTGGAAGGATCACCCACAGTCCAGTTACAGATTTGGCTAATGAAGGTGTGAATGTTGTACACCGGGAGGAGGATATTGATGTAGCTGGCGCTGATGAGGAACTTGACGAGGAGGATGCTGATGTGGTTATCTTAAATGAGGCACCAGGGGGGGAAACAGTTGTTGTCCATGGGAAGAAAAAGCCCATCGTCATGCCTGGCCAGAAGACCAAGAAATCCACCTCTTTGGTCTGGAATTATTTCTATCCCAATCCGGACAACAAATGTATGGCCATATGTACCTTATATAAAGCTTAAATAAGCAGGGGTAAGGATCTTGGCCACCTAGGGACATCATCCTCCCTTATACGTCCCCTGAATAACCTTCGTAAATTTGTGTTTATTTCAGGAACTGTGGCTAGGACCGTCAGCAGTCCAGGGACACATAAATCCATTGGTCCTGTTGTATCCACACCAGCAACACCCTCCTCGTCAATTTCCTCCTCTATCTCGATTGTAGGCCATGTCACCGGTATGACTGAGTCCTCTTCAATCCGGGATTGTTCCGGAGGATCCTGCAGCGATACGCCTACTACTGCCGCTGCTGCTGTTGCTGCTGGTAGTCGGTCATCTTCCCAGAGGGGAAGTCGTAGAGACCGCTACGTCTTTCACTAAACAATTGACCGTACAACAGTCGTTTGCCATGAGCACGAAGTACAACAGTAGTCATCCTATGGCAAAGCGGATAACTGTGTCAATAACAGCTATGTTGGTGTTAGACGTGCGTCCGGTGTCCGCCATCAGTGGAGTGGGATTTAGACGGTTGATGGAGGTATTGTGTCCCCGGTACCAAATCCCGTCGAGATTCCACTTCACTAGGCAGGCGATACCCGGGATGTACAGAGAAGTACGAAAATGTGTCCTCAGTGCTCTGAAAAATGCGGTTGTACCCACTGTCCACTTAACCATGGACATGTGGACAAGTGGTTCAGGGCAAACTAAGGACTATATCACTGTGACAGCCCACTGGGTAGATGCATCGACTTCCGCAGCAACAGCAGCAGCTGCATCAGTAGCAGCATCTCCCAAATGCCTGCTCGTTCCAAGGCAGGCAACGTTGTGTTTCACTGGTTTCAGTAAGAGGCACAACGCTAACAACCTCTTAGAGAAACTGAGAGAAATCATTTTGCAGTGGCTTACCCCACTTACACTCTCCTGTGGTGTCGGACAACGCCAGTAACATTGTGCGGGCATTACATATGGGTAATTTCCAACACATGCCATGTTTTGCCCACACAATAAATTTGGTGGTGCAGCATTACCTGAAGAGTGACAGGGGTGTGCAGGATATACTTGCGGTGGCCCGCAAAATTGCTAGATACTTTCGGCATTCTGCCACTGCCTACCGAAGACTCGAGCAACATCAGAAAAGCCTGAACCTGCCCTGCCATCACCTCAAACAAGAGGTTGTGACGCGCTGGAACTCCACCCTCTATATGCAGCAGAGGATGAAGGAGCAGCAAAAGGCCATTCAAGCCTACACAGCCACCTACGACATAGGCAATGGAGTGGGGATGCGCAGAGGGACCGGTGATTGTGGAGTCCAGCGGGGACGAATTGATAATGTGTGAGGATGAGGAAGTATACACTGAAGGGGGCGAGGAATCAGAGGATGAGGATGAGGACGACATCTTGCCTCAGTAGAGCCAGTTTAGTTTGTACAGGGAGAGATGAATAGCTTTTTTTGTGTGGGGGACCCAAACAAACCAATCATTTCAGCCACAGTTTTGTAGGCCCTGTCGCTGAAATGATTGGTTTGTTAAAGTGTGCATGTCCTATTTCAACAACATAAGGGTGGGTGGGTGGGCCCAAGGACAATTCCATCTTGCACCTCTTTTTTTTCTTTGCCAGGTCGTTTTGGGGGGGTCCAAACAAACCAATCATTTCAGCCACAGTTTGGTAGGCCCTTTCGCTGAAATGATTGGTTTGTTAAAGTGCGCATGTCCTATTTCAACAACATCAGGGTGGGTGGGAGGGCCCAAGGACAATTCCATCTTGCACCTCTTTTTTTTCTTTGTCAGCTCGTTTTGTGGGGTTCCAAACAAACCAATCATTTCCGCCACAGTTTTGTAGGCCCTGTGGCTGAAATGATTGGTTTGTTAAAGTGCGCATGTCTTATTTCAACAACATAAGGGTGGGAGGGCCCAAGGACAATTCCATCTTGCACCTATTTTTTTTTGCATTATGTGCTCTTTGGGGCCTAGTTTTTCAAACTGCCATCCTGTCTGCCACTGCAGTGCTACTACTAGATGGGCCACGTGTTTGTGCCGCCCACTTGTGTCGCTTAGCTTAGACATCCAGCTACCTCGGTGCAACCTTTTGGCCTAAAAACAATATTGTGAGGTGTGAGGTGTTCAGAATAGACTGGAAATTAGTGGAAATAATTGTTATTGAATGTTATTGAGGTTAATAATAGTGTAGGAGTGAAAAAAAACTGGATTTTAGCACTTTTTATGCTTTTTAAAAAAAAAAAATCAGAACCCAAAACCCTAAATCAGAAACAAAACCTTGAGTGGGGTGTTTTGGCAAAACCAATCAGAACCCAAAACCTCAAGCTAATCAGAACCCAAAACCCAAAACACGAAAAGTGGCCAGTGCACACCCCTAGTTATTTACCTATTTTTTTTTATGGGTTTGATGCTTTAATTTAAGATAAAAATGAAGCTAAATCAAGCAGCACTTTGGGATGAAAATGAGAAGTTTAAATTAATGAATATGGTTATCCTGAAGTGGAAATAACTTGGAATTTGTAGTGATTTTTTTAAGATTTTGTGTTCTCTGTTTTAAGAAGTAGAATCGCTAGTTAATAGAGTTGGAAAATCATATTCTTGGTCCCCACCCTTCATTTAGCTCTTGTGAGAGGAGAGCCAAATGTGGAGAAACTTTTGCTGCTCACTATTACATAGCAACTGTGACCATGAACAAAAATTTGGGGGCCCTATAAATAAGAAAAAAAGTTATTTTCTTTATGTATGGGGCAGATTAGTTAAATCCTTGGATTTGCTCCTTCTTAATGATTGTGATAGTATATTGACATGATATACTATGGGATTAAGGACAGCAATAGTTGCATGTTATGAAGATATGGAATATTTCACATATAGTTTCAATAGTTCCAGATTCCTTTTCATATTGAAATGTTGCAATTAGCGATGAGTGAATCAAATCATCCAAACTTGAAATTTGTATACATTTCTTAAATTTCGTCAAACTGGATCAGTTCAAAAATCAGACCTAATGCAGACGCAAAAAGGTGAATGAATAATGACTCTGTAGAATCAAACCAGGGTTCCAAGTGTAAAATTTTGTGCTTTGTAAACACCTTTTGTTTTCTGAAAGAATGGGATAGGTGAGTTGCAAAATAATTACATTTCATACCTCACTACAAGTCTGACAGTCAGGTGGGCCATTTAGATATACCCATGATCTTCATCTAACAAATACAACAATGGGGAAGCAGGTTCCAAGGTAATGTGATATCCTATATTGTACTTGAGATAGATGTTTGATATTTTAAATGCTTGTATTTCCAGCTGAAATATCATGGTAGGCAAAATTGCACATTATCCATTAGGTCATCTGCCAGTATTGCATCAAAAAACATTTGCATGCTAAAAGGTTTGAAATACTGGCTCCAACAATTGACAGTGACTAAAGTTTCCCCCAACTGCAAAATATTCACAATTACAGTTCCCATATATATTGTGCATATTAAAGAAAAAAACATGAGTACTGTTTCGATTTCAATAACACATGTATTCATGTTCCATCCTGTTAACGTTTTACCTGCTCACTACATGTTGATTGTGCATAGTTGGTATTGAAAATAAATATTGGTTGGAAGAAAAACTCTTGCATCCTTGCAGTGCAGTGATATACCAAAATGCTCAACTTGCAGAATAGGTGTCATGAATCTACTAGGATTAGTGGGATCCTTCTGGGTATCAGCTGGGATTGACAGTACTTCTCCCAGGAGCGCGGAGTCTAACAGAGCTGAAGGCGGAATGTTTTCGCCAGGGATTAACGCAAGAGAATTTGGGCTTTGCGGCTTCCACCCTGCAGGTCACGCCCCTCTATGGAAGTTACCAGTGAGAGGTGTCGGAGAACCGAGCACCAGGTAGTGAAGGTAGACACCAGGTGGTAAATGTATTAACATGCGGGTTCTTCAACACCCGCGTGTTCAGCGTCTTCGGCGACTAAATTTAATGCAGCGCCGCTTTAAATTTAATCGCCGAAGACGCTGGACATGCGGGTGTTGAAGAACCCGCATGTTAATACATTTACCCCCAGATTGCCACTAAGGAGTGGATTTGTTGAGCGATGATCTGTAGCAGCACACTTGGAGAGATAGAGAGCGATGATCTGCAACAGTTACCTCTAAGGAGTGGATATAGTGAGCGATGATCTGTGGCAGTACACTTGGAGAGATAGAGAGTGATGATCTGCAACAGTTACCACTAAGGAGTGGATATAGTGAGCGATGATCTGTGGCAGTACACTTGGAGAGATAAAGAGCGATGATCTGCAACAGTTACCACTAAGGAGTGGATATAGTGAGCGATAATCTGTGGCAGTACACTTGGAGAGATAGAGAGCGATGATCTGCAACATTTACCTCTAAGGAGTGGATATAGTGAGCGATGATCTGTAGCAGCACACTTGGAGAGATAGAGAGCGATGATCTGTGGAAGTTACCACTAAGGAGTTGATCTGATGAGCGATGATCTGCTGCAGTACACTGGAGAGATAGAGATCCAGAGGCAGACTAAGGAGCTGCTTCCAGGCCAGGAGTCTGATGAGAAGAACCAGCACAGAGAGGTGAGGGAAGGAACCTTATAAAAGAGTGCAAATAACAGACTGCCAATGGGAGAGCAGGAAAGGTAAGAAAGGTGAGACAGTTTCTGTGCATGCGGAGAGCCACCGCAGACATGACA
Organism: Mixophyes fleayi; assembly: GCF_038048845.1. Lineage (NCBI taxonomy): Eukaryota > Metazoa > Chordata > Amphibia > Anura > Limnodynastidae > Mixophyes > Mixophyes fleayi. Next base: position 114,172,561 of record NC_134407.1, on the reverse strand, counting down.
GCCGGAGGAGAGCGGGGAATCAGGAGACAGGTAGGCGCGCCGGCTCCCGGGCTGCAGCCGTGGGAGACCTGCGTATGACAATAGGTTATCAGATTTGCCTATGTGTCGATAACCACGAAGAGCTTGAAGTGGTTTTGATACCCATTGTCTGATCTGTCTTTTATGTTTCAGACAGAGCCTCAGCAAACCATGATAATTCCAGGGGGTTATTTATTTAAGATGAAATTAAAAAAATAATAAAATAAACATAATAAAAGAAATTCAAACAATCAAATAGTCTAAAGTCCACCAACTCACTAAAACACAAAAACAAATCACCATGTATGGGTTTGCACACCAAAATGGTGATGTTTCCAGAGGAGTGGAGGTTGCACTGGCCACTGGAAGGAGTTGGGTGAAGGCGTTCCAAATAGTGTGCTTAGCTTTGCGCAGCAGTGAAAATGAGATTTCCTTATGTAGATGCAAATATAAATGAGATAAAACGGGTGTAGAGAGCACTTTTGAGAAAGAGAGAGAACAAAGGCTTTGGGGTGGAAAAAGGCACTTTCATTAATGTTGCTTTAAGCTGACTTGTGTCTTTGTGAATTTCGTGATTGAATTTGGCAAATTGAATTTTGGAACGAGAACCCATTTCTAGTGGTAATTTAGAAAATTTACCCCATGTATATTGTGTTTTGTGTCTTTGTGAATTTCGTGATTGAATTTGGCAAATTGAATTTTGAAAGGATAACCCATTTTGTGTGGTAATTTAGAAATTTTACCTCATTAATTTGGAACATGATGCAGATCATGGATATTCTTTTTATCTCCATTCTGTCAGGAATCCTGTATTTAGATGCAGAATGCAGAACTCAGTATCTATATATTCACTTCACAGTGTGGCAAGTGCTGCTGATACGAGTTCAGTGAGATGCATTGAGGTCCCTGCCTCTGACATCACAGGGACAGGGAGTTGAACTCCAAAACAGCAGAAGATTTCTAGGTGAATGCTGTAGATTTCAATGCAACCTAACTTTGTAACAGCGCCATCTTAACAACATTATGGGCCCCCGGGGAAAGCAGTGCACCGGGGCCCCTATAGATATAGATATAGATATATAGATGTATACAGATACAGATATAGATATAGATATATAAAGAGAGATAGATAGATGTACTTGCTCAGTGACCCTTGTAGGTCTTTTTTGCAGGTTTTTTTCTTTTGCAGGATTATTTATTCTCATTAAGAGCCGTGCCTATGGGGCCCCCTTGCCCGTGGGGCCCCCGGGCAGCTGCCCATCGTGCCCAATGGAAAAGATGGCCCTGCTTTGTACAGCTTTTGACTGCAAATTCCCTTACAAACTTGGGGGCCTATTTATCAAAGTATCCCCCCCCTTGAAAATCCCCGAAAATGCTGTTTTCGGGGCTTTACCGGTAAAATCATTATGTTTTAAGCTAGCATATCTCCAATATCTGCTGCTTTGCACCTGTTACCGTTTATCTGAGTGCTCCCCATAACAATGTATGGGGAGCACTCAGTATCGCTATGTATTAAAGTCTAGCAATTGAAATCTTTCTCAATTTCTACATGAAAATGTACGCCATCTGAAGCTGGCGTACATTTTCATAAGTGAAAGTTTTCTCACCTATCAGCTCAGCAGAGCTGGACGGCGTCTGTTTGGAGGGGTGGAGGGATTTGATCCCTCCCAGTCACATGCCAGAGTTCACCAGAGTTCACTGTTCTGGTCACTGATTCCGAGAGACAGATTACCTCTGCTATTATCTCTGCTATTAACTACAGTACAGATATTGTAAGCAAATAAAGCATTCATTTAGTTAACTTTATGTTATTTTTCCAGACCTTTATTTTTTTTTTTACCATGAAATATACCCATCTAGTTTAATGTACATTTTATTAAACATAAATATTGTAGAGCTTCATTCATTAATTTACTGATGCTTCAGTAATGCTGTCCGTCTCACAAGAAACACAGACATTGGGAGATGAAATGCCTGGCATTTACAGTCAGCGCATGGGCAGTAAAGAAAACAAACATAAGAGAAGATCACTGCAGCTTTCAAGAAGGAGATAAGACTGCGATACACTGGTGAGTCACTTCTCAGGGACAGCAGGTTATCGGCACTGCTGTCCCTGAGATTTTTTTTAATACATAGCAGTTACTTTTCAATCCTTATCAAGGAGATAAGGATTGAAAAGTTTCAACTGAAAAAACGAAGGGTCATAAATAGACCCCTTGGACACATCAACATCTGCAGCAGCCATTCAATTTCTGTGATTCAAGAAGCCTTGATGATGCTCCATGGGAATCCCTGGATGGCAGTGCCTATGTCTTGTTTGGAAATGACTTCTCCTGGCTGCAGACAAGAAAAGGATGCCTTTCAAAAGGCTGCCTCCATAAATGTTGTTGAAAGCAATGAACAATGGAATATCCATGTAAGAACACTCCTTACTCAAGTGACACCAACCAAAAAAGACAAAATGAAGGACTCTTTCAAATTTGATCCTAGCATTTTCTATCATGCGTCACAAGCAGACAACAATACTCCTGCTGGTCAGGAGTCTGAAAAGTATTCAATACTCCTGAAATCTAGAAAATGGGTTTATAGATTATTTAATGCAGCACACAACACAGCATAATAAACATAATATAAATGTTATTTTAAAAGAAGGAGAGGTAATAAATTTGATTGCAGCTCATTATCATTATTCTTCTTTGGTATGTTTCATCACAGCTACTGGAGCCGTAACTGTAGTACATTTATAAAGACATTTTGTTTGCCAATTGTTTCTTTATTATGGATGTTGAGCAAAGAAGCACTCACGTTATACAGATAAAATTCATCAGTGGTGCTCAAACCCAGTCCTCAAGAACTATCAACAGGTCATGTGTTCAGGATTTCTGCTGTTAAAATAGGTGGGATAATTACTCACTCAGAAAAATAGATTAATTTACCTGTGCACGACTAAAGAAATCCTGAAAACATGAACTGTTGGTAGATCTTGAGAACTGAGTTTGAGCACCTCTGAAATACATGTTGTTCAGGGTAGAGAGATGAACTTCTGTCTGTGTATTATCTGAACAACACTCTTATCAACCATATTGACTTACTATTGGATTTTCAGAAGTGTGCAGCTATGCCCACCTGTGTTCCTATTTGAAGACTGAGAAAATATACAAAATTATTAAGGATTGTTATTATATATAATTCTATGAATGGGATCATAATATTAAATAGCGAAAGGTTATTCATTGGTATGAATGCAACTTATCTTATTATTTAGAAATGGAGTCCAACTTTTTAGGTGTATTCATTACTAATTGATGCTTTGTTAAAGATCCATGGGTTGTACTAATTATTTCACTTATCTGGAAAATCTGCACAGTTAGGGTTCCCTGAGGACTGGATTTTGGAAACACTGGCATAGAGATTTGTTTGGGCATTTATTTTAATATATGGCTTAATAATGGCCTGATTAATTATTCAGGCCACCTTAGGCTCATACACTATTTTTATCATTATCATTAACCTTTTTTTATCGGGTGCCACATGAGGTCCACAGCACTGTACAAAGGGCAAATAACTAGACAGTACTAGGTATAACAGTACAATACAGTAAACAAATAACACTGCAACTCTTAAGACAGCTACTGGAGTGCAAGGGATATATTCAGCACAGGCTGACACCTGTGCTCATTAGCGTGGGCAAAACTAATAGGTTTAGAGCCACTGAAAGAGGTACAGAGATAATGGAGGATTGAAGTCAGCAGAAGGAGGGAGTGCGCAGCGTAGCTGGTGAGCAAACGTTGTAGGTAATGAGAACAGAAGGGAAGAGGGTCCTGCTCACTAGAACAAACTAAAAGGAAAGTGGCTGACAAATGGTTAACACATGGTTGTGAGCTAATGTAAGTGGCTCTGAGGGCAAGAAGCAAGAGTGGGAGAGATGGAGGATGAAAGATTGTGAGGTATACTACATGGTGAAATGGTTAAGTGGAGGACTGGTAAGATTTTCTAAACAGGTGGGTTTTTAGTAGGTGAAAATAAACGTGTCTTTAATTTAAAATTTTGCTTCTTCTGGGCTTTTTAAAAGGGTCACAGCAATATTTGTCATGCCTGCACCTGTCACCATCCTTGTCTCTCCCACTCGTTTTTCCTCAAGTGTCTTTTTGAGGATGACTGGTTGTCTTCAGTCTTTAGCAATGGAATATGTCAATATTAAACCTTACTAAAATCTTAGTACATTTTTCTTTCATATTTTCTTTTTTTTTTACTGCAGCTTAATCAGCCGAATGGATAATCAGGACCTTGGCCTAATGAGCAACTACTATGTGTATATTTAACCTGATGTATTAGTATTGGATATTTTATTAATTATATTTTGTACTTGCTTGCCTTCATGGATTGAGTAAACTGCTTTTACTGTATATGCACATGTTCAGTGGCTAGATATTAATATATTACTCACTTTGTTTTATTGTACATCAATAGAAGTACAGTATTATTGAACTGGGAAACATATTTTAATTAAAGTTGGAATGTATTATAGGAAATATATTACACACATTGTATTGGGAGATTGATACTATTTTATTTATTGCAATTATTATAAAATACTTGCTTTTGGGACATATGTTTTTTTCATGTTCCTGGTAGGCGCTGCTAACAAAAGGGAATAATTGATTTTATATGCAGCTACCACACAGTTTATAAAATATAGAAAGACCTGCTTGCTTTGGAAAGAAATATTTGATTTAGTTCTCTGTGCACTACTAATTTGGTAGGCTACTGCATGTTGCATAGCTATATATAGAATTAAGATGAAAATGGAAACCAAAATTAAATAAAAACGCTAATTGAGAACTTGCATACAATAAATGTGATAGTTTGCTAATTGTTTATTAAATCTGAATTGGTAAGAAAGTGTAAAACAGATTGAATTATCTTGGCATGTGTCCAATGATTAAATGATTATATTGTTACATAGTAAGGCTGAATAAGGAGACAAGTCCATCAAGTTCAACTTTCTACAAATTCTAATTGAAATGATCCAGAGGACGGCAAAACAATATCCCCATTGTGACAGTTGCCAAATTAAGCTCATAGGGGGAAAATATTCTTTCCTGATCCCAAAAAATGGCAATTGGGATTTCCTAGCTCAACCACCCAGTTATGTCCTCTACGATATATAGTTATAGATACCTTTTCTTTTAAGAAAGTCTTCCAATCCTTTATACATTTTTGTTAGCGATTTTGCCATCACCACCTCATTTGATAAGAAATAACACAACTTAACCACTCTTACATTAAAGAGCCTCTTCCTATAAAGTTAGTGAAACAGGCTTGTCCTCCTGGTTCATATACAAAAAATTTGTTAGAAAAATATTTTTATTGACCTCAAACATATTAAACAAACCTAGGTTTTCTTACCTCTGTTTATAATTTAACCTTTCAGTTCCCTTTATTAATGAGTTTGCCTGCCTCTGAACAATCTTGAGTTCTCTGGTGTCCTTCTTTCAGTGAGGAGCCTAAAATTTTGCCCATATTAAGGATGTGATCTAACTAGTGACTTTTAGAATGGTAATGCTATGTTGCATCGTGTGCACTTAACCCCTTCATGCGTTCTAGGATTTAATTTGCTATTGCACAACATCTCCCTGGAACCATGTATTGCTAGTCAGCTTTCTGTCATCTAGTTGTCAGGAGGTTATATTTTATATTAGCACTGCAGAGCCTCTGTTTTACAAGAGGTTCTTCTCTTGTGAACTTTTGGACAGTTCACCTGCTTCACTGACTTTATATTCCTGCCCCTAACTTGCTGCCTTGCTGGTCAATGATTGTTTTTCATGAACCGTGGCCTGATTTGTTCTAGCTATTTTCAATATATCAATATATATATAATTATTACTATTATTTTATTTATGAGGCGCCACAGATTCCATAGCGCCGGATACAGAAGCAAGCAACAAATAGATGAGGTAATACATGTCAGTAGCTCAGATGAGTGTGAGTAGTGCTATGGTGACAGGAGACAGAAATGGGATAATAGGTAGAGAGGACCCTGCCTGCGAGTGCTTACAATTTAAAGGGAGGGGTGGTGAGAGACAGTAGGACCAACTGTGAGAAAGATTTAGGTCAGGGTTGTCCAACCCGCGGCCCGCGGGCAGCATGCGGCCCAGCATGCCTTTAAATGTGGCCCAGCAGGAGTTTTGGTTGTGGCAAGGGGGCAGGGCTGTTAATGAAAAAAAAAATCCTGCAAAAAAAGAAAAAGATAAGAAAATACTTACCTTGTTGTCATGCGGTCCCTCCCTGGTCTCCTCCTCTGTGCGGTGCTCGCAGCAGTGGCGGATCGCCCCCCCCCCTAGCAGGGGCTTGCTGCTGACGGCTGCACACTGTGCATGTTCCTTCAGCATTGACAGTGTGCTGCCCGGCTTCTCTGATTGTGTTTTAAACACAATCAGAGCAGCGGGACAGCACACTGCCAATGCTGAGCCGTCAGCAGCCTTAGAGATTAGAAAGGGGGCGGGGCCTAAATCCCCCCCCTAAAATCGCCCCGGGTAGAGCAGTTGCCTAGATCCGCCCCTGGCTCGCAGTGAATGTCGGGCGTGACGTCATCACGTCCGACATACATTGCGGAGCACAGCACATAGGAGTCACCCGCGCGAACTATCAGCAGCAGTGAAACGGAAAAAACAAGAGAAGAGGATCAGAGAACAAGCCGATTAAAAGGTAAGTTAAGGGTTTTTTTTATTATTTCAAGGGACGCTGACCGGTGCATAAACTCACCTGGTCCTGGAACATCACGGACCTTATCTTCCTGTCTTAATGACTGCTGTATTGAAGCCCTTCATAAAATGTAACAATATCACTTGATGTTTGACAGCAGCCATTAGCATGTCATTGAAGCACTGAGCAGCAACAAGGAGCATTAGCAATATTTTCTATGTTTATTTTGGATGATCAGCTATCATTAGTGCTAGTGTATTTTATGTGTGGCCCAAAACAACTTGTCGCCTTACAATGTGGCCCAGGGAAGCTGAAAGGTTCGACACCCCTGATTTAGGTGGTAGACGAGAAAGAGGAGGTGATAGATAGAATGGTGAGAAGGCGGTAGGATAAACAAACTGGCAAAGGTGAGATTTAAAAGAGCGTTTGAAGGATTGAAGTTTGGGGGAGAGTCGAGTGAGAAGGGTTAAGGAGTTCCAGAGCTTAGTGTCAGCATGGTAGAAGTCTTGGAGGCGAGCACGGGAGGAGGTAATGAGAGGAGAATTAAAGCGAAGGTCAGAGGCGGAGCGGAGTGGCTGGGTAGGTATGTACCTCGAGACAAAGTCAGAGATGTAAGGTGGAGAAGTGTTGGTAAGGGCTTTGTAAGTGAGGGTAAGGAGCATGAACTAAATTGTGAAATGGACAGGGAGTTAATGAAGGGATTTACGCAGAGGAGAAGCAGAACAGGTGCAGTGAGAGAGGAAGATGAGCCTAGCTGAAGCATTCTGAATAGATTGAAGGTCAGAAGTGCGTATATAGATATATCATTTTAGTGAAAGTTGTCTGCCATTATATATATATATATATATATATATATATATATATATATATATATATATATATATAAAAGAAAACAGTGATACTCTGCACTCTCTAAACACATAATTAATGCTATATCAAGTACTGTTCTATATTAAAAACAGGAAATGTTAGTTCCACATATTGCAATATATGTTTAAGCTGACCAACTCACGCCAAAGTCGTGAGTTGGTCAGTGAGTTGGGGCAACCCCCTCTTGCACCCCAGTCTGTACATGGTGAGTGCAGAGCACCTATGTCTGTTTTTGTTTATATATATATATACATATATATATGTGTGTGTATCTATATATATATATATATATATATATATATATACCGTATATACTCGTGTATAAGACGAGTTTTTCAGCACATTTTTTATGCTGAAAAAGCCCCCCTCGACTTATACTTGAGTCAATAAGTTCTCCCAGTTTTTTGTGATAAAATTCGGTGCCTCGGCTTATATTCGGGTTGGCTTATACTCAAGCATATACGGTGTGTATATATATATATATATATATATATATATATATATATATATGCATGCTGGGGTCATGAGTTCAAAGAGTTCAATTCCCGACCATGGCCTTATCTGTATGGAGTTTGTATGTTCTCCCCGTGTTTGCGTGGGTTTCCTCCGGGTGCTCGAGTGCTCCAGTCTCCTCCCACACTCCAAAAACATACTAGTAGGTTAATTGACTGCTATCAAATTTGACCCTAGTGTCTCTGTCTGTCTGTATGTGTATGTTAAGGAATTTAGACTGTAAGCTCCAATGGAGCAGGGACTGATGTGAGTGAGTTCTCTGTACAGCACTGCAGAATCAGTGGCGCTATATAAATAAATGGTGATGATGATTATGACATATAAATAATTCATTTTTTTAGCCTACTTAATAACTATCCAGCCAATCAGGAGCGGTCTTTTATCTGTCATTGGCTGAGGGGTGTAAGATACTATACTTGTTAGGCTGCTTCTGAATTAGGTACCAGAGATGAATTAATTGTGCATTGAGTGCTCCTGGTAAGCTGTCCATTTCTGGGGGGGTAGGGGTTATCTTCCCATATGGAATACGTAGGATCAAGCTAAGAAGATTATGATTATAGATTATGCACATTATTATTATTATTATTATTATTATTATTATTATTATTATTATTATTTTATTTTTATTTTTTTAAGATGGCACTATAATTCATTTATATAGTAATGGGGGGCACTATAATTCATTTACATGATAAAGTATGACTGTAATTCATTTACATAATAACAGGGATATTACAATTCATTTGTGGGCATGCAAATGTGTCCATATGCATGCTGGTACTTGTAGTTCTAAAAACACCAGCATGTAATCACAGTCATAGGATGTGAGTGCATGATGGCACTTAGAGCGCCAGAAGTGCTTGCAATATATTTTCACCTGGACTGCCAGCACTGAGCCTGTAATCTCTAGTTGCAGGTGTCTGATCCTTTTTTCTGACCCCTCCCTAGAGGACCAGACCTCATGCTAAGTAGCACAGGGCTCTTACAGAATGTAAGAGGTAAAAGAAGATGGTTCCCAATTGATTTTACATTGGGGTTTGATCTGAACCACATGCGGTTTATGGGTTTGCAGACCTCAACACATTGGATGACAGTAAATTGACTTTGCAAAATACTAAATAGTAAAAGTGTTTTTCAAACTGCTGGTAAGTAAATCTCCCCCACTGTCTATTTGTGATTTCAATAATGAGCGGACTTGGTAGATCTGTATATTAAGCTAGATTTTATGTAATTATGTGTTCTAACATTTACTGAAATATGTAGGGATCTATATACACACACCTATGGGTGGCATGGTGGCACATGGTTAGCATTGCTGATTCACAGCACATGGGGCCATGGCCTCTATTCTGACCAGGGACATATCTTTGTTTAGTTTGTAAGTTCTCCCTGTTTTGTATGTGCTCCAGTTTCCGCACACATTCCAAACACATACTTATAGGTCAATTGGCAACCACTATGTTTTTGACTACCAACAAACTCTAACTAACCCTATTGTGTGTTAGAGTGATAGATAATTTAGACTGTAAGCCCCAATAGTGCAGGGACTGATGCAAATAATGACAAGTGAAGCCATAAGCTGAACATTCTTAATGAAGAGGATAGGGTTAGTGTCTGTTGATGACACAGTCCTGGTAAAGCCCACTGTTGTTTCCAGGCAATGATTTTGTTTGCGGGAGTGTCCTGGTTAGGATATAGTATCTCACAGCATGTGTGCAAGCTTCTTCCTGGCTAGAAATTCCGCTGGAGACTCCATTGCTGCAGGCCCGGTATCAGTTCAAAAGCATATCTTAAATTCCTCTATTTTCTGTCTACTGCTGACAGCTAATTCCTGACCGTTTCTTTCCTGTGACTTTATCTTTTTTTCCCCACATTTTCATTGCTTTTCTCCCTTTCCCGTTTTATTCTTCCCCCTTGTTTCCTCAGGTCCCTCTCTCCCTCTTTGCACCTTCACTATGTCCTGTCCCAGCAGATCTGCACCTCCTCCTGCCCGTTATGCCGACCCCTCCACCCCCCGCCTCGGTTGTCATTTTCTTTCCGTTCTCATTCCAACCCCAACCCTCCTTCCGTGCTCTCCGACCACCCTATCAATCCCCCCACATACATACGGGCTCCAGATAATACTGCCCCGGGTTTCTAACAGCCGGAGCAGAATTGGCTGCGTGTGCGGCAATGTTGCGGATCCGTGATGATCTCGAGCTCTGGAGCGAACAGCTTCACTGCCCGACAGCCTGGCAGGAGAGGGAGATTTTCTTCTCCCGCCAGCCGGACATACTATGCAGCGACAGATGGATCATCATCATCATCACCATCTATTTATTTATATAGCGCCACTAATTCCGCAGCGCTGTACAGAGAACTCATTCACATCAGTCCCTATACTACCCCCCATAGTATAGTTCATAAATGCTTCCTAGGGCACAGCACATTCCTTCTTTTACATTTCCCTCTATTGGTTAATTACTGCCCACGATTTGCATTCTGCAGCTGCTGTCTGCAGTGACTCTATTGGATTTGTTATGCATTCTACTTGTAGTACCACTGCCCACCAAAGGGGCCACTGTGCTACTTTGGCTATTTTCCTTGATCACTGGGAGTTGTATCACCTGCATGAGGCCTATATAAACCTGCCTGCTTCAAACAGTCTGGGCCAGATCATCAGGTCACTCCTGTGAGCATTCCCTGTGCTCAGCTTCTGTCTACACTGCTGTTATCTGTGTACTGGACTTCCACATCAACAACCATTATACCTGGTACTTCTAGTTCCATGCTGCTTGCTGAAATCTACTACTTCTGTTATCTGTATACTAGACTTCCACATCAACAACCATTATACCTGGTACTTCTAGTTCCACGCTGCTTGCTGAAATCTACTACTGCTGTTATCTGTGTACTGGACTTCCACACCAACAACCATTATACCTGGTACTTCTAGTTCCACGCTGCTTGCTGAAATCTACTACTGCTGTTATCTGTGTACTGGACTTCCACATCAACAACCATTATACCTGGTACTTCTAGTTCCACGCTGCTTGCTGAAATCTACTACTGCTGTTATCTGTGTACTGGACTTCCACATCAACAACCATTGTACTTGTAGTTCCACGCTGTATGCTGAAGCTACCTGTTGTTTCTCATTTGTATACTGAACTGCAATCAAGTTACCTTGTCATCTGTGTGTCTTAATAAAGTCATTATAACCACTTACACTCTCTCCGTGGTCATACCTGGGAAATACTGACAGCCACCCTCCACAAACAGGCACAATCCATGTCCCATCCCCTTAGTACCTTTCCTTTCGTTGAAACTGCTAATCTTTCTGCTTTGTCAGGATCACAGGTACATACTTCGGAGTCAACAGGTCATTCGGCGGCAAGACCACTGAATTTGAATACGTCCCAGACAGCGGTGCCAGCAGTTTCAGCTCCAGCACCAACTTTAAGAAACCCTGCCTTCGAGGAAGCTACGGCGTCCACATCGTGTGAGCATAACAACTTTTTTTCTGCACCTTTACACAGCTCACCAAAAGACAGCACTAGAGAAGGTTCGTCAGAGGATGAGCAGGGTACGCGGAATCTGATGCAAATTCCCAATGAACATTTTAGCAGGTCAAAATCTCAGAATAAAGATAGCCAACTCCATGATAAGTGAGCAAGTAGGAACGCAGGTGTCGTTAAATGTTCCAACACAGCCTTAGTGGCCTTTGCCCCAGCGCTCAAGATAGGATAAAGAAAGTTTTCTATGTTGACTTACTTGTATTGACGGAAGAGGCCAGGGAGGATTTAGTGGCAGCTAAAGAGAAGGGAGGAATAAGTTTCTCATTATTCGCAGCTACGTACATAGAGTGACGCCCGGAGGCGGTTTCCGATGTCTGGCAATACCTCAACCTTATAACGGACATCTTCTTGACAGGCAGCGGGTCATATGGCACATTTGCGATGAAAAGTTTAGGAAAAGCGGGTCAGGGCAACAGATGGTCCCTTTTGACTGTATGTATGTCGAGGTCTGGCTGAAATTGGTTTAGCCCGAGGCGAATATAACCCCACAAGTCAGCAGCTCTACATTTCCGATGCAGGAGAGGCAGAGTACTCCCCAATAAATGAGGAACAGATATTTTGCCTACAATAGCGTGGTGTGCACCCGCGGGGCGAACTGGCGATACACGCTTACAATGTTGCGGCCCCCACTTTGCAAAGGATTGTTCACGTCCAAACACCAGCGGTAGCAAGGGTGCGGAGGCCCTTCTTCTTCTTCTTAATGTCCGCTCTCCTATTCTGGTAGAGGAGCTGAATCGTTGGTTTAGGCTCTCTCCAAATGCAGAATTGATTTATTTTTTATTGGATGGCTTTCAGTTTGAAACTGTTAGCAGAGAGGTTCAGGCTCGTGCTGTACGAAATGTATGTTCAGCACTCGAATTTCTGGAAGTTGGTGCTGATAAACTACGTAAAGAGGTTAAGTTAGGCTGCATGTTAGGTCCATTTCCCCTTCCTCTCATATCAGGGTTAGTAATTTCACCAGTAGCGGTAGTCCTAAAAAAGAGGCCAGGAAGTTTAGACTTATTCAGCATTTGGCCCACCCATTCGGTAGTTCTGTAAATTACTTCACTGATCCCAGACATAGCTCTATCTCATATCAATCGTTTGAGATAGCACTCAATATAGTAAAGGCTTTTGGGGGGGCTCATTGCTTGCTAAATTGGATATTTAATCCGCTTTTTGCCTCCTTCCCCAGCATCTGGAGTCTTTTCGATTCATGGGGTTTCAGCTGCCTGACGGATATTATGTGGACCTTCGTCTCCCCGTGGGTTGTTCAGTCTCATGTGCATTTTTCGAGAAGTTCAGCTCCTTCCTGCACTGTAATATCCAGGCAGGACCGGGTCATGGAGGTATAGCTCATTACCTCGATGACTTCTTGTTCATAGACCCAGTTGATTCTTCTATATGTCAAGACGTTCTGAAGTCAGCTCAAGATCTTTTCACTATCCTGGGAGTCCCGGTAGTGCAGAATAAGATTGAAGGACCAACGATTTGTCTCTCTTTCTTAGGCATTAAATAGATTCCGTTGCCGGCTGTTGTTGCCTTCCTGTTGAAAAGATAGTAAACTCCGCACCTTGATAAATACAGCCCTGTCCCTCACATGCTTCCCCTCCTTCGGATAGGTCTTTTTGGGTTCATTCAATTTCGCATGTCGGGTAATTCCCATGGGTCGAGTGTTCTGCAGGAAATTTCAGTTGGCCACTGCAGATCATACACGTCCACATAGCAGGGTACACTTATCAGACAAGATAAAAGGAGATTAAGAAGTTTGGTCCAACTTCCTTGATTCTTTTAATGACATACGCATTTGGCCCTCAAGTCGCATATCCAGCAAAATCCTTGATTTGCATACAGATGCGTTGGAATCCTGTGAATTCGGCGCATATTTTCAAGGGCCTTGGTGTGCGTCACGCTGGCTGGTTCAAGTCAACAGCTTGTTAGTCCTCAAGCTTTTCCCTATCATAGTAGCAGTAGATCTTTGGTCCCCCTTCCTTCAGGGCCACAATATCATTTGCTGGTGTGATAATTAAGGAGTAGTTCAGTGCATCAATAAACAGAGTGTATCCTCCCCCCACAGGCAATCCAGCTGCTACGGCATCTAGTCCTTCGATGTTTAGAATATGATATTTCTCTTAAGACGCTGCATGTACCAGGAGTGGACAATGAAATTGCAGATGCCCTTTCACAGCGTCAGTGGAGACGCTTACGTGAACTTTTCTCTAACGCTCAACTTACCGGTAGGCTATGTCCGCCTTATGTTTGGCAGATCATCGAGTCGGCATTCAAGGACTGGAGGAGTCTTCAATAGCCCCTCACACCAGGAGATCATATAAGGCAGCTTGGCAGCAATGGGTCACCTTCCTGGATTCCAGAGGGAGTGTGGGAACTGGTAACAGTGACGACATGCATGCATTAGTTTGGGCAAAATTTCAAGAAGGCATCACTAGCAGTCTTGTTAGCCGCATAAGCAAACTAGTGGCCCCTTCGCAGCTATCAGCAGGTATTGCAATCCTTGCTAGGTATGTTAACATCTCGGTTTCTCAGATTTCCTGTAAAATTCTCATGTCGAAAACAGACCAGCTTGGCAGAGGATGCTGGATTACATTAAAGGCTCACAATGATAGAGTGATATGCCCGGTGGCTCTGTGCACACGTTTTTCAGTAATACATCCAACAATTAGCAGTCCATGGTTGGTGCACGCTGACGGAACGCTCATGGTGAAGTTCTAGTTTATTGCCCTGTTCAAAAAAGCAATAGTACATGTAGGACTATATCCAGCCTCGTACAGCTAAATAGTATTGTACAAATAAGAATTCTATTAATATTCAAATAAATAAGTTAGTTATTTAAAATGATCTGCTGTAATCCAATAGATAAGAGCTAACAGCTGTTCTACAGATGTCCTATCTTGAATTTGGTATCCTGAATATCTGCTACAAGGCAGTCCTGATCCAAAATAATCAGTCAGGAGGAATTCCCACAGCTACCAGAAAATAGATGCTGCAGCAGCTATATACCACACACAGAGGTAAGTGGTTCCAGGAGCCTGGTGGTGGCAGCATCTATTGTCCTAAAATTGGTACACAGATTTCACTTGCAGTCGTTGAGTGTATGGTGGCCAAGTAACACCAGCATGAGTGGTCAGTAATGCTAGGTTACTGATATTAAAAGGGAACACCAAGATGAATTATTAAAACCACAGATAAACTGATGAGCCAAAGACAGGGTAATTACAGTAAGCCTATCCTGTCACAAATGTAAACTATATTTTTTTTCTATAAAAATTGCCACCTGTGCCCCACCCACCTTCCCTTCCCAGCTGGGTTCCTGTCTCCTTAACTGATAATGTGTGGGCTCTCTGCTCTCAGGACAAACTGTCTCCCTAAATTTTACTGACAGCGAGGATCTGGAAGGCGTGTTAGTGGAAGTACTTCACTGACACTCTGCTGTCCCATCAGTAAAGTAAGTGTATAAGGTGGGCTGTCATTAATAGGCTGGAAAGCAGGCTGAAGCATTCAGCTAAGAGGCACCTATTTTTATTGCAGTTGTTGCATTTTTCATTGTTGCCCTTATCAGCATTGTCAGTACATTTTATAAAGCACTTGTCAAGACATGTTCTATATCCAGTGTTTTGCTTTTCTGCTCAACCTTTTTGTTGCTTCCCAGGCTCTTTATTAATGATTCAATTTTGTCATGTGCAGCAAAAGTTTCAATGGGTACTTTGGAAAGCAATTTAACAAAATAACTTCCTTTACTAATAATGGTCCTAATCTTGGTTCCCCAACATGTTCTCTATTTAGCAGGGTCTGGGCACTTACATATATCCAGGACCTCGGGCAATCACCTTTGGTGCTTCTCTGCTTTCTCCATAGTAGGAGACATGGGACACAACAACTTAAATCTTTCAATTAGAGCCTCCTTATCAAATCTCTCCTGCCATGAAGACAAAAAAGCAGAGCCAAGAGTGATTGACAGATGTCTCGGCTATATCTAAAAACAGCAAATAATGGGGGGTCTCAGGGATAATAACTAAATTACTGTTATTGATAAAGGGAGTTATTTATTAAAAATAATTTTAATGTTGAAACCCCATTAGGATTTATTCAAGTAAGGACAAAGCACAATGTTTAAGACATGTTTGAACAATAGATCTGTCTCACATTTAAATACTTATTTTTCCATGTGAGGGAAGTGCTAAACAAGTATTTTACTAATAACATGATAAGAATAGCAGAAATGTACTGTAAGTCATAGAAAATAGTCAGAAATTGATACTGTCCAAGTCGAAATGATGGTAAGCAACTGACTGTTAAAGAAGCACCAATGAGTTGCTTATTGAGCTCCATGATGTCTTTTTGTGGATAGATTTGCAGCTACTGTGCAGATTATTGGTGGCAACATGTCTGCTGTCAGAGTTAAATATTAAACTAAGTGCTATTGCTTTACTATATAGTCTAGATTAAAGACAAACACTATTTTAAGTCTCATAAATGCTTATGCCTCATGATATCCAGGATCAGAAGCACCTGTTCAGTTGACTTTGGTTCATGTGGTAATCCAAGACCTGTCAAAACATGAGTACACAAGCAAAATGATGTGCTCAAGATAGGCCATGAAACTGATAGTGTGACATTTATTAAAACTCTGACAGTATAAAATAAGTGCCAAAAATGCTGCACATAACAATGGCCATTTATATTTGTATCATTATTCTAGGTTGAAAAGATACAAAAGTCTGCTTTCTGTATATGGCTAGCGGTATTGATCCAGAGAGAGGCAAAACATACCTGTAATAAGGAAAAAGCCTTCCCGACTTTGTAAATGGTAATCCAATTCATTTCCTGTATAAATTACCCCACAATGCATTGTAATAAATATAGCTGGAGATGGCATATAATCTGTTTGTGAATCCACTATCATCACCTCCCCTTATTTTAAAAAAATCCATTGTTTAACTATCCTTCCATTGGGTAAATGTATCATACTCCAGTTTCTTCAACTCGCGGGAGTTCGGCGAGATGACAGCAAAGTTTCCCTTTACAAAGGCAGCGCCTCTTTAAATTTTAGCTGTCATCTCGCCGAAGTCCTGCGAGTTGAAGAAACCGGAGTATGATACATTTACCCCATGGAATTATTCCTTATAGATGTTTTCAACATAACATAAAAAACAGTTCAATGTTATGGTAATAACATTGAACTGTTTTTTATGTTATGTTGAAAACATCTATAAGGAATAATTCCATGGGGTAAATGTATCATACTCCGGTTTCTTCAACTCGCAGGACTTCGGCGAGATGACAGCTAAAATTTAAAGAGGCGCTGCCTTTGTAAAGGGAAACTTTGCTGTCATCTCGCCGAACTCCCGCGAGTTGAAGAAACCGGAGTATGATACATTTACCCCCGTATATGAACCCACTATGCTGCTAGTGATTGACACTGGCTAAATTTGAAGGGCAGCAATGGGAACTCCAGCTTTCACCAAAGACTCTCCACAAGAGAGTAATGGATTTCATCACAGGTAACACACAGATCATGATCCCCACATTTAACCTTGCTAAGCAATAGCTGACTATATTAAAGTATAACAATGATAACTGACAAAGCCAATAAATCTCAGAGTGGCCTTTAAACCTCAGAAACCTGATTGTTCAAAAATAATTTTTCTGATTTTGCATAGATAACATCATCATGAAATGTTGCCAATAAGATGAAAAATCTGGAGAGAACATTTAAATATCCAAGTAGACAAGAACAAAACAAAACAGAGTGTATTTTGACATTGCCTAAATGGGAGTGTGTATATCAGTGATGAGCATCAGGCCTTGCCTTTGAGCCTTTAACTGCAGCCCTAAGGTCTTTCCTACTTTATTGTCAAATTTGCTTGTTAAAGCTTGTAACACTTGCTTAAAAGGAGCTATTACAAATAGGAGTCTCTTTCTTTGATTAACTGTAAAATTTGAAGTTATTACTGAGATTAAGGGTGATGTGTGTCCCTTTGAAGGTTAGAGGGTCGTATCAGGTTGTCTATCACTGGTCTATAAGTGCTCTATAAGTGAGCTTTCTGGTGCTTGTGCCTAAAAAAATCTGCTATACGCTGGGTGCGCTCAAGAAGCAGGAAAAATGGAGGCACAATGGGGTTTATTTATTAATTTACAGGTTATTGTCCCATCTGTCATCACAAGGATAGCAAATTACTTTTGCGCTTCATTTATTAAAAATGATCTGTCAACTCTGTGTTCTGTTTCAGTGTCTGTTAGGCATTTTGCAATCTTCTTCGGAAAGGAGAACAGGAAGGCTGCAGAGAGAGATCCAAAGATCCCTCTTCTGTGATGCTCTCCTCATAGAATTCAATGGCTAATGGCGTTAGCCATCAGAAACAAGTTCCAAAAGCAAAGCGTAGAAATTGCCCAGACCGCAGTCCCCACTTACTATTACGGGGACTGCAGTTTATGCAGTAATTTGCCTAATGCTGATATCTCTTGCTTTAGGCTTTTCTTAAATTAATATTTTACTTAACATGTCTAAACCATACCTAAAAAGCAGCTTCTGCATGGTTAAGGGCTTCATATATAGGCCCCAATATCTCAGATGGCCACAAGAGAAGGACAAATTTGCTACTTCATTTTTCCAGGCAACATGGATGTCATCTGCACAGTCCTAGGTATAAAGTGCTCATTGGATACATGTTTTTATTGACCTCAAATATATTTATACACAGTGGTCGAAGTGGGGCTGTATATGGTGGTATGTTCTACCACCATTTCTCCTACTGCCTTAATTGTAAAACTAACACAATACAGTCACTTACATTCCCATTACATTTTTCATACCATCCCTTCTAAATTTCCATACCGCCACTTCTAAATGACTGCTTCAACCACTGTTTATACATACTAATTCCATCACATCTAAATTGCCTTTTTCCCAATGTAACTCTCCATTCCCTTAAGTAATAAAGTTGCCATTCTATGATCCAAAAAATCTACCTCATATTCAAGATGTGGTCTCATGTGACTTATACAGTGATAAGCTTATGTGTGCATCTAGTTATTCAATCTCTCCTTTTATGCATACCAGTAGCTGCATGCCATTCAGTGTCATTTAGCGTACCATTATTACATTGTTGCTCCTGGGTACTTTATTTGTATTCCACTATTACTTATAGGGCTAGGGGATCATATTTCCTGTGGCAGCGCTTATTCACTCTTTTTATGCCTAGGGGAAGTGCAAGTTAGGATTTGTTTATTCATTCAGCGTACCGTCTGCTAGTATTTCTAAATCCTTTCCCTTCTCCCATTCCCCATTTATATGCCATTTAAAATATAAGTAACATACACTTTAACCATGGCCTAGTTCAGTGTTGGCTAACCTGTGACACGCCAGGTGTTGTGAAACTACAAGTCCCAGCATACCCTTCCAGCAAGAAGCTGCTATATATTGGCAAAGCATGCTGGGACTTGTAGTTTCACAACACCTGGAGTGTCACAGGTTAGCCAACACTGGCCTAGTTTTTTAAACTTACATTTACCTCCTCATAAAAACTCTTAAGATTGGTTTGGCTTGACTGGCCCTTCATAAATCCATGATGACATAGTGTAATACGTTTATCACCTATAGCATATTTCTGAATAGCATTCATTAGATTGTTTTCAAATAATTTGCCTACAACTAATGTCAGGTTTACCAGTTTATATTATTGTGGCTCCTTTTTTGGTCCCTTCTTTAAATGTTGGTACCACATCTGCTTTACACCAGCCCCTTGGTACAGACCCTGTTATGAAGATGCCTATAAGAATTATAAGAATGAAAAATAGCATCTTGGCCTTGTAATTTATTAATCCTATTTAAAAGTATAGCCCCTCTTCCTGGATTATTAAATATTATTTGAAAAGTTATTACTGCACAACGCAAAGCCAAGCATTTCTTCCTTCTTTTGAACACTGTTGAAAAAAATGTAGCCTTTACTTTATCTATCCATTATATCTTAACTACCTTTCCGAGGCCCAATACTATTCTTTTTTTTTTACTGTACTTACATTTTTTTGTCCAAATTAGGCTTTACTTACCAATGTTTTTTGCGCTTATATCTTTAAAATCCTCATTTCCTTGTTACAGATTTTGTTACTTGTATTTTTTTAATACCTACTTGGTCCCTTCTAGTTTTAACACGTTAAAGGTTTTCTCATAATACTTCTAACTCTTTATTATTTAGCCAGATTAGTTTTTTTCATCACTTAAAATTTTGTTTCCTTAAAGTATATTCCTGCAACAATAGTTGGGATGTATTACTGATGTATTACTGATGTATTACTGAAATATATTTTTAGATATACCTCATTTGACTTCTGGACACTATCCCTGACTATTAGCCTTAAAACATCTTTATAAAACCTGTTTGCAGATTGAATAATTTGCTTATATATGGTTCGGTAGAGTTCTAGACTTATAAAGTGGCTGCTCAGGAAATAAATGCCTCTTTAAGTAAAAGCGAGATGCTTTACGAAGAATGGGGTCTTGTTTATAATAGAGACAATGGCATGACTTTTACAAAGAAGTAAGTAGTAATTGCAACACTAATCCTCAAGATAGTCCTATGCCAGGTCAGATCTGGTAGTGTGCTATTTGGAAGCAATTTAACTGTCCGGATACTTTCTGTAAACATAGAGAATTTTTGCAAATTTATTTTCAACCATATTTTTTTCATATTATTTCTGTGGGGCAGTTTTTAGAACTGTATCTTGGCATATTTATAATTAGTATTTATTAATCATTATTATTTAAATAAAAATAATATCACTACTGAGCTTGAACTATGATATTTTCACAAATTCTTGTGACATTTTCAAATTCTATAAAAGGCACCAAGCTGAAGCAAGGGGCTTTTAAACAGAAAATTTTTATAAATCTGTAGAAGCAGTTCAACATTTCTAAAAAATGTTACGTAGTGAAGAGAACCATTGTCTGCTGTGTCCCAGTTTTAATAAGTGCCCCCAATGCCTGTCTTGACATGCATTGTATAGTCTGGTGGAATGGTTTTAATAAAGGATAGAATGCAAGATGTAGTCATAGACTAATAAAACTAATGTCACTCAAGAGACAAAAACCAGTGTGAAAATATAGTGAGAAACACAAGTGGTTTAAAATCTATCAGTAATTTGTATAAAAAAACCGAACACTATATATATATATATATATATATATATATATATATATATATATATATATAAATATATATATATATATAAAACAGGATGTGAAAAAGGTGCCACTATTTGCTAAAGGAGACCAAAGTGTGGTACTTATAAATAAAAGTAAGTATCACTTGTGGTAACAAAATTTGCACTTGACCTATGTCATGTGGTAGAACGGGCACATGGTGCCATTTATAAAAGCAATACAATTTTTAATTTTGTTGCTCATTTTCTTCCCATTCATTTACAGATGCTGTTATTTTGCAGTTTTTAGTGCACACATTTTTAGAAATAAGTGCATGACAGGTGCTTTGCATTGTGTTTGGATGATCCATTAAACATATTTACCATAACCACTGCATGCTATTTATAGTAGCATATCCAGTACACTTAAAATCATGCCAGTGTCATTATTTCAACTCCTAAATTATACTTTTTGAAAACTGGTCATAAATAGCTGTAGCTGCACAAATAGTCATAAAAAGCAGCCGGGCAAATAAATAGTAGTTGCTGGGTACCGACACCTCTTCATTTTGCATGAGAAAGGTCGCTACACACTAACATACTTTCTTTCCAAAGCAGGGCAGTGTTGCTCATTTTCTCAATCATCATTTACAGGTAAACAGATGAAGATATTGTAATCTGCAAGCACTCTCTTACTAGTAATTCAGGGAATAGATACAGTCCACCCAGGGCCGCCATCAGGGGGGTACAGGGGGTACCCTTGTACCGGGCCCGGGCTCACCAGGGGGCCCAGCAGCACACTCTTACCAGGGGGCCCGCTATCTTCACCTGGCTATCACTGTGACAGCCAGGCTGAAGACAGCAGCGAAGACGCCGGGACTGAAGGACAGCGGGCAGAGCCGTGACTGTACTTTCAGCCTTAACTTCCGCAGTGGATGCGTTCCACCAACAGGAAGCTCGGCATTTGGAACGCAAGTACAGTCACGGCTCCGCCCGCTGTCCTTCAGTCCCTGAAGTCTCTCTCTCCTCCCTCTCCCCTAATACTAATATATATATATATATATATATATATATACATATATATATGTGTGTTTGTGTGTGTAAAATTTGATTATATATATATATATATATATATATATATATATATATATATATATATATATATATCACAGTACAAGATATAAGTATGGCGCTTATAGCATAAACCAGTATACAAATTATAGTCCAACATAAAAGTCTATATTCTTCTCAAAAGTACACTCCCCATGTACAGGTGGCTGCCAATCCTCCTAACGCCAAGCGGTGTAGCATGGAAATACCTGTAAAGAAAAGATGGAGGAGGAGGCGCACAATAGTGTAGTACAATAATATAAATGTAATCATACACGAATCCAAAGTGGGACTTTAGCACCAGTGAAAAGGAAACCAGAGACCATAATGTATCACCCAAGTGAGCCAAACGGGAATAAAACAGGGGTATAATAGATAACAGGCCCCTCAGCATAAATTATAGGTCACCCAATCCAAATCTGTATGGGTGTATGCCTGAACCAGGCACACCCTTGTTAGTTTGCTGTGGGGAAAGGCATTTCAAACCATGATCTCTGCCTTATGATCTGGCAATGAAGAGAATGTGACCTGATCGTGCTGCTCTATGGGATAATATTACAGATAAGCGGAAAAGTTTTTATTTCTGGTACGCATACACCCATACAGATTTGGATTGGGTGACCTATAATTTATGCTGAGGGGCCTGTTATCTATTATACCCCTGTTTTATTCCCGTTTGGCTCACTTGGGTGATGCATTATGGTCTCTGGTTTCCTTTTCACTGGTGCTAAAGTCCCACTTTGGATTCGTGTATGATTACATTTATATTATTGTACTACACTTATGTGCGCCTCCTCCTCCATCTTTTCTTTACATATATATATATATATATCTTATATTTACTTTTTTTTTTACACATAATATATATATATATATATATATATATATATATATCTTATATATATATTTATACTATATAAAAAAAAAGTGAATATATGTTTATATATATATATATATATATATATATATATATATATATATATATATATATATAATCACTTTTTACACACACAAACACACACATATATATATATATATATATATATATATATATATATATATAAATTAGGGCCCCCCTTAACTTACCTTTCAATGGCCTAAGTCTGACCCGCTTCATGGAAGAGAGGACCAGGGAGGGAGCCGGGTTGTGACCACAAAAGGTAAGGTTTTTGTTTTTTTTCGCTTTTTTTCTACTGGATTTTTTTTCATTGCCTTGGGCCCCCTTACCCCCTGGGCCCCCAGGCACCTGCCCATCATGCCCAGTTGGAAAGATGACCCTGGTTCATTGGGGAGGAAAGGGGTCATCGGGAGGGGCCCTGCCTGCTTCATTGTACTGGGCCCACAATTTCTGATGGCGGCCCTGAGTCCACCTCCTATGCTTTTTTTGTAGCTGCACATTTGATCAAACACTATACACTCTATAGCCTGATGTCAAATGTAATGATATGTAGTCCTTTTCATGAAAAACTTGGACATGCCATTTCAATGGATGTTTCAGAACTGTCTCATAGCTAAAATCTACAAGTGCTTGAAAACAGATGTGTTTTCTGTATTGGTATGTCTATAAACAGTATATTCCATATCTAAATCTCATCTACACAAACTGTCGATATACTATTACCTACTGAGTGATAAAATATATGTATGTACAAAGTATCATGCAGCTTGTGAAGCTTACCTTTTGCTTAAATGTATGTAAAGAATCCAATGTCAAGTCCTCATGACCTCAAAGTTCCTTAATTGCAGATGCAACCGCCTTCAGTGTAAAAATCCCCTAAATAATATCATCCACAGATTCAGGACTCAAAGTTAGGGGAACACAGTTATGGGTGCCACGGTCCCAGTCAAAAGGAGAAATCCAAGCGTAGAGCAGTGTCCGGTGTCTAGCAGATGGTAACAGCCTCTATGTCTATTTTTATACGTGGCTGTGTCTGGAGAAGCTCTTATCTCTGGGTGATACAAATTTCAAACTCTCTGCTGTTCCCCTGAAATTGAATGGAAAGGGTGTCTGTACTAGTCACTGCCAATACCCAAAGAGAGAATCATGCTTCTCAGGTTCCTTAGAGAACAGTGGGAGGTATGCAGTGTTCAGGGGCGCACAGGGTCATCAGCAAAAATAACATGTGGCATCATGATCTAAGAATTTTTGTGCCATGAATTCCACAGGCAAAGACTCATATGCCCTTCCCTAATATAAAGAGAAGTCCAAAGATTGGAAGGTGGGGTGTAATAGGTCAGAAAATGAGGATGACTATTATCAGGGTGCTAGTTGAAAATTAAAAGATAAGATTATACAGTGATGAAACTGTATGTTTGACACACTGTACTGTATATACTTTTTTTTATCTAGAGTAGTTTACAAAACTTGCCCAGTACAGTGTAAATAACAAACTAAGAAACCTATTACTCTTTATTCTGTATTTTGTGTCCGTAAAGAGAGGAATAGTTATTACATAGTAGCTATTCATTTATTTTTGTTTATTTCTTCACCTTTATTAGTGTTCCATGAAATGAGTGCACATTAAGTAGCATCTGACTCTTTATCTCCCTATCTTTGAGCATGTGTGCCTAGAAGGTTTATTTATAAAAGATCCTGTGGAGCAGCACATGGAAAGATTAAAGAGTAGACTGATGTCACTGGACATGGAGAAGTGTCTAAATCTGGAGTTGCACCGATGACAGGGCTGAGTGACAGTGCGAGTGATGCAACACATGGTGTGATGGGAGTTTGTTTATAAAGAGTTGGGAGAACAGGCTTTGTTCATAGACACAGAGTAGGACTGCAGTGTGCCAGTGTCTGACACATTATACTAATCTCTGACAAGTTACACTACATTGTGTAAACTTGCCTGGTTTAAGTCTTGGTGGTAAAATCATACTTGCCAACTCTCCCGGAAAGTCCGGGAGACTCCCGAAATTCCCGGGCGAGCTGGCATTTCTCCCGCATTCCAATGTCACAGAGAATCGCGTCAAAAACGCGATTCTCGGTGAATCACGCCATTTTCTACGGTGGGACGGGGCGGGGCGAGGCCAATCGTGTCATTTTGGAGGGCGGGAGGGGGGGGGCGAGGCCAAACGCGATATTATAAAGAGAGAGCACTATAGTTTGTCTTCAGATTATCGAGGGTTGCCAACAGATACTTTACAGCACGGAAATTAAATCTTGTGGGCTGTATGTAGGCCTTGATTTCTGGGGACATTAGTACAGGGTTCACAATTCCAATATAATCTGTTACAATATAATCTGAATTAATTCATAGGGCCCAAACACAATTCAATATGCATAATTAAAACAGAAGACTGCAAACATTGTACAGTGTGTAATGATTTTAGTCTGTCTCATCTTTAAACTCAGGAAAATGTAAATAGTGCAATGATAAAGGTTCTGCAGTAACCCAGACAAATCTTTGTTACTTAGCTGTCTACAATAAGAAAAGTAAGAAAACAATCTACATTTATACTTTGTGGTGTCAATGTATATGTTTAAACAATCTAAAACAAATTCATTGGAAAGAAAAACTTTAAATATATTAAACCTTTTATATTGACAGAGGTATTGACACTAGGGGCTAGATTTACTAAGCTGCGAGTTTGAAAAAGTGGGGATGTTGCCTATAGCAACCAATCAGATTCTAGCTGTCATTTTGTAGAAGGTACTAAATAAATGAAAGCTAGAACCTGATTGGTTGCTATAGGCAACATCCCCACTTTTGCAAACCCGCAGCTTAGTAAATCTAGCCCTAGGAGAATAAAGATCAATTAAAGTAAATTAATCCTTACAGCGATAGTAAAGAGTTAACTAGGGATGTGCACCGGCGACTTTTGGTGTCTCGTGTTTTGTGTTTTGGATTCGGATTTTCGCGATGTTTTGGGTTCGGATTTGTTTCGCAAAACACCTGCCGAAAGGTTTTGGTTCGGATTTAAGGTTTTGGATTCGGATTTTTTTTGAAAAAAGCATAAAAAGTTCAAAAATCAAGTTTTTGGGCTTATTTTCACTCCTACGCTATTATTAACCTCAATAACATTCAATAACAAGCATTTCCACTAATTTACAGTGTATTCTGAACACCTCACAATATAGTTATTAGTCCAAAACGTTGCAACGAGGTATCTTTCTGGACTGCGTAGTGGAGTGGTCCCCACAATATAATAAGAAAACCATCAACTGGTCTTAATCGCACCAAAAAATGTACCTGGACTGCGTAGAGGAGTGGGTCACCACAATATAATTTAAAAACCCTGAACTTGTATGAATCTCACCAATAAATGTATCTGGACTGCGTAGAGGAGTGGGTCACCACAATATAATAAGAAAACCATCAACTGGTCTTAATCGCACCAAAAAATGTACCTGGACTGCGTAGAGGAGTGGGTCACCAAAATATAATTTAAAAACCCTGAACTTGTATGATTTGCACCAAAAAATGTATCTGGACTGCGTAGAGGAGTGGGTCACCACAATATAATTTAAAACCCTGAACTTGTATGATTCGCACCAATAAATGTATCTGGACTGCGTAGAGGAGTGGGTCACCACAATATAATTTAAAAACTCTGAACTTGTATGATTCGCACCAATAAATGTATCTGGACTGCGTAGAGGAGTGGTCACCACAATATAATAAGAAAACCATCAACTGGTCTTAATTGCACCAAAAAATGTACCTGGACTGCGTAGAGGAGTGGGTCATCACAATATAATTTAAAAACCCTGAACTTGTATGATTCGCACCAATAAATGTATCTGGACTGCGTAGAGGAGTTGGTCACCACAATATAATTTAAAAACCCTGAGCTTGTATGATTCGCACCAATAAATGTATCTGGACTGCATAGAGGAGTGGGTCACCACAATATAATTTAAAAACCCTGAACTTGTATGATTCGCACCAATAAATGTATCTGGACTGCGTAGAGGAGTGGGTCACCACAATATAATAAGAAAACCATCAACTGGTCTTAATCACACCAAAAAATGTACCTGGACTGCGTAGAGGAGTGGGTCACCACAATATAATTTAAAAACCCTGAACTTGTATGATTCGCACCAATAAATGTATCTGGACTGCGTAGAGGAGTGGTCACCACAATATAATAAGAAAACCATCAACTGGTCTTAATCGCACCAAAAAATGTACCTGGACTGCGTAGAGGAGTGGGTCATCACAATATAATTTAAAAACCCTGAACTTGTATGATTCGCACCAATAAATGTATCTGGACTGCGTAGAGGACTGGGTCACCACAATATAATTTAAAAACCCTGAACTTGTATGATTCGCACCAATAAATGTATCTGGACTGCGTAGAGGAGTGGGTCACCCCAATATAATTTAAAAACCCTGAACTTGTATGATTCGCACCAATAAATGTATCCGGACTGCGTATAGAGGAGTGGGTCACCACAATATAATTTAAAAACCCTGAACTTGTATGAATCGCACCAAAAAATTTATCTGGACTGCGTAGAGGAGTGGTCACCACAATATAATTAATAAAAAACCCTCCACGGGTATGAATTTCCCAAAAAAAAAATCTGGACTGTGTAGTGGGGTGGCCCCGGTACTAAATTTGATACCTGGCCCACAATACCTCCTCCAAGTTCCAAGTGTAGTGTTTATAACATATTAACACTACACTAATTCTAGCGTTAAAACGTCAAACCCTCTTGTTTTAAATAATGACAGGGCATTTAACTTTTGATTAAATTTTTGGAATTTGTTGACATTTTCTTTTACTTTTTGAACATGGCAAACGACTGTTGAATGGTCACATAATGCCAAAAAAATAGTTGCAAGATGAAATTGTCCTTGGGCCCTCACACCCACCCTTATGTTGTTGAAATAGGACATGCACACTTTAACAAACCAATCATTTCAGCGACAGGGCCTACCAAACAACTGTGGCTGAAATGACTGGTTTGTTTGGGCCCCCACACCAAAATAACAATTCATCTCTCCCTGTACAAACTAAACAGGCTCTACTGAGGAAAGATGTTGTCCTCATCCTCAACCTCTGATTCCTCTCCCGCTACAGTGTGTACTTCCTCCTCATCACACATTATCAATTCGTCCCCGCTGGACTCCACAACCACAGGTCCCTCTGTACTATCTGGAGGGCAGTGCTGTACTTCATTGAGGAATTGAATATTCATTTTTATAAACATCATTTTTTCAACGTTGTGAGGAAGCAACCTCCTTCGCCGCTCACTGACCAGGTTCCCCGCTGCACTAAAAACTCTTTCCGAGTACACACTGGAGGGGGAAAAACTCAGGTAAAATAGAGCCAGTTTGTACAGGGGCTTCCAAACTGCCTTTTTTTCCTGCCAGTAACAATATGGACTGTCTGACATGTCTATTTGGATGGTGTCAGCAAAATAATCCTCCACCATTTTTTCAATTGTCACAGCATCCAATGCAGCGACAGTAGACATGTCTGCAATGGTTGGCAGGTCCTTCAGTCCGGACCAGATGTTATCAGCATCCCCCCCAGCGGCTCTTTTTGGAAAACTGAGCTTTTTCCTCGCAGCCATAGATGTGGAAGAAAATGAGGGTGGAGCTGTTGGCATGTCACGGTCCTCTTCAGAGGACAATCTCCTGACCAGAAGGTCTTTGCACCGCTGTAGACTTGTGTCCGCCGGAAACAGAGACACAACATACGCTTTAAACCGAGGATCGAGCATGGTGGCCAGAATGTATTCCTCTGACTTTAAAAGAGTGACCACCCTCGGATCCTGGCAAAGCATATGAAGGGCTTCATCCACAAGAGCTACATGCTTTGTTGGATCGCAATGCTTTACCAGCTCCTCCCTCACTTTCTCCAGCTGCTTCTGCAACAGCCTGATCAGGGGAATGACCTGACTCAAGCTGGCAGTGTCGGAACTGACTTCTCGTGTGGCAAGTTGAAATGGCTGGAGAACCTTGCACAACACGGAAATCAGTCTCCACTGCGCTTGACTCAGGCGCATCCCCACTCCTTTGCCTATGTCGTAGGTGGCTGTGTAGGCCTGAATGGCCTTTTACTGCTCCTCCATCCTCTGCAGCATATAGAGGGTGGAGTTCCAGCGCGTCACAACCTCTTTTTTTAGGTGATGACAGGGCAGATTCATGCTTTTTTGATGTGCCTCTAGTCTGCGGTAGGCACTGACTGAATGCCGAAAGTGTCCAGCAATTTTGCGCGCCACCGCAAGCTTCTCCTGCACACGCCTGTCACTCTTGAGGTAATGCTGCACCACCAAATTAATGGTGTGTGCAAAACATGGGACGTGTTGGAAATTGCCCATATTTAATGCCCGCACAATATTACTGGCATTGTTTGACACCACAAATCCCCATGAGAGTCTAAGTTGGGTAAGCCACTGGGAGATAATTTCCCTCAGTTTCTCTAATATGTTGTCAGCGTTGTGCCTCTTATTAAAGCCTGTAATACACAATGTTGCCTGCCTTTGCACGAGCAGCCATTTTGTAGATGCTGCTACTGATGCAGCTGTTACTGTTGCTGCGGAAGGCGATGCATCTACCCAGTGAGCTTTCACAGTCATATAGTCCTTCGTTTGCCCAGAACCACTTGTCCACATGTCCGTGGTTAAGTGGACAGTGGGTACAACCGCATTTTTCAGAGCACTGAGGACACTTGATCGTACTTCTCTGTACATTTTTGGTATCGCCTGCCTAGTGAAGTGGAATCTCGATGGGAATTGGTACCGGGGACACAATACCTCCATCAACCCTCTAAATCCCACTTCACTGATGGCGGACACCGGGCGCACGTCTAACACCAACATTGCAGTTACAGCCGCAGTTATACGCTTTGCAATAGGGTGACTACTATCGTATTTTGTGGTCATGGCAAACGACTGTTGGATGGTCAATTGTTTTGTGAAAGACTTAGCGGTCTTACGACTTCCCCTCTGGGAAGATGACCGACTAACAGCAGCAACAGCAGCAGTGGCAGTAGTAGGCGTACCGCTGCAGGATTCCTCGGATGAATCCCGTATTGGAGAGGACTCAGTCTGGCTGCTGACTTGGGCTGCAGGACTGAATCTGATGGAGATCGTGGAGGAAGTTGACGAGGAGGGTGTTGCTGGTGTGTATCCAACTGGACCACGGGATTTAGGTGTCCCTGTACCGATGATGGTCCTAGCCCCAGTTCCTGAACTAACCACTGAACTATGAAGGTTATTCAGGTGACGTATAAGGGAGGATGTCCCTAGGTGGGCAAGATCCTTTCCCCTGCTTATTTGAGCTTTACATAAGCTACATATGACCATACATTGGTTGTCCGGATTTGGATAAAAATAACTCCAGACCGAAGAGGTGCATTTTTTGGTCTTTTGACCAGGCATGACGATGGGCTTTTCATCCCATGGACATCAGCTGTTTCCCCCCCTGGTGCCTCATTTACAATAACCACATCACCATCCTCATCATCAAGTTCCTCCACAGCGCGAGCTACATCATCAATAGGCTCCTCCCGAGCCACCTCTTCCCGTACAGTGATGGGAAGGTCAGGCTTGACAACCACCAACACCCTTGGACTCGCCTTGGGCATTTGTGATAATTTCTCTTTAGAAGGCAGAGTTGTTTGCTGTTTTGTTGCTGACAGCATAACTCTCTTCAATTTTTTGTAGGGGGGGAGGAGGAGGAGGGCTAAAATCCTTGGGTGAAGATGGACCACTAGTCATGAACACGGGCCAGGGCCTAAGCCGTTCCTTGCCACTACGTGTCGTAAATGGCATATTTCTCCTCAGATGATTTTAAGTTTCTCTTTTTGCTTTTTTTTGAGAACTTGGGCTTTTTGGATTTTACATGCCCTGTACTAGGAGATTGGGCATCGGGCTTGGAAGACGACGTTGATGGCATTTCATCGTCTATGTCATGACTAGTGGCAGCAGCTTCAGCATTAGGAGGAAGTGGGTCTGGATCTTTCCCTACTTTATCCTCCAAATTTTTGGTCTCCATTATATGTAGCACAAGATACTGCAGAATGTGTGAACCTGGTAATATTGCAGACAGTACCAATGGACTTATACTGCAGGATTGGTTTTGCAAATTTTGTTGTAATTAATTTTTTTTAAAATTATTTTTTTGTATTTTTTTTTATAACTTTTTTTAATTTTTTAAACACTTGGGAATAATGGGGAAATAACTATGCCCTTAGAAGCACAGGACACAGGACCACTGGACCACTGGACTGAACAGGACACAGCACAGGACCCAGCAGCACCACTGAATTTAAAATTGACAGAGCACAGCACACAGCACCACTGGACTTTTACTGTTGAATGTGTGAACTTTTTAATATTGCAGTACCAATGGGCTTATACTGCAGGATTGGTTTTGCAAATTTTGTTGTAATTAAAAAAATTTTTTATTATTTTTTTGTATTTTTTTTTATAACTTTTTTTTATTTTTTAAAAACTTGGGAATAATGGGGAAATAACTATGCCCTTAGAAGCACAGAGCACAGGACACAGCACCACTGGACTGAACAGGACACAGCACAGGACCCAGCAGCACCACTGAACTCAAAATTGACAGAGCACAGCACACAGCACCACTGGACTGATACTGCAGAACACAGCACAGCACAGCACAGCACAGCACAGAACTAAACAGCACAGCACAGAACTAAACAGCACAGCACGAGATCTACCAGGACAGAGGACCACCTAACACACCCTCCCTCTACCCTGATCAATGCCCGAGTGAAGATGGCGGCGACTAGCGGGGAATTTATAGGATCCGAGTATCGCGAGATCCGACAGCGGGATTATGACTCAGAGCCTCGGTTTCAAGTTTTCATTTGGCGCCAATACCAGGATCTGTCTCGGATCCGACTTGGATCGGAAAGGTTCGGGTGGGCTCGGATTCACAAAATCCGAGTGCGCTCATCTCTAGAGTTAACGGAATTAATGTCAGTAGTGCATAAAAACTAGACAATGAATGTAAACTATAAAAATACATATATTGACCTGGTTATAAGCTCAATAAGACTTTCTAAACATTTGTTTTCATAGGGAAAATGCTTTTACTATTAATCTGCATATAATACAGCAGATATAACCTTACTTCCCGCACGAAGTAACAGCATTTTTTTTAAATATACAAACACAAAATCCTGTCTCTGTCATGGTGCGTGGAAAATATACTAATTTTTATATACACTATACTGCCAATAATTTATTTTTGGGTTGATGGATAATAGCTAAGCCAACAAATACCGGCACATAAATTCAGAAAGTACACAAATTATTCGTAGTATTAATAAACATGTGTAAAATAAATACTTACTGTTCCTTACAGTTTATCTTTCAATACTGAGACTGTTAGTATATTTTCATATATTTACCTTTTTTTGTATTATACAGAAACTGGATGTTTAACTAGTAAATATTACTTGCCAGCAATCCCCATCATCACTGGCTAATAATAAGTGCTTTCAATTCCTTGATGCAATCCCTAAAGCTGGGTACATACCTATACTGTAAAATCTTACTTCAGATGCGAATTCTGTAACAATTTTAACAACTACTGAAAGTCCCGATGAGCATGTGATTGATGCATAGCATACACACCTTCATGATTTAGCATCAGATCTGAGATCTGCACTTCTCATAACCATATGCTGAAAAGATCGTAATGCACTTCTCATAACCATATGCTGAAAAGATCGTAACTCTCTATATATCTATATCTGTATCTCTATACATCTATATCTATATCTATATATATATATATATATATATATATATATATATATATCTATATATATATATCTATATATATATTTTTATATATATATATATATATATATATATATATGTAGGGGCCCCGGTGCACTTCTTTGCCCGGGGGCCCATAATGTTGTTAAGATGGCCCTGCGTTCATCATGTGATCTGCACGATAATTGCATAGGTGTGTACCCAGCTTAACTCCTACCAGAGAGTCCACTATATTTTCATAGCACAAACAGACTTTCTCTTCACAAAGTTTATCTTCTTGTCTTTTTTTGGCAAGGCGACAGCTGTTATGAGTTAATGTTCCAGATAGTTTCTTAGGAATTCAAGCAGTGCAAGATTCCCATGTATTAGAACATGGAACTATACTCAAACAAAATGTGCTTGCTTCTATAATTTGGATACGGAAATGTAACCTCTTAATATCCAAAGTAATCACTGTAAAATGGAAGGAGACGAAAAAAGAGAAAAACAGCTGTCAAAGGTAAGAATAATCAAACAAAGGATTTAAAGCATTATGATTTGCAAAACTCAGTGTTAGTGAGAGACAAAATATCTAGATGGCAGCAGTTTAAAATAATGTTCAGGGTCACTTTGCTGCTCAAATAGCAGAGCTGAGAAAATCATTTGTGATACTGTCTTTGTGCACTACAATCACCATCATCTCATATTTCCTTATTTTGAGTCTAACATACATTATTGCATTTAAATACTCCTTTTAATAAGTATCAACTTATAAAGCCTATAAAAAAAGAATATTTTATAAGATTTGCAAATAATAGGCAGACAAAGAGGTCAATATAAAATAGAAATATTTCTGTGAGGATACCGGACTAATGTTTAGCTCATTTAAATACTCAGCGTTAGCTGGTCAGCCAAAAGGTAGCCGTATACGCTGGCTACAGGTATTCAATATACCCTGATGGGTTTGGAATCAATTTGGCAAAAGCCAAAAAGCTCTCTGCACAAAAGGCCTACTAAGCACCGAAAAAGGGATATAGTCTCTGATTACCTTGGAGGGCTGTCTCGTTCTCTTAGCCATGTTGTTCACTTTTCTGACTGCAGGACAGGGACAGAGCCCAATATTCTCCTGTTTTTTTTCGGTTCCACCCAGTTGCAAGGCCAGACCTGATCACTGATGCAATTAGTGACCCCTATTCCAAATGAAGAACATAAAGTCCATTGTGAGGCCACCTTTTATGCCTGGTCAGGTTCCCACTTCAGTGATGCAATTCATAACTCCTCCCACAGAATCCACTATATTTTCTTTGCACAGAATCCACTATATTTTCTTTGCACAGGTGGACTTTATCTTCACTAACTAACATGTCTTTTTATGGCAGCATTTAGATAACTCCCTGGTCCAGATTTGGGGTTTACTCAATCTAAGAGCAACCACTGAGTCTTCCTCTACATCCTCAGGTTACAGTGTAGTGGATGCAGGAAGTCTGACTAGTCTTAAGGGAGATCAAAGGGACACCCATTTGGCCATGCAATAAACAGGATGCTCTAAAGTTTCTCATAACCTATGATTCTATATCCTTACTTCCCGCACGAAGTAACAGCATTTTTTTTAAATATACAAACACAAAATCCTGTCTCTGTCATGGTGCGTGGAAAATATACTAATTTTTATATACACTATACTGCCAATAATTTATTTTTGGGTTGATGGATAATAGCTAAGCCAACAAATACCGGCACATAAATTCAGAAAGTACACAAATTATTCGTAGTATTAATAAACATGTGTAAAATAAATACTTACTGTTCCTTACAGTTTATCTTTCAATACTGAGACTGTTAGTATATTTTCATATATTTACCTTTTTTTGTATTATACAGAAACTGGATGTTTAACTAGTAAATATTACTTGCCAGCAATCCCCATCATCACTGGCTAATAATAAGTGCTTTCAATTCCTTGATGCAATCCCTAAAGCTGGGTACATACCTATACTGTAAAATCTTACTTCAGATGCGAATTCTGTAACAATTTTAACAACTACTGAAAGTCCCGATGAGCATGTGATTGATGCATAGCATACACACCTTCATGATTTAGCATCAGATCTGAGATCTGCACTTCTCATAACCATATGCTGAAAAGATCGTAATGCACTTCTCATAACCATATGCTGAAAAGATCGTAACTCTCTATATATCTATATCTGTATCTCTATACATCTATATCTATCTATATATATATATATATATATATATATATATATATATATATATATATATATATCTATATATATATATATCTATATATATATTTTTATATATATATATATATATATATATATATATATATATATATATATATATGTAGGGGCCCCGGTGCACTTCTTTGCCCGGGGGCCCATAATGTTGTTAAGATGGCCCTGCGTTCATCATGTGATCTGCACGATAATTGCATAGGTGTGTACCCAGCTTAACTCCTACCAGAGAGTCCACTATATTTTCATAGCACAAACAGACTTTCTCTTCACAAAGTTTATCTTCTTGTCTTTTTTTGGCAAGGCGACAGCTGTTATGAGTTAATGTTCCAGATAGTTTCTTAGGAATTCAAGCAGTGCAAGATTCCCATGTATTAGAACATGGAACTATACTCAAACAAAATGTGCTTGCTTCTATAATTTGGATACGGAAATGTAACCTCTTAATATCCAAAGTAATCACTGTAAAATGGAAGGAGACGAAAAAAGAGAAAAACAGCTGTCAAAGGTAAGAATAATCAAACAAAGGATTTAAAGCATTATGATTTGCAAAACTCAGTGTTAGTGAGAGACAAAATATCTAGATGGCAGCAGTTTAAAATAATGTTCAGGGTCACTTTGCTGCTCAAATAGCAGAGCTGAGAAAATCATTTGTGATACTGTCTTTGTGCACTACAATCACCATCATCTCATATTTCCTTATTTTGAGTCTAACATACATTATTGCATTTAAATACTCCTTTTAATAAGTATCAACTTATAAAGCCTATAAAAAAAGAATATTTTATAAGATTTGCAAATAATAGGCAGACAAAGAGGTCAATATAAAATAGAAATATTTCTGTGAGGATACCGGACTTATGTTTAGCTCATTTAAATACTCAGCGTTAGCTGGTCAGCCAAAAGGTAGCCGTATACGCTGGCTACAGGTATTCAATATACCCTGATGGGTTTGGAATCAATTTGGCAAAAGCCAAAAAGCTCTCTGCACAAAAGGCCTACTAAGCACCGAAAAAGGGATATAGTCTCTGATTACCTTGGAGGGCTGTCTCGTTCTCTTAGCCATGTTGTTCACTTTTCTGACTGCAGGACAGGGACAGAGCCCAATATTCTCCTGTTTTTTTTCGGTTCCACCCAGTTGCAAGGCCAGACCTGATCACTGATGCAATTAGTGACCCCTATTCCAAATGAAGAACATAAAGTCCATTGTGAGGCCACCTTTTATGCCTGGTCAGGTTCCCACTTCAGTGATGCAATTCATAACTCCTCCCACAGAATCCACTATATTTTCTTTGCACAGAATCCACTATATTTTCTTTGCACAGGTGGACTTTATCTTCACTAACTAACATGTCTTTTTATGGCAGCATTTAGATAACTCCCTGGTCCAGATTTGGGGTTTACTCAATCTAAGAGCAACCACTGAGTCTTCCTCTACATCCTCAGGTTACAGTGTAGTGGATGCAGGAAGTCTGACTAGTCTTAAGGGAGATCAAAGGGACACCCATTTGGCCATGCAATAAACAGGATGCTCTAAAGTTTCTCATAACCTATGATTCTATATCCTTAGTGTCAGGAGCCGTGGCGGCCTCGGGCACCGCCGCGACTCACTTCCGGTGTCAGTGAACGTCCCGGCCGTCTCCATGACGACCGGGGCGTCACTTCTGGTTTCTCGGGCCTGACCGTTGCCAAGGCAACGGCCGGACGCCGAGTATAAAAAGCAATGCGCCCCGGCAAATGAGGCAGCCGGGCGCATGCGCAAGTGTAGCCTGCGGGCTAATTTAGCTGGGTAGCGCACCTGGGATGTATTTCAGGGCTAAGCCCTGATTGGGCAAACTCTGTATATAAGGCAGGGAGGGCTTAGCCTCCCTGCCGGTTATAGCGTCCAGTTCCTGTCTGCTTAATCTGCTCCTGTTCCTGCTTCTGCCTGAAATTGGTGAAAACCTGTTGGACTGTTACCCGTGTATGACCCTTGGCTTGAATTTGGACTTTGCTTGTGAATCTCGTGACCCTGACCTCTGGCTTGAATACCGACCTCCCTGTCTGCTTGTGACCCCTGACCTCAGCTTGTTTATTCATACTGTTGTCTGCTGCCGGCCCCTGACCTCTGCTTGGATTCCACTCCGCTTGCCTGGGTTCTCCCCAGCCGGTGCACACTTCACGACCCTCTGTCAGTCTGCAGCCCAGTCTGTCCCCACCTTCAGGAGCTCCAGTGAACACCTGACTGGAAGAGTAGACTCCGGGCTGTGTTGTGCCGGCTGGAGGGGTTCCTCACATTTAGTTAACACATTATAATCTTTTCAGGGGCTATGCAGGATTTGGGCCTTACCGCTAGAGAAGCAAGTCCTGCAGATTCTTTGAGCCCTAGCTGGCACAACTTATCATGGAGCAGCTTGTTAACTGGGTGCCCCAATTGTCAGAATTGGTAGGTAGCTCCAACAAGGAACTGGTTAAGGAAACTAGTGGTTCTCTAACAACTCACCAGGAGACATTTAAAAAATGAAAATAAGACATTTATTTTTATGCACAATAATGCAGTACTGGTAAGAGGAGATGCCAAAAATTTCCAGGGACAAATTTCCAAATGTTGGAAATTAGGAACTGTGAAAATAAGATGTACTTTTTCAGCACAAATGCTATAATAACACATGTGTGACACTGCATTCCAGAATGTGAGCCAACCATGCTATGTGAAGTAAAGAGCATGGGAATCTGTTTTGAGAGACTGAATTTTCAGACTCTACAAGTAAATAAGACTCCAAAAACAACTTCTGAAGAATCTGCTCTTTCTAATTGTTTTTGAGTCGTTTCACTGGATATCTACAATGTCTAGAATTAGAGAGTTGTTGTTTAGTGAAAGGTGTAAGTAATGATGCTACTGGGCTTATATTTGCAAACACTCCCATGCAGCTTTGATGCATCTCACACTTAGGATTTGTCACTGTCAAGAATCACTCAGGAACTTCTTGATTTGGGATGCAGTCATATTTCCGACAAAATGCTGGTACGCTAAATGTCGGCAGGATAATGTCCATTTTGGAGATCGCTTCAAAATGTTGTTAGTATGATTGTTGACATTCACAATGTCAACAATCACAATGCTGACATTAAAAGAGGAAAGCTGTTTTGTGCTGGTGGGTCTGGCAGCTATATATACAGGCCAGTAGAAAACAGTTATAAAGAAAAAAAATAGCGAATAAGTTAAAAACTTCCCCCTCTTCCAAAACACATCCAAACCTGTGATGAATGTGGGTCCAGCGAATGTATAGCTGCCAGACAATCCAGCACAATACACATGTAAAATATAATTATAATTTATTTATGTCACAGGATTAAGGCACTGGAGATTACCTTCTGGTGTTGACACTACTCAATAGGGAGGTCCGGAGACTAACGAGCCCCTGATCTTCACCAGGGACCCCCGCAAGGGAGTATGGGATTTCCTGTGGTAAACGCGCAGGTCACAGTCCTCCAACCGAGCCATGAGCGAGATAACAGTGAGTAGAGGGTAGTCAGACATGCCGGGTCAGTATCGTGAGGACAGCAGAAGTACACTAGGGAGATCCAGGAGGAGTGGTCAAAGACAAGCCATGTCAATATCGTTTGGTTAGCAGAGGTACACAAGGGAGATCCAGAAGAGCGGTCAGGCAACAAGATCAGACACCGGAGATCAGGAAGAGCCAAACATGATGTATCTAGGACGAAGGTCAGAAACTAGCTGAAAGCATACATTGGAGAGCAGAAGTCACAAGAAGCAATTGTAGTGCTGGAGATGGGAGACCCAAATCTTTGGCATCTGCATGGTGCCAGAGACAGTGTTAAATAGAGGAGGTGGTTCAAAGATTAGCACCGGCAGCGCAGCATCACCAGATGCTGCCAGAGCTTCCAATAACGCACTGTTGCCTAGCAATGGGACGCGCATGCACTGTAGAGCCGGCATGGCAGAAGGCGGCATGGAAGAGGGATGGCAGCTGACAATTTATTTCTAGATTTTATACATGTCCTTCAGCGATACATTTGTCTGACATGCAATCAGCACAGGTTTGAATGTTTTTTTTTTATAGTTTTAAACTTTATTAGTTATTTATTTAATTTTTTTTAATGTTTTGTTCCGGCGGGTGCGGCGGCTGTATAGGCATTGCTCTTTGAATGACAGCATTATGACTGTCGACATTGAAGCTGTCACCAGAATGGAAGAACAGACATTTCTATTTTCGACATTTCGTACCCAACCCTTTGATTCAAACAGACAGACTGATTTAACTCTACATGTAGCAGATGTGCAGAGTCTAATGAAGGGTAGAAATTCACCAGGAACCTTCACAATGAGGTAAGGGCTTAACTGCTGTACATCTGAAAGTCATGGCTTTTCAAACACATATTGGATGTGACTGGCAAGTGGAAGGCATCAGGCATGAATGATGTGGAACAAAGAAGATAGCGAATAGCAATGAACTCACATGGCATGGATGGAATAACCAGGAAAACCCTGGCATAGATGGAATAACCATTAATACTCTGGCATGGATGGAATAACTAGGAACAGTCTGGCATAAATGGAATAAACAGGAACAGTCTTGCATGGATGGAATAACCAGAAACACACTAATGTGGATGAAATTCAGAAAAACACAGGAATAGATTATCCAGGCTATGGCTCTAAGAACAGGTATTGACATGACAGGGAAGTGGACAGAATCAGGTGGGAATGATGTGAAACACATAAGATAGCAAATAGCCCTAAACTCACTGGCGTAGATGGAATAAGAAGTACATATGGACAGCACTCAGATATCCAGAACGCTGGAGTAGCAGTTACAGAAGCAATGGTTAATATTTTTTTGCATGGACTACAAACTAAAATCAATTTCCCATAATTTCAGTTTGATGGCAGAATAAACACTTGCAGAATTATAAAGTTTCACTAATTATTGTTTGCCCCATTAGGAAAAGAAAAGGGCAGATTCAGATAGTAGATTATCATCATCATCATCACCATTTATTTATATAGCGCCACTGATTCCGCAGCGCTGTACAGAGAATTCATTCACATCAGTCCCTGCCCCATTGGAGCTTACAGTCTAAATTCCCTAACATACACACACACACAGACAGACAGACGGACAGAGAGAGACTAGGGTCAATTTTGATAGCAGCCAATTAACCTACTAGTATGTTTTTGGAGTGTGGGAGGAAACCGGAGCACCCGGAGGAAACCCACGCAAACACAGGGAGAACATACAAACTCTACACAGATAAGGCCATGGTTAATGATCTTACAATTATAAAATCTTTTAGGAGGACAAGAAGAAGGGGGTAGTTTAGCAACCATGTAGAAGCAGAGGTAAAGATAATGGGTGCGTGGGTGAGGATTTTAGCACAGTGACCCTGAAATATTGTCTCTACAACAAGTAAGACATTGGAAAGCACGCTGTACACATAGATCAACAATTGAGCAAACCTTTCCTGCATCCTAAAATGTTTATCCTCAGTGATCACTTTCCAGCTCCTAGACACAACTATCATACCTTTAATCTCATTTGACCACCCTCTGTCATTTGTACCATAGCAGAAAAAGAGGTAGCATATTTGATAGACACAGTATCCTCTAAGTCTGTATCTGAATCCGTTCCACTCTCCTTTGAAATTATCACTACTGTTTGTGTTTCTAAACAGCCTATCATTCATACTCTCCCTTAAACAGTGACCATTGTCCCTAATGATGATTATAATGTCTTACATTTCTTCTCAACCTCCTGGGATGCACTTTTGTTCTTGAGATGGAATTTGTTTAGATGTGATATTTGTTCAGTGAACAGGTCTACCTGAGCTCCCTTAGTATATGTTGTTTCCCCAAGCTGAGGAAGGTACAAGGCCTGCAGGAAAACCATTTGTGACAATTGGGGAAATTTATCAATGTGCTGTTTCCTTTATGATTTTTGTACTGCTACAGATCGCTGCAGTTAACTGTCAGTTTTGCCCTCCAAGTTGCCGAATTTACTATCCAGTTGTTTGAAGAGTGTAAAGCCCAAACCACCTATGGTTAAGGCTAAACTACATTAGTAGTTTAAACAGAAAAACCCTGTCTCCCCTTCAGTAACGGGCCATGCCACTTAGCATCAGTCCTGGTCCTTTAGTGAGTGACCCGAACCTCCTTGAGATGACCGGCTCAAAGCTATGTAGCATTGGGCCCATCTTGGTACCTCTGACTGATGGGTACAAAGGAAAATAAATAAAAATGATGCCCCTTTTTATTAAATTAGCAATTATATTGCCTCCTTACATATAAATAAAAAGAATAGTGCCCTCTCACACATAATTAAAACTAATATTGCCCCTTAGATATGTATATATATATATATATATATATATATATATATATATATATATATATGTATATATATGTATATATATATATGTATATATA
Organism: Mixophyes fleayi; assembly: GCF_038048845.1. NCBI lineage: Eukaryota > Metazoa > Chordata > Amphibia > Anura > Limnodynastidae > Mixophyes > Mixophyes fleayi. Next base: position 114,131,266 of record NC_134407.1, on the reverse strand, counting down.
TTTTACCCACCCCCACCCTGGCAAGGGCCAGAGAAAGTGTGAGAATTATTAATGCGAAGCCAGTAAAACCTGCTAATAGATTGTCATACCCCCACATGGCGATAACCCAGGGGTTACTGTGCCAGTTATTTAAACGAAGAAAAGACATTTTGGAGCGGTTGGTAGTTTCTAAACTATATATGGTTCGACAACTGCCAAGCATCAGGGGGTAGGAAAAACCCTAGATAACGTTTTACAGCAGTTCTTCTGGCCAGGGGTTCGAAAAGATGTCTTTGATAAGTGGTCATCCTGCCCTAAGTGTCAATGCCATGTTTCCAGGCCTCAGTGTAAAAAGTTCGATGGCAACTACCCCAGTTTCCCCACTAACCGGTGTTCCTTTGGGTTGGAAAAGATCTGTAACCAATACCCTTGGACTCAGTTTGCAGCGTAAAGCTAAAACGTTTATGGAAAAAAATTAGAGGAGCATTTAGGGTTACAAGTGTTCCACCCGTAGGTTGAAACAAAGGGGGGGGGATATGTGACAGAGTCACTGGAAGGAGGCTAGATTTAGAGGTATGTGTCCCAGGCTTCCAGCATTGTATACATAAGGCCCAGGTCTTCTGTTCTATCAGTCTCTAACAGACTGATCAAGGGATGCACCTGTGAGGTGCTTGAAATAAGGCAGCTGGGATATGCAGCCAGTGTCTCATACCTGGGAGGGGGTGAGATGCCTCCTGAGACACTCTGCTGCAGTGAGCAAAGATATACATATGATTTGGTGTGTGTGTGGGACATAAGGTCCTACACATGAGAGTGGACTTCCATAAATGTATTGGCTAGAAGCCAGATGGCTAGAATTTTATTTGTGTTTTGTTTCTGTTTACAAACTGGTGAATAAACTGGCTGTGATACCGAAACTTCTAGACTCGTGTGTTTTACTGATGCTGTTCACCCAGGAGTTCATTCCTGTTCCCCTGATTATACTACATATGGTAGAGAATTGGCTTGCAAAGATCTGCGCAGATCAAGAATAGCAGCAGTCTTGGAGATACTTACAGAATCCAGCTCTGTGTGTGTGCTTGGAAAGTTTATAGGGGACAGACACCGTTGAGAAATATATGCATATCTTGTCATGTGGAGAAAAGCAGCTACAAATTGGAATGTTTATGCACAGCAACAGTGGGAAACAGAGAACCACGTGGATGTGAGTAATAAATCCTACTGTGAAATACTGCTTAAACAGATTTGCTGCATATATGATGATTTGAGATGAGTTAAATGTTGTCAGTGAAAACTGGCTATTTTTGTTGGAAAAACAGAAGTGTATGCAAAGACCAGTGAGAGGCAAAGAAATGTGTTTCATGGACTGTGTCTGTTAATTGCTCTAAAGCAGAGTCAATACAAATTTGTTTGTGAAGCTATTCTCCATGTTTACAAAGATGGATTAGTGCAACCATTGCATTATAGTTGATGGGGTTTATCTCCATGTCCAAGGGGCTTCCACAAAAAGCAGCATGAAGTCTCAGAAAAATGAGCACATTATTTACACAGACTAAAATGTTATCTGCAATGCAAATACTGAGTTTTGTTAATTGATGGAAAGCAGGTGTGTTCATTAGGACTGGTAAGAAAACGTACGTATGTGCTGAAGTTATGTCTACAAAACACAAGTTGGGTGTGGCAGGTTTCTGTGCATAAACAAAAGATACTTTAAAGTAGAGATGGGCGGGTTCGATTCCCCGAGAACCGAAACCCACCCGAACTTTGGGTATCCGAGTACCGAGCTGAGCAGCTCGGTACTCTCCCGCCCGTTCCGAATCCAAATCGAGGCCGACCGTCATCGTGACGTTGTCGGATCTCGGGGCTCGGTTCTCGCCATACTTCAACATTATAAATACACGCCTCCACAGCAATCCATCGCCATTTGACAGAGGGAGAGAGCAGGGTGTAGTCACAGGCTGATTAGAGCAGGGACAGAGAATCCAATATTCTTCTTGCAATTGCTCTAACAAAAATCGCTAGAGAAGAGAGGAGGATAGAGGTTTATTATTTTTTGTTAATATTTGGCACTCCCCAGTGCTTTTGGGGTGTCCCCCATAATTGTGCATAAATATTTCTGGCTGTCAAAAGTCGTATCTGTCAGCAGTATCTACCAACTAATTGTTAGCACTCCTCAGTGCTTTTGGGGTGTCCCCCATAATTGTGCATAAATATTTCTGGCTGTCAAAAGTCATATCTGTCAGCAGTATCTGCCAACTAATTGTTAGCACTCCTCAGTGCTTTTGGGGTGTCCCCCATAATTGTGCATAAATATTTCTGGCTGTCAAAATTCATATCTGTCAGCAGTATCTACCAAATAATTTTTAGCACTCCTTAGTGCTTTTGGGGTGTCCCCCATAATTGTGCATAAATATTTCTGGCAGTCAAAAGTCATATCTGTCAGCAGTATCTACCAACTAATTGTTAGCACTCCTCAGTGCTTTTGGGGTGTCCCCCATAATTGTGCATAAATATTTCTGGCTGTCAAAAGTCATATCTGTCAGCAGTATCTACCAAATAATTTTTAGCACTCCTTGGTGCTTTTGGGGTGTCCCCCATAATTGTGCATAAATATTTCTGGCTGTCAAAAGTCATATCTGTCAGCAGTATCTACCAAATAATTTTTAGTACTCCCCAGTGCTTTGCGCTCAGAATGGATTCAAAGCAGTCCACATATAATCAGAATGAGCAACCAGGTTCTGTCACCAGTCCTGATGTTAGTGTTCCCAGTACGTCATCTGATCTGGCCAAGGCGATGTCAAACAACAGAGTGTTTCTAAATTAGTGCAAAAAACAAAACAAAAAAAAAATAATTACTGTATTGAAGCGAAAAAGAAGTGTAACTAAGCAAAGTTAAGTGACGATAAAAAAAAAATTGCAAGCATGCCATTCTACACACGCAGTGGCAAAGAGAGAATGAGGCCTTCACCTTTGGCTATTAGTGGCAGATCCCAAAAAGTTACCCAGCCTACAATTGGTGCACAACTACTGTTACGCGTCAAAGCCGAGCTGCAAGATAACAGTAAGGCATTAGAGGATAATGTTTGCTCTGAATCAGAAATGACACCAATCCCTGTGGAGAGTCCATCCAACAGTGGGATGTCTAATCATGAGCATTCTGCTGATGTGTGCCTTTATAGCCTGAGTGTAGCCGGTGATACCCAAATTGAGGATGCCACTTTGGAATTAGAAGAGGATGAGGGGGAGATTTGTGTAGGCGACGAGGGCGCTAATGAGGATGTTGATGAGGATGAGGTTGTTTGTGTAAGTCCTGCACCAGTGGCAGCAGTTCTGGCACGTGACAAGAAAAAGGCCATTGTCATGCCTGGGCATAAAACAAAAAAATCCACTTCTTATGTGTGGAATTATTTCTACCCAAATCCAGACAACAATTGTATAGCCATTTGTAGTGTATGTCAAGCCACAGTCAGTCGAGGGAGGGACCTTAACCATTATGGAACCTCGTCTATGTTACGCCATTTAACGAGAGTTCATGGCAAAGTGTTGGGAAAAGCTGAAAGTTCTTCCCAAAAAAATACAAGCACTCCATCATGAGCTAAGACCCTCCGCTCACCGACATCCCGACGGCTACAAAATACACCCACCACACCATCCTCATCAATATCCTCAGTAGCGCTCAGAGTTAGCCCGGCATCCCACTTAAGGCTGGATGATTCCTGCACTATTATTGATTCCTCTGAAGAAAGCGTTAGTCCCACTGCTGCTGCTGTTGCTGCTGCTGGGGGTGAATCATCATCCCAGACGCAGGTCAAGAAAATGAGCAGTCCTACATTTCAGCAATTAACTGTGAAACAATCATTTGCGAGGGGAAGCAAATATGACAGCAGTCACCTAGTCGCCAAGCGAATCACAGACGCCAACGCTGCAATGTTAGTGTTAGATCTGCGTCCAATCTCCACAATAAACGCAGCAGGTTTCTCACAGTTGATTGAGGTTTTGTGTCCGCGTTACAGAATTCCATCGCGACACCATTTCTCCCGTAAAGTAATTCCACAACTATACCAAAAAGTGTGTACAAATGTAGAGATTGCGCTGAAAAATGCCATTCTGCCCACTGTTCACTTAACCACAGATATGTGGACAAGTGGAAGTGGCCAAACCAAAGACTATATGACTGTGACAGCCCACTGGGTTGGTCATTCACTTTCAGCAGCAGGAACAGCAGCAGCATGTACACCACTACGTAACATTTGTCACAGGCAGGCCACTCTTTGTATCACCGGCTTCACTAACAGGCATATGGCTGACAATTTGTTACGCAAACTGAGAGATGTGATTGATGCATGGATTATACCACTCGGACTCTCCCCAGGGTATGTCATTTCTGATAACGCCAGCAATATAGTGATAGCATTACAGCTGGGTGATTTCCAACACATTCCCTGTTTTGCTCACACCATCAACTTGGTGGCGCAGAGCTTCCTACGAAATAACCGTGAGGTGCAGGAGATGCTTTCGGTGGCCCATAAAAATTCAGGCCATTTCAGGCATTCAGCCACAGCATGTAGGAGATTACAGCAGCTCCAAGAGCAGTTTAACTTGCCCTGCCACCAACTTAAGCAAGAGGTGGTAACTAGGTGGAATTCCACCCTGTACATGCTTCAGAGGATGGAGGTACAGCGCAAAGCCATCCAAGCATATTGCACAAGCCATGACATTGGGAAAGGAGGGGGGATGTATTTCACTCTTGCACAGTGGGGAATCCTTTCAGTGCTGTGCAAGGTGCTGAAACAATTTGAAGTTGTGAGGTGAGTGCAGATTCTGCTAGTTTGAGCCAAGTCATTCCTTTAATTAGACTATTGGAAAAGCAGCTTGAGAAAATGAAGGAGGAGCTGAAAGCAAGCAATTCAGCAAAGTATGTTGGCCTTGTCGATCAAGTACTTAATTCGCTTCACAATGATCCTCGAGTTATTAAGATCTTGAACTCGGATCAGTACGTTTTGGCAACTGTATTTGATCCAAGGTTTAAAACCTACATTGAGTCTTTACTTGTAAATGAGCGAGATGTGAACTTTTGCAAGGAGCTATTGCTCAGCAAGTTGGCAGCTGAACTGGGCCTCGGCTTGACGACGTGTCCTCCTTCACTTTCTCAAGCTGTTACTGCTCGTAAAAAATTAAAGTTCCCAAAAACAAGCAGGGAAGACGCAGGGGGCAGACCAGAACAATTTAACATCTGGGCTGGTTTGAAGGATTTTTCAAAAAAATGTGTCACTTTGCCCATAACTTCATCCAATACGAGTATAAACATGCAAAGGATGGTAGAGGATTACTTTCAAGAGGTAGTTGATATGGAAATGTCAGACAGTCCCTTTCCTTACTGGGAAGAAAAGCAGCCCATTTGGAAACCCATGTACAAACTTTCTTTGCAATACCTAAGCCGCCCACCCTCCAGTGTGTACTCTGAACGAGTGTTCAGCACAGCAGGGAACTTAGTCAGTGATCGCCGTAGAAAGTTACTTCCCAAAAATGTGGAGGAAATTATGTTTATAAAAATGAACTACATCTTCCACGAGGAAGGCCTTCACCATCCAAGACATCCAAACACTGACTGTTCTCTAATGGCGGATTCAAGCGGTGATGAATTGATAGTCTGTGATGATGACGTACACACTGATGAGGGTGAGGATGAAGCTGAAGATGATGACGATAACATCTTTTTCAAACTTTCTATGTAAGTGTAGGGTGCAATCTACCCCCAAAGAGGAAAGGGACTTGTGGCATTTCCATATCACGTACCATCTTGAAAGGCTGCTGTTAGGGCAATTTATCCTTAAGGGTAGGGTGTCATAGACAGAGTGACCCCAAACTGACTTTGTCCATTTCTCATAATATTGTACAGTCTCTAAAGGCTGATTTTTTTTGTATTTTATACAAGGGGAGGGGGGCCTAGAGAGACAGAAACCAAACTGGCTTTCTCCATGTCAATTAATATTGTACAGTCTATAACGGCTGAATTTTTTTGTATTTTATACAAGTGGAGGGGGGCCTATAGAGACAGAAAGCAAACTGCCTTTTTCCATTTCTTTACATATTTAACTATAAGTGTAGGGTGTAATATACATCCAAAGACGATGGCTACATTGCCAATATGCATAGATGGAGAGGAAGACAATCTGTTTTGTGTGTAGAATAAATGAAGGCCTACCAATGAAGAATTAAACTGTTTTTTTGGATGATTTATTACCTCAACAATTAGATTACTTATCTCTAAAACAGTTGGAGCACTAAATTGGGTAATTTTAGGCCCAAAAACATTGATTTTCCAACAAAATAGCAAAACAAAACCAAAACCAAAACCAGAACACGCAATGGCGGTTTTGCAAAACCAAAACCAAAACCAAAACACGACGGTAATCCAGATCCAAAACCAAATTCAAAACCAAAACACGGGGGTCAGTGACCATCTCTACTTTAAAGAGACTTTAAAGAGAAAAGTTTCTTGAGAATCTTTTTCAGTGTAAAGTAGATGTTTTCCAGGTTAAAACAACAGATGTGTGCAAATTTGTTTGCAAAACCATTGAGCAGAAGTTAAAGGAGAAAAAAAATAACTTTTGCTCTGCAAAGAAAAAGTTTGTGATATATGCTGACAATGGTACCACACCTCTAAATTCAAGTGAGGTGTTCCTTCTATAAAGAAAGTGCTTTGTTCATATAAGATAAATTTGGTTGCTTCTCAAGCTACGATGGGCAAGAAAAAGCAGAAGCCTACTGTCTCAACCCAAAAAGAGTGCATACAGGTGTGTCAAAGTATCAATATAGAGAGTAGAGATGGTCACTGACCCGTGTGTTTTGGTTTTGGTTTTGGATGTGGATTACCTTCGGGTTTTGGTTTTGGTTTTGGCAAAACCGCCCTTGCGTGTTTTGGTTTTGTTTGGTTTTGTTTTGCAATTTTGTTTAAAAATCAATTTTTTTGGGCCTAAATTAACCTAATTTAGTGCTCCACCTGTTTCTTGGATAAGTGAGGTAATTCTAAAGATAATAATTTAGGAAAAAAACAGTTTAATCCCCGGTAGGCCGTCCTTAATTCTGCACACAAACCTGATTGTCTTCCTCTCCATCTTAGCCTATTGGTAATGCAGCCATCGTCTTTGGGTGTATATTGCACACTACACTTATAGTAAAATATAAAAATAAATGAACAAAGGTTGGTTTCTGTCTGCATCAGCCCCCCCCCCCCCTCCACTTGTAATAAAATAGAAAAAAAACCAGCCGGTACAATAAAAATAGAAATGGACAAAGGCAGTTTGGTGTTTGTCTATATAGCCCCCCCCCCACCACTTGTGGGTAAATAGAAAAGAAGCAGCCTGCATAGACTGTACAATATAAAAGTAAATGGACAAAGGTAGTTTGGTGGCTGTTTATGAGCCCCCCACCTCCACTTGTAGTTAAATAGAAAAGAAGCAGCCTGCATAGAGACTGTACAATAAAAATAGAAATGGACAAAGGCAGTTTGGTGTCTGTCTGTATAGCTTTCCCCCCCTCTTCTTGTAGTTAAATAGAAAAGAAACAGCCTGCATAGAGACTTTACAATAAAAATAGAAATGGACAAAGGCAGTTTGGTGTCTGTCTGTATAGCCCCCCCCCACCACTTGTAGTTAAATAGAAAAGAAGCAGCCTGCATAGACTGTACAATATAAAAGGAAATGGACAAAGGTGGTTTGGTGGCTGTTTATGAGCCCCAACCGCCTCCACTTGTAGTTAAATAGAAAAGAAGCAGCCTGCATAGAGACTGTACAATAAAAATAGAAATGGACAAATTCAGTTTGGTGTCTGTCTGTATAGCTTTCCCCCCCTCCTCTTGTAGTTAAATAAAAAAGAAGCAGCCTGCATAGAGACTGTACAATAAAAATAAAAATGGGGGGCGTGGCCTGACAGCCATACTGTTTAGACGTGTGGTCTCCTAGCTCTCCCCTGAGCCTCTAAAATTAGGAGAATTCCGTGGCTGTTTATTTCCATAAAGGCTTTCAAATTTTGCCTCCACGGGGGTAGCCAACCCTAGAGAAATTTGGGGGTTCATACTGCCCCCCCAGTCTTAATGACTCGCCCAAATGCAGCCTGGGCCTAGAGGAAAGGAGAGACCAGGCCGGGTGTGAGCCGTACTTGGACCTGCTGCTGTTTGCCCCTGGGCGACCTGCAGCTCCCTCTCTGTGGCCATCTTCTAGTTCTGCCAAGTGCCCAGCCAGCCTGGAGGTTCTGGTGCGCGTGTGGAGCCCAAACGCATGTAGCCGTGCCGGATGCGCACCCGCCCCCTGGGAGGCTTCATCCACCTGCTGCGAGCGTCAGCCTTACAGCGGGGTCCTGGCTGCTCTGCCTCACCCCCGCAGCGATAACCGGAAGTGCCTGGCTTCCGAACTTCCGGTTCGCGGGTGGCACTCGGACCGGAGTGTAGAAGAGCAGCGCCTCTCTCTCGTCGGAGACTTGAGCCAGGGCACCTCTCAAGGCAATAAATAACTGTTCTATTGAAGTCCTCTGGACACCAATACCTCCGACAGCGACAACCGGAAGTCCCTTGTCTCCCGCACTTCCGGTTTACAGGTGGTGCCCGGACTGGAGTAACAATGAACAGCGCACCTAACATCTGCTGTGAGACTTGTTCAGTGCCTCCCCCATGCAAAAGACAACACATCAACCAGAGAGGTCCATCGCCCCATCAGACCTCCCACTACCCTGTAGTGAACATCCCCGCTGAAAGAGGCAGGTCGCAGCCTTAAGGGACCCTGCCAGTTATATCTATTGCTGAGACTTGCTGTCCCCAGAAATACAAATTCCAGGGCCAACATTAGCAGGCGCCCATTAATGAGAACGGCATCAGAATGGTGTCTGGTACCCCTGTGACCCGGTGGATGCGTGGATGCTGAGGTTCCACTGGCTACTCCTGTTATGCCGGTGCAGGTGCACCTCCTGTATTCTTGTACCTGACATGGCTGTCTAGGCCTCAAATGGGGGTACGGGTCTAGTGGCGACTCATCTATATGCTAAAGTACCGCTGAAGAAGATTAGTTTTTGTAACCTACCAAAGATATTGGCTGGAGGCTCAGATGGGCAAAGATAAGAAAGGCTCCACTAAGAAAGCTCCTAAATAACCTACGGCTACTTCTCAACGCGCAAATCTACGTGCCTTTCTGACATCTCCAATCAGGCTGGAAGTGAGCGCCATGGCTTCGTCCACAAACCACTCACAATCACCCCCACGTGGTTCCCAGGTAGCTGCGTCCCAGGTTGCTGCGACCTCTCCTGTCAAAGATCAGTTAGAACTATCCCAGATCATGGGCATGCTCCGGACGCTGCCAACCAAACAAGAGGTCCCCTCCAAAAAGGACTTTGAGACGTTGGAGACCAGACTGAAGGAGGTGGTCCGACATGAGGTGGCTACTCTTCAAGCAGACTTGGCACACCTGGGGCCCCTTCAGAAAGACCTAGGGATTTCATTTGCCGCTTGAATTACTTCACACAAAAAGATGAGATTTTGCGGAAGCTGCGTCGTTTGGATGGTCTCCAATTCAATGGCCAAGAGATCCAGGTCTTCCAGGACTTATCTTGGCACACGCTTCAGCTAAGGCGGATGTTAAAGCCCCTAACAGAAGAACTACGGAAGAATAACATGAAGTATCGCTGGGGCTTCCCCTTCCAACTGCAGGTGGTTCATGAAGGTAAATCGACTGTTCTGGTGGAACCAGCAGGCCTCTCGGACTTCTGCTCATCATTAGGTATCCCAAAGGTCACACTCCCAGGATGGCAAGAGTCTTTCTCACGTCTGACACTGATGGATGCCCCTTAAGGGAGCAGGACGAAGAAGGCCCCTCAAAAGCTCCAAAATCAGCCAAATCAAGAGAGCACATGATCAACTGACAATGGTCTTAAGAGACTTGATACTGCAGGGAGACGACTCAAGAAGGCCTATGTCGCTGTCTCTTTTCCGTTGTTATATATGGGACACAGTAGAGTTGCCTTGCAGATAAGCTATTTGTCCTTCATGTTCTTTTGTCTCTCCCTTCTACTGCACTACTCCCCTCCTCTTCTCGCCCTCCCGGTATTTGTTTCCACAGGTGGACAGTGTTCGACTGTCAGGAGAATGGTCGTAAAGCCACTGAAAAGAATGATCAGCTTCCTGCGGTCTGTGTAACATGGGTCTTTCTGCGTCTTTTCATTGTTTTACCTCTGAGGGGTCGGGGGCTGGGGAGGGGGCCGCTCCCTGAGACCAGTCGTTAGTCAAAACATTTGCAAAGTTAAGTTAGTTAAAAACATAGCCAATGTTTTGTTCACGTGTAGCAGTTTTGGATATGTTAGGTTACATATTATTCCTGTAATAAGGTGAAATAGCAGTACAGAAGAAGTTTATTACAAAGTTGTCACTGACATTGTATCCCCCCAGTACCCCCTGAACCGCAAGAGTTTTTCCGAGGCTTGAGGGACATTTGGTTCCTCATGTTTCCCCGGAGCGGTCTGTTATTTTTGTTTAAAGTACCTAAAGGTTATCTTCAAATGTTACTACTATCTGCATTATTTCTCCCCATGTCCCTCTTTCCCAACCCCCTCTTTCCCTCTTCCCACCTTATCCCACTTCCACTTTTTTGGGCTACATGGATACGCATTCCCCACAGAACAGTAGCTCTACCAGCATGTATTCTTTTCACAAAATAGATGACAAGGGATAAACTTAAATGTATGACCCTTAATGTTAAGGGTCTCAATATGCCAGAGAAGAGATCTAAGTTAATAAGGGATCTCATAGCAGCAAAAATAGATGTGGCTTTTTTTACAAGAGACACATTTTAAGCTGGGTGCGGAACCGCGCCTTCGTAGCCAACAATACCCACACATTTTCACCTGCAACAATCCTGATGGCAAGACACTAGAGGTAGCTATTCTTCTTTCCAGACGACTACAGATTAAAGATATAGTGACCCACAAGTTGTAAGCGGGTAGGGGTCTAGCTTTGACCTGCAAAATTTTTGACCAGCCCTTTACCTTGGTGACCTTATACGTGCCTAATCATAATCAACCTGTTTTCCTAGAAGCCATTCTGGACAAAGTGGATCCGTTGAGGGAAGGTATTCTCATTCTAGGAGGAGACTTCAACTGGGTGCTCCATCCTGCCGTCGATGCCTCTTCAGGGCTGACCAGGTACTCTGGTAAACTTTACCGCAAGGTGAGACACACCATGCATGGACACCAGCTGGTCGACACATGGAGATTAAAACACCCTACAGAAAGATATTATACTTTCTTCTCCCACCCCCACAATATATACTCACGATTAGACTACTTTTTCTTATCACACAATCACCTAGACCTGGTAAGGGAAGCAACAATAGGCCAACTCACATGATCGGACCATGCCCCAGTATACTTATCTCTTTCACTACCCCACCTGGCCATAAAACATTTACTTGGAGGCTAAATGAGCTCCTGATTCAGGAAAACTACAGTAAAACACAAATCGAGACGGCACTAGATGACTATATACTACTTAACGACACCCCCGACATATCAAAAATCTCACTATGGGAGGCCCACAAATGTGTTATTAGGGGAAAGATGATTCATTTAGGTACATTCATGAAAAAAGAAAAGATAGCTTACTGAGATCTTGTCTTGGAAAAAATCAAATCCCTTGAAATGAGGCATAAAGTATCTAGAGAATCAGAAACTCTGGCTGAATTGGCGGAGATGAGAAAGACCTTAAACCAGCTAATGTTGGGTAAGATACAGCTGAACTATCGCAAGTGCCGAAATAAATTCTTCTAGTGGGGTAATAAACCCGGAAAGCTTTTGGTCCGAGCTCTTCGAGCTCAGAGGGCCCAGCTGTATATATCACACATCAGATACCAGGAAGCTCTGCATCACCTCCTCAGACATAGCTAGGACGTTCCACGCATATTACTCCAATCTTTATAACCTTAATAAGAAGAAGTCGCTGGCGGAACACTCTGCTAAACAGAAGCACATAGCGAACTACCTTGAGAGGGTTCAATTTCCCAAACTAGACACAGACACCATACAATTGCTGGAGGCCCCTTTCACACCTGAGGAACTAGAGGAAGCAATAAAAACAACACCCCCAGGGAAGAGTCCTGGTACAGACGGTTTCACAATATCCTGTTATAAAACCTATAAAGCCAAACTGATACCGCTCATACTCCAGGCCTTCAATGCGATCTCGTCCCAAACTCACTTTTCACACCAATCCTTATCAGCACATATCACGGTTTTGCCTAAAGAAGGGAAGGACCTAGCACTTTGCCCAAGCTATAGGCCAATATCTCTGCTTAACGTGGACATCAAATTATATGCCAAGCTCATAGCAAACAGAAAGAAACCACTCCTGTCTAAAATTATCCACTCAGACCAGGTAGGATTTGTCCCAGGACACGAAGCTAGTGACAATACTACTAAAATAATTGATTTGATCCAGCATGCCACTATTACCAAATCTTCCACCGTCTTATTATCTACAGATGCGGAGAAAGCCTTCGATAGAGTGGATTGGGACTTCATACAGGGAACACTTAGTCATTTGGGTCTGGGGCCGGTGGGTTTGGCGAGAATTCAAACATTGTACACTCATCCAACGGCAATAGTTAGAATTAACGGGGACCTATCAGAACCCTTTAATATAACTAATGGAACGAGGCAGGGTTGTCCCCTTTCTCCCATGATTTTCATCCTATGTATGGAGGCACTCGTGCGATCTATTAGAGCAAACCCAGACATTTCAGGGGTCCGGGTGGGAGAGAGGGAATTCAAATTAGCCCTCTTTGCGGATGACCTTCTAGCCATCTTCACAAATCCAACCGTCTCAATTCCGAACCTGGTGTCGGAATTTCGTGTTTTTGGAAAATTATCTCATTTTAAAATTAATTATTCAAAGTCAGTGGCCCTTAATATTTCCTCCCCACCCAACATAATTGAAGGTCTGAAGTCGGCTTTTCCCTTTGCCTGGCAACCCACGCACCTCAAGTATTTGGGGGTGATCATAAACAAAGACAATTCAAAATACGCAGATAACTTCCTACCTATTACTGTGACCATACGCTCCAATCTGAGGGATTGGCTTCAGAAGGACTTTTCCCTGATAGGTAGAGCTAATGTAGTCAAAATGAATTTACTCCCGAGAGTGTTATACATACTACACACGCTACCAATTCAGATGCCCACCTCATGGTTCAATGAGCTACATAAGGCCATTAGACATTTTGTCTGGAGGGGTAGGAGACCTCGCTTCAGACACAACATATTATATAAACGCAAATGTGATGGTGGTCTGCAGCTCCCACATTTTTCAACATATTACGATGCTGTTATGCTGAACAGGGTTCTAGACTGGTCACGAGGAGGAGGGGACAGACAGTGGGTCTGGATTGAAGACTATACTTTAAAGACAGCGATTGATCTTGTCCCATGGCAGTCTTCTCTCCCCATTATTAAACACCCGACTATATCTCCCACCCTGGCCAGATGGTCAAAGCTGCGCCATATCCCAAACATCTCCACAAAGCACTCACCCCTGACGGCACTTTTTGATAATCTGGACTTTCCCCCCGGTTTATCGAGACAGTCATTTAAACATTGGATCCAGGCAGGGATAACCCGTGTCGGCCAGCTGGTGGGCAAGTCTGGGGTCATACCCTTTGCTGAGATACAGGCAAAGTGGGGTCTACCTAATGTGGAAATTTGGAGACATATCCAGTTGAGACATGTTATGAGCATTTTGTCGCTATCCAATAACGATTGTCGAATCTCAGTTTGTGTTTGCAACGCACAAATATTTATTCTCAAAAAGTAGCAGAATATATTCAAGCAAAATAATAATAAGTACAGCCGTTACTTATCGCAGGCGCTCTGGATCCAGTGTACAGTGATTCAGTCCTGAAGTCTGTGGTCTAGGTGACTGAACACTACATCAGAGCTACTGCTTATATGCAAACAGAGATACAGTGAAACAATGCAAGTGGTATAGCTTGCTTCTATTGGTCCAGGCATCAGGAGGGTCCAGGGGGTTACACATCATAGGCTGATTCAATCTAAGGAATCCAAAGGTGGGGGTCTCTCCAGGGGATGAGCTCTGTTCTTCCCGCCACACTGCTCTGTTCTTCCCGCCACACTCCAATTACAATCAGTCTATTAGCATTTGACAGTTAATAATCATATAAAAGGTTTATTCCCTGACATCAATAACTAGAGTATGCAATGTGCGATCTCTTCGCTGAATGCACCGAACAGCTGCTGATGTAAAGGGGATTACTATGATATTAGACATGACACATTTCTTTTAACCTGAACCATATGTATCACTAATATGCATATAACTTATAATATTACACATAAACGCTACTATATTTCGACATAAATAACTATGTGTTGCAACTACGATTAATATGTACTATTTACAAATGTGTGTGTTGGTGCGAATGTATACTAAAGTGTAAAAACTGTTATTGCCACGTGTTGCGGCTGGATACGCCCTTCCACGCCGTAGCGTGCTCTACGCATAATTTCAGACAAGGACAATCAAGTTTGCTCGATATCAATTGAAATGACTTTATCCAATTTGCTGACTTCGACAGACACTTCGCCTGTTCTAGGGGAATCCGTGAGGGGGCTGGCAGGACCTGCACACAGTATGAGGCCCTTTGCATTTCAACAAACCACCCTAGGCATACCCTATCATATATCTATAAGATTTTGATCGAACAATCATCCAAAGCGCTTCCTAAATTCACAAAGGACTGGGAGCGGGAGTTAGACATAGCCATAACAGAATCAGAATGGGGGAACATATTTCAGCGTACCCATGTTAGTTCAGTCAGTGTGAGAGTGGTTGAAACTCATTTCAAGGTACTGACTAGGTGGTTCTGTTGTCCCAGCCTCCTAGCAAAAATGGTTCCCAGGGTCTCAGATCTGTGCTGGAGATGTCAGCGAGCTTTGGGCACTCCATTGCATATCTGGTGGGATTGCCCAGCGATCAGACCCTTTTGGGATACGGTTATTCTCATCTCCATAGCGATTGTGGGAACTGATCTACCAAACTGCCCAAGGTTCTGGCTACTTAACGACACTAATATACCAGTCTACAAATATAAAAAGTCCTTGGTAAAGTATCTTAATGGCGCTGCAAAGGCGGTGATACCAGTACACTGGAGGTCACCGTGGGTCCCTACCATAAAAGACTGGTTCACACGGATAGATTTCTATATGGTAATGAATGAAGCCCGGGAAGTTAGAGAAATGGAGGGGGAGGGGCGGGATGCGGGGATGTTAAGTAGCGTGATCATGAGGGAAATACATGTATAGGGGACCTAACGTGAATGGGATGGTGCAGGCATGAAAAGGAAAGGGCATGCTTGAATGTTAGAAGATTCTGTATAGGGGGTAAGCATGCTTACAATGGCTAAGATAAATATGATTAGGATAGTAGTGGTTTCAAATCGAAATCTATATTCAAGCCTCTGGGATTGAGGGTCTCACCTCCCAAATCAGCCAATCCAAAATAGAATTTCTAGATCTGGAGATCTTTTTTTTTTTTTTTAGCTTTAACGGAATGTTTTATTATGTTTTCCCTTGAAACAAAACTCTCTTTATTAGAGCAATTTGTTATATTTTATGTAATAAATGGTTGCAGTATCTGGCATTTGAAATCTACAGATATAAACAAAGTAATTGACATTTGTTAAAGTGCGAGGTTACAATTAAAGAAAGGCAACTCTATTATCTACAAAAATACATTTTATTCTTGCAAAATCACAGGATTGCAACATCACTTTCTCACTTTCTTCCTGCTCTATTACTATGACATATAAATAATGGCCAATAGTCATCACAAAAATAATAATAACATATGTAACCTTCAATAAATCAGTCAAAATGTCTTTGCACAATGTCATCATTGATACTTTATGAATACTAATTTATTTTTAACAGTGCAGTGTCTTCTAATATCTATGTGTTGGTTTTGTCATTTCTCATGATTTTAAATGCAGATAAAAAATCATTTTGAGCAAAATTAAATAATTAATAAAGTAGATGCTCTATATTGTTTTAAGCTACCAGATCTGAAAGATAATTTCACACAGCATAGCGAAGAACCAGATTGCAAAGAGTTTCAAGTAGTTCCTATTCTCTGGTTGGCTGATGACCAATGGATAGTGTTTTTTCCATTCTGTTTGGCCAAACCAGATTCAAAAGGTTTAGGATTTGATCATACAGATTCTGATAATACACATTGTTAATTGATTCCAATTTGGTTAAAAATACCTAATTGATGACCATGGGCCCGATTCAGATCCGGAGATCTTTATACATGACCAATCGAGTCCACAACTCCAATCCAGAAGGTCTCATTTTTACAGCCATAAAACAAATCAAAAGGAACTAGAGAGGCGGGGACATCCTGAAACAGATCAATAGGGAAGAGGCAGCCTGGATCTATAATCTGAGGACCCTCAGCGGACTAAACGCCTCCAATGTCACTGCACCCAGCTGACTTCAGACACACATAAGCGGACGGCGGTACCTGACATCAGATCATCCCGCAGGACCTCCGTCTATGCGCGCTTCCTAGTGCCACAAGGTAATTGCATAATCACCTCATCCGTAATATACCAACGTATTGTCAAGTATTCTCGATGTAAGTGCACTATTACCGATGTAATAAACTGCCTTGAGATACTTCACCATGTAGTTTCTTCATTTCTACCCACACTACGTTCCACGCATGCGCGGCTGCAAGCGCGACATAGGACCCGGAACATCACCAGCCACTTCATCAACACAGCGCCTGCACGCTCACCACACTGACCAACGAATCGGCATACCTAGCAACCGGCGCACTGTTCCCACAGCAGACCGCACGCCTCCACTGTCACCACACCAAATTGTCTTCAGACACACATCAGCAGACGGCGGTACCTGACAGTAGATCATCCCGCAGGACCTCCATTCATGCGCGTTCCCTAGCGCCACAAGGTAATTGCATTATCACCTCATTCGTGATATTGAACCATCCATAGTTGCATTACTGCTACGGATTTCGTTAACTATCTGTACAATCTGTGATACACAGAAAACTGTTACATACCTATTTTGTTCTCATTATCTCTCCAGATACTTTTGTGCTTCATTTGCATCATCTGCATTTTTTGTGCTTCATTTGCATCATCTGCATCTATTGTATTGTTTTGTTTGCCTTCTCCTGATCCCATCTATATCATCACAGCATCACATCATTTTGCCTTTTACCCCCACTACCACCACAAGATATATTCCATCTGCCCATGGGCTGCAATACACCCTACCACTGATACCAGTATTTGAGCGCATTTGGACTATCCAATATATACTCCTTAAGGGGATCGGTTACCCCCGTCCTTACTGCAGCTCATACTGCATTGCAATTTGTTCGGTGCATTCTTCTACTAAACATCTCTTCCAATAACTAAACACAGTAAATAAATGCCAGGCTGGTTTACCAGTTATCTGTCCCTTACCCCACTAGCTTAAGGAGTTACTGTCACCTGGCTGTCCGGACTTGATGACCCGTCGATCTGCAAATGTATTTCACTGGTAGAGAATGGCAACTCTAAAACCAGCCATCCCGCAGCTTTAAGTTCCAGAATGAATATCTCCTTTCCCCCTGGAGTGGCTTCTTATATCTAGGGTCTAATTTCCACAGTGTTTTCCCCTCCCTGGGCAAACCCCTGAGTCTATCCTTCTTAACCATTGGTGGGTGCTGTATCATTGGGTTGGAGAGGGAGTGGAGATGAGCTGCATATCCACAGAAGGTTCCCTGCTGGGCTTTAAACAAAATGTCTGAACTAGAGGAGAACCGGATATGGAACACTGCACCGGGTTTTCATTAAGCCTCCTTAAATGCACATTTTATAATATATTTTCCAAACAAGACACAGAAGGAAGGGTGCACCCATACACATACAAAAAATATCGAATTGTTAGCAGAGAAAAAAGAATATGGTATAGCGGGGCACTCTAATGAATGAATAAACATATAAAATCATAATCTTTGTTGAAATTAAATAAAGACAATTAATTGTAGGATAAGTAGGATTAGGAAAAAACTAATAGAAAAATATAAAAGATGTATAATGACTATTACCAAAAAATAATAATAAACTGTTAAGATAGACAGTAAAATACTGTCTAGCTGCATTGCTGTTCTGAATGGCATATTAAGATTTGTCCGCTTAAATTTATAATTGGGACTGTAACTATATTCAAATTGCGTTACACCTCTTAATTTCATTTTCTCCTATATCTTTTTAATTTTTATTGGAAGCCTCCTTTAACTTGCTTTCTTGCAGAGGATCCCATTAATCTATTAGTATATATGGAGAACAGAATTAAATTAAACCTATCTTAATATGAGAGCCAGGAATAAAAAACCCATATATATATTGCTGTGAACACTAAATTAATTAAATCATAAATCATCAATCCAATGGAAGGACTAAAAATATTAATAGATAAATGGAAAAGTAATCCCTTATGAGAAAATGTTACTTACTCCCATATATATAGTGGGAGGGAGTTCTGCTGTATAATGAGTGTATATGTCTCAATGGCAGGCTATAGACAAAGCTTCTAGCTGCTCTACAATTCAATAGTCACTTCCCCTCCTTAAACAGCTTATTGAGAAAATATATTATAAAGAATAGTAGGGTCTAGTGAGACCTCATCTTTCAGCTTTTAAGGGGGCATTACCTTCTATTATTATTATTATTATTATCCTTTATTTGTTAGGCGCCACAAGAGTTTCGCAGCACCGTACACAGCACAAACAGTAGACAATACAGGGTGAAACATTATTGAACAATAAACAAAAAATACCAAAACGTCAGAAACTCCAGGCAGACGAATGCAGTAGAGACAGAAGAACAGGTATGGAGACAAGAGGGAAGAGGGCCCTGCTCAAACGAGCTTATATCCTAAGGGAGGGTAAACAAAATTTAGGCACAAAGGGAGCCAGTTGAAGTAAGGGAGGGAACAGGAGGGCCGGGAGGAGAGAGGGGAGAACGAGCGGAGGAGATGAAGGGGTTAGGTGGAAGGTTGGTAGGCTTTGAGGAACAGGTGAGTTTTAAGTAGAGATGAGCGGGCTCGGATTCCGCTTAGCAAAAAAAAATTTTTAAATCATCTGAGGAGAAATGTAAACTTGCCAATATGCCATTTACGACACGGAGTGGCAAGGAACGGCTTAGGCCCTGGCACGTGTTCATGACTAGTGGTTCAGCTTCACCCAAGGATCTAAGCCCTCCTCCTCCCCCCCCTCTAAAAAATTTAAGAGACTTAAGCTGTCATCAACAACACAGCAAACAACTCTGCCTTCTAAAGAGATGGCATCACAAATCCCCAAGGCGAGACCAAGGGTGTTGGTGGTTGCGAAGCCTGACCTTCCCATCACTGTACGGGAAGAGGTGGCTCCTTCCACCATTTGCAGCACGCCCTCTGCATATGCTGGAAGGATCACCCACAGTCCAGTTACAGATTTGGCTAATGAAGGTGTGAATGTTGTACACCGGGAGGAAGATATTGATGTAGCTGGCGCTGAGGAGGAACTTGACAAGGAGGATGCTGATGTGGTTATCTTAAATGAGGCACCAGGGTGGGAAACAGTTGTTGTCCATTGGATGAAAAAGCCCATCATCATGCCTGGTCAGAAGACCAAAAAATCCACCTCTTCGGTCTGGAGTTATTTTTATCCCAAAATGGACAACAAATGTATGGCCATATGTACCTTATGTAAAGCTCAAATAAGCAGGGGTAAGGATCTTGGCCACCTAGGGACATCCTCCCTTATACGTCACCTGAAGAACCTTCATAATTCAGTGTTTAGTTCAGGACCTGTGGCTAGGACCTTCAGCAATCCAGGGACACCTAAATCCCTTGGTCCTGTTGTATACACACCACCAACACCCTCCTCGTCAACTTCCTCCACGATCTCCATCAGATATAGTCCTGCAGGCCATGTCACCAGCATGACTGAGTCCTCTTCAATCCGGGAATCTTGCAGCGGTACACCTACTACTGCCGCTGCTGCTGTTGCTGCTGGTAGTCGGTCATCTTCCCAGAGGGGAAGTCGTAAGAACACTACGTCTTTTACAAAACGGTTGACCGTCCAACAGTTGTTTGCCATGAGCACAAAGTGCGACAGTAGTCACCCTATTGCAAAGCGGATAACTGCGGCTGTAACAGCTATGTTGGTGTTAGACGTGCGTCCGGTGTCTGCCATCAGTGGAGTGGTATTTAGACGGTTGATGGAGGTATTGTGTCCCTGGTACCAAATCCCGTCGAGATTCCACTTCACTAGGCAGGCGATACCCGGGATGTACAGAGAAGTACGGAAAAATGTCCTCAGTGCTCTGAAAAATGCAGTTGTACCCACTGTCCACTTAACCACGGACATGTGGACAAGTGGTTCAGGGCAAATGAAGGACTATATGACTGTGACAGCCCACTGGGTAGATGCATCGCCTTCCGCAGCAACAGCAGCAGCTGCATCAGTAGCAGCATCTCCACAACGGCTGCTCATTCCAAGGCAGGCAACGTTGTATATCACCGGTTTTAATAAGAGGCACAATGCTGACAACCTCTTAGAGAAACTGAGGGAAATAATCTCGCAGTGGCTTACCCCACTTAGACTCTCCTGGGGATTTGTGGTGTCAGACAACGCCAGTAACATTGTGTGTCTTACATGCTGCATTTGGCAGAAATCATATGCTCACAGTACAGAAAGTCATAGCTGAGAAACACAGAGCAGTAAGTCATCATTGCAGACAGTGTCCAGTTGCGTGGGTGTGGCAGAGGTCATCAACTCCCGCCTGAAGCAATGCATTCTGGGTAAAGGTTTATAAGCCACAGGACACACACACTCCACAGTAAGCTTATAACTTATCTGTCTGCAACTTTTATCTTCTAATATCTAGTACTAGAGATAGAGATGACCGCACTAAGTGGGTTATTAAAACAAATAGTACTTAACCCCAATGTCATTAATAATGTATTTCCAGAATTAATTGCTTATCATGTCTGGAGGGTGCTCCCTTATACTTATATATTAGAATAGAGGGCAAAAGAAGAGAGGGTATATGTAGATGCACTACGGGGTATAAGATTAAAATAACATTTTATTAGTATGCATTAAAAATATTTATTCATACAACTGGCGAAATATAAATAAAAACATGTGCAAAGTGAAAATAAAATGCAGATCTAGCTGCAAAATCACTGTGTTCTCACGCTATTTCTTTATATTGGATAATTGGTGTTGAATTAGTATTCTAATTAAAGTATTATTCTGCTGATTATTATGTAACTGTTTAAGTCACTCATTTACCACTAATATCAAAGTAATAGTGCTTGATAACACATTTATTTGTAGAATAAAACACGGTAATGAGTTACAGAAACTCCCTGAATAATGTAGAAAACAGGGTCGCTCACTAAGTTATTAGAGCGGCAATTAAGTTGTCTGCATCTGATATCCGTTAGTATATATTGAGATTCTACTTCCCAACTAGACTCGTTAAGCAATTATTCATTATTAAGACACAGGTATAGTGCTCTTGGGGCTAGTCAAATATGTACCGGAGTATTTAATTGTAAATTTTCGTGACTCTAATCAGATGGTATCAATATGTTGTTATATCACAAACAACATAGATAGGACACAAATACAAGTGCCATTCGCTAGCTAAGTATTGCCCCCTTATTAAAAACACATTCTCTTCATAAATGCTCTCTCTTTCTCTTGTTACATCTATACACACACTACACAAAAGAGCAATACTGACCATACACTCCTATACATTCCTGTCTTACAGCATATACACTAGTACATATAAATATATATACATATATATATGTATATATATATATATATATATATATATATATATATATATATATATATATATATACACACATAACAGAATTGGATATTATATACTTACTTCTGACATTTTTGCATTGTCTGTTGAATCTATAATGTATTATCTGTTTTGTATGTATGCATTTATGTATTGTATGTTTGATTATCTTTGTAAAGTAAAAAACTTATATTTTTATGCCTGTTTTGTATGTTTGATAACTGGAATGAATAGGATGAATGGATGTTTATATAGATAATGCAGTATAGTGAGGTAAATGATAGATTAGTATTTATTTAGCGATTAACACATAACGGTGTGCTATCAAATGTGGAAGTCAATAGATGTGTAATATTTAGGCTATATATATATATATATATATATATATATATATATATATATATATAGCCTTGTCAAACACAGGGATCGCGTAAGTCGTTCTTACAGATTTCTAGTTGGGATGCGCAAGTGTCTTGGTCACTTCCTAGGCCTCAGCCTAGGGAGGTGGAAAGGGGAAGAAGTTTGATGGTGGCAGGGTCAGAGCAGTTGTCAATAGGGATATTTAAGTTGCCAAGTATGATGGAGGGAAGGTCGGAGGAAAGGTAGTGGGAGAGCCAGGCAGCGAAGTTGTCAAGGAAAAGGGAGGTGGGGCCAGGGGACAGTAGTTGACAGAGTCGTGGAGGTGGATGGGAGAGAAGTGAGACAGATGGAGTGTACTTCAAAGCAGGAGAAAGAGAGGGAAGGTACAGTGGGAATGACCCGAAAAGTGCAGCTAGAATTTAGGAACAGAGTAAAACAGTAAATAAGTAAATATGTAAAACAGTAAATAAGTAAAACAGTAAATAAGTAAAAAGTAAGTAGAACAGTAGATGAGTAAATAAGGACTATGGAACAGAGTAAAACAACGGAGTAAAACACGGAGTAAAACAGAGAGGCAGTGGCAAAAACAATATAAACTGAAGTAAAAGTTAAGATAAAGTTTAAGAGAAACTGTGGTAAATTGAAATGAAGCATATGGTAATAGCAGCAATGGAGGGCTACAGAGAGCCGGTACCAGGCGTGGAGGAAGGAGAACCCAGGAACAGGTGAGTTGAGACAGATCACAGGTAGTCGCAGGAGCAGGGGTGGTCCGATGGGTCCAGAGTTCAGGTGGGCCAGGGATCCAGTGGGTCCAAAGATAAGGTAGGTCCAGAGAACAGGAGGGCCCAAAGAGCAGGTGGGTTCAAAGTTCAGGTGAAAATGAGTAGGAGTCAGGAGGCCAGGGTCATCAGAGGAGACACAATATTTGAAGTTCCAGGAACATCGGAGGAGGGTGAAGAGTAGGTATAGGCATCACAGTAGGCCAGCAGCCGAGGGGGAGAACGCCAGGGCTCTTAGGGTAGGAAGGGAGGCAGGCAGGCGGGTGCAGCAGAGAAGCCAGTTATCACAATTGCAATGAGAATTGAAGAATGTAGATAAAGGGAGACGGCAGTAGAGGGTCGCCTGAAGACAGCAGTGAGAGGCAATGTACAGTGAGGCAATCAGCGGCAGTCAAGTCTTGGGAGTGAGAGGCGATGTGCAGGCAGGCAATGAGCGGCAGCCAAGTTTTCCCGACCAGAAGTAGGCCACAGTGGGGAGATAATCTGCACCCAAGACCAGGGATGGAGCCAGAAGTAGGCCGCAGTTGCGGGCCAAGCAGGAAGACAAATGGAATCGCCGGGCAGATGGAGAGGAGTCCTCGGGAGTTGGTGGTGCAGGGCCAAAGAACGCCGGAGGTTGACACTAGATCGTTGGAGGAAAGCCAGGCAGGAGATGGATCACGCAATTAGGCCGCAGCCGGGGTCTCAAGTGGACGATTCGCTGAAGGGAGAATCACCGGCGGGCAGTTCAGCTGGATGTGAGATAAGTGGAGGCAGCAGGGCAATGGATCAGAGCTTCAATATAGCCTGCCAGTGAGACGTATACACTCATTATACAGCAGGACTTCCTCCCACTATATATATATATATATATATATATATATATACCGTATTTGCCGGCATATAAGATGACTGGGCGTATAAGACGACCCCCAACATTTCCACTCAAAATTATAGAGTTTGTTATATACTCGCCGTATAAGACTACCCCCTCTTCCGCACACCTTCCACACACACACTGTATTAAATCACTGGCCCCCACACACACTGTATTAAATCACTGGCCCCCACACATGCTGTATTAAATCACTGGCCCCCACACACACACTGCATGAAGTCACTGGCCCCCACACACACTGCATTAAGTCACTGGCCCCTACACACACACTGCATGAAGTCACTGGCCCCCACACACACTGCATTAAGTCACTGGCCCCCACACACACACTGCATGAAGTCACTGGCCCCCACACACACACACACTCATATATGCTGATCACACACACACTCATATATGCTAATCACACACTCTGCATTGACATGACATAACATAAAACAAACATAACATAACACATACTAATAACACTTACCTTCTTCTGCTGTCACTCTCCTCTGTCCCCCTCCTGTCACTCTCATCTGTCCCTCTCTCCCTCTCTCACTTTGCCCCCTCTGCCGCGCCCCAGCCATAAAAAAAAAAAAACAGAAACACTTACCAATCCGCGCGGCGCCGGGACCCAGCATCCTCCTCTCTCACGCAGCCTGTCACTGATGACAGGCTGCGTGAGAGAGGAGGATGCTGGGTCCCGGCGCCGCGCGATTGGTAAGTGTTTCTGTTTTGATTTTTTTATGGCTGGCCCGCGGCACCCCTGAGACCCCTGAGTTTGGCACCCGGCTTATAAGACGACCCCCCCACTTGGAGGCATGTTTTTCAGGTCCAAAAAGTCGTCTTATACGCCGGCAAATATGGTATACGGTATATATAGAGGAGTAAGCAACATTTTCTCATATGGGATGACTTTCCCGTTTATCTATTAATATTTTTAGTACTTTTATTGATGATTTATGATTTAATGCATAGTGTTCACAGCAATATATGGAGTTTTCTATTCCTATCTCTCATATTAAGATAGGTTTAATTGAATTATTTTCTCCAAATATACTAATAGATTAATGGGATCCTCTGCATATAGCAAGTTAAAGGAGGCTTCCAATAAAAATAAAAGATATAGGAGAAAATGAAATTAAGAGGTGTAATGCAATTTGAATAAAGTGACAGTCCCAATTATAAATTGAAGCTGACAAATCTTTATATGCTATTTAGAACAGCAACGCGGCTAGACAGTATATTACTGTCTATTTTAACAGTTTATTATTATTTTTTGGTAATAGTCATTATACATCTTTTATAGTTCGCTATTAGTTTCTTCCTCTGAGATGTCAGGCTGTAGGCGTATTGAGGACTACAGAGAGCAGGACACTAACAGGTATTACCACTACTGAACCAGCAGGTGCGGAGTCTAACGTACCCCTGGTATTCGCCAGGGACCCCCGCAAGGATGTTTGGAATTCGCTGCACAGGGTACACAGGTCGCGGTCCTACTAGCCAGTTGCCGGTGTAGTGTAGAAGAGTCAGACGGTCCGGGTCGAGCCAATCGGGAATGCAAGGTACCAGGGAGAATCCGGAGGAATGGTCAACAAGCCGAGGTCGCAGGAACAGTATGGGTCACATAGAAAAGGGATGGTCGTCAAGCTGGGTCACAACGGGAGAGCACATCACAGGGAGCACCAACAGGAAACTAGGAGCAGGAAACCAGGAACACTAGGTTAGAAACCTGTTATTCTGGCACCCTAATGGCGCCAGAGCCAGGTTTAAATAGAGGCAGGGAGCAGCTGATAGGGAGAGCCAGGGGGTGGCACATAGGAGACAGAGTAGCGTCCCGTTGACTAGCAACGGGACGGCGGCAGGGCGCATGCGCCTGAAAGCGGAGCTGGCCGGAAGCCGCAGCGCGTCTGTTGCCTAGCAACAGAGCGCTACGGCTCGGGGGACAAGCGTCCGTCCCCGACTGACAGGGGATCAGCGGGGACCGTGCCTGCCATGAGATAAGGACTTATCCTATAATTAGATAATTATTTTTATTTCATTTCAATAAAGATTATGATTTTATTTGTTTATTCATTCATTAGAGTGCCCCGGTATACCATATTCTTTTTTGTCTAATAAAAATGTCTGAACTAGTCATGTTGAGAACAAGATACTAATTGACCTCCCCTCACACCTGTATCCTGCAATGTGATCCTTACCCATAACCCACCTGGCTTCACTTTAGGGACAATGACTAACCTTAAATAGAGGCATGATCTCCATACTATATTGAATTTTATTAGCGAGGGTTCTGACATCTCAATGCAGACATGAGAGGAAGTGGGGGAGGGATCTGGGCCCTGTCCGGAGGAGGACTGTTATTATTAGGAAAATAACTGCTGCCAGCTCCATCTCAACTCTGATTAGAGAAAATGCTTACAAGTTCTATTATGGATGGTACTTCATCCAGACAAACTATCAGATATTTACCCTTCTGCCTCCTCAGATTTCTGGCAAGATTGTGGCCTGCAGGGCTCGTTCCTTCATATTCAGTGGACCTGTCCCAAAATTTCAGCCTTCTGGCACTTGTGTACCGAATCTCTTGGTCTTGTTCATTTTGTGCCCTGTGATTAAAGACCCTTGGACCTTACTTCTTTGTTATCTGTTACAAGACACTGGTAAACACTCTGCTATGTCAGCTTCCAATATCTTGGCTGCAGGCAAATGTAATATGCAAAGTTTTGGGAAAAACAAGACATGCCCTGTGTTTCTTCCTTTAAATCGTACATCTGGTTTATGACATGCATGGAAAAAAATCCCCTACCACCTACATGATAAAGAAAACACATTCATTCAGGTTTGGACTTCCTTAGTTAGCCCACAAGATCCTACAACATACTGCTACCCTATTCATCCATTCCCTTCAAACTCTGCTAGGCTGAGTAAATTAACTCCTCTGAATTAATTTGTCAACTATCTTAGGGAGTAAGAACTTTTTCCCCCTTTGCTCCTTTTACTGCACTAAACAGATAATTCATACCAGTGGAAAGCCTAACCCCCCACCCCACCCCACCAGCCAATGCTATAAAATCTCAGATTCTGCAACATTACATACCAACAGGGCCAGATTACCGGAGATCTAACTGGGCTGCAGCCCAGGGGCCTTGAGCATTTGGGGGCCCGCCAGCATTCAACGGGTCGTGGGCAGGGATTGTCACAGAGAACGGCAGGTAGCTAACAGCAAATGTTATGCTGTTAGCTGCCTGCTGTCACTGTAGTCCTTACGCGGTGCACAGTAATCTCCTTACTGAGGAGATCTCGTGAGAGTCAGACTATGAGTCATAGTCTCACTCTCACTCGATCTCCTCAGTAAGGAGCTTATTGTGCACTACAGTGAGGGAAGAACGGAAGGAGGTAAGCGCTCGGTGGGGGGGCTCTTGGGGGGGACCCTCACAGTACCCTTAGCCCGGGGGCCTCTATTCTCTTAATCCGGCCCTGCATAGCATACAGTTTGTATTGTTGCATTCTTTTTGTTTCTGTCATTTTTAATCCAAGTTCTGAAAAAAAAAAAAAAAAAAAAAAACAATAAAGGAAATACACTGTATACAACACTGAATGAGTTTTAGGAAAATATTATTATAAAGTTTCAAATCACAGCTGATAAAAACTCTATTCAGGGTAATGTCTGTCAATTATACATTTAAGATTGATTTATATGTATTAGTAATGTATGGATAGCAGTTTAGCATTCTAAGAAGATTAGCTGATAACAATGGAATAAAGTAGAGTAATACAAAATACTGATGCTTATTTTAACAAATTGTAATTATAGTTGACATATTGCATGTTTCCCATTTGCCCTTCCTAATGCTTTCCCTTACTTCAGCCATTAAACATTTTCCCTAACTCAGTGTTCTGTGTCTTGGGTTTCATGCTTGTCTGGGGAGGGGTAGGTGACACACTCTCTCTGAAGATGAAGCTGAGCTGCTGCAATCCATGACATATAAACCAAGGCACCACATTACTAGTTATTTTATGTGTAAAATCATATTTTTGCTGTGAGAACAAAGTAAATAACTACATGGCAATAGCTGTTTTTGTCCTCTTCTAACAGTAACAGGTAAGGACATGATCTTTTACCAGAGTGCGACTGTGTTTGCAATTACAATGTTTATACAACACTGATAGCGTGGAAAATCAGCTTGTCATTTGCACGCTTTATCTACAAATATCAATGAAGAGGAAGTTGTGGGTAACACAAGGCAGAGACTCAGTTTCACAAAAGGAAGGAGAACAGTATTACAGGCGGTGTCATTGCTTTTCTCAGCACTCAGTGTCTTCCATACTGATCAACTCTCAATGCTAACATCATTAACATGGGCGAACGCGGCTGCTGGAAACCGCTGGCTATCACCTTGATGTTTCTGAGTGAGTGAATATTGTTGGCTAGTTACATTCCTTCTGCAAAACTATTAATATCTACATCGTCTGTACTGATTAGATAGTATTCCTCCCCCTATAATGTACTCGTGAAAAAGTTCAAATATCTTACTTTCACTTTACTATTTTACTATATCTCTGCCTGAACATCATAATACATCAGTTACACAGTGACCTGCAGATATGAGATACAGCGTAGTTACAGAATCAGAAATTGTCTCTTGTGTTCTTTCTGTCAGAAAAACTGAGTTGATTCTTAAATCACTCTTTTGAAGTTGTCGAAACTTTTCTTTTAATTAAAACTATTATCCTCAAACCTGGAAATTTTAAATAATACTGTAGATGTCTTGGTATGTATGATTTATTCTGCACATTTAACTTATAACATGTTACATTTTTTAAAAATAGTTTGGTGTTTCAAACTTTCTGTCAGTTTTGAAACTTTTGTTTTGTTTTAGATATATTTATTTTAATCGGTTACAATTGAGGTACTGAGAAAGAAATGTATCATGTGAAGTAGAATACAGTAAATAGTAACATATAATACATTGAATTTCTGCAAATAAAATTTGCTTAATCAGTTGTGCTGTTGTTTCTAACCATGTGGCCTTCTGTGAACAGCAGCACCATGTCACTCTGTGCCATTTCACCTGAACTCCACACTGATCTGTAGGGCATACACAGCACCCGGATCAGGTTGCATCCAGGGGCGGATTGGGAACTAAAAGTGGCCATGGAAAAAATTCTTGAAGTCAACTCTGGGTGGGGCAACACAAAAGTAGGTGGGATTTAGAACTACTGGAATTCGGTTGTAGTAACATTTAGGAAAACCTGGATGTGATGACTTAAGACACAGTGGGTCATTTCTAAAGCAAGGCAGGGGAAAAGCTGACAGTCCTGTGCTATAAAAATACATTAATTCTTTTACACTATCTGAGACTGGTTTATGCCTCTGTGCTCAAACTTGTTTAGTTGCCTACTAACACGTACTTCCAAAATTCCCTTCATAGAAACATATCTGATTTTGTTTAATAAGTTTAACTATTACGAAACTTGTTGGCAGAATCCTATTTGATTAGTCTGTCAGAGCAGCAAATGAGCACTTCACTGCACTGTTGCATCTTTCCCTGACATCATGAGCTGTAAACTACCAGTCAAATTTCTCTCTTTAATATATAAAAATGTATACTGTGTGTTTCAAAAAATGCATTCAAAATAATCCTTCTAATAAATGGCTATCCAGTGCAAGCACCAGAGTGGTGTAATACTTCAAGCATCTGCAAGAAAACACTTCTTTTGTAACAATTGTGTATGAGTCCTAAATGTGCCCTCTGATTGTGGTGGTGGTGGTGGTGGTTTGATTTAAGAACAGTTCAGAGAGGGTTGGCAGACAATGGTGTAAGTGAAGGAGAGAGCTATTCCAAGGGTTTGGTGATATATTAAGTGCAAAGGAGGAAGGATTAATTATATTGTCAGTGCAATGGGGGCTGGCTATATGTTCAACAAAGTGATCTGAGAATTGAACCAATGCAATGTAGAAGGCAGGCCATGGAATCAATGCATGAAACACTAAGATATAGCTAGAGATGGAATAAGGCTCCAGGGGCCCGGGGCACTTAAGACAGGTGGATTATCATTTATGACAAATACACAGGCAAAACTGTGTGCACTAATGTTAGGTACACGCAGCTCTGCCTTCACGAGCAGTACAGTGTAAAGCGGGACATACCTCTCAACTGTCCTTTCAATTGGACCAAATCCTGACTAAGCGAGACAGTCACCCAAATTCTGGACTGCCCCACCAGACTTAGGAAAATTGGCAGACTGTCCTGCTCTCTCCTACCTGTTCTTGACACTTTCACCACCTGTGGCTGATAGATCAGTTGCTGCTTGTTTGGATCCTGGAATGTTGGAGGCCCTATTTGAAAAAAAAAATAGGTACATGAAATTTAGAAAACTCCAACTATTCCTGGAATTTAATCAATAGCACCCACATTTAACAATAAGGCTTCAGCTCCAACATTAAATTAATAGTACATAAATTTAATAAATATATATCTTTCCCTTCAACAAACCCCATAAAACAAAGTAATAGTATTCCTATTTAATAAATAAACCTATTTCCCTCACTCCAAACAGCCCCAGCAATAAATAATAGATAATAAATTTACATTTAATATAACCATTTCCCACAAACATCACGGCATTAAATAATTTTTATTCACATTTAATAAATGGCTCTCCTCCCCAAACTCAGCCCGACATTCAATTAATAGCCCCAAACTACCCTAACATTAAATTAAAGGTCCCTTCACCCCATATTAATTTAATAGGCCCCAGTATTAAATTAAATTGCCCGGCCAATAAATTAAATTGCCCCACCATCACCCCACAAATAATAAAACCCATTAAATAATTATCCCCAACCTAAACTCCACCATTAAATTAATACCCAACCTCTCACCCATGAACTATTAAGTCAGCCCCCCTCCCTTCCCTCACATCACACAATATATTAAGACCCTCAAATTCCACCCTTTAGCAGCCCCCCCACCTATGCTACAATCCCTTTAGCAACCCCCTTTCCTATCCTACACACCCTTTAGCACCCCTCCCCTCCTATCCTACACACCCTTTAGCAACCCCCCCTCCTATTCTACACAACCTTTAGCAGCCCCCCTCACACACACACTTTAGCAGAGACACACACTTTAGCAGAGACACACACACTTTAGCAGACACACACACACACACACACACACACACTTTAGCAGACACACACTCTTTAGCAAAGACACACACACTTTTGCTGAGACACATACACTTTAGCAGAGACACACACTTTAGCAGAGACACAAACACTTTAGCAGAGAAACACACACTTTAGCAGAGACACACACACTTTAGCAGTCACACACACTTTAGCAGTCACACACAATTTAGCAGTCACACACTTACCTTGTTCTTGCTACAGACTCCTCTCGCTGCACACATGGGATGGCAGCTGTCATGTGCCACGTCCCATGTGAAAACTGTACAGTTGAAAAAGGTGGTGGGCCAGGCCAGGCTTCCTTACAGGGTAAAGATGCAGCCACAAAATTGAACCTGTTGTGTATGGAGGGGAATCCCCACCCTCCCAAGCAAAAGTGCAGAAATCAAAATTATGTTCAGGGCGCAAAAAATGTGTGCATAAATCTTGGATTTATTCTAATGGTAAACAAACATACAAATGGATATAAACATATTCCGTCCGGAACAATCACAAATGTTAAAACAATAAACTGCACATAATATGAAGTACAGCTTTGAATCAGTTACACTGAATGGTGCAACATAGAATCTGTATGGTTAGCAGGGTTGTAGCTGAAAAACAGAGGACACAACTTTATGAAAAAAATTGTGTTTCTTTAAGAAAATACTGTTGGTTGATACTAATAGTTCCCAATAAAGAGAAATTGTCCAACTAAACATATGTTTAGTATGAAGTCCGTGGAGATGTAAAAGTAGTTAGCTGCAAAATAGTGGTAGTGGGAAAATACATTCCTAGTTTTTTGTTTTTTTTCGTTTTTACTTTTTAACCATTACTATGGTATCTTGGTACAGTTATTATTATTTATTTATCCATTAAAATTATTTTAATATTACTGTTAACCATACAGATTCTATGTTGCACCATTCAGTGTAACTGATTCGAAGCTGCACTTCATATTATGTGCAGTTTATTGTTTTAACATTTGTGACTTTTCCGGCCGGAATATGTTTATATCATTTGTATGTTTGTTTAACATTGGAATAAATCAAAGTTTTATGCACATACTTTTTGCGCCCTGAACCTAATTTTGTCTCTAACTTAAGGACATTTTCTGTAGCATCCATTCTCCTCCCCACACACACACACATTTTCTGTAGCATCCATTCTCCCCCCATTTTCTGTAGCATCCATTCTCCCCCCATTTTCTGTAGCATCCATTCCCCCCCACACACATTTTCTGTGGCATCCATTCTCCCCCATTTTCTGTAGCATCCATTCTCCCCCCACACACACATTTTCTGTAGCATTCATTATTCCCCCCCCCTACACACACTTTCTGTAGCATCCATTCTCCCGCCATTATCTGTAGCATCCATTCTTTCCCCCATACATTTTCTGTAGCATTCATTATTCCCCCCCACACACACTTTCTGTAGCATCCATTCTCCCCCACACACACACATTTTCTGCAGCATCCATTCTCCCCCCATTTTCTGTAGCATCCATTCTCCCCCCACACACACATTTTCTGTAGCATCCATTCTCCCCCCATTTTCTGTAGCATCCATTCTCCCCCCACACACACATTTTCTGTAGCATTCATTATTCCCCCCCACACACACTTTCTGTAGCATCCATTCTCCCCCACACACACACACACACACATTTTCTGTAGCATCCATTCTCCCCCCATTTTCTGTAGCATCCATTCTCCCCCCACACACACATTTACTGTAGCATTCATTATCCCCCCCACACATTTTCTGTAGCATTCATTATCCCCCCCCACACACACTTTCTGTAGCATTCATTCTTCCCCACACACACACACTTTCTGTAGCATCCATTCTTCCCCACACACATTTTATGTAGTATCCATTCTCCCCCACCACACACACTTTATGTAGCATCCATTGTCCCCCCACCACACACACTTTATGTAGCATCCATTTTCCCCACACACACACACTTTCTGTAGCATCCATTCTTCCCCACACACATTTTATGTAGTATCCATTCTCCCCCACCACACACACTTTATGTAGCATCCATTCTCCCCCCACCACACACACTTTATGTAGCATCCATTTTCCCCCCACCACACACACTTTATGTAGCATCCATTCTCCCCCCACCACACACATTTTATGTAGTATCCATTCTCCCCCCACCACACACATTTTATGTAGTATCCATTCTCCCCCCACCACACACATTTTATGTAGCATCCATTCTCCCCCACCACACACATTTTATGTAGTATCCATTCTCCCCCCACCACACACAATTTATGTAGTATTCATTCTCCCCCCACCACACACACTTTATGTAGCATTCATTCTCCTTCCACCACACACATTTTATCTAGCATTCATTCTCCCTCTTCCCCCTTTTACTGTAGCATCCACTCCCCCTCCCCTCCGTTTCTCTGCAGCATACTACTCTCACTCTCCCCTCCGTTTCTCTGTTGCATACTACTCTCACTCTCCCTTCCGTTTCTCTGTTGCATACTTTCACTACCCCTCCCAATTTTCTGTACTCACCTTCACTTTTCTTCCATTCTCTTTTCCGCCTCTTGTTTCTTGCTTCTTTCCTCTCTCTTTACTTCTGTCAGACTCCTGTCGGCTCTCTACACTGGCAGCGTCGTGACGTCACGACGCTGCCAGGCGCCGGGCACATTTTAAAATGCGGTGCTGCTACAGTGCAGCACCGCTTAGGTCTACAGGACCACTATATTGCGGGCGGACGATCCGAACTGGGCGATCGCGCCGCCCGCTTAAAATTAACTAATGAATGATTGTTTTTTTAATAATCAGTCTCCTCGGCCACAGTGCCGCCCCCCAGAGGCCGGCGCCCTAGGCAGCTGCCTAAGGCTGCCTAATGGTAGCGCCGGCCCTGCTTACTGCACTGATTTAAAAGTGTGTTGATGGAATGCAGGCCCAAACTTGGTGGACTGAAGCAATATTCATGAGAAAGCTATTAAATTTAATTGGAACTGGTGACTTCACTGAGGCACAAAACACTCAAATACCAAAGGGCTTTTGTGACTTCATCACCTTCCCCAAGCTTTACCATTTTTGCAATGTGTGGATTTCCCTGATAATAACTTATTGTTTCTTAGTCTGTCCAAGTGAATTTTATATATATTTTTAAAATAGGTAGGTGTTTTGGTCAGGGCCACATTGGACGTTATACTTTTGAAGGGGTCACTATAAAACTTAACTTGAGTATAAATGTAAAATACATAGAATGAACTATAGGAAGAACCATAACTATCATGGTTGGTAAAAACTCTCCACATGAATAGAATTATGTGTGCCCCTGCTAACTATCAGTGGTGGTGGAAGCATGGCAATGCCATAGAGGTGACAATGGTCATCTCATATAAATGACATGTCACTCCTCTTTTCTGCAACAAATGTTGCCCCCTTCACCAATGTAAAACATGTCCAGACCATTCCTCCCATGTAACATATACCTCCCTTCTGTAGCAACACATTTCTTCCCCCTGACACCTTCCCACATTACCTCTGAAATAACACAGAGTTTATGGTTTTTGACCACCTCTCCCATGTAATAAATACCCCTATAGTAACATAGTATAGTAAATGATCCCCCTTGACATGTGTAGTAATACATTTCTTTCTTATCCCTCCCCTATAGTAACACATTTCCCCCTCTGTAGTAACACATATCTTCCCCATCCCTTCAACACATCCCCCCATATAGTAACACTTCCTACTTCACCAATGTAGTATACATTCCTTCTCATCTAGCCTCCTACCCGTAGCAACACATTCTCCCCACACACATCTCTTTTGTTCTCCCATCCCTCCCATGTAACACATTTTGCCCTCCCCTATCACATCTGTAATAACACAGATCTTCCCATCCAGTCACTATAACATATTTACCCAACTCTGTTTAATACAATCTCCCCACAACTAACCTGTGTGGGTACCAGCGGCCGGTACCCGCACAGGTGCACCTGTGAAGGAAGGAATTAAAACATTCAAAGAGCGCACATGAAACCACGCACCCAATATTACATAGTAACCATCATCAAGACTGAAAACCATGAGTGGGTGTTAGGAACCCCGCTAGCTGGCCCAACACAACCCGGAGTCTACTTTACCAGTCAGGTATTCACTGGAGCCCCTGATGGTGGGGACAGACTGGGCTGCAGACTAGCAGAGGGTCGTGAAGTGTGGACCGGCTAGGGAGAACCCAAGCAGCGGAGTGGAGTCCAAGCAGAGGTCATAGGCCGGCAGCAGACAACGGTATCAGGGAATAAGCTGAGGTCAGAGGTCACAAGCAGACAGGGAGGTAAGTATTCAAGCCAAAGGTCAGGGTCACGAGATACACAAGCGGGGTCCAAAATTAAGCCAAGGGTCATACACGGGTAAGCAGTAACAGGGTCCAATAGACAGGAACAAGCAGGGAGCAGGCTAGCAGACTGGATACAGAACTATAACCGGCAGTGAGGCTGCAAACCTCACTGCCTTAAATACCAGTGGCCACCAATCAGAGCCTAGCTCTGAATCACACACAGCCCCCTGCCTGATTAATGTATCAGGCGTTAATCAGCCCACAGGCTTGTTAAATTAAGCCCCAGAATGTTACTATCCAGAATGTTACTATCTTCTGCGCATGCGCGCACGGCTTCCTCCGTTGCCGGGATGCAGCGCAGGGCACAGAGCTTCCGACCGTTGCCTTGGCAACGGTCGGCCAGGATCCGGAAGTGAGGCCCCGGTCGTCATGGCGACGGCCGGGACGTCAGAGGAAGGTAATGAGTGTCGCGGCGGTGCCCGCGGCCGCCGCAACTGTCTAACAGTACCCCCCCTTGAGAAGGGGTCAAAGAACCCCGACACCCAGGTTTCTTAGGGAATTTTTTTAAAAATTCCTTTAAATGTTTAGCAGCATGAAGCCGTCTTTGTGGAATCCACGACCGCTCTTCCAACCCACGATTCCTCCATTGAACTAGAAAGTGCACCTGCCCCTGCACTCTCTTAGAATCGAGAATCTTATGAATGATGTATTTGTTCGTGTTCCGTACAGAAAAATTTGAAGACTGGAACTGATTCGGGTATAACACAGGTTTAAGCAGAGAACAATGGAAGGTGTTGGGGATCC
Source organism: Mixophyes fleayi (assembly GCF_038048845.1). Taxonomy (NCBI): domain Eukaryota; kingdom Metazoa; phylum Chordata; class Amphibia; order Anura; family Limnodynastidae; genus Mixophyes; species Mixophyes fleayi. The sequence goes on along the minus strand of NC_134407.1, from coordinate 114,095,044 downwards.
TCAAGGAACCAGGGATTTTCAATCTGAATGCTTCAGCATTAATCTTCTTGATAATGAGGAAAGGGCCGATGAATTTAGGCCCTAGTTTTTTGCAAGGCTGTCTGAGCCTGATATTGCGTGTAGACAGCCACACTTTCTGGCCCACTTTGAGGGAGCAGGTGGTACGGTGGCGGTCCGAAAAAAAATTTGCAAAAAAATGAGGCTTGTCTCAATGATGATTGTACTTTTCTCCAGATAACTTTGAGATCCCTGGCCGTGGAACGAATTTCCGGTATACCAGCGGACTTGAGACAGTATAAGGAATTAGATCTGGGGTGAAAACCAAAATTGCAGTAAAATGGAGAAGTTTTGGTAGATGAGTGACATAAATTATTATACGCAAATTCTGCCCAGGGTAACAGAGAAGACCAGTTATCATGAAATTCCGAGGTGTAACATCCTAGGAACTGTTCTAAGGACTGGTTTACCCTTTCGGTTTGCCCATTCGACTGAGGATGGTAAGCAGACGAGAGGCTTATTGTCACGGGCACTAGGAGTCTTTACCCAGGTATCACTAGAAGATGGACTTACAAGAGCAGTATAGGTGGTAATATGATACTCTGGTAGCGGGGTGATCACGGAACAGGAGACAGCAGATGGTAAGAGAATGCTCGTGGAAAGTCTATGACTAGCAGCACTGGTAATATATAGATAATTGACACGAGGAACTGGATGGACAAGGAAACGTGAGGGTAGTCAGTGGTCTGTGGATAGCAAGTTGTACCACTGCTATAGTGAGGAGGAATGTCCAGAAATAACGAGGAGGTGATGAGAGTCAGCGGTCTGCATATAGCAAGTGGTACCGCTGTCTAGGTGAGGGAATGGAATCCAGGTGAAGGTATCCGGGAAGTCAGTGGTCTGCGTTAGCAAGTTGTACCACTGCTATGTGAAAGGATACTGGAAACAGGTGACTCAGGAAGCAGGGAACAGTGATCTGCCTCTAGCAAGTTGTACCACTGAATATATATATGTGAGGAAGAGCACGGGGAGATAACTGCAATGCAGAGTATACACGGGCACACTGAACTTGATCCCACGATGATATGCACAAATAGTAATAACTGAACAGCACTGCACAATAATACAAAGTCACAAGAACTATCCAGGCAAAAGGTAACACAGTCAAATGATGGCAATAGTCTCAGCGGATAGGAAACTCCAGAGGAGAACAACTCAGTCCAGCAAGATATGCAATACACCAGCACAGTCACTGAGAAGTATGCATACCGTGGTTCAGGAGAGCAGGCTGTCAGACAGACGTGCAGGGATACCTGAACGGCTGGAGGCCGGCAGGATACGAAGTCCCAGGAGGGTAGAAGCGGTAATCAAGTAGGTGCAGCGCACAGGTAGGTAGACCAGCAGGTATGGAAACAATACTCAGGAAGCAGTAGTATATCGAACTGGACACCTAGAGAACGCTGAAGAGTAGAGATGGTCTAGACGAGATGGAAGCAGCGGAGCGTTGATCCAATGCAGATAGGCGAGTTGACACAAGCGGAAACACTGTAGAAGCACGGAGAGCGGATCAGCTGGCTGCAGACAGGAGAGTTGAGGTGAGCAGGATACTGTAGAACACGGAGGCAGCGGATAGGAATCAGCTGGTGCAGTCACGATGAAACACGGGAGAGTTGAGGTGAGCAGGATACTGTAGATACACGGAGGCAGCGGATAGGAATCAGCTGGTGCAGTCACGATGAAACATGGGAGAGTTGAGGTGAGCAGGATACGGTAGATACACGGAGGCAGCGGATAGGAATCAGCTGGTGTAGTCACGATGAAACACAGGAGAGTTGAAGTGGACTGGAAACTGTAGTAGCACAGAGGCAGCGGATAGGAATCAGCTGGTGCAGTCACGATGAAACACAGGAGAGTTAAAGTGGACTGGAAACTGTAGTAGCACAGAGGCAGCGGATAGGAATCAGCTGGCACAGTCACGATGAAACACGGGAGAGTTGAAGTGGACTGGAAACTGTAGTAGCACAGAGGCAGCGGATAGGAATCAGCTAGCACAGTCACGATGAAACACAGAAGAGTTGAAGTGGTCTGGAAACCACCAACGAACAACAGGAATCAGCAGGAGCTGAACGCACGAGGAAACACAGGAACACCTTCAGAGGCTCATGGGGAATGAGACTCCAAGATCAGGCAACGAGGTATTGACCTCAGGTGCTTTAAATAGGGAGTGTTGCCTGATCAGCCAATTAACTAAAAGGAACAGGAACTGAAGGTTTGAAAGGGCTGCACATGCGCAGACCCTCAGGATGGTGGACGGCTACGGTTCCTAAACACACGAGAAGTAGCACTCACAGTCCGGTGAGTGACACTTATCTTGATCCCAAGAACTGTACAAAAAGATTTCCAGAATTGTGCCACGAATTGGGAACCGCGGTCGGAAACGATGTCAGTAGGAAGTCCATGAAGCCGGAATATATGCTGGATGAACAGAATGGCCAGATCTCGAGCACCAGGGAGCCTGGGTAGTGGTATAAAATGTGACATCTTGCTGAAGCGGTCAACTACCACCCAGATGGTGTTTTGACCTGGAGAGAGTGGCAGGTCAACTATAAAGCCCATAGACAAGTGTGTCCAAGGTTTTGCAGGGATAGACAATGGAAGCAACTGACCTACAGGACGACTCCTGAGAACCTTACTCCTGGCACAACCCTCACAAGAGAGGACATAACTCTTGACATCAACGGGCAACGATGGCCACCAGACGGTACGGGAGAGGCTCTCCAAAGTCTTCTGTATTCCAGGATGTCCTGCAGTCTTACTAACATGTGCCTCAGCCAGGACTGCTTTCCTTAAATGAACAGGAACGAATAAGCATCTTACCGGAGTCTTATCAGGAGCTAACCTTTGAAATCTTTGCAGGGTGCAGCTCAGGTCTTGGGCTAACCCAGCATGCATCATGGAAGTGGGAATGATGGGTTCAGGACTAGTAACTGTGTCACGGGCACTAGGACTCTTTACCCAGGTATCACCAGATGATGGACTTACCAGAGCAGTATAGGTGGTAATATGATACTCTGGTAGCGGGGTGATCACGGAACAGGAGACAGCAGATGGTAAGAGAATGCTCGTGGAAAGTCTTTGACTAGCAGCACTGGTAATATATAGATAACTGTACACGAGGAACTGGATGGACAAGGAAACGTGAGGGTAGTCAGTGGTCTGCGGGTAGCAAGTTGTACCACTACTATAGTGAGGAGGAATGTCCAGAAGTAGCGAGGAGGTGATGAGAGTCAGCGGTCTGCGTATAGCAAGTTGTACCGCTGTCTAGGTGAGGGAATGGAATTCAGGTGAAGGTATCCGGGAAGTCAGTGGTCTGCGTTAGCAAGTTGTACCACTGCTATGTGAAAGGATACTGGAAACTGGTGACTCAGGAAACAGGGAACAGTGGTCTGCCTCTAGCAAGTTGTACCACTGAAATATATGTGTGAGGAGGAACACGGGGAGATAAATGCAATGCAGAGTATACACGGGCACACTGAACTTGATCCCACGATGATATGCACAAAATAGTAATAACTGAGCAGCACTGCACAAATATACAAAGTCACAAGAACTATCCAGGCTAAAAGGTAATACAGTCAACTGATGGCAATAGTCTCAGTGGATAGGAAACTCCAGAGGAGAACAACTCAGTCCAGCTAGATATGCAATACGCCAGCACAGTCAATGAGAAGTATGCATACCGTGGTTCAAGAGAGCAGGCTGTCAGAACGAAGTGCAGGGATACCTGAACGGCTGGAGGCCGGCAGGATACGAAGTCCCAGGAGGGTGGAAGCGGTAATCAAGTATGTGCAGCGCACAGTAGGTAGACCAGCAAGGATATAAACAATACTCAGGAAGCAGTAGTATATAGAACTGGACACCCGGAGAACACAGGAGAGTAGAGGCGGTCTAGCCGAGATGAAAGCAGCGGAGCGTTGATCCAATGCAGACAGGCGAGTTGACACAAGCAGGAACACTGTAGAAGCACGGAGACAGCGGATCAGCTGGCTGCAGACACGAGGAGTACTGGAGGGTTGCGATGAGCAGGACACTGCAGATACACGGAGGCAGCGGATAGGAATCAGCTGGTGCAGTCACGATGAAACACAGGAGAGTTGAGATAAGCAGGATACTGTAGATACACGGAGGCAGCGGATAGGAATCAGCTGGTGCAGTCACGATGAAACACAGGAGATTTGAGATAAGCAGGATACTGTAGATTCACGGAGGCAGCGGATAGGAATCAGCTGGTGCAGTCACGATGAAACACGGGAGAGTTGAAGTGAACTGGAAACTGTAGTAGCACAGAGGCAGCGGATAGGAATCAGCTGGTGCAGTCACGATGAAACACAGGAGAGTTGAGGTGAGCAGGATACTGTAGATACACGGAGGCAGCGGATAGGAATCAGCTGGTGCAGTCACGATGAAACACAGGAGAGTTGAAGTGGTCTGGAAACCACAAACGAACAACAGGAATCCGAAGGAGCAGAATACACGAGGAAACACGGGAACACCTTCAGAGGCTCATGAGGAATGAGACTCCAAGATCAGGCAACGAGGTATTGACCTCAGGTGCTTTAAATAGGGAGTGTTGCCTGATCAGCCAATTAACTAAAAGGAACATGTACTGAAGGTTTGAAAGGGCTGCACATGCGCAGACCCTCAGGATGATGGACGGCCACGGTTCCTAAACACACGAGAAGTAGCACTCACAGTCCGGTGAGTGACAAACTGGAACATGATGTGCCAGGAAACTTCTGGACAGAGCAGCTGCTCGGACATTCTTAGAACCTGGACGGTAGGTAATCACAAAGTTAAAACGGGTGAAGAACAGCGACCAACGAGCATGTCTGGGGTTCAGGCGTTTGGCCGACTGTATGTATTGTAGATTCTTGTGATCAGTTATAACAGAGTTTTGATGTGTAGTGCCTTCTAGCCAATGTCGCCACTCCTCAAAGGCCCATTTGATTGCCAATAGCTCCCGGTTATCCACATCATAGTTGGCTTCTGCTGAGGAAAACTGACGGGAGAAGTAGGCACACGGATGTAGGCGGTGAGTATGTGAATCTTTTTGAGACAAGATGGCACCAGCACCGACGTCGGAGGCATCAACTTCAAGAACAAACGGTAATTCAGAATCTGGATGTCTAAGGACCTGAGCTGATACAAACGCTTTCTTTAAAGTCTCAAACGCGGTTATTGCCTGGGGTGGCCAGTTCGTTGGATCCATTCCTTTGCGAGTCAAGGTGACAATAGGAGCCACAATCTCAGCAAAATCGCAAATGAATCTACTATAGTAATTGGCGAAGCCCAAGAACCTCTGCACCGCCTTGAGATTATTTGGTTGTACCCAATCCAGGATAGCTTGGACCTTGGTTGGGTCCATGGAGAATCCCTCAGAGGAGATTACATAACCTAAGAAGGATACTTTCTGCACCTCGAATTCACATTTTTCTATCTTATCGTAGAGGTGGTGTTCTCGCAAATTCTGTAGAACCTGTCTGACATGGCCCTGATGTACAGTTAAGGATTTGGAGTATATGAGGATGTCGTCCAAATAGACGACCACGAAATGACCCAGGAACTCCCGTAGCACCTCATTAATCAGATCTTGGAACACCGCAGGCGCGTTACTAAGACCAAACGGCATGACCAGATATTCATAGTGGCCCGAAAGTGTATTAAATGCCGTCTTCCACTCATCTCCTTCTCTGATCCGGATGAGGTTATATGCACCTCGAAGATCGATTTTGGTGAAAACCGTTGCACCTCTTAATTGGTCGAATAATACGGAGATTAGAGGAAGTGGGTAGGTGTTTTTGACTGTGATGAGGTTCAATCCTCTGTAGTCAATACAGGGTCTTAGTCCTCCGTCGTTTTTAGACACAAAGAAACATCCAGCTCCTACCGGAGATTTGGATGGCCTGATGAAGCCTTTCTCCAAATTCTCCTCAATATAATCCTGCATGGACTTAGTCTCGGGGCCCGAGAGAGAATACAAGCGTCCCTTGGGTAACTTGGAGCCAGGTATGAGGTCGATGGCACAGTCGAAGTCACGGTGAGGTGGCAAAGTATCCGCAGCTCTCTTGGAAAACACGTCCCAGAAGTCGTGGTATTGTGAGGGAAGTTGCTCCGGAATAGACTGGGCGATTCGCAGAGGCAGGGTCAAGCAAGACTGTGAACAATACGAGCTCCACTGAACGAGTTCTCCTCTCTCCCAATCCACAACAGGGTTGTGACGAGAAAGCCAGGGATGGCCCAGGACCAACGGAATCGATGAGCAATCAATAAGGAGAAAAGTTATGGACTCCGAATTAAGTGCTCCAATGTTCAAGTATAAAGGCAGAGTCTCCCATTCAACCTCCAGGCAATGGATTCCCATCTAAGCCACAGACGGTAATAGCGGATTTGAGTCTTAGAGGCGGAATTTCAGCGGTGCAGGCGAACCCGATATCAAGGAAATTGCCCGCAGCTCCACTATCAATGAAGGCCAATAAGGCCACGGAACTGGCACCAAAAGTGACTTGTGCGGGAATCAGGACAGCATTCTTTTGGGAAACAACTTGCAGGCCTAAGTGTATCTTTCCCAGAGATGCTCCTTTCTCAGGTTTGTAAGGGCAAGAGCAGGAGAAGTGACCTTTCTTCCCACAATAAAGGCATAGTCCTTGTGACCGTCTCCTCTTTCTTTCGTCAGGAGATAGGTGAAGCGGCCCTGAGGACATAGGCTTCTCAACATCCGTGAGAGCGGTAACAATTGCAGATGAGCAGGAAGATGCCTCCTTCTCTGTTCTCCTCTCCTTGATTCTTCTGTCAATTTTAATAGCAAGTTGCATAAGGCTCTCCAACGAGGCAGGGGAAGGATACTGCACAAGTGAATCCTTAACTTCCTCTGATAGTCCTAGGCGAAACTGACTGCGTAATCCTGGGTCATTCCACTCACAGTCAGGCGACCATCTGCGGAATTCAGCGCAGTATTCTTCTGCAGAACGTTGAGCTTGCTTTAAAACCCGTAGATGAGCCTCAGCAGAGGCAACTCGATCTTTATCATCATAAATGAGGCCTAGTGCATTAAAGAAGGCTTCCAACAATTGCATGATAGGGCTCGACTGTGGTAGGGTAAAAGCCCAAGACTGGGGGTCACCCTGCAGAAGGGAGATGACAATTCCCACTCTCTGCTGTTCTGAACCAGAAGACCGAGGTTTCAGCCGAAAGTAGAGTTTGCAGCTTTCTTTAAAATTCCGGAACAGGGCTCTATTTCTGGAGAACCGGTCCGGCAAATTTAACTTGGGTTCATCAACTGAACCAGAACTGAGCAGTGTAGTCCGGGGGACCCCGTCTGGGTAGGACAAACGTTGGGACAGCTCCCGAATCATCTGATAGAGAGTCTCAATATGACCCGCCAGGGCTTGAAGAGGAGACGATTTGGTTACGCTTTCTTCCATACCAACTTCGTCTTCGAAACGTTTAGGCAAGGTTATAATGTTAGGAACCCCGCTAGCCAGCACAACACAACCCGGAGTCTACTCTACCAGTCAGGTATTCACTGGAGCCCCTGATGGTGGGGACAGACTGGGCTGCAGACTGGCAGAGGGTCGTGAAGTGTGCACCGGCTAGGGAGAACCCAAGCAGCGGAGTGGAGTCCAAGCAGAGGTCACAGGCCAGCAGCAGACAACGGTATCAGGGAATAAGCTGAGGTCAGAGGTCACAAGCAGACAGGGAGGTAAGTATTCAAGCCAAAGGTCAGGGTCACGAGATACACAAGCGGGGCCCAAATTCAAGCCAAGGGTCATACACGGGTAAGCAGTAACAGGGTCCAATAGACAGGAACAAGCAGGGAGCAGGCTAGCAGACTGGATACAGAACTATAACCGGCAGTGAGGCTGCAAACCTCACTGCCTTAAATACCAGTGGCCACCAATCAGAGCCTAGCTCTGAATCACACACAGCCCCCTGCCTGATTAATGTATCAGGCGTTAATCAGCCCACAGGCTTGTTAAATCAAGCCCCAGAATGTTAAAGTACCACATACTATCTTCTGCGCATGCGCCCGGCTTCCTCCGTTGCTGGGACGCAGCGCAGGGCACAGAGCTTCCGACCGTTGCCTTGGCCATCATGGCAACGGCCGGGACGTCAGAGGAAGGTAATGAGTGTCGCGACTGTCTAACTATGGGAAAGAGTCAGGATGGAGTGGAAGTAAACGAAAAGCCGACTCAATGTCAACTTTCGCAAATCAAAGCTCCCGACCCAAAGCCCCTCACCATGTCCAGTGCAGCATTGAAGGACTGGTATCCTATACCACAGAACTCTGGGGGATGGTGTCATTCATGGGCGCACCTTGTGGGAAGGACAGGTGCTGAATCAGCCTGTATTTCCTTGGAGTCTTTTTGGGAACCACCCCCACTGGTGAGATCACGAAGTCCCAGGAAGGGGGGATCCAGAAAGGCAAGCTCATATGACCTAGCGCAATCTCCTTACCAAACTTGGCCGCCAGGGCTTCGAGCAATAAACTAGATGATTTCAGTTTCCTAACCACAGACATCTTCACAAACCCCGAAATAGGTAACTGAAAACCATGTAGGAACTCCTCCCTTTAAACCTCTGCTGCTTATAAGTCTTATAACTAGCCTCACCGCTATATCCTCATGCCAGCACCCCTGTCACCTGCCTTTGTATATCCTATCGCGCACTGAGACCTGAACACCTTGAAATATTGCTGTCCTAGCGCAGCAAACCATTTCATCGTCAGTGAGCCATCCCGCCTTGGTGCTCTGCTTTACTCACGTGCAAGAAAATGCCTGCGCAAGTGCTTCACTAGCTTCTTGGAGCAAACATCAGTGCCAGAAGATTCCATACTAGAGCTATAACATTCAGACAAAATAGGACGATAATCTGGTAAATCAAACATATCGGAACGGAACCACTCTTGGAGCCGACAAACTGCCCTTCCACTCCCGACCGTGCAGGAGACCGGCTACCGCAGCTCACCGACCATGCATCTTGATCAATCATGCCTGTAACGTCACCACCTGGAAGAGACATATTACTAATAGAAACATGGGATAATGAATGAGTTGCAGAACTTCTCTCTATGTTCCCGGCTACCACAGAAATATGTCCCAACCCATACAATTGCTCAATACTCTGCTGAACCACTAGATGCCCATGGTGGCTGGACCTGCTACGGGATCAGACTGGGTTAGCTGCACTGTGCTTCCTGCCTTTAGAGCTGCTGGCAGACAGCAGACTATGTTGAAGAGTCATTTATCTTTCATCAGATAAAACCACTGACTGTATGGCCCCTTGTAATGCACATTCCCCTTCTGTGCGGGGAACCATCTGCCCACCAGGGACCTGTAGTCCCGCATCCTGCCCCTCTCATGATGCTGAGAGGTACTACTACTCCCCCCAGCAACACAGTGCTGGCACCTCAGCCTAGAAGGCCGTCCAGCAGTAGGAGGAGCTACCTCCACCTCTTCATAACCTTGCTGAGGGGCCCTGCTACTCCCCCCAGCATAAACATGCTGCCAGGATCTAGTATCCCGACTTGCGGCAGGGGAGCCACCCTCCTGATCATCCTACCTGGATGAACTCTGGCCCACCTGAGTCTGTGACTAACCAGCGCACCCCGAGTCTGCACAACACTTGGGGAAACGTTGTCGTAATCAATGCAAGACTGGAAGTACCGGCCGTCACTTCCGGCAGAATGGTGCGGAAGAATAACTTTCCACTGCAGGCCACGCCGGTGGATGAGATCTGTTGCTACTTGTCCTTCTGGGGAGTGGGGCGGAAGACACTCCGCTCGTGCACTGCAGTGCCAAGCTGGGAGCGATGGTATATGCAGGTTCCGTGGGATGTGGAGCGGTGGATGGGTGAGGGGGACCACTGAGGTGCCCCATGACGGATAAAAGGGGAAAAGAGAAATAAAACAGAAAGGAGAAACACAAGGGAGAAGAGAGTAAAGAGCTAGGAATGCAGAAATAGAAGAAAAAGAGAAAAAAGAGAACAGATATATGCATAAAATAGAGTGAAAGCACAAGAGTCCACTGGGCGTCGACTGCACTATGTATTCCGGCATCTCTACATCCACTATTTCCACTGTAATATCCTTGAATACCAGGTATTGTAAATCAATCCCGAACAACCTGCCTCTGACCGCAGGCCCATATACAGTCATCAAGGGAGAGTGGGTGGGCAACACCAAGAACTCCAGAGAGTGATTTTCTCTCGGCCCATCCTATTTATAACTATTTTTCCTCCCCCTGTGACATCAGATGGACGTACTTCCCCAGCTAAACTTTTGACCCAGAGTACTAACTAAAGTCTAGTGACACAGCCTACAGATTTTATTATTCTTCTTGCTTAATTCAGCCTTCAGTTCTTACTCTCAGTGTCCTGGGTTTCCCTGCATCTGTCAGACATCTTAGGGGTGGCAAAAATGGTCTTTTGAGCCTCATGCTACTTATGGGTTTTGTGTTTTTCGATAGTGTCTTGGAACAAGTACATTTTTTATTCTACAGGCCTTAATTTCCTTGAGGTTTGACTCAGTTATAGTGCCCGGTGACAAATAAACCCATTTTATCCATTTTATTATAATATACCACAACTGGAATTGTGTGCAATGCACCTGTATGTACAAATCATCAGGATGGGAATGATGCCAGGCAGAAAAAAATGAGATGTTAAGGGTAGGTGCACCTGTTTTGTGAGTTTTATTATGTTTGCGAGTGGCAAATAGAATGGGTGACACTGGGGAGAGAGGTTAGGAAAATGGAATAATTTTTAGTTATGTCATTTTTTATTATAACTAAACTTTTTATTTGTTACCACTAACTCAGGCATTGTGTCCATCTTGTTCAAGTAAATTAGTGGGAGGATGCCCATACCTCAAAAGGTGCATTTTGTATACTCATGCCCATAAACAAGCATTTTATTACTTGCACCATTTAGGTGCTCTTAGTGACTGGTGAGTGCACACTTGGGAGTATGCCTGTGACGTCTGATGCATATATATTTAAACTAGAGATGTTGACTGACCCCCGTGTTTTGGCTTTGCCTTTGGATTTGGATCTGGATTAAGTTCGTGGTTTGGTTTTGGCAAAACCGCCCTCACATGTTTTGGATTTATTTTTAAGAAAAATAGCTAAAATATGCTAAAATCACATAAGTTTGCTCTTTTTTGTTCCTACATTATTATTAACCTCAACAACACTAATTTCCAGTCATTTATAGTCAATTTTGATCACCTCACAGGTCACAACATTATTTTCATCCACTTTCGGACAAAGACTGCAGCGAGCTGGCTGGATGCTAAGCGACAGAGCAACGACACAAACACAAAGCAGTTCATAGCACATCTAGGAAACATTGCCACGCAGCAGTGGCAGAAAAGAAAAGTGGTGCAAGATGGAATTGTCCATGGGCCCTCCCACCCACCCTTATGTACGATATTGAAAAGGTCATGTACATTTTAATAAAACAAGCACTCCAACGACAAGGAGTGCCACTTTTGTGGCTGAAGTGCTTGATTTGTTTGGGCCCCCACAAAACAAGCTAGCAATAGCTTAGCTGCCTTAAGCCCAAAAGTGCTGTCAATGAACCCTACATTATTAAACCATGTCTGCTCGTGCTGCATGTTTAATTACCCTACTCCTCTGTGTATACCTCCCTCTCAGCCCTGAAGAATTGCCACATTTATGTAGACACAGGAATGGATATTACAACTGGAGTAGCATTACCATGGCCTTATCTGTGAGGAGTTTGTATGTTCTCCCCGTGTTTGCGTGGGTTTCCTCCGGGTGCTCCGGTATCCTCCCACACTCCAAAAAAACATACTGGTAGGTTAATTGGCTGCTAACAAATTGACCCTAGTCTGTGTTTATCTGTCCGTGTCCGTGTCCGTGTCCGTCTGTGTGTGTGTGTATTAGGGAATTTAGACTGTAAGCCCCAACGGGGCAGGAACTGATGTGAGTATGTGAGTGAATTCTCTGTACAGCGCTGCGGAATTAGTGGCGCTATATAAATAAATGATGATGATGATGATGATGATTACATCTGCTTCAGACAGACTGATACGGAACATGTGGGCAGCATGGAATCCGTCATGTTGGAATACGCTGCACTGAACAGAGATTTAAACCAATATATAGATGCAGTTGAGGAGACCGCACTTAAATTAAAACGTGACCCACCGGATGAGATCCCGGATTTAAGAGAACTTGTTCACGAGGGATACACTGCGCTTAAGTAGAATAATAAAGAGGAGGCCCTAATGAAGGATTATAAATATGTCCAGTTTAAAGAACAGCTAAGAGACCTGAGAAAACAAATGGGTGTGTCACCAGCCCCTGCAGACGAAGATTTAAAATATGAAGATGAAGAGATTGCTGTCACTCCTATAACACAGTTGGAGATGGTGAATCCAGTGAAAAACAAAGTATGTGGTCACACGTACGAGAGAGAAGCAATTAAAAGGATGATTGAAAACAAACTTCAGCACTTATAGCACATGTAGGTAACATCGGCACACAGCGGTAGCTGAAAGGAAAAGTGGTGCAAGATGGAAATGTCCGTGGGACCCTCCCACCCACCCTTACAATGGATCTCAAAAAGGACATGCACATCTTTTACAAACCAAGCACTTCATTGACAAGGAGTGCCACTTTTGTGGCTGAAATGCTTGGTTTGTTTGGGCCCCCCACAAAAACAAGCTAACAATGGGCTTAACGCAGCAAAGGTAACAGAGCTGTCAATGAACTATACTGTGGCAAGATGTTGTTGTCATCATCTTCAGCCTCATCCTCAGCAAATCACCATTACAGAAGTCTCTGTAACATAAATGTTAAAAACAAAAATGCAAAAGAAGAAAATCTTTTACCTTTTTAAAGAAAAAAACACATCTTTAAAGAAGGTGAAACTTTACTGTAGAAAAACATAAAATTGCCAACATGTCATTTTACATTTTACCTAAATAGTAATAAACATTCCAGTATCAGCTAGCTTCATTCTCTCAGCTAGATCCCAGAACCTGCAATATACACTGTCATCATCCTCATCAGTGTTTACATCATACCACACAATACTAAATGTCAGTAAAGGCCTTCCTCGTGGAATTTGTAGTTCATTTTATGATAGAGCTGTCACGATTTTTAGCCAATTCGTTTTGACCAGACCAAATGTCAAAATGTTGTGCTGATTCATCTACATTACCACTGGGTGTCTTTGGAAAGCTAAGTTTTTCCTAGCAGCAGTTGCCAAATTAACTGAGGGAGGATGAGTCGTCGTGTCATGTACCATTTGAGCTGTCAGCTTGCTGACCAGGAGCTCATTGCATCTGTTATGTTCTTGCCCTTAGATTTGCCCTCATTCAAAATGGCCGTGATTGCCGCATGAAGTTTCCATCTTGAATCTCTGATATGAACTTGCCCTTACAATAGCCCTTATCCAAGATGGCCAGAACTGTCTCAGGAAGATTCCATCTTGGATCTCATTTCCTGTTTGGGCCTAGAAAAGGCACTTCCTGTTATACAGCCTTTGCTCGAGTATTGTGTTTGTGTCTGAACTAGATGCTTCCACAGAACCTTGCTACCTTGTGATTTGGAATACAATTCCTTGATACCTCTACAAGACATTTATCTTGTTGACACTTTGGACTTGCTTGCTGGACACTTGAGATTTATTTTTATATCAAAATAAATCCTGTTTACTACAGAACTACCTGTCCATTGGGTTCCATTTGTAATACCAGAATTGTGACAGCATCTCTTGATATCTGGGTCAGTTGAAAAGACCAGATCAAATGTCAAAATGGTCTGCTGAATCATCTGCATCATCTTTGGGTCTCTTAGAAATGCTTAGTTTTTTCCTAGCAGCAGAAGCCTGAGAAACTGAAGGAGGGGAACTTGTCTTGTCAGATACCACTTCAGCTGTCAACTTGCTCATCAGGAGCTCATTTTACCTTTTGTGATCTAGGACAGTGGGAAATAAAGAGAAGACATAGCTCTTAAACTTAGGGTCAAGCATACTGACCAAAATGTAGTGATACGATTCCAGAAGTTGATAAGCGATTAAAGTACTTCATGTACAAGTCCGACACTCTTAGCGTAATTTTTTTGTTTCATCTCCTCCTTCAATTTTTCAGGGTGCATTTCCAAAAGTCTAATTAAGGGAATCACTTTGCTAAAGCTATCAATGTCTGAACTCAGTTCACAGTTGACTACTTGGAATCGTTTCAGCACCTTGCACAAAACGGAAAGTATTCTCCACTGCGCTGGACTAAAAATAAGATTTTTACTCACCATTGACTCCATTGGGGGACACTGCAAGACATTGGGGTATAGTAGTGGGCTCAGGAGTCTTGTCACTTTAACTGCTAAGTCTTTGGACTACTCCCCTGCTATGCCCCTCCTCTCCAGAGAGAACCTCAGTTTTGAATAATCAAGAGTGAACGTAAAGGAAGTAATATAACCTGGCAAGGTCTTAAACTATAAAGAACCATAACCAAAGTTTTCACACACAGAATTACACACAGAGCAAGGGAGGGTGCGCAGTGTCCCCCAATGGAGTCAGAGAAATGGATTTTACAGTGAGTAAAAATCTTATTTTCTCTTCCCTGCCATTGGGGGACACTGCGAGACATTGGGGATATACCAAAGCTTCCTCAAGGGTGGGAATGCTCTGGACCAGCTGCACGCATAATCCTGCGACCAAAGCTTGCATCAGCCGATACAAAGCCTTGAAATCTATAACATTTAGTAAATGTGTGGACGGAAGACCAAGTCGCCGCTCTACACAACTGTTCCACCGACGCCCCGTGTCTAGCCGCCCAGAAGGCACCCACCGCCCTAGTAGAATGTGCCCTTAAATTTTCCGGAACGGCTAGAGAGGCTGAAATGTAAGCCTCACAAATCGTGGACGTGATCCACCAGGCAATTGACTGCTTTGAAGCAGGCCACCCTCTTTATTGGCGTCATATAAAACAAAAAGATCTCTGGTCTTTCTGACCTGAGACGTACGGTCTACATAACCCTGTAGAGCTCATACCACATGCAAGTACTGCATAGAGCCTTCTGAAGAGTCTTTCTTTGCTCAGAACGCCAGGACAACAATATCCTGATTTAGGTGGAACCTGGAAACCACCTTAGGAAGGAAAGATGGTTTGGTACGAAGGACTGCCCTATCAGTGTGAAAAATAAGAAAGGGAGGGTCACAGCAAAGAGCCCCGTGCTCAGACATTCTACGAGCTGAAGCTATAGCCAACAATAATACGGTCTTCCACGAAAGATACCATAAGTCAATGGACTCTAAAGGTTCACACGGTGGCCTAGAAAGAGCACGAAGAAACAGATTGAGGTCCCAGGGCATGACAGGATGGCAAAATGGAGGTTGTATAGGTAATACCCCCTGTAAAAATGTCTTGATGTCTGAATAATCAGTAATCTTTTTCTGAAAGTAGACAGAAAGGGCTTATATCTGGCCCTTTAGGGAACCCAGTTGAAGACCCTTCTGAACCCCATCCTGTAGAAAATCCAGTAAGCGGGAAAGCTTAAATTTTGAAGAGTGGAATGTCTTAGACACCATAAAATATATGTCTTCCATACTCTATAATATATAGAAGATGAAGAAGGCTTTCTGGCCCTAATCATGGTAACTATAACATCCTGAGAGAAACCCCTGGATTTAAGTATTAGGGTTTCAATAGCCAGGCCGTCAAAATCAGCTGATCTAAATCTTGGTAAAGGAATGGACCCTGGTCCAGAAGATCTGCCTGCATTGGAAGCAGGAATGGAGGAGCCCATGCTAACAATAGCAGATCTGAGAACCACGCTCTGCGTGGCCAGAATGGAGCTATTAGAATTACGAGAACTCTCTCCCTCTTCAACTTCTTTAGAACCCGCGCAATCACTGGTATGGGAGGGGCCGACATGGCATCTACTGTTTCCGCCCCTGGGTCTCGAGCTCTTGCGCCATAGTGCGGAACCTGATGGTTCAGTCTAGACGCCATCAGGTCTATGTCTGGACAGCCCCAACGCTCCACCAGACTGTTTAGAGCCCATTCCCCGGGATGAAGGGTATGTCTGCTGAGGAAGTCTGCTTCCCAATTCTTCACCCCCGGAATGTGAATGGCTGAAATCTTGGGAACCTGATGTTCTGCATCTGGTCTCTCGCATGGCAGCGAGTACCCCCCGGTGATTTATGTACGCCACCATGGTGGCATTGTCGGACTGAATTTGAAGAGGTTTTCCTCTTAGAAATTCCTGGGCTCCTATCAGAGTATTGTACACTGCTCTGAGCTCTAGAATATTTATAGGAAGAGTGGCTTCCTGAGGGAACCAGAGACCCTGAAGCCTCAGGGTTCCTGTTACTCCCTCCACCCCAACAGACTTGCGTCTGTTGTGACTAGAGTCCAAGACCAGGTTTGTGAGGATTGGCCTTTCTCCAAGTTGGTTTGGGACCTCCACCAGACAAGGGACAGCCTTGTGGGCGTGGACAGACGAATAATCTGCTTGTCTAAGTTCTTCTGAGACCCTGACCACTTGCGTAAGATCTCTGCCTGAAGTGGACGGAAATGAAACTGCGCAAAAGGAACTGCTTCGAATACCGAGACCATTGTCCCCAGAAGTTTCATGCAACTGAGGACCGAGACTCTCTTTTTCATTAGAATGGTTCTGGTCCTTTTCTGTAGAGCTAGGACTTTTTTCCTTGGAAGATAAACTCTCAGGGACTGAGTATTGAAAAGCAGACCCAAGAAACGCATTTGTTGAGTTGGCACAAGAGATGACTTGGGTAAATTCAACACCCAGCCGTGCATAAGTATCTGAATATGTTGGGATAGAAGAACTGCAGACGGTGCCTTCAACAGAAGGTCGTCTAGATAAGGGATAATTGTTATACCCCTCTGGCGCAGAAGACCGGCCATGATGGCCATAATCTTGGTAAAGACTCTGGAAGAGGTAGCCAGGCCAAAGGGGAGAGCCCTGAACTGGAACTGCGCCTCCTCTACTGTGAACCGAAGGAGACTCTGGTGTCCTTCCCATATCGGAACATGCAAGTAGGTATCCTTGATGCCTATGGACGCCAAGAACTCCCCTTTCTCTATCCCTGCTATCACAGAGTGTAGGGATTCCATGCAAAATGTCTGAATACTCAGCTGTTTGTTTAACGACCGAAGAATCAGAATGGGCCGGAAGGACGCTTCTGGCTTTGGTACCAGGAAGACGTTCGAGTAAAATCCTAGACCCCTTTCTAGAGGAGGAACTATGACCTGAGCTGCTAGGAGTTTTTGAATAGCTTCCTGAAGCGCAATATGCCTGAGAGGACAAGAAGGGAGAGGGGTGATGAAAAATCTGTGACGGGGGGAGTGGGCTAGGTCTATAACAAAGCCCCTGGACACAATCCCTCGAATCCAGAGATCTGTTGTGGACTTCCACCATTGATCTCTGAATTGAAGAAGACGTGCCCCTACCTGATGCCCCCCCCCCCCCCGAGGAACTCTGTCACGCGAAGCTCTTATCTGCTGGGCTAGTAGAACCTCTCCTCGCCGCTCCTCTACCTCCTCTGCTTCTGTTAGCAGATCCCCTCGACGCTGAGTACTGGCCTCTATTAAGGGCGACTCCCCCATGGGCAAAACTCTGAAAGGAACGAAACCTGCCCTGACGGGGCCTGCTGGAAACAGTAGGGAGAGAATTGCTTTCCCCCCCCCCGCGTAGTCTCCTGAATAACCCTTTCGAGTTCCGCCTCGAATAGGGTTAAACCGTCAAAGGGTAAATTCTCTAATGCTCTCTTAGAGTCTGGATCAACTGACCATGTCCGTAACCAAAGGTTATGACGAGCCGCTACAATAAGAGTGGAGGCCTTAGCATTTACTGGCACCGTATCCATGGCTGCGTTTGCCACATACTCCGAGGTCTCTAGTACATGCTCTGCAAGATTTAAGAGTTTTGTACGAGGAGTATTATCTCTAAGACCTTCAATCAAAGCTTCCATCCATAATTGTACGGTCTTGTTAGCCCAGGCCACAGCCATTTTTGGCCTAAACAAGCTTCGCACAGCAGTGTATGCTGAGCGAAGAGCTAAATCACACTTTTTATCTGTGTAATCTTTAAGGGCTTTCCATTCTTGAACAAGAATAGCAGAAGAGGAAGCTAAACGGGCTACCGGGGTGTCAACTCTAGGTAATGATTCCCATTTTACTGTGTCCTCAGGTGGCAGAGGATAAAGAGATTTAAATTTTCTCAGCATCATAAATTGTTTACTTGGCTTATGCCAAGCTTCTGAAATAATCTCCAACATCTCTGGAGAATGAGGGAATGTGGCTAACTGAGCCTAAGCTCTTTTAAATAGAGAGACACCCATGGGTGCTGAGGGCTCAGGATCAGCAAACCCTAAGGTATGCCTGATGCCTAGAATTAGACTATCCACACTAGTGGAAACTGAGTCAGAATCATAACGGCCCTCCCTTTCCTGGTCTATATCTACCTCACCTTCCTATGCCAAGGAGAGATCAGAGTACTGATCTAGGCCCAAACCTGTATCAGTAATGGGTCTCTTACCTCTTTGGGAAATAGCTAATAACCTATCTTCCTTGTGGGTAGACCCCACCTGTGATGTGGAAGCGTTTTCGTCAGACTGACTGCCTGCAAGTGTAAGTGGGGTAGTGTTTTCACGTACCTCTGTTACCCGCAGCATAACAGTCGTCAGTTTTTCCACAGCCGAAGAGAAGGACTGCAGCCAAGGCGGTTCTACCACTGCTGAAGATACCTCCTGGACTAAGCTGTGAGCGTCCGTAGTACAAGCTGCGCAAAGGGCGTTTCGGTCTGTGTGTCCAACAGAAAGTTTTGTATTACATTTTGCACAGGTATAATACATTGCAGAAGTCACAGAGTGACCCTTGCTTTTAGCTGTCCCCTTCTCAGCCATTGTCCTGCTTCTTAAAATAATTATTAAAAGAAATGCAGACAAAAAGGGAGACTGTTAAGTTCAGAGTTCTCTTAAACAATAAGCACTCCTCCTAATGCAAAAAACCTGTAAAATACTGTCTGTGAAAATTTATACATGAAATAACTCACAAAACAAACATAAACCTCCACAAATGACTATAGAATACAAGCCTGTACACAGCAGGAATCAAGAGTCTATCAGCAGAGGAGAGGCACAGCAGAGGATATGGGAAGAGTTGACAGCGCTGTTCACTTCAGTGTCTCCACAAGCAGACTGGGTCCTAGGTGCGGGAAGAACAGGCTGGGAGGAAGGAAGTTATAGAAAATCTCCTTCCCTTCCTGCTGCATCTGCCCGCCCTGCTTGCCTCCACATCCTGGCCTCATTAAGTAAAATGGCCACCACGGAAAGCTGGGTGTGCGCTATCTTAATGAAAAGTGCCCAGGAGCGCGTCCCAAGTCAAGCGGACTAACTCACCTCCAAATGAGTGTGAGCTCCGCTATGTCCCCATTCTACAACTGCTCGTTGCCATAGGGGTAAGCGGGGACCTGCCGACATAGGACGCGGCAGGGGAGAAGAGGCTGATACAGCCTCACTCCCTCTGACCACTACTGATGCAGGGAACCGTGTGGCAGTGTGGCAGCGGATTCCCTACGCTAAAACAAGCTTCTTCACACAACCCCCCTCCACTATCTATGGAAATGCCGGCAGTAGGTACAAGGTAAAAGAACACCAGGCTTCTGATACCTGCGCTGGGGTCCCCAGAGAGCAGAGCTAGGTCTTACTCACTGTTTTCCTGGGTCTTGCACTGAGCCCTGCGCTGCACCTATAGGGAAGAAAATAAAAACATGTAAACCTAAAAAACTAACAGAGTGTAGGCAGGAGCCTATACTCTAATGACCTTAGCTCCCAGTCACTTAAAAAAAACCTGAGGATCTCTCTGGAGAGGAGGGGCATAGCAGGGGAGGAGTCCAAAGACTTAGCAGTTAAAGTGACAAGACTCCTGAGCCCTCTACTATACCCCAATGTCTCGCAGTGTCCCCCAATGGCAGGGAAGAGAAAAACATTCCTTCTCCTTTCCTGATATCATGGCTTGTGGAGTAACCGTGGATGGCTTTTCGCTGTTCCTCCATCTTCTGAAGTATATAAATTGTGGAATTCCACCTTGTTACCGCCTCTTGCTTCAGTTGTTGGCAAGGCAAAATTGATTGTTCTTGCAGCTGCTGCAATTTCCTACATGCTGTTGCAGAATGCCGGAAATGTCCCAAAATTTTTCGGGCCACACACAGAATATCCTGCATGTCCTTGTCATTTTTCAAAAAGCTGTGATCCAACAAGTAGATTGTGTGAACAAAACAGGGAATGTGATGGATTTCACCCAGCTGATATGCTCTTCCAATATTGGTGGCATTATCATAAATGACATATCCTCAAGAAAGTTATTAAAGTAATTCTATCATTTTCAAATAAGCATTGCATAGGCGATTGTATTGTGTTTCTAACGCACAAAGTGATTTATTTTAGCAGATGTAAATAGTCAACAATTCAATACATTATTATAATATGATACAGTACAGCACAGCCAATACCAAAAGATACATACATACCGCTGCGCTAACCACGGGCACCCCTGGACAGTGATTCACCTTTGAATACTGTGATCAGTGAAATCTGAGGCTGGTGGGGGTGCAGCTATGATTATATATAAAATCAGTGTTACACAGTGAACAATAGAGATGACGTAGCTTGCTTCTATAGGTCCAGACAAAGGGTGGTTCCAGGGTAAACAGGTCATAGGTTGATTCAATCTAAGGAATCCAAAGGTGGGGGTCGTCTCTCCAGGGGATGTGAGCATTTCATAGCCAGCATCATACAAAGGTTTATTCCCTAATATCAATAACTAAAGTATGCAATGTGCGATCTCTTCGTCGACTGCACCGGACAGCTGCTGATGAATAGGGTTTTAATATGATACTAGACATGCCACCTTTCCTATTATCTGAACCATATATAACACTAAAGTGTACATATAATCATAATATATAAACTAATAATAAACCAAATACTGTCTGCTCATAAATTACTGTGTAATGGATCCAATATGAATATGAATTACATAAATAACTAAATGTTGTCATGCGAGTGTGTGCGTGCGTATTTTACCGTGCGATCGCCATATGCCACGTGTAGCGTGGCATACTGAGTGCGATCGGTCAATAAAACAATATTAACCAATATACTTTCGTTCATCCAATTATACGACTTCGACAGTTCCACCCTTTGATAGTACAATAAACTATCACCTTAAAAATGTTATATGCAGGATCTCAGTACCACGTTTCATTGCTATGTAATGCAAATTCCCCTTGGGGTATGACCACGCTGTTTGTGGATCTAAACAAGTTATCATAAGAGAGTCTTAATCCTCAAAAAGATTTCTTCTTTTACTATAGACCGTACATTTCTGGAGCTTGGAGATAACCTTTTGTATGCCCTTCAAGGGTGCAATAAAACACGTAATACATTATTTGGAAAGGTACAAGGTACAATAGAACATGTATCAGCTATACAGAATACTCTACTACAGTTCTTCAAGTTTAACAGGTTCATCTGTTCAACGCATGTCTTTAAGCTCAGAATACATTTAAACACTTCATGTTCATCAATAGCATCATCCTATGTCTATCAATAATGTCATATACAATCTCCTTCAGCTTGCGTTAATATACACACTTCTAATAATGTCATCAGTTCTTTTCATCGACACTTGTGGGCGGGACATTGTCTGTACGTTCTTCCCAGTCTCCCAATACTTAGATTTAACAGTGATCGGCTTGTAAACTATTGGGAGATTCCAGACTAAGGGACCTAGGTGTTGTACTTTTCCCCTAGTGACCTCCCACCCATAATTCGGGTACCTCAAGAATATTTAGTGGAAAGAGAACTAATCCTACTTGATATAATCATTGAGGCACGTGAGAGCACGCCCAGCACTTTGTTTGGTCTAAAACCTTACCCTCCCAAGAATGATAATCATTCTCAAGGATGCCTGCTCAAGTCCGAATATTACTGGACTGGCATCGCTGGGTGTACCTCTTTTTAACTATGGGGTCGCCGCACTTACGGACGTAATGCTACTCAGACAATAGCCCCTCGCACTTTCTCCAAGCTCCAAGGTTTCCAAATTTTCCTTTACCCCTGAATTGAATAGAGTAATTGGCTGTACCGATTATGCTACTAACTTCTCCTTCATCCCCAATACCTCATTATCATTACCTGAACCAGCCTCTGTCACCTGCTAATAATCAAAAGAATTGAACGTCCTGAGAAGAGAATGAAATGAGAGAACACAAAACAGGAAAATCTACAACTTCATGCTGGACAACTGTCTTAGCCTTTGGCTCAGGTGCTACTAACTGCATTCGAGGCCTTCCAGAACAGACTCATGAGTGCCCTTGGACCCTTCTCTGAGTGTTGGCCCCTCTGCAGTGGGTGGAATGGGCACCAGTGTGTCTCTGCTACCCTTGAAGCCGTGATGCTGGTAGCCTACACCTGGTACCTGTCTGTCAAATAACCTGAGCCTAAGAAATTTCTGTTCCACAACTTACTCTCCCGATCCAACATCCTGACAGTTAGTGTGACTTTTCAGGAAACAGTGTTTTGGACGTTCTTAGTTACTGTCTCACTATTTACCTTCTCTCAAGGTCTAACCTAACAATCTCATCTCACGAGGGGTCAAGAACATTTCAAAAGCCAACAGGTTAAGGGTCTGCCCAGGAGTGATCTTTTGGTAGCGGGGAAGGACTAGTGAGCGAAGCTATCAGTCACTTCAATCAAGTTCCAACTCTTATCCTATTCAATTTGTTCTACCGAGTACCGTTACTTTATGTTCAGACTGGTTTGTGGCTAATCGCAAATATGTGATTTGTTACCACTACTCATACATTATACATCTGTTATCAATAACATGAATACCCCTATCATCTATTATAACTCTAGGACTATCACATTGAATAACAAAATCTTTCAGTATGACACAGTAATACATTAGACACATTTCAATACACCTTTACCCAGACATATTTCATTGGTACACCAGTGTATACTTGAGGATCCTGCATGGTGGTAATTGGATGACGTGGATTTGTTTTACCTGGAGGAAAACCTATCTGCAGGAGGGATATGGGATGGCTCTATTGTTATAATTTTCCTGACATTCTCTTAATCAAGATAGGACGTTGTCGTCCTACTAGCTTGAGACACCCCAATATACTCTTACCAACTTGCACATACCTTCTGTACCCAGCTGAGCCAGACCATGTGCTGCCTCCGCTAGGTCTGGAAGATACACTCTGGGAGCTACTGGTCTACCTTTTCCATCTCTCCAGGGTCCTCCAGACTCCTCACCACATCTCTTCACCTTCCAGACAGTTTATTCCTCAGGTAACCCAATTCTTCATATATTAACCAATATGTGTATGTGTGCATGTGTGTGTGTGTGTGTGTGTGTTCACATTTTAAAACTAAAACAATACAACGAAAAACAAAACAAAACATAGATTTGTTAGCTGTCACGTAAAACCCTGCTGTCTATTTGACAACTATGTTCGCCCTGGTGTGACAGCCATGTATGGTCGTGTGCGTAAGTGTGGACTTTACTAGCAGCTACTTCAGTTGGTAACTGTGTCACTGTATAAAGACCTCTATGTAGTGTCCTACTCATGTGCTGGTATTGTTATAAAAAGATATTTCAGTCAACTCAACATCGCCCCCTAGACTAGAAAAATGCTGAAGGCCAATGTATATCAATCGATTTTCCCTTTGCCAACTCACATGTCATTCTCAGTACCTCACATTCAGCTACTTGACTAAGTGAGAAAGACAAAGGGGTCTATTTCTATAACACTTTCTTCAAATATAACAGTACCCAGTACATGTTTGTCTAATAGTGAAAAATATAAAACACGAAAATTCTACATTTTCTAGGGTTTCACATTATGTCGTATCTTGTGGTAAAAATCCTACTCAAATGTTCTACACAGAGATGCATATCTGTATGCCTAACCTCCATCAATCTCTCCACCCTTTGTGCATAAATATAAAGGCACACTTTATACAGGAGGCAAAAAGCAGATATGCATTCTAAATAAACAACATGAATCATTTTCTTTTCACACAAAACATTCTGCTTAACATTAGCAGCTTCTATACACATAACACCAAACCCCTTACTGTTTCTGTAACTCATGTCAATCTAGTGTGTGTATCCCTGAATTTGTCTTATGTAAAAAAATAATAAAAAAAAAAATATTTCTTAGCCCCATTGATGAGACTGTGTCTGTGTTTTTTTCTCTACCAGAGCAGAGAGAGAGAGAGACTAGCATAGATGTAAAGAATGAGAAATAAGAAAGCAATGAATAATAGGAATACAAAGATTTGAATACAAAGGTTTGAAAACAAACATACATGCAGAAAGGGAGATTCTACAACACAAATGACAGCTGGATTGGACTCTATGGGAAAATGGCTGTATTCATTCCACTAATCCCCTTAGC